>NC_090941.1:522554388-523179388 GCF_040938575.1 Ambystoma mexicanum | reverse complement strand
GTTACTTTGAGCCCACGCGTGTGTCTCTGCGCGTGAGAGTGAAGCGCAAGCGTGAACTTTGGACTCGCGGTTACTGTTCGTTTATGCAAGGGTTTTTCTACGTGAAAATATAAGCGCGTGTGTTTTTTCTCGCGATCTGGTTATTTGCACGTGTGCGTATTTATTCGTGAGTTGGACTTTAGCGCGTGTAATTTTTATCGCATCTTGGACTTTAGCGCGAGTGCATTTTACCCGCAAATTGAATTGTTAGCGCGTGTGCGTATTTCCCGCGACTTGGAGGAAAGCGCGTGTAATTTTTATCGCGTCTTGGACTTTAGCGCGAGTGCGTTTTACCCGCGAATTGAATTGTCAGCGCGTGTGCGTATTTCCCGCGACTTGGAGGAAAGCGTGTGTAATTTTTTATCGCGTCTTGGACTTTAGCGCGAGTGCGTTTTTCCCGCGAATTGAATTGTCAGAGCGTGTGCGTATTTCCCGCTATTTGGAGAAAAGCACGTGTGATTTTTTTTTTCCCGCGGTTTGGAATTTAGCGCGTGTGCTGGCTTTCCACGTGAAGATTCCATCGCAAGTTAAATTCGTTCCTGAGAAAAAGACACTCTACAAAGAAAATATTAAAAACAAATACAAGAACTTCAAAGAACTTCCTAAAACTTATTTGAAGACCTTGTTCAAGAATCTTAGGGTTGAGCAGACTAACTACAAAGTTAAATTACATTCATGGACCTACAGAGAAGGCTGAATGATCTATAACATTCTGGTCCACAAGTAAGGAAGTCTTGGCTGCTTATCACTTCTCTGGGCATTCTGAAGAGAAGTACCAGGTATGGTTTTTAAACTATTTTGGTAAAGGATTTAGAGTTTAAGGTTAGTATAGTAACCCATGAGTAATGAGGTATATTGCATGTTTATGTTTTAACTACAGGTGAAGAACCAGCGAGTTGATAGCTTCCAGCCTGGTGTTTGTTTCTTTGTCCCTTCCCCCTTTCCCCTGAAAGTGAGGTAAACTGAGCAGTTATATTTATGTCAGCTCAGAGTGCCACATTTTGGGTGGATTGTCGGGGGTTCAGCAGCTTCTGCAGACACCAGGTTCTCAGCATGACAGGTGCTTTATAAAATGCCACTAATATACTGGATACTTCCTGGATTGCAATATACAAATTACAAAAAAAGTGAAGAAAGATTAATAAAAATCATGGCCACATACAGTCATATAATGTACAAAAATACAACACTAAGCATAATACTAAACAGCAAGAACTAACAATATGCCGATGACAAATTAAGCATTAGAGTGTCAGGACAATAAATACAAATTCATTGATCCACAATACAGGCATCGAGACTAAATAATAACATTGTAAATAAATGAAACAAGTAAACATCATGGTGACAAACATATTACAAAAAGAGGCAAGCGTTGTATATAAGTAACAAAAACACACATCAAAAAAATGATATCAAAAACTCATACACAAAAAAGTCAAAAAAGAAATGATATATAAAAAGTGGGCTAAATAAATTAAAAGGAACTCATAGGGCAATACAACAAATTATCAAAAAATAACAAAGCATACAAAGTAACCTACATTTCATGAGGAACCTGGTGAAAAAATCGAAATTGCAACAACTGGATGTACTTAATCAATGAGCCATTTGTTATATCAGCAAGATGAAATATCAGTTATCCAAAGTGTGGGCTTTTGCAGAGGGAGAACATTGATGCATAAAATGCACGTTGTATTATAGTCCCTGTTCATTCCTCCTTTGATGACTGAAGTAGGATTCAATGCAGTAGGATTCATGCACCTCTGACAGACACTCAGTAGTGTTATTCCGATTACAGGGTTGAATGATTTCTAAAATTTAAAAAACATTTGCTTTTCAGAAAAGTGTTTAGCAACAGTGGATTTGGGATTTTGAGCTCTAATGTTGGATTGGTGTGCCTTCCAATGAACGTTGGTCATCTGTAAAATCTGCCCTACATAATAGGCACTGCAAGAGTAAAATATGCCATATACAATATTGTTTATAGGAATCTTTTCCCTGGAAAGAGAGTGAAAAATCACATTTTCTTTCTTTTAGTAATATCACTGTGTAGAGGAGGGGCCAAAAGCCTCTGCCAGAAGTCCCACCCCTAATCTGCCTATATGTTGGGAACCGTAAATAGTGACAAAGGCAACACATGTAATGATGCCTATAACACGAACAGCCTTTGAAGCAAAGTACCCGTTGAGAAGACCTTTCTTTATGTATCCACAAAGAGCCGACAGTCTCTTGGGAAAGATCCCTGAAGAGTGGGAGAAGATGAATGAAAGATCAGACTGGTGATGCAACACGACGTAAAATGAGGTGCCGAGAAGAGATAATAGAAGAGAACATAAAGAGAACATATAGAATCCAGTAATGAAATAAGATTTGAGTAAACGTTCACGTGCAAAATGAAGATTACCCGTGTGAAGAGCATGGAAGAAAATATTAGCTGTTTTATAATTGTACAGATACTGTAACTCAAGTAGATTAAGTAATCATAAAGGCTAGCTATTCATAGTGAATAGAATGTAGGCGGTGCCGCCAAGGTATATACATCCATAAGAAATCTGGATGTTCCACATAGTGTTTTAACAAACTGGGATCCCATGAGCCGGAAGACTGAAAGTGTGGCGCAGTTCATAAAAGCAGCTGACAAGCAAGAAAGAATCAAGAAGGCTTGTCTTCCTCAGTGTCAAAAGTCCAGGGCAGCCGAGAACTGGTTGTCTTTTTTCAAAGGATACAATGAATGCAAGAGACGAGCCAAGCTCCTGCCAAGGTACAGCAAAAAGACAATGAGTGCCAAGTTCTATTGGTTTTAATACCGAAATGAAGCTCGAAACCTGGTATCCAGTCACTCGAACTGAATGGAAATAGAATCAAGCAGACTACGCAGAGACCAGAAGATAACAGTATGCTCACACTATCTAATATTCCGGGAGTTGTGAGGCCTACAAGGCCATGTTCAAAGACTAATTGAATGACAGAAAGTAAGAGTGATGATAGATGTTGGGATAATTGGGTGGGGAGGTATGGTCAAGAATAACCCACCAGCACCTGGGGTACCAGCTTGTGCGCTGCTAGTGAGTGGAATATTCCAGAAGGGTACAAGTGTGCCAACCAATTATAGAGGGCCACGTATCAAAGATCCCTATAGCTTGAGATCCAATATATCATTGTGTATTTTGTGATGATGAAGATGACTTGCACTAGAAGAGGGCTTTGTTGCCCACCTAACAGTAGATGTCCTATCACAATCCCACACCCCATAGAAAGTTTATGTAGATGTTTCCCGTTACCCTATCACAGCCCCATATACATGTTTACAATTTGCCATGTAGGATAACGTCACTGATGACAAATATTTACTATATAAATGTGTTATTTATGAAAATCAGAGAGACCTTGCCATGAGAGGTCTGTCGATGTCTGTTGTACTCCCTGTTTTAGGTAATTGTTAATAAAACAGCGTACCTTTTGCCAACTTCCTGAGTTGATCTTTTCATTGATGTTTGAGTAACTTCTGCATCCCCACCCTTCACCTAAGAGCACCACCTCGTCTTAGAGGGCCCAAACCGGTTCAACTGCAATGTACGCAATTTTATGCATGGAATGGTACCTAATGTATTGGTAGAGGAGGTAGACTGTAAGGGTGAATATGTATGAGTTGAGCATAGATACACTGAAATTTCTCCGCTAGTTTAGAGTTCCTTCTTGTAATTCAGGACAGCAGAAATGGCACAAGAGTGGCTATGCTCAAAGCCACCTACAGTAATGCTAAATATTGTTATCTTGTGCCTTTATGCGCTAGTGTCCAATAAGCATCTGTTGAAAGAATTTTACATATCCATAGTCCTTAATCCTCTTTATTTAATTATGCTGTAGCAATTTAACATGATAAAAAGATAATTATTATTTTGAAAGCTATTGCCATCCTTACGAGAGGTCTGTTTTTTTGTTCTCTCGATCAATCATCAGGGAGGCGTTATTATTCATGGACTCTGTCACATCTGCCGATGGTTGACTGCGACGTGACCTGCGGACATATTTTTTTTTTGTTTCCCGCAAATGTCTGTAATGTTTCCTCTAGTGACGTTGCCACATGATTCAATGATCGGTGTTCTGGATGAGATATGGATAAGATTCCTCCATTTTTATGTGGTTTTATGCTAACACATTTTTTTTAAATGCGAATGCCGTCACTGTCGGAGGTGTTCACTTTATGACTTGTTTATTGCAATGTTTATTAGGTTACAAATGAAAGCAGCCATCAAGCAGTTGTGCTGAGGTTATCTGTTGACCCATTTAGTGGTTGTGAACATCCTTTAACGGTATAAGATGCGAAGTATGGGGGACCATGAGGGTAAGGCCATCATTTTTCTTAAGGTGCTGAGTGAAAACATGTGGGTTGCTATGTTGCATGTAGTTTAGTTAGAACTGGTTAGGTGGTTCTAATGTCACTCAGTGGACATGTCATGGCCTGGGTGGGGCCAAAGGAGAGGGCATGTGTTTGAGACATGTTGCATGTTTACAGTTGTTGATGCCATTAGTTGTGGCAATTTTTTGAGGTGTGTTGTTGTGCCAAAATAGTGTGTGGCCCTAGTGATGGCATGGTTTGAAGCCTTATTGGTGGTGATGTATGGTGCCAAGCGTAGTGGTGTTTTGTACTACCAAAATGTGTATTTTGTGGATGTTAAGATATTTTGTTGTGAACTACTGGATTTAAAGAAAAATGTCAGTTATGTTCTACCTTGCACTTGACCTTACATTTCTTCCACCGGTACATACCAGGATGGATTCTGCGAGCTTAAAATTTAGGGACTCTAGTGTGGTGCTACTTAATTTTCGTTTACCATGTTTTATTGCTCAATTCGTCCATTTGGTTTGTGGTGGAGTAATGTGGGTGGGTGATGGTGCAAGTGTGTGTGGAGCATGTCGTTGCTCAGGTCAGGTGCCAATTGTGGTGCGAGTTGGATGCCTGGTGGCGCAAGTGAGTAGACAAGCATGTGGCTGATCAGGTCAGGTGCCAAAAGGGGAGCATATGGTTGCTCAGGTCTGGTGCCAATTGTGGTCCGGGTTTGGATACCCAGTTTTTTTGTTGTGGCAATTGGTGTGTGGGATCTATTTGCCCGACTATGATGGTGCAATGGCGTGTGGGAGCTCCATGCCCAGCTATTGTGGTGCCACATAGTGAGTGGGATTCAGATGCCTGCATTAGTGGTGCAAATTGTTGTGGGATGTGGATTCCAGGTGTTGTGTGACTATTGGTGGTACGAGGATGCTGACAGTTTGGTTGGTGACAAAGGTAGTGGTATGTGGATGCCGACAGTTTGGTTGGTGCCATGGAGTGGAGCTGGATTTGTTGCTTTAGGCGGTCAGTGGGGTTTGGAACCCTGTTTTTGTGTTTTGGCACAACTAGTTGTTGGCGGATGATGAAGTATAGTTATAGGTGTGATGTTTAGTTGGTGTTGGTTTTGCGCTGGATAGTGGGCTGGTTCCCTTGTGCGAGTTCCATAATAGGCCTGTTATGGTACTGTTGATAGTTCTGGAAATGGTATGGCTATTTGGTAGCTACTTTAAGGGTCTCTCGAGGGGAATAGCTTTATTGCTCGGAGCGGTTTGCTGGATAGGTGAATTTAGAAGGATAGCCTGTGGTTTGTGGTCGTATAATTTGTTAGTGGTGACTGTTCCTTCGGTCTCTTCCGTAGTGTTTATATTGTTATGTAAGGGGGGAGATGTGTTGGGTTTTACCTTATCTGGTTGTTGTATCTGTGCTTAGAGTGTTGAGTATGGAGTGTTGGCTGTTTAGAATATGTTATTATGTAAAGCTGTTGTGATTCCAGAGAGTCAACTGTAGCTTGAGCACAGGGGAACCAGTGGATGCTTCTCTCCTATGAACTTGTATTATGTATACCATACCTACTCCTATTGTACTTACCTGTAACTTACGAACCCCTTAAAGCTGTCTACGTCACCTGAGGCTCCAGAGTAATTTGTGCAATCCTAAAACCTTTGATACAACAGTTACATATTATAGCTACTGTGTGGGCAAGTGTTAAAGGTTTCGTTTCATCAGCTTCGCTGTACATCGTACTAATTTCATTATGTCCTCAGGAGACATTTGGTTGAATCTCAGAAATGAAGATGTTCCCTTTGGTTGCTTCTAAGAGGCAAGGTTGATTTGTGTTGGCAATTGATGCTGGGCTGGATAGTGATTATGTTGGTGTAGAAGGTTGTGTGCCAGTGTATCTGTAAGGTCTTGAGAGAGTTGAAGTCAAAATTTGTATCAGAGTGATAATTTCCTCACATACTTTAAAGTCTTCACTGGTTCTATTCATGGCTATTACTATGCGGTTCTGGGAAATGTTTGCTTTTTACTTTTTGTCGAATAGTGTATGTAAACCCTTACGCTCACTTTAAAGTTGAGCCTGTCATTGACTTACTGAGATGTCCACCACATGTTTTGCAACTTTCAAGTAATTCTTTTTTGGGTGTTTAACTCAACAGTCAACCACTTTTCATCTCTTGGATTCTTGATGTTTTGTTTCAGAATATGTGGTTTTAGTATATCCAGAGTCAGAACTATTTCATTGTTGAAAGCCTCAACTAGCTTTAGTGGGTCTTCAAAAGAGGAGTATTCAAGATCCCACTGAAAGAAGTTGACTTCGTTCATCTTTATTGGTCTTATACGAGTAGTAGTTTTGCCTCGTCTCTCGTTGCACTGGGCTTAGGCTTTTGCTTTTTGTGATAAGAGACTCATGATTACCTCACCAATGATCAGACCCTGGAAATGGAATGGCTTTTGCAATACAAATTGAGATATTCATGCACGGAATTAGGTTTTCTGCATGTGCAACTTTGCAAGCAGATTTGGTGACCCAGGGTTCAAAACTGAAGATGTACATACTCGAGGTAAATCGTTGTGGTGATCTGTTCAATAGGAAGTCCAGTCATGGTTTTCTCATGATCATGAACGTATTTGGCTTTGTAAGATGCTACTTAATAATCCAGACAAGTGTTTGTGAAAGTTAGCTGGCGACACACAATGTCCGCGCGATAGCTACGACAGTGTCAAGGAATTATTTGCAGAGTGCTTTTTCAAAGACTTTTGATCCCCTTTCACAATTATTAACAGTGGGTAAACAGTGGTTTTAAATGCCCCTGCCCAATTCCAACAAAACACACCAACATGCCTTCCTCCCAAACCAACTGCTGCCACTTCACACAAGCCCATGCACATGTCAAATCAAAATAAAATAAACCAGGGCACTGCTGTAGAGAGAGTTTTTCATATAGTCATTGGATATCATGTGCACACATAGAGGTAGAACCTTAACTAGTTCTTTTTGGTCCATTCACTTGAACCAGACTTTAATGACCACCGGTTTTAGGGCTTCTTGCGTAGCTCTGAGCTTTTGGGTGCCTAATATTGTAACACGTTACCAGATATTCTACTACTTTTCTGCCATGCAAGGTTTTATAATATTGCACTTCATTTAGCTTAGGAAAGCCTGCTTTTTAGTTTGGGCTATTAGGTATTGCTTGCGCTGCCTATAAGCTGAAACCATCACATTAGAGTATAGCTAGTTATAAATAGCATATGAGGATGGACACACAACTTGACAGCTTGTAGGTGTTGTTTGGTTGTTTGCCCATCCATTTATTTATTGTATTTATTTATAAATGTATTAAGCGCACGAACCCCGTAGGCATCAAGACACTGCCCGTCGCAATGCTAATCCCTAAGGCCACTCCCACCCAGTTCCTGCCCCTTTCCGCCCAAAACACATGGGAACTCTTTGAGCTCGCTTTAATCAAGCATTATGTCATAATCATAGCTTGTAGCTTGATTATGTGGCTGAGTGCTGTTTAGTGGGTGTTTACATCAGAGTGCAAGTTTATTGCTCTTACCTGCTTACTTGGGCTGTGAGGTCATATAGAATCTTTGAGTCTCATGGAAGGTTGGCAAAGTTTGGGGTTCCAGGATTCTGGGAATGACAGTTGAAGGCTGCTCTGGTTGAGTGTGGATGTCCCGGTACTTTCCTGGTATTTTCCTGGGTACTTTCCTGCTTGTAACTACCATACATAATAAACCGGTATTATAACTTACCGGACCCAAGTACCTCGATTACATCACTGGCAACGAGGATTCCTGCTGCCGGGAAGGAGCAGCTGGACAGGTGTACCGCCTTCCTTAGGTGACAGTCCATATTTTCACTAGGTCCGGACCGCCAGAAGGAGTTGGCTGGCCGGATTCTGCCAGGTGGAGCAGGAGCAGAAGCGGATTGTCGGGGTCCAGGAGTGTGGCCCTGATCACGGTGTCAAGTGATCTAAGAGAGGAGGAGGCACAATCCAGGTGGCAAGGTTGTGCTGGTGTGTGCCTGTTGGAGCGGGCGTCATTGGAGGAGTGGTCCAGCAAGTCCGTTTCTGTGAGGATTTTGGCAGGCCTGGGTGCGTGCTGTGCAGGGCGGCGCAGCAGAACCGAAATGGTGACATGGAGGATGCCGGAGTAGGTGTGTCGGTAGGAGACTGTTCTCCTTTGGTTCCAGCGTCCATTGTGATGACGTCGGGTGGTGGAGGGCTGGGGTCGTTGGAGGAGGGCCAGTGTTCCAGCATCATCAACTGGAATGCAACATGTCACAGCGGCGTTTGGAACGCAGCGTAGGCGGTGTTGTCTGTGTGGTCCTGTTGGCTTTTTGAGTGATTCCGAAGCGGTGGGGAATGGTTGCTTTTTGGATGATCCAAGGTATATAGAGAGCCGGGGCGCAGCAGTTAATGGCAGAAATTGCAAAAACTGAGGAGTGGTATGTGAAAATCGCTCAGAAGATTAACTGGGAGTCTGGAGGAACTTGTATAACAGAAAAAATGTGTACGGTAAGCACTGAGGACGGCGGGTGCAAGGTCATGTGCCCTGCGGTTGCGCAGAACTTGAGGGAGTTGGATCCCGATCTATGGGGTCTATTCAGAAGGATGATGGTGTGCACCAAGGCAAATCTTTTGAGCCTGTGCCGGTGGATCAAGATGTGCACCATTGCAAAGGACTAATTGGGGTAGGCATTGATGAGGACTGTAATGTTGGTGTTGTGTATACGTTGTGGCCTTGGGGGGTAGTTGCCGTTGGGTTGGGCCCTGGGTTAATGTTAGCGGTTTTGGGCCTGTTATATTGAATTTTCATTGATGTTGTGTTTATGTACGTGGCCTATGGGTTTAGGAGATCACAGGGTTTCGGTGGACTTGTGGATGCGGGGTCGTGGGTCATGCTATTTGGTTGAGACAATGCTTGTTTTTGCAGGAAGGGGTCTGGATGGACTTTATGGACTTTTCCGTCGGGGTATTAATGGTTTTGTTTTCCCCTTTCGGGACTTGAGGGTGTGGGCAACGTTGTTCTTCAGTGCATTTGACAATTGGACTATACCAATATGCATCTTATTCTGGAATTTAATGCTTGTCGTTTTATCTGTTGTGTTGTTTTGTTTTGTGTTTGTTCGTAGGGGAGATTTCCCCTGGCTATTTTTGGAGTGGCCGGATGGGCTCTGGAGGGAGGTTAAGGGGCTGTGAGGTGCTGTCTAGCTTAAGGGGCTGTGAGGTGCTGTCTATTTTTGCGGTTAAGGTGGCAGTTAGGTGCTGTCTAGGTTAAGGGGCATTGAGGTGCTGTTTAGGTTAAGGGGCAGTGTGGTGCTGTGTAGGTTAAGGGGCAGTGAGGTGCTGTCTATTTTGCAGTTAAGGGGCAGTTAGGTGCTAGCTAGGTTACGGGGCATTGTGGTGCTGTCTAGGTTAAGGGGCATTGTGGTGCAGGTGCTGTCTAGGTCAAGGGGCAGTGTGGCTGGCAGTTAGGTCATGTCCAGGTTGTGGTGGATGGTCATGGTGTGGGGGTAGTTAGGTTACTGTTTTCTGTATTGGCGGGGGTAGAAAGTTGTGCGTTGTGGAGTTGAGTATAATCGGCCCAGGCATGGTGGCCACATGTCTGTGTGGGGTTTTGGTGGTGAGTGGTCATGTTTTGGTGTCGGGTGTGCAGGGTGCTTAACTTGGAAAAAAACAAAATGTGTTGTTATCCAGTCGGTGTGCATAGCGCTTGTTGTTTCATTGAGCTGGATATGGTGGTTGTGGATCTGCGGGTTTAGGTAGGGTGTAGGCATTTTGTTTCAGTGTTGATTTTGGTTTCACTATAGGATTCTAGCGGATTTTCCTGCGACGTGGCATGTTTGTTTTAGTGGTGAGTTTTTATCTCAAGGTTAATGTGAGTCGCAGGTTTTCTTCACTGTGTTGTGTATGTTGCTTTCACCTACTTGTTGATGCACAATGCTATTGGTGGAATCTTTTCCACCATCGGGTTGTTGTGACAATGTTAAGGAGGGAGATGTGTCATAATCATAGCTTGTAGCTTGATTATGTGGCTGAGTGCTGTTTAGTGGGTGTTTACATCAGAGTGCAAGTTTATTGCTCTTACTTGCTTACTTGGGCTGTGAGGTCATGTAGAATCTTTGAGTCTCATGGAAGGTTGGCAGGGTTTGGGGTTCCGGGATTCTGGGAATGACAGTTGAAGGCTGCTCTGGTTGAGTGTGGATGTCCCGGTACTTTCCTGGTATTTTCCTGGGTACTTTCCTTCTTGTAACTACCATACATAATAAACCTGTATTATAACTTACCAAACCCAAGTACCTTAATTACATCACATTACCATCAAACTTTGCACTTGAAGTGTCTCACAGTGTTTTTTAAAGCAGTCTTCTGAGAGTTAATTACTAAATTGGAGCTCTAAACTCACCAATGGTGTAACAAAAATGTCTTAACCAGGTCTGCCTTCAGCCACTCGCTTTATAAGCACTATGCATGTCCTTCACTGAAATCCTGTTAAAAACAAGCATTGGCAACGCCACTATTTTTTGCTTGTGTATAAGTATTAGGCATTTGCCAGGCACTGCTATTAGATGTGCAGGTACTCACACCATTGTGCACCCGCTATTATCAATGGTCATTTAATACCACTATGGCAGTGCCTGGCAAATGGCTTTCCCATGCCCACACAAATGCCCAAACAGTTGGCATTGCCAATGCTTGTATGTTTGGGTTATTAGGTGACGCTTTAATGCCATCTATGAGCCGAAACTATGACATTAGAGTACAGATAGATAGAAATGGCATATGAGGAGGGACACAAAGCTTGTAGGTATTGTTTGGTTATTTACCCACCCATTGTCTGCCCATGGCCATGCTAATCCCAATTACTAGTTCCTGCATCTCTCTGCTCGAAACTCCCTCGTGAGAAGTTGTCTTTAAACAAGACTTACCATCAAACTTTGCACTCAAGTGTCTACCAGTGTTTTTTAAAAGCAGGCTTCCGAGAGTTAAGGACTTAATGGGATTTGTAAACGTGCTACTGGTGTAATGAAAATGTCTTAACCAGGTCTGCCTTTAGACACTCGATGCATGAGCACTATGCATGCCCTTCCCGGAACAAAACACGCATTGGCAGAGCCAACAGTTTTAGTTTGTGTATAATTATTAACCATTTGCTAGGAACCGCTATTACATGCTTATGTACTCACATCATTTTGGCCCTGCTACCATCGATAGCCAGTTAATACCTGGCAAGTGCCTTTCCTATGCTTACGCAAATGCCCAAACCCTTTGCTTTGTCAATGCATGTTTTGTTTTCAAAGACTCCAATGTAGCCCCTTGTTTCTCATGTCATGGGATGTATTTCCAATGGTCTACTAAAATCCACATATCTCCAAACAGAGCATGAAACATAACAATTAGTTGCTGGGTTTGGTATAATCAATCAAAACAGTGCCCCTGCTTTGTGATTGTACTCCATTCCATACACAGTTACACTTTCTGAGAAAACACGGCCCTTTGCAATGCTGACTGACAATTGTTGGCAGGGATTTAAGTGAGCCGGGCAGAAGCGTAGCAGGCTCAAAAAATCATTTCTGAGACAGAGCCCTTTCTAGGGCTCACTAAAGTGACCTGCTAACCCCAGCCCACCAGGGTGCTAGAAGGCAAGGATTTGTTTCTAAAGCCTGGAACTCTCACATGTAAGCAAGAGCTTCAGGCTTTAGAAAACAAGCCTCGCCTACCCCGCTATCAGGCACCATTTTAATTATAGATGCAGGGGTGATGATCCCTGCATCTCTAATAAAAGGGGTACCTGGCAGGGATTTGAAAACACAATGAAAATGTAAGTGTGAGTTTCAGGCTTTACAAAAATAAAAGCCTTACCTTTTTATTGTGTCGATGACCTTTTGCCAGACACTCCTTTCATCCTTTCATTAGAAATGCAGGGTTTAACACAGAGACTCCGGGTTTTTGTGCTCTTTATGGGTCTGGGAAAGAGCATGGAGTCTCCAGGTTTTACGGCCATCCCAGCAGTTCCGTCCATACCTACATGTGATGGGCTACAAGAAGATTATTAGTGGCCAATTACATTGAGGTGTGGGCTAAGACACTGTAAGGTGGGCAAATCCCATCCATATCTTGCGTCAGTCACCACGCAGTATAACGTTTTGCTGTTTTTTTTTCAATATGTAGGCGGGGCATGTGGGCTGGGCATTGTGGACGTCTGGGCGGGGCATGCAGTGGAGGAGATTTCCTGGTTTTTATTTTGGAACGTAGGCAGGTCTGGTGTATGGGGCTAAATAGTATGGAAAGTTTAAAAAATGCTGTTTGTAATATAAAGCCACACTCAGAGTCACAGTAGAAGAATTTGAGCAGCAGAACTGCGTCGTTAGTTTGGAGTGGGCGGCTATCTTGGATGGACCGTCGTCATTGCAATGCAATTCTCCAGAAACCATATTTAGACATAATTCAAACAAGAAATAGCTGCCAGATAATGAACAGTTTCTCTTATGTTTAAAGATACTAATATAGTTAGTGCAAGTACCTAAATAAAACGCGTAGTTTAAAAAAAACAATCCTTTTTCTTCTTTTAAATTATGGAATGAACATATTTCCAGACAGCAATGTTTACACCACTGAATTTGATGTTTTCAGTTCCATTGTGTTATGAATGTCTGAGAGCTCTTCCTCTTTCCTTTTCTGTAGATGTCCTTTTTCTGGAAGTCTCTAAGTCCCCATCACATGTCTTGGTGTGCTACTGTGCTGCACACAAAGGGCCTTCGTGGCTCTCCCTTCTTGAGCTTCATCTCTCAGTGGTGGCTTGGGTGCCTCATGAATACACTCGCCCCTTCCCCTAACCGTGATTGCCAGAAGTGACACTTTAGTCTGCCTGCTTCATCGAGGCCAATGCATTTAAACTTGTAATTACGCGTGCGCCCTATCAAGTGAACACAAGTGATTGTTTTTTGTGCAAAACACAGAAAATGCATGTGTTGCTCTAGCAACTTGTATGTATTAATGGCATAAAAGGGACTTGCCCCTGTTTCAAAGGCACTCTTTGTGAGTGCGGGTGCACACATTGCACAGCACCCACCCCTTGTCAATGCAGACAAGTAAGGTGTAATGGATCAGTGAGGCACGTGAAGATACAATAGAATAATAAGAAACCGAGCAAAAGCACAGTGCCTTAAGATAGCAATTAAATAGGTGTGCACTCGCTTGCCAGATGCAACAGGAATAATAAACAAGCGTGGTAATGCCAACAGTTTGGCCTTTTTCTTTTGCAGGCATGAGAAAGGCACTTGGCAGGCACTACGATAGTGTTATCAATTGGCATTGATGATAGCTGCTGCAAAATGATGCGAGTACCTGGGCATCTAATAGCAGTTCCGTGGCTATTGCTTAATACTTATACACAAGCCAAAACCGTTGGCTTTGCCAATGCTTGTTTTTAACAGGACTTTGGGACACGCATTTGCTTATAAGTCGAGTGGCTGAAGGCAGACCTGGTGTAGACATTTTTATTACACCAGTAGAGTATTTACAACTCCAATTAAATCATAACTCTCAGGAAAGTTCTTTGAAAATCAAGGGCAGGCACTTTGAGTGCAAAGTCTGATGGTAAGGCTTGAATAAAGGGAGCTCACAGAGTTCCCATAGTGAGAGACAGGAACTGGATGGGAGGGGCCATAGGGATTAGCATGGCTATGGGCAGTCAATGAGTGGGAAAGTAACCAAGCATCACCTACAAACTGTGCGTGCCTCCTCATAGCCAGACTTGTTTTAAGCATATGCATTCTGCATTGTTTAGATTGGCGTATTCACACCGAATGGATGGCTGTGTGGAGTGCCATGTATTTTTGGTATTGTGTGTGTTTGCGATTTTGATTCTATCAGTATATGTGTGGTTTTATGTATTTGCAATGTATGAAACTTCTTCACTTTTTGGACATAAAGATCATTTTGCAATACAAGTACGTTATGTTACGTCATATTAAATCATGGTATATTATGTCAAGTTTTGTTAGGTCACATCTAAAAAGTAGACACACCACCACAAACACACACAGACACACCACCACAAACACAGACACACCATATAACTAAATAATACACAGGTAACTGCATCCAAGATTGAGTGAGATAAGCAAGGCTGTATTATGCAGATGAACTCCCAGAAGAGCCCAGCATCAGGCTGAGATGAATCTAACCTCCCACACCCATTAGCATGCCGACAGAGCTGCTCCCGGCAGACCTCAAGAACCTCAAGGCAGCCTGTTCCATGGCCTTACTCCCAGAAGAGCCCAGCATCAGGCTGAGAGGAATCCAACCGCCCACACCCATTAGCATGCCCACAGAGCTGCTCCCAGCAGACCTCAAGAACTTCAAGGCAGCCTGTTCCATTGCCTTACTCCCAGAAGCGCCCACCATCAGGAATCGATAAATCCAACCTCCCAGCCCATTAGCATGCCCACAGAGCTGCTCTCGGCAGACCTCAAGAACCTCAAGGCAGCCTGTTCCATGGCCTTACTACCAGAAGAGCCCAGCATCAGTCCGAGATGAATCCAACCCCCCACACCCATTAGCATACGCACAGTGCTGCTCCCGGCAGACCTCAAGAACCTCAAGGCAGCCTGTTCCATGGCCTTACTCCCAGAAGGGCCCAGCATCATGCCGAGATAAATCCAACCTCCCAGCCCATTAGCATGCCTATAGAGCTGCTCCCGGCAGACCTCATGAACTTCAAGGCAGCCTGTTCCATTGCCTTACTTCCAGAAGAGCCCAGATCCGGCCGAGAGGAATCCAACCTCCCACACCCATTAGCATGCCCACAGAGCTGCTCCAGGCAGACCTCAAGAACCTCAAGGCAGCCAGTTTCATGGCCTTACTCCCAGAAGAGCCCAGCATCAGGCCGTGATGAATCCAACCTCCCACACCCATTAGCATGCCCACAGATCTGCTCCCGGCAGACCTCAAGAACTTCAAAGCAGCCTGTTCCATTGCCTTACTCCCAGAAGAGCCCATCATCAGGCTGGGATGAATCCAAGCTCCCATGCGCATTAGCATGCCCACAGAGCTGCTCTCGGCAGACCTCAAGAACCTCAAGGCAGCCTGTTCCATGGCCTTACTACCAGAAGAGCCCAGCATCAGGCCAGAGGAATCCAAACTCCCACATCCATTTGCATGCCCAAAGAGCTGCTCCCGGCAGACTTCAAGAACTTCAAGGCAACCTGTTCCATGGTCTTACACCCAGAAGAGCTCAGCATCAGGCCAAGATGAATCCAACCTCCCAACCCATTAGCATGCCCACAGAGCTGCTCCCGACAGACCTCAAGAACTTCAAGGCAACCTGTTCCATGGCCTTACTCCCAGAAGAGCCCAGCATCAGGCCGAGATGAATCCAACCTCCCAACCCATTAACATGCCCAAAGAGCTGCTCCCGGCAGACCTCAAGAACCTCAAGGCAGCCTGTTCAATGGCCTTACTCCCAGAAGAGCCCAGCATCAGGCCGAGATGAATCCAACTTCCCACGCCCATTACCATGCCCACAGTGCTGCTCCCGGCAGACCTCAAGAACCTCAAGGCAGCCTGTTCCATGGCCTTACTCCCAGAAGAGCGCAGCATCAGGCCGAGATGCATCCAACCTCCTACGCCCATTAGCATGCCCACAGTGATGCTCCCGGCAGACCTCAAGAACCTCAAGGCAGCCTGTTCCATTGCCTTACCAACAGAAGAGCCCAGCATCAGTCTGAGAGGAATCCAACCTCCCACACACATTAGCATGCCCACAGTGCTGCGCCCGGCCGACCTCAAGAACCTCAAGGCAGCCTGTTCCATGGCCTTATCTCAGAAGAGCCCAGCATCAGTCTGACAGGAATCCAACCTCCCACACACATTAGCATGCCCACAGAGCTGCTCCCGGCAGACCTCAAGAACTTCAAGGCAGCCTGTTCCATGGCCTTACTCCCAGAAGAGCCCAGCAATAGGCTGAGATGAATCCAACCTCCCAACCCATTAGCATGACAACAGAGCTGCTCACGGCAGACCTCAAGAACCTCACAGCATCCTGTTCCATGGCCTTACTCCCAGAAGAGTGCCAGCATCAGGCCGAGATTAATCCAACCTCCCACACACATTACCATGCCCACAGAACTGCTCCCGGCAGACCTCAAGAATTTCAAGGCAACCTGTTCCAAGGCCTTACTCCCAGAAGAGCCCAGCATCAGGCCGAGATGAATCCAACCTCCCAACCCATTAGCATGCCCACAGAGCTGCTCCCGGCAGACCTCAAGAACCTCAAGGCAGCCTGTTCCATGGCCTTACTCCCAGTAGAGCCCAGCATCAGGCCGAGATGAATCCAACCCCCCAACCCATTAGCATGCCCACAGAGCTGCTCCCGGCAGACCTCAAGAACATCAAGACAGCCTGTTCCATGGCCTTACGCCCAGAAGAACCCAGCATAAGTCCGAGATGCATCCAACCTCCCACACCCATTAGCATGCCCACAGAGCTGCTCCCGGCAGACCTCAAGAACTTCAAGGTAGCATGTTCCATTGCCCTACTCCCAGAAGAGCCCAGCATCAGGCCTAGATGCATCCAACCTCCCAACCCATTAGCACGCCCACAGAACTGCTCCCGGCAGACTTGAAGAACCTCAAGGCAGCCTGTTCCATAGCCTTACTCCCAGATGGGCTACAGATAAAAACCCACCCTCGTTAGTTTATTTCCTTTTTCCTGTTTATAAAACATGTCAATGTGTGGCTGTTCGTGTGAATAAGTAGATGGTCTGTACTTCAGTTTGCTGGGCTATTCAGGAAGAAACGCCTGTGCCTAAGGTACTAGACAGCCTCTGCCTACAAGACATACAATGGGAAGTTGCCCTCCTTGAGTTTGGTCCTTAATTTGAATGTCTCCTTTGACTTAGTGAACCTGCTGTGTGTTATTTTACAACTTCAGCTTTAATGTAACTCTAGCATACTACAGTACAGTGGCTTATTTACAAATTCACTACATACAAAGATAACACACGAGAGTTCCATGTCATTTCATCGCCTGCCTGTTCATCCCCAGGCTTTTTAACGTGCACATTCCATCGAATGTGCTCATCGTATTTTTTGCTATTGCCCACCCGCCCAAAACCTTATCTGCCCTTTCCCACCCCCCTAAAAAATTTGATGATCACATTCGATGGAATGTGCACGTTAAAAAGGCTGGGGATGAACAGGCAGGCGATGAAAGGACGTCGTACCCACACGACACGCTCTATCTTCTTCACCCGGGGCCAGTCTGGGTGTGGTTCAGGGAGGGGAAGATGCTTTGTCAAACTCTCTTTATGGTTTCCCGCCCCCCCGCACATCCTGCACACAGCCAATTCCAGGCTCTAACACCTCTGTCATCCATCTCAGCTTTACCAGAACCACCTGTTGCTGTCAGCAAGAAAGAGTCAAATATGATTATCTGATTAGCTGCCCCACAATTCTCAGGAACTCTCAAGCACATCTCAAGGCCATCACGCATCCCCATCATGACTTAACATATATCACTACCACACCAGTGACTGTCTTTATGAAGGCACTGCTGTTCAAGAAGGGAAGCTCTCGTCCCTTCTTTTTATTACAGTTTATCCTGGTGAAAACACCAGAAGCTACACATTCATCCCAGCGATGACTGTCTAGAGCTTATGTCGCCACAATGTCCCCACAATGTCCCATCAATCCTCAAATGTTTGCTTGCAGGGCCCTGCAACAACACGGGCAACACCCTCAGAGGCATACCAGCAGGTAACCTTCAGCCTGACAGCCACCATAATCTGGAAGCGGCTTCTGGGTCACCCACTTCTCCTTTCTATTCAACTGGCCATTTTTGGCCGACTTGGGCTGAGGGGTCCATCAGTGATGCTCATTAAGATCACGAGTGCTTGCATTGTTGGTTGAAAGAGTCCATCCCTGGTCCTCAGTGCTGGTGTGGTCTTACTGTGTCATACACCAATATTCAAATAATAAGCATGACATCTTTTATTTATTTATTTTTATTTATTGAATTTGTTGGTGGCGTCCAGACGCAGAGGCATCACAGCGCTAAAGTACAAGGTTAGGAGTACATTAAGTTACAGGTATCATAGCAATAGGTGGTTACATTGTGTCAGAGGTCAGAATCAGGTACATAGTAGGTAAGTGAGTATGTAGTACAGCCATGTAATGTAACACGCGCAGCCCGAGCACAGGAAACCTAAGCTGTGCAGCCACTGCACTCTCAGACTATATATTATCGGAGTATCACGTTCCTCTTCTTTCTCAATGCCAGGCGTGCAACGTAATTTAAAATGAGTCCACGTTTTCCTGTCCTATGGTTTTGCTCTCCAACTGCATTCACATTTCACACCGTCTATCCTAGACTAGGTGGCTTCTGCCCTCCTAGATTGCCCACCCTAATTACTATTTTGGAGTTTGCCCCATGGAAAATTGTAAATGGTAACCCCAGGTCAAAGATCAACCACGATTAACCTAGGCATCATTCAGCTGAACACCGCATGCTATCAATTACCTATTGATCCTCTAATCTGTTTCACACCGACAATTTGTGTGATGCCAAACACCCTTAGAGCATGTAAAAATGCCAATCTGTTTTAGCACTAAAGCATCATTTTCCCAGCTGAACAAATGCATTGAAAATACATGTTTTTCATGAAAAATTGCACTTGTCATGGTGCAAAGGTTTTCTAATATGGCCCCAATTTATTTTTGCAGTTTGCAGTGGGGCAAACTTTGCCTTACTTCTAATACCGTGAAACTTTGCACTTGCACCCATGCAAAGTTTCTTTAATCTGTTGTGTGAAAAATAGCAAGAGAAAAGCAAACTCTGACCCTGCCACCAGGCCTTGAAGATTATCTGACCAGTGCATGGTGTGAACCAGTGATGGGAGAAGCTAAGCATCAACAGTGTGGAAGGGATGGGGAGGTCCTTGCTAGAATCACTCAAAGGCCAAGTGTCACCAACCACAGAAGCAATGCTGGGGTCACTGTCAAGGCGGATTTATTCCATTTCCCCACTAATGATCTGCAATGTTCTACAATATAAGCGATTTGGAGACACTGGGCATCTGTCCACAATGGGAAATACAAACCATGCCTCCTACACCTCCCACTGCATTTCATCAATGGACGACAGCCCTGACCTAAACCACAGAAATTAGGTACTGAAAACCCATAGATAAAAGAAAAATGACCATTTACTCAATTGAGCTCACTCGTTCATTTTAGGTGCAGGGGTGGACTGGCCTATGCGGAACTCTGGAGATTTCCTGGTAGGCCTCTGCTCACAGGGCCTCTTTAGGTTCCCAGTCCACCCCTGTTTAGGTGGTGATAAAGCGAGTCATTTTTCCATGGGGGAGATTGCTTATTTGTGACTGTGATCATTTTCGGACCACCCTTTGGGACAATTGTCAGACATTTTGCATGTGCCTCCTTGATAGGCATTGATATTTCCTTAATGGAAATGTTATATTACGAGTCACTTGCAGGGTGCTCATCAGTCTTTGTTATGGCCTTGAAGTGCTCAGGGCATTCTGAATGTACACGCTTGTGCAGTTTTTGGTTTAAAGAGGACCACCATCCTACCGTGTACAATGAATGCCACTGAGAAAGGCATTCCAGAATATGGCTTTCATGGCCCGGCGGGAGGGGTGGACATGGCTGTTAATGGCCAGAGCACGAGCCATGGTAGGCCAGAGCTGTGGGACTTTACCACCCATGTCTGCAGCCAATCTCCTGAGGAGGAAAAAAATGAAATAAAGATGGCTGCCACCATAGGTAAAAGGGACTAAGTCCCTTTTCTATTTCTAAGGCGGAGGCATGATTTACTCTTCCCCAGCCCTAATAGACTTTCAGAGACACCAGTTTAAAATGGGAAATTTCCTGATGTATTTATTGGCCAGTTTTCCTCTGGGCTGTGCTGGCTCCGGAGGAGTTGCAAAGCAGCACCAGCTTCATACGAAAAACAGTCATAAAATAAAATGGTGTAAAAAGTGTAACTTTGATCAGAGATGGTCTTTTTTTAAGCACCCGGCTACTGTATCTGTAAAAGTCCTTCATTTCCTGATTTTATAAAGTCTAAAATTGTCTAGCGTGGTGGATTTCTGATACACCTTAAAGCATGGAGTGCATTGCAGTATCTCATACTGGGGGCACTGTGATTTCTTTTGCAAATGTATTTACTCATATTTTATGTTAAAAACATTTCATTTCTTTAGGCAGTCAATTATTTTTCTACCTTTTAGTGTGTGTTGGAGCAACGCAAACGAATACAAATGACATTATACGTATCTTCCATTCCCACTAAACATCAGTGAGTGGACATAATGATCCATTAAATTACTTATTTCAGTTCTGCTGCATTATTTCCATTATGAATGCAGGCTTTCATGTTCCGGCTAAATGTCATCTTTCGATCCCTCACCCACAAATCTTCGCCTTGAAGTGGCGGTCTACTGCCCCACCTCAACATGATGCAAATTCACGTTTCAACCTTCCCTCTAAGTTCCCGAGCACTGCTGGCTGTACCACCAACCTGCACCTAGAGATGCCTAACGCTGGTTGTCTTTAATCTATGTAGGTCCACCCTAGTATTGTCCCCGGTGACTGAGCTTTTACTCCCCTCCACAACCTGGCCCGAATGTCACTCGAACTCACGCCCTTGTAAGAAGCTCACTGCTCCCATCAAATCTGATTTCTTATCTATTGCACGTTCTTCTGTGATCAAAAGAGCATGGTTCTTGCCTGTATATTCACAGGTTTATATGAACATTAGCTCCAGACGTTGATAACCTTGTGGATTTAAGACATATAAAGGACTGGTATTTATTGTATTTGTTTTTTTCACTGTATCTTTCGACTTAATTTTCCAATTCTTAAATTGGTGCGATGGGCTTAGTTTTTTCTTATGGATCTTCAAAACGACAGCTCTTTATACTGCTTTTGAAAAAATATGGCTATATCGTGGGTCCTTCCAGCCGCAAACATCACAAATGCCACAAATGAAAATCTGGAAGGTCCTCGTCGTCTGTGTTAATAATGTTCTTACAAGATGTTTCTCTAGTTGTCAGCGACAACTAAAATAATAATGAATGCGTTGTGTCTGATTGGTCCTTATTATTGCTTGACCACACCTACAGGAAGCTTAAAAACATAGATACATGGAAATTAAAATGTGGATAAAAACAATGGAGGCCTACAAGACACAGGATGTCGCTTGCCCACTGCTGAGACACAACTCCCATTAACATCCAGTCCTGAAGAAGTGTTGTGTAGGCACGAAACACCTGTGGACCGTCTTCTCCATATGAACCCAGAAAAAAAAGTAATTTCTATATGTATTGTTCTACATTCATCAATAACTCAATGTACAAACTGATACTTCACCCTAATGACATTGGAGCTCAGTGGTACAGAATTAAACTATCAGTTAAATAGACTATCGTTTGTTTTACTGTGCTCCAGGCCTGCACAGGTAAGGCAGGCGCCTCCATTCTGGTCATCCCTTGTCTGAACTCTGGTCCAGTTCACATATGGGTCAGCATAAACACTAGTTCTGCACCTAGGTGGTTTGTCTGAAAGGCACCTTCTTGATGAGTAGGTGTTTATGCACATGTGATGCTCTTTTGAAGAAGATTCACTCCTTGGACCTCATCAGGAGTTGGGCGGTGCGGTAAAAATGTGGCATAATAGCTTTATTGATGCATTACTGCACCACCCAATCCCGAGTTTGGGGGAAAGCTGATGGATCACCTCCAATGCCCTGATTTTCCCCCCATTTTTGGTGGAATTACCACTGCAATAATTGTGCCGAAAATGCCCCATTGCGTCCTATAGACTAAAAGAAAATAGGGATTTACACCACCACCACTTTTGATCCATTGGTAATACCACCACACAAAGTAGCCATAACAGTAATTGCATTGGGTGGTATTCTGGTAGATTTACCACCGGTATACCGCCTAACTTGTGATAGAGCCCTATGTGTCATATCATTGCTTGGGACACTAGGGGGGTCATTCCAAGTATTAGCAATTAGCTCCATGGCTGCCTCCCATACCGGTACCGAGTCTGGTGTTGTTCAATGGGGACTTACTGGTCCATTCCGACCCTGTAGGGACCGGTAAGTCCCCATTGAACAAACCATTCCCCATTCCCATTTGAGCCCCCATAGGGCTCAATAGAAATGCGGAGGGCGCAAATAATGGGCTCTCGAATGGCAAGCCCGTTATTTGCGCCCTGGTCCCTTAGCGGGACCATTAAAGGGCGTGTGGTCCGACCACACGTCCCTTACGGTTCCCGCTAAGGTACCTCGGAATTGGGCAGTAGGGGATTACCGGCACCGGTCTCCTTAACGTTGCCGGTAATCCCCTACCGCCCACCTCGGAATGACCCCCTAGGTTGCTGAAATGCAGAACCGCCTCAGTCCACCAGTTCAGTTGAAGGATATGACTTCCTGTCCAAAGGGATGGACAGGAAGTTGTGAGCAGGAGAAAAGACATTCCACCTTCGGTCAGGGGTAGGGACTGCCTAGTGGGAGAACAGCTCCCCCAGAGGCAGAAGAGCAAATTTATTAGGACATGTTCATGATAAAGTGACTATAGTACTATGTGGGCTTCTGACTCATCATTACGGTTATTCCTCACTGAGCTGACACTATAAACCGCACACTACCATTGTGACTTGAACTTAAACTTGATGTACAACGTATAGGGTTGATCGTTTAATTTACGTTGCAGTGGTGACCGGAAGTATAGGCGTAAAGATGAAGCACTGAGACCTTTGACTTTGAAGTTGCTAAATTGCCTTACTTTGGGATATTGATTGTGGCAGCAACAGTCTGGTGCATGATGGGATTGCTAGAAACCACCTCTGCACTCATCCAGTGAATAACTCTACTTCCTACAAAGTAGAATCTAGAGCTGGCCTTACACGAGGTCTGGGCTTCAGGCAACATCCAAAATGTGCACTCACACGTGATCAATCTTAATATGGCCCGTAATCGGTGAGATAGTGAAGGGCCAGTGTGCCAATTGCTTACTACCCGAACTTTGTGATGGAGGTCTAAGAGTTGGGGGAGAAAATAAGGTGGCAGTTCACTTGAAGCTCATCTTTTTAAAAGAAGCACCAGTTCACAGTTGCAGCTGAGCAGCCCTATAGCACACACACACAATAAGCAGATAATCCATATGGACAGCCAGGAAGAGAGGCAACCTTCCTATCTCCAGAATGAGCGCTCCTGGCAGCTGCCATAATGGTCTGTGGTCTAGGAACATTGGTGCTCAGTCTCAGGACTGATCAGTAAAGACCAGGTCCCCCGACTATGTTCAGAACAGTCTTCTTCTATCAGCCTTTTACTTGCCAGGTTATTGAGCCAGATATAGAACCGCAGCAGGGTTCTAACTCACTCAAAAGCGAATTGGAGTGTTTTGGCGCCGAAATTCGCTTTTTTGGCGAATTGCAAAACATTCCATTTCTCTTGAGAAAATGGCAAAGTAAATCGATTTTTTTTAATTAAAAAAACAGATTGATTTAAGAAATACATTTTTTTTAAAAACTGGATTTGAAAAAAGCCAGCACAAAACAGCAATTCAAGCCTATGCAGAAAACAATACATTTGCAACAAAGACGAAATGATTCTTAAAATAATCCCTGGTAGGTTGGCGCGACTGGCCCAGAGCACCCACAATTTACCCATGTGCCCTCAGAAACTGCATTTGATATCATGTTATTGTACTTCCCTAAATGTTGACAGCCTTGCATTTTATAACTGTGATTGCCCTTCCACGCTCTGCTCTCCTAAAAATGTCCCCAACCTTTTTCTGCCAGGATCTGAGTATGACCCCTGGCCCTAGCGCAAATGTCGCATGGCCCGTGTTGAGTAGTTGCTGGCAATCGCAATATAGCAAGCTTTACAATAAGTAGGCAAAACGCAATAAGAAAAGGAGCCAGAGACGTAGCTGTAACCTCTTTAATAATAAGGCGCAAACTAATTTCTCGACGGGGCCCCGCCGACATCAACACGTGGGTCGCAGCCCACCAAGGGATAACAACAGAAAAGAGACATGGCTCCTGTAACAATAGAAATGGGACGTTGCAGCCCTTACCACTTTTCTATCATTCTGTTCTCTCGCCTACATTTTTTCTTTATGTTTTTTGTCTTTCGGCATCTGCAGTGCGACCTCCAGGCTTAGCAGCGAAGGCCAATTCACAAGCGCCTCCTTTACCCTCGCCCTGATACCCCTGGGTACGCTCGCGCATTATAAATAATAAAACAAACAAACAAGCAAACTCTGACCTCCTGTTCCTCCGCCCCCTAGCCCTTTTTTCTTTTTTGTCTGTCAGGATCTGTTATGCAGAACCGCTAAGCGCCGGGCCATCTCCCCTAGGGCCGCCCTTTGCTTTTGGCCACCCCTGGTCTCTTGAGCTGAGTTAGTGTTGTGTAGCAGACTATAAGACAGCAAAGAAGAAAGCGATGAGTAAATATAAAAATCAACCTTTTTCTTACAAAACTTGTTGATTTTTTAAACAAAGAAGCGATTCCTTAAAAAATGAATTGATTCTTTAAAAAATAACTTATTTACAAATCAATCTTTAATTACAAAACAAAGATTTGATGAGATAGAAATAAAGCACAATTCAATCTCTGCAGAAAAGAATTAATATGGCATAAGCACCCGTTCTAAGGGCTGGAACGGGGGTTACGGCCCGGAAGCCCGAGTTGTAGACCTGAGCAAAGCAAGGCCCTATAACAAGGGCACCAGGACGTCCCCCTCCCCCCCCCATTCCAGCCTTTGGAAAGGGCTGCTAGTGCCACTAGCACCCCGGGTTACCAAAGCGGTAACCCGGGGTGTTAAAAAAAGGATCTTCATTAATTGAACAAGACCATGCGTAGAATGAATGAAACAATAATGCTCCTGACACTGTCAAAACCCAGAATTGAGGTCGGCCAGTGAGTAGTGGATCCTCTATAGTGAGTCAAGTTGTGGTGGAAGACAAAGAGTGAGGCCTAGAAGGAGTGAATTGACCACCATTGCTGGCCGTCTCGACACCTTTGCTGCTCTCCCACCCAACCGCCCCACTACCCCTGTCTGGTTGCAAGTTCATATCCTGGACCATTGACGGTGTACGAAGGCTACTGGGGGGCCTAACCTGGCTCCAATTTATACATGCCTGTGACCTGGTTGCCCTCAGGAAACTTGGGCAATAGAAGACGTTGAACTACAAGGTTTCAATACCTATATGATTCCAGCTAAGGAAGGTCCACGTGGAAGGCCGAAGGGAGGGCTGTTGATTGGGATCAGCCCCCCTTTAAATCTCTCCTTTACTAATAGACCTACAGGCTGTGATGATATACAATGCTTAGTAACTACCACACGTGAAGAGAGGCTGGTGCTTTTGGTTAACGTTTATAACATGGCCTATGGTACTGTACCCTCAGAGAGCCTTCATTAATGCAAGGGTTCGTCCTGCGCTATGAAAGCAGGGCTTTGGTACTGCCTCTTGTGTTAGCGATGGGGGATCTCAACTTACAAATTGAGCCTTTGCCAGTTTCTTGTGGGGCGACATGGATTGTGCCTGAGCGATCCCCCTGCCCCCTCCGCTTAAGAGTGACGTGCCACTTAGAATCCACCAGCATGCTATTGAGGCAGCCCGTATGGTTTTTGATGTTAACCTGCAAGCGTACAATGGCAGAATCAAACCTGATCAACCGGCAGAGGCAACATATGTTGGGCACAGGGATAGCTCTAGGATAGATTATGCTTTCATTAGTATTAATGACTGGGTAGATATGGTCCACTTCGAGGTCATAAAGACTAGTGAAAGTGACCACTACACGATCTGTTGCGTTAATCGCAGCTACCTGGACATAATAACATGCGCACAACTAGCGCCACCTCTATCAAGTTGGCTGGCCATGCCAGGTGCTGTGTAAAATGGTCTTCCATCGATGCATCTACTCAAAAGCCCAGCATATATAGCACTGCCAAACCCTTTTTGTCTGTAATTTGCTGTGAGAGTGCCAATGCTAAAAACATAATGGCAGTTTATAACGAGCTAGTTAATGCTTTGCTCCCTATTTTTAGCAAGCCAGCGAGGAAGTTTAAGCAGCAGACCCTGGTGAATAAGGATTTCTTTGATGAAGATTGTAATGCTGCCAAAAATAGGCTAACAAAGTACCTAAAATACTCACCAATAATTGGTAAACAACATCTGAGGAGTCTGAGTTTAAGGCTATTACTCAGGCAAAAAAAGACGAATTTGCTAAGAACATATGGGATAATGTATTGCTCACGTGTAGCACAGGCGACTCTGTGCCCTTTTGGAAATGAGTTGTGGGCAAGACACAGAATGCACCAGGTACTATACCGTGTTTTAACACCCCCGGATACATGGCACCCCCATTTCAGTGAACTGTAGAGGGATACACAGGGAAGCTTAGTAGCGATGCACCAGAATGGAGGAATTCATTCTCCTGGGGACCCCTATGCATCGGTAGCAGTGAGGGAAGTGGAGGATGCAATCAAGGACTTGTCATGTTTTTAACTCAGTTATCGAAACCGGTGTGACCCCTTAATCGTGGCGCGAGACAAAATTCGAACCCATTTACAAAAAAGGTGGCAGGTCCCAGCCAGGGAATTACAGATCGATTTCTCTGCTGGACTCTGCGGGCAATATATATGCCAGGGTTCAGCTTGTACACCTGCAAAGGGGTCTAGTGAAGTAGATGTTATCAGTAATTTAGAGACTGGCTTCCGGCGGGGTGTAAGCACAGTCGATCAGTGCGTTAGTATTGGCCTAATTCATGCTAAACATACTATTCTTAGCCGAGTTAAGCTGTACGCAATATTTGTCGGCCTACAGACGGCCTTCGACTGCATCCCATGAAGATTATTGTGGCATGTTCCCTCGAAAAAAATAATCCCTGGGAATTTGCTGACCAATATTATATCTCTGTATACCAACAGCACGGTAGCAGTCAGGTGACGTTGGGGGCGGGGGGGTCAGCTCACTGGGCCTCATTACGACCCTGGCGGAACGGGTTAAACGGCGCCGTAAAAGGCTGCGGTGCCGTTCAACCCGTTCCGCCACATTACGATGTCCCCTCGCGGGACACGTTAAGCACGCCTGGGAAAACCAGGCATGCATACCGGGTTCCGCGAGGGGAAGAGGGAGCAAACAACGGGCCATCTCGTAATGGCCCGTTGTTTACTCCTTCTCCCATTCCCATTCTGCACTATGGGGGCTGAAATGGGAATGGGGATGAACTGTGTCCGTGTCCTCGAGTGAGGAATTACCGAGCCATCCGAACTCGTAATGGTCCGGTAAGTCCTCATTCCGAGGACACGGACACGGATGCGGTTTTGCCGGCAGCCATGCCGCCAATAGCTGCATGGCTACCGGCATACCTCGTAATGAGGCCCACTGAGTCTTTAGACGTAGGCACGGGGGTTAAGCAGGGGTGTGTGCTGGCCCCCCTTCTGTTCTGTGTATATATTGATGAGATTATTGTTGAGATAATGACACAGTGCTGTTATCTCCCCCAAATTGGGATCGAACAGGTTCCCTGCGCTATTATTTAGCGATGACGGCGTGGTCCTGTCCACCTCACTGATGGACCTTAGACACAACTCAGCCATTTTTGTCAGCAAATGCAAAAACTCCGAAATGCCGTAAATGAAATATCCAAGTTGACGGTCACACTGTGGAGCAAGGTATTGGCATTGTCTCGGGAGGAGAGCTCAGGGGCAATGTGCTCGCCTTGGAAGCAAGACGACACGGAGCAACACAGGTTCGATCCCCGGATCCGTGCTTAGAAACCTCTGGATATTAAGCGCGTTATAAATAACATATCATATCATATCATAGCCATGATTACCTGGGGATAAGATTTGCCGAGAATTGAGGCTGGTCTAATCACCATCTTAAATCGACAATAACTATAGATAAATATTGTGGAGGCATTAGAAGGTTCTTTAGCAGCCATGGAAGAGGTGCTGTACAACCTGCCCTGCTCCTCTATAGAGTGCAAACACTATCGGCGGCCCTGTATGGAAGTGAACTATGGGGCCAGATGAAAGTTCAATCTCTCAGTGTGTCGGAAAATAACTTCATTAGGGCCCTCTCAGCATTACCTCCTGGAGTGCCCATGGCTAGTACACGATAGGAGTGTAATTTACATCCTGTTGTTGCACTTATCGGAATAAAACCATTGTTGTACTGGGCATGGATTGGGACTACTCCTAATCTAACAAGGTACCTATCTGTCCTGAAAAATGTGATGTGCATCAATGGTTCAAGCTTGCTCCCATGGTTCAGGTTTGTGCGCTTAGAGTGTGAGAGGCATCACTTGGCAAATCTGTGGAGCTGCCCAGAGGCTATGAGTACTACACCAAAGAACTAGTTAAATCAGCAAGTCTTGAGTCCAGGCATAGCCTTATGCAGCAGGATTGTATGAAGATTAGTACCGGCACCATATATCTAAGTACCATTCCTCTGGCAGGCAATGAGGCTTACCTAGACGTGATTAGACCTGGGTATGCACGTGCCCTCTTCATTCAATTGCGAACGAATACTCTGAAAGTTGCTTGCTACACCGCCAAATGGAAAGCCTCCAATGATCCAAGGTGCCCCATGTGTGGGACAGTCAGCAATTTTCACATTTTATGTTTTTGTTTCATATCCTGAGAAAGAAGTACCTTCTCCCATTTTTTAGGTTAAAACAAATCAGGACTACACACTTCGCAATGGAAATGTGTAAGAATAGCAGTGATTTAAATGCTGTGTTCTTCATTTCCCAATATCTACATCTGACATGGTTGAGAAGATCAAAGTGGGTACAATCGGGGGCTATATGTTCTTATCGTTTGAATCTGAAATGACCCTTTTTATTGCTGTGTGTATTTGTATATATCAACGGTTTTAGGTACATAGGAATTAATTTGATGAATTTAAAAGCGATAATGTATTAAGAATTATATCTTTTCTAGATTATTAGTTTGTGATTTTGTCTTCTTCTTGTTTTATGAATGTATATTGATGCTTTTATGGCAACTGCCAAATAAAGCTATGCAAACACAAATCCCCTCCACATCAATTCCCTCATTCCCCACTTATCTGCTGAACCAAAGCTTTTCTGCTATGGTCCTAGTACCCCTCCTGCTCCCAGCCGTACCCATAGTAATGGGAAAGGAACTTAGTCCCTTTTCCCTATGGCGGTGGCCATCTTGGTTTCTTTTCTCTGGAGATTGGTGTCTCTTGCACAGCCAATTTCTCAAGTGGAAAAAGAAACATTTGAATCCTGGATAAACCCCAGGATGCAAATGGTTTTCACAACCCCTCTGGGGAGCGGAAGTGTCCTTTAACGGCCTACAGCCCTTGCCAAGGCCCTCACCCCGATTGAACCCTCGCCTCACTCGCGTCTACCTGGGCTCGGGCTGGCGTGCTGTTAAAGGCCATGTCCACCCCCCAATGCTGGGGTGAAAGCCATTTTCATCAACAAGTACAGTGTGATTGGACACCCATGACAGAGGGTGTGTAAGGTGTACATGATAAGGAAGGTTGAAAAACTTTTTTATGTCTGTCGCTTTTATTGTGTACTGTGTCTGGTTCATTGTGGTGACATTGCACTGGACACATTTTTGCCAGGATTCGCATGAATATTCAAGACACTTAGGAAGAAGGTGTTGGGGTGATTGAGAGACATTCTGGTGAGGAAGTATGTGATGTCTGTAATGGAACATGTACTGCACTTGTTGATGGGAGTGACATATTGCTCTATCTGACTGTGTCTGTTGTTGAAAGTGGGAAGTGTCCAGAGAGTAGCAACAAAGAGCCACTGTTGTTGAGGTCCATTAGGGTGCATGTGCATGAACCATAGTGAATGATGGGCTCTCCTTGCACCTTTTTCTATGGATGGTCTCCTGAGTGAGCTGTAGGCATTATGGATGAGGATCTCTGGTTTATGAGAGTAGGTGGGTGACATACACATCTCTGTCATGAATCAGTTGTAAAAGTGATGTGTGGAGTTCATGTTAGGTAGATGAGTGCATGTAGGGAAACATCACTCATCATGTAGTGGTGGCAGTTGTAGTGGTAATGGGCCATATCGTGACATGTGTGAGGTTGAGATGGTTTGTCTGGCCGCTCGTGTGTCCGCAACAAGGTACCTGACAAACCCCTGGTGGAACACTTCACACAGAAAAAACACCTTGACACAGATTTGAGATGGTTTGTTCTACAAAAACTGAAACCGACTTTGAGGGGTGGTGATATCAACAAGACCCTTGTACAATTTGAACAGAGATGGGTCCATAGATTGAACACTGTGAAGGAGGGCCTAAATGTGGCAATAGAGTGGAAAGGTGTCATGTAATATAGACATGGATGAAATACAGTGGTATACATATGTGTCTGGTAGACGTCTACGAACACAATGGGCCTCATTACGAGGTTGGAGGCAGCCATGGAGCTATTAGCTCCATGGCTGCCTCCAAAACCCTTCCGACTCCTCCCGGGTGAATGGAGTAATTACCGGTCCATTCCGAGCTCGGAGGGACCGGTAATTTCCCATTCACCAGGGCCATTCCCCATTCCCATTTCAGCTCCCATAGGGCTCAACGGGAATGGGGAAGTCGCAAATTGCGGTACCGTTATTAGCTCTAGAGTCCCTTTGCGGGTCCGGTCCTTAACACCTGCAAAAACCAGGCATTAAGGAAGGACCCGCAAAGGGAACTCGTAGTAGGGAGGTAAGGGATTACCGGCACTGGTGCCCTTAACGGTAATCCCTTACCTCCCACCTCGTAATGAGGCCCAATGATGTTTTAATGACATTCTGACCACACAACACCTTCCATCTCCGGATCATGCCATGACATTTCTCAGCCCCCTTTCACCAACGGGGGCGGCACTAGCACTACCTCGACCAATAATTACCCTTGAATGGACCCCTTGAGTATACCCCCACATTGGGTAGGATCGACTCACCTGATTGCACACACCCAGGCCGTGCTGCATATTCGATATATTCTTCAGTCACACGAGTGTCACACTCTATTTTGACACACAATAATCTTTTCCAGCGTGCACTTGCCCTCAGCACCCAAGCGCACTGTATTAGAAGAAAGACTGCAGACGCCGTCCACAGTTGCCATGACAACCATGTCACATCAATTTCTGCCCCCTCCATAATTATCTTTGGGCATCCACCTATAGGATGATGATGTTTGTGTAGCCACACAAGGATGACACGTGTTTTGCCACCAAATGAGAACACTGTGCATTTGCCGCACCGGCCGTACAACCAAAATGGCCACCACATATATAAACAATGGTAGCCATAGCAACCCTTCGATGCTGGATCACAGTTTGGACGAACGCGACACATGTGCAGGTAAGCGGCTGCACTCCATACAGATGCAGAAATTATTCTCGCAACACAGAGATGTCTGCGTTTTTGTATCATGATCCCTTCCAACAGGTAATCCTGTGCTTTGTGCCCTGTCTCCTAACAGATATCTCCGGAGACACGGCACAGAAGCGCACTCCCCTTGAGGACCCAGTGCACGGGACACATCGCTGACAGCGGCACCATCGCTGCGGCTCCTCCCCTGACTCACTGAGTTTCTATTCAGGTAACTAGCCTAAATATAATTTTCCTTGCGGTCCGACATCCTCGCGTGCATGAGAACACCAGCCCTGATCATATGCAGTCATCGAACAGATCTTCCTCTGTTTTATTTTACCCCCCAGGCACTGTAAATACAGTGAGGCCTCCCAGCACCCCAGTAATTAAATATTATACAGCACGACTCCCTACGCGTGTGACAACCCTGTATGGATAATTAAATCCTGAACCAACCCCACGTCAATTTAAAGGACACTGTATTCTTTACAGGTAAGCCAACGGAATCTACTTTTGGCAGATAAACAGACTGTACTATCCCCACGAGAGGGGCAGTGCACACTTTTTGATCCATATCTGACGCCTGTCTTCACCACAAAGGTCGTTTTGTCTTGAATAAAGTAGATCCAGAGACCACCCTAATTACCACAGGTTTTTCCTCTGTTTCAAACATGTGCGGAATCCATCTTGTTTTTCCAAGCATAGTAAGAAAGTCATTTATAGACAAGAAATGATCAGTTTTCTCCATTACCTCACTTATACCTGAGTTCCTTAGAATTGACACTTGCCTATTTGTTTCCTCCTAGAGCCTGAGCACACATACAGAGCAGTCCATCCGTTATCTTTTCCCGTCCTGATGAAGGTATGCTTAAGATTGGCTGGCACAACAGTCAGTGAGGGCCGAAATACAATTGTGCAGACACTTTCTGCAATTACAAGTACAGTGCCTAATTGTGAACACTGTTTGCATTTTTTCATGTTTGCTTCATTGTAATATATGTAATCACTGTATTGACTCCTATTGTAACCTACACAATAGTAGGCTTTGAATTGTTTCCACTGAATGATATTGAATTTAATTTTGAGTTTGCATTCACCTCAAACTATTTGTAATGACAATATCGCATATTTGTTGTATGTATTGAAATGGACGACTCTATAATTTTTTGTGCTAATAGACCAGTTGGTCTTTACCTCTAAATAGATATACTTTGCATCAATCCAGCGAGGTGTGTCCTGTTTTCCAACAAAGAACAAACAATTGAGACAACAGTATAGGAGAGGCAGACCCATTCATTTGTTTTGATTATTGGGCTGGAGGGAGACAGAGGGCTGTTGAAATCATTACAGGAAGCACCATTGGTGTAGCTGGGCCCCCTGCAACACCACAGTGCAGGGGGCACTGCCACCAAATGTCCTGGCGGGGCATCAGACTTGAAAAAGAAATCAATTATTTTTAAGTCACTCTGACTTCATGAAGAAATTATTTCTGTTACGGTTCGGACCCGTAACAGAAATAATTTCTTTATGAAGGCAGAGTAACTTAAAAAATAAACAATTTCCTTTTGAAGTCATAGGCTTCCCCCCCCCCATGACATGGAGGTATACAGATGCTCTGCATGATGGGAATAAGTGTTCCTGCTGCATGGAGCTGGAGACCTTGTTCCTTGGACCAATGGATTCAAAAGATAAGATAGTGGGCCTCATTATAAGTGTGGCGGTCCGGAAACAAGGGTGCCGGTAAGATTACCGACACCCTTGTTTCCGGACCGCCACACTACGAGGCTGCCTGCCAGAACCGCTGTGCCCGATAAGTCTGACCCGGCCGGTGCAGCGGCAATGGTAGGCAGAGTCGTCACGGAAGTACCAGCACCGTTAGTAACTCTTGAGGGGTTCCCTTACCAAACAAACTAACTCTTGAGGGATTCCCCTACCTAATAAACAGTAACATTGTTTCAGTCTAGTCAGAATGTACATTTAACTAATAAATCTGTCCTGCGTCCAAACTCCTAATCTAGCCGTACCACTGCTAATAGAAAATCACTAATTACTATTCAGGAGGATGACTCTCTCCTTCTGATTAACAAAAGGTTTTAACCTTCCAACACTAAACACTCAGAATTCCAACCGGGATGCTAGATGAATGACTCCCTTCTCCAGACTCAGTTCCAACAAGGATTTCCAAAGTTTTAGTTTGTCTATTACTCTAAAGTCAGATTTGCCGATCGGGAGACTGTCTCCCTTCTCCTGGTATTAACATTGCCTTGGTATGATCAACAAACACTTTTCATCAGGCGTTGTAACTCCTGCCACAGTTTCCTCAGTGGGTGTTGCACTTTCCTCCTTTGCACCCTGGGTAATGGTCCAAAGACCTTGGGCCTCATTACAAGTATGGCGGTAAGGCAACAATGGCACCGGTATCACTACCGGCACCGTTGCTACCATACCGCCATACTACGAGTTCTGCTCATGGGTGCTCTTGCAGCCACCAGGTCTGACCTTGTGGCCGTACCGGCACCCGCGAGCAGAACATGATGGTAGCACCGGTACCGTTGTTAACGGTACCGGTGCTACCACCCTACCCATTCCCATTGAGCCCTATGGGGCCGAATGGGGATGGGAGTCCCTTATTACTGGCACCCGCGAATGGGCAAGTACCTGGTCTGCCCAACTCGGCATGACCCGGTAATTGCCCATTCGCGGGTGCTGGATATTTCCGTAAGTTTGGAGGTAGCCTGCCTGTACTACAGGCATGGCTACCTCCAAACTTCTAATGAGGCCACTTTGATTCTCTGATGATTTATAAATGATTCCCAACTTTGAATGTTACTACTCTTGATGATATTGGTATGAGGGAGTTTGCTTTTGACCAACACTGCACAGTTCTTTTCTTCAGTAGTTTTTTCACTGTTACTGTGATGAGTGAGATCACCCCAGATGTTGAGATAAGAGTTCTTTCCACCATTCACATTATCTCCATGACTAACCCAAGGCAGAGTACTCCCAATGCACAGATTATAGTTTCTTTCACCAGTAGCCTTGACTCTGCCACTGGGCAGAGGGAGATTACTCCAAATGCACAGGTTACAGTTTCTTTAACCAGATGCCTTATCTCTGCCACTGGTCCAAGATAGATGCCTCCCGATGCAGAGGTTACAGTCTCTTTCACCAATAGCCTTATCTCTGCCACTGGGCCGAGGGAGATTATTCCGGATGCACAGGTTACAGTTTCTTTCACCAGTAGCCTTTTGCTCTGCCACCCCTCTATTTTCACCGGGTCTCCCCTGCCTCCATTTACCTTTCTCTGTGCTGCAGCACATCACTGGTTCCTCCTGGGATTGAAGTCTGTGTTGGTGGCTGCTCTGGTTTCTCTGTTCTGTTTCTGCTGTTTGGAAATGGCTCTGTGGTGCTCCTCTTTGCAGTGTCTTTGCGTAGCTTGTTGGACCAAACGGTCCACCTCGTCAAGGTCACGCCACCATTTCTCCTCTCTGGTCTTATAGTCGGGTCCTATAGTGTAGAACTCTCTCAGCTTGGTGCCCAAGTCCTCCGTTCTGCAGTCTGTCCTCAGAGTTTGTTACTCCCGCCTGCAGTCTGCTCCACTCCTGCTGCTGTTCCCAGCTAGACTTGACACTTTGTTAAGTCCATTGTCCTTTTCTCAGTACTTTGCGAAAGTGTTTTGCAGGGGCCCTGTCTGTTCATCATCTTGGTTTGATTATACTTCACTGGGGTTCAGGTTTGAGTATTACTAGTACTGTCTGGCTGATTAGAGGTGTTAGGTGCAGATCTTGGTTCTTCAAGAAAAAGAGGGTTAGGGAGTTCCAATATGGAATGGGAGTCCCTATCCCCAGCAGGGGAATCTCTGCCTGTGAGGACCTCCTGCATTTTACCTCCCCTAAGTAGAATATCAGCTGTTGGCTTCACCCGCCTAGCCTCACAGGAAAGGGCTCCCCACTTGGGAGAAGTGGCGTCATTCCATGATTCACCACTCAGCATGATCATTGTGTGTATTGCACAAGTGTGGTAGTCTAGGCTGGCCTAGAGTGTGGTGCGACCCATGTTTTGTTCCTGAGCTTGGGAGTGGAGGTTTGCAGGGGTGGGGCAAATGTTGTGCTATGCCACTGGGGCGGCTGGGAGAGGGATGGGATGTGACCTAACTGAAAAAAGGAAAGCAAGGGGTATGGAAGCGCAGGTTGATGGAGCAGAGGTCACCTCATCTACAACCACTTGCACCAGCTGTCCACCTGTGCAAAGACACTTGTCGTCCACAACGATACACACCGCTCCTTCAAGGTGCACATAGCAATGAACCAGGAAAAACATCACTACCAACATGCAGCCATAATGAAACACAATTTACTCATACTAGCTAAATAAATCACACCTTCTGTCCAAATCTTTGTCCTCTCCCACCGGGATGGGCTCTGTGTCCCCCTGGATGCCCTTCCGGTCACCAATGGAAGGTGTCCAACATGTAGCAACATATTTCCTCAAAAGACTGCTAACTCTAAAACTGCTAAGCAACCCTCATTGAACGCCATTGGCACCCACCTCAAAGCAACAAATTACGAGAATGTACTGCCTTCAGGCCTACCAAACACTGCACGGTGCAATGCAAAATATTTATTGGCCAGAGACACATCTGACGGTGACTCTATCCAAATACATGTGTATTGAATACAATCCGCCCAGTGTGTCTGGGATGCGCATAGCAAGTTGGACAGATATTAGTCTGTGAATTGGAGGTCACGTGTCCATGTGCATATGTGCCCTACCCATTATGCTGTCCCTGCAGACATGCATCTGGTCCAGAGAAATGTAACACATGCTGTTGCTCTAATGTCTGCATGGCAACATGTCACAGTTTTCTAAAGACATGTACAGGGTGAAAAATGTGCACTTGCCAATAGCCATTGGCTACTGATAATTGACTCTTGGCTAGTAAGCAATGGTGTTCCATGTGTATGTGTAGAATTGAGGTGTCAAGTGAATTTCTATGGCTGTCCAGTAGCTTGCAACTTGATATTTGTACCCTTGGACATGTGTATAGACGTGCGTATATTGAGGTTTTTCTCTTGTCATTCTTTTGCATTGTCTCAAGCAGCTGCAGAGTGACCCACAGCCTAGGAGGAGCTGCATGCCAGGCACCAGGCGTGCAGATAGCACGTAGACCCCATGCACTCCACATGATATTGAGCTACGCAGAGGGGCATGTGCCTAGGGATTTGTTGTCCTCCCATGGCACAGCTGCTGAGTAAGGGGAGATCATTCTTGTGGACACCTCAACAGTAGAGGGTCAAGGAAGTGTTTCACAGGAGACATAGAAGCCACAGAGCCTGGAAACCTCTGTTGTAGTGTCAAGGTTGGTGTAGAGGGGGAGGAGGAAGATATGTATGGCCTGCCCTACGTGTTTGGTGGAGGATCTGAGAGGGATGTGCATGCTGCAGACAAGAGTGTGAACTAGGCAGCTGTGCAGGACACAGTGGAGGTGTTGGCACATACTCCTGTCCCAGACTCGTCAGCTGCTGCCCTATGTACCGAATGCTGCCACTGCTGGTGGGTGGATTGCATCAGACTAATGCTCTCTGTGATGGTGTGATAACCACTCAACATCAGGCTGCACAGCATCACATAAAGGTGATCATGCACTCTGCCCCCTAGTGGCAGCAAGGAGCAGGGGTGGTCTCTTTGGAAAGGCCACTTCAATGGCCACCTCCTCTACCTCCATATATGTGCCCCAGAGCGGTAATGAATGAAACGATAGAATCTAAAATGCCAAATACACATTTAGTGTGCATTTGAAATAGTAGATTAGATCTTTTGCCCATAATACCGAACAGGGAAGCAGAGATTGCAGGGATGTGTCCCGCTCCACGATTTTGGTATTATGGTATTATGGTCTGCGGGTGTTGCAGGGGTGTCCCCGCATACATTAAAGGCAGTGCAGGGGACAAACGGGTGAAATCCCAAAAGACCAAATTACAAAATACGGGCATGTGTGCTCTGTGATTTTATAATTTGATCTTTTGGCATATGTTTTTTAAAGTGCATCCCCCCAGGGTATCTCAAGTGGTGTCCCCTTGCTTAACATCTTCTCCAGCTCTCTGCTTTAGTCTTGGCTGGTTTGTATGTGCCTTTGTCCCTAGTGGAGGAGGAGCACCTTACTGCGACAGATGAGGTGGGATCCATGGATGGACTACGGGGGAAGGAATAGGACTCTGGCCCTGCCATGGTGCCCAGTGGAGAACAGGCTACAGTGGCCCAACAGTCATTCCAGGACAGTGCCAGCATGGGTTCCCCTCTCTGAAGCCTATCATCTTTATGGAAGAAGAACATGCATGCAATGGGAGTTGTTGCATCAGAGAAGGTGCCACAGTCCGATCAAGGGTGGTAGGGGGACACAACGATCCGCATCATCACCTGTGCAAGGCAAGAGGGCAGACTAAGGGTGCACACACAGGTTGCAGCTGTGCTTGCACAGATGAGGCAGCAGGAGGTAGAAAGGCAGGCAGCCTGGGCTGCAGCATGTGCAGCTGCCATTGTCAGGGCTGAGGCAGAAGGCTCCATGGCCCGTGCTTGGGCTTCAGTTGTGGAGGAGTCCCTGAGGGCTGCCCGAGACATTGGCCCTCATTACGACCCTGGCGGAAAGTGACTGACCGGAGCGCCACAGCGTAAATAGCGTTTCCGCCATTGCACGAAGGAGCAAAGTGCGGCCCATTCCGACCCATCGGGCACGAGCACCACGCCACGGCGGAAGTGCAAAGTCCGCGATGGCGGAAATGACCCCAAAACGGCCCACACCGCCGCCGTACGGCGCCCTAGGTGCAATACCGCCACCCCTCTTAGCGGTCACCGCAGTGTGCGCCTACCGGAAAGTACAGTGACCGGAAATATACGGAAACGGAAGTTAAAACATGGGCCCGGAACGGGAAACATCCCGGCGTACACCTATAAAAACACTAAAACCACACAACCACTAAAATCACTACCCTGAAACACACCCCAACCCGTCACCCACCCTAGCGAAACCAAGAAAAATGGGAAAAGTAGCGAAGAAAGCGTGCGACCGCAAGCGGCAGGTCCACTTCTCCCGTGAGGAACTCACCGTGCTAACAGAGACCCTCCAGGAGAATGCTGCCGTCGTCTTCTCCACGCAAATGACCAGAACGGCACTTGCAAACAAGAAGACCATATGGGCTCTGGTGGCACAGCGGGTAAGTGCGGTGGGGACCGCACCCCGCACCCCACAGCAATGCCGCAAGCGATGGGACGACCTGCGGATACGCGTCCGCAGCATACTCTCTGCCAACCGCAACATTGCCACAGCCACCGGGGGAGGTCCTGAATCACCCATCAAGTTGACCCCCTGGGAAGAAATCTGTGCCTCCACCATCGGAATGGAGAGCATAGAGGGAGTCGGAGGGATGGAGAAAGGAGTGCAGACATCAGAAGATTCAGGTAGGTGGGCCAGATAAAACAATGCCAAATCCACACAGTCCATCCATGTGAAGTACCATGCGTCCACATAGTGCAACAGAAACACATGTCCAGGAGAACGTCCACACACATCGGCCTGATAGCGCACGTTAAAACCCACAATAAATACATAAATAATTAAAAACCCCTAATACACGCACTACACGTGCAGCAGGCACACCCTAACTGCAGGCTGCCAAACAACTGCACCCTCACTCCACACACAAATTAAAGCACCTCCAAGGCCCCGACCCAAATCACCCTCAGGTACCACCCCAATGCATGTGATACAATGCCATTCCAATTTCCACAGACCCATCAATAACCCTCGCCCTCCTTTACTCCACCACAGGGTCCGATCCAAACGACGAGCTACAGGACACCCCTACCAGCACACCTGCAAAGAGGGCCAAGACCAACGGCCAGAGACCCTCCACCTCAGCTGCACGCATCAAGACACGGCAGCAGCACAAATCAGGTGGCAGCACAGAGGAGGGAACATCAACAGGCACCCCAGCAGCCAGCATGCCCACAACACCACCACCACAGGTCCCCCCAACGGATGCCACAGAAGGCACTGCCTCTGGTGGCAGCAGCACCATAGGTGACACCCCATTGATGGCAGCATGCTCGGACACAGAAAACGGGGATGCCGAAGTCAGATCCATCCATGACCTGTCCCAATCCCCCTGTCTGTCCCATCCCGTACAACATGAGGATACCACGCAGGGGCACCCACAAGACGACGACTGGCCATCCCCCACAAGCCCTGTGGCAAGGCAACATGAGGACAACAGCCCCTCTGTGACACCCCCGCAAATGGCCATGGCCCAGCAGAGGCAACAGTCCCTCGACCAGTTGATCGAACAACAGCAGCAACTGGCCACACTCCTCAAGGACCATGCCGATGAATGTGGGGGCACTAAGGCAGACATAGAAACATCAACTGAGACACTTAGGGCAGAAATGGAGAGAGGTACAGAGACGCTAAGGGCACAAATGGAGAGTAGCACCGAGAGCCTGAGAGTCCAAATGGAGAGAAGCACCGAGAGCCTGAGGGGGGAACTGCATGCGACGTCCAAAGACGTATGTGCCGAACTTGCCGCAGTGCGCCGTGTGCTCACTGAGCTCTCGCAAACCCTTAGGGACATGCATGGACGTGAGCAGGCAGACACATCATCCGTTGCAAGTTCCGTCCAGGGCAGCCCCCAACGTAGATCTGGAAGGAACCTGCGCTCCACAGGCAGGGGTGCCCCTGATACCCGCAGAGGGGGCATGCAATAGCGACAGCCCACTGACAATGAGCATCTTTGGACACTGGTGTTCGGGGGGGAGGTAGGAGGGTGGAGGGGGTGTGTTGGGCTCACTTGGGTGGCGGGTCGATAGGGTGTTCAACATGATATCACATATGCCATAAAAAGTGCACGATCAACCAATGAGATGTGTGGACATTGATCTTTGTGTACTAGGCCATCATAGGCGTACAGTCCATATTGTGCATGTCCCAGACACACGCAGTGCCACGAGTCCCGTGTCCATGTATCAGCCACCAGGCGTGAGTGCTAGAAGCATACATCAATGAGATGCTGACGAATGTCACGGGCCTCCGGTGCCTCGCAGACTCCATGAGGTGCTGCCACATCCCCACCCTCATCATGACCATCATCAGGTGCTTGCAGTTCTGCGTCAGGGGGCATGGGCACATTTCTACGTACGCACATGTTGTGGAGCATGACACATGCCATCACCATCTTTGCAACCTTCTCATGGCAGTACAGGAGTGCCCCGCCAGACCTGCTGAGGCAGCGGAAACGGCCCTTCAGTAGGCCGAGTGGGCATGGTTGTAGTCCTCCTCATGCTGGTCCCGTGGGTTCCGGACTGGTGTGAGGAGCCATCTCTTCAGTGGATATCCAGCATCACCTGTATGTGGACGAGAAACGTATGATGTGGAATGCCATTGATACGTACGCACACCCCCCCCCCCCCCCTTCCTGCCAGGTCATTGCCAATTCACATACCCCACATCATCATGCATGTAATGAGACTCACCGAGTAGCCAGGATCTGTTCCCTGCGTGTCGCTCCATGTAGCGTGGTATTGTAGAGTTCCTCAAGACCATAGAATCATGGGTTGATCCAGGGAATCGGGCACAACAATGTGTAATGATCCTGTTGGAGTCACACACCATTTGTACATTCAGGGAATGAAATTGTTTTCGGTTGTGGTACTGGGCCTCCATGGCATGTGGGACGACCAATTCAACATGGGTGCAGTCGATGGCACCAATGCAACCCGGTATGCCGGCAAGTGCATGGAATACCACTTTTGTGTTGGTAATTTCCTGCTCCGAGCGTGGTAGAGAGATGTAGTCGTCTGCGTGCTGCAGGAGGGCATCGAGCACTTGCAATAGTGTCCGTGAGAACAGTGGCTGAGAAATGCCATGCAACTGTCCGACTGTGTGCTGGTAGGTGCCTGTGGCCAGGAAGTGTAGTACAGACACCACCTTCAGTAGGGGTGGGATGGCGGTTGGGCTATCTATCATGCTGACAAGGTCAGCCTGTGTCATGTCCACAATGGCGGCTATGGTGTCCCGGTCCAGACGGTAGAGGGTGTGGATCTGCTCATCAGTGAGGTTGAACGGATGTGCTCGGAGGCGTGGTATTGCGGGCTGCCTGCGTGGTGGTAGTGGCTGTGCTGGTGGGCCTTGCTGGCCCTGCCTTGGCCTCCTCCTCCTCCTGCGTCTCCTCCGTGCGGCTGGTTGTAGTTGGTGTTCGTCTTCTTCTTGGAGTCGGAGCACTTGCAGTGCTATCAGGTCCCCCAGGGCCAACATCGCGAGTCCTGCCGGTAGCATTTCGGTGTGGTTGTGGGAGGAGACTGGCTGTGCAATTTATGTGTTTTCAGGCTGTATGGCCTCCACCTGTGGTGATTAATTCCACCTGTGCAAACTGCTCTCCCCTTTGGCCGAGCACGTCCCGCGCACAACGCTGCAATTCGGGGAATGGTATCTTGCTATTGCAATCATGTATTTGTACCCGATGGCCGTGTAAGATTGGTTGATATGTTCATTCTGCTGTGGTCCCATTGTTTCCCATACTATCTGTGCAGTCGCGAACAGACTTGTGAAGGGTCAGTGGAACGTAGTACTCGAGTAACGGTGGGCCCTCATGCATCACTGTACCGAGTTGCAACGACGGGCGGGGCGTCCCATTTGTGGGTGAAGGCAGTTGCCATTTTCACACACAGCCGCACTCGATGGAATAATTAGTGATTTCAAACGGCCACAGATGCCTTTTCGACGTGATGTTGCAAATGAGGAATTCAAAGGGCGGCGCTTTCGGTTTCCAGCTAGCGGCGAGGAGATGCCCACAGGTCTGACTGCAAATATAACGTTCTATTGTTCTATGTCCTTGAGACAGGGCCCATGGCGAGGGAGCAATGATTGATATGAATAGTTTGGGATGCGCAATAGCTACGTGGGCGATGAGGCCGGCCGTTCCCAAATACATGTTACTTCACAACACTGGAATTACGGGCTGGGGCACTGTGGATTTAGCAGGCTGCATAACGCACAGACTCAATGGATGTTTCTAATGTTATGTGAGTAATTATTCAGGCGTTTTGATCCCGGGATGAGGGAATGATGAATGGATGCATGGGCAGGTGATTTGATACAGAGTTTTCCATGTACAGGGCTTCTTGGGATCTATCCGCCTCCCCTACGCTATGTGATGCAGGGCTGCCATAGTGGGACCATCGTCTATCTGGCCTTGTTGAGCCCTCCCTGTCTCGAGGCGCCCTCAGACACTTGTGTCCATGCACGTTAACATTCCCATCTGATGGAATCTGTTTTGACAGGCGCATGCACAGGTACACTCGTTTGTGATGGTGTTTGCACCTCGATATAGATGGTTATGAGTCGCAAGTGGTTTTGGGGTGGTGATGATCCTTTTGAGTGGGCTAGCATGCATATGGCTGTGGATTTCGTGTGATCATTGAAGTGAGTTGTTCGAATGTAGTTCTGATGGCCATTCTGTTCTTTTTCCTTTCTTTTGGTTGACAGGTATCTCCTCCCCTTTTGCCACTGCCATCTGTATGCCACTCCTGCAGATGGATTTTACTCCCGACACCTGCTGCTTCGTGTTAATCAGTGGAGCAGCATTACGATCTTATGAGACGATCGCCAATGGCCCACATGCCCTTACGCAGTACTGGTGGCTCGGAGCAACATTTCGGCCTTTCAGCTGGACTAGTGCCTCCCCATTGGGACGGCCCTGCGGTTCTGTGCGCTTCCATGTTGCCTTTTCGTACGTGAATGTGGCTCTGTGTACCATGGGGGAACAGGGCGACACACAGGTAGTGGCTGGTCATTTCTTGCGGATGCAGCCCACAATGGTGATTAGTGTTTTGGAGTTCATGGCCTGATGGCTGTATGGGCTTGGTGACTTTGATGTGCATAAAATTTCTATTCTGATTTGGCCCGTGTAGCGTTTTTCTTTGCAAGTGATGTGGCATATGCCTATTTGGGGGGCGATGTATTGTGAGGAGATCTGCATTGGGTTCCAGCTTCGGGGTTTAGTTGCGTGGTACTGTGCTGGGCGCGTTTGCCTACGAAGCCCAGTGAGGTCAGGGATGGGGGCTGCCAATATGACTGTTTGAATGTTGTCATGCTCAGGGGCGGGGGATTGGGTTTTGTGTAACAGATGCCGGTCAGCCAGGTGGACTGGTGGAATGATGTGATTTTCGGAATATTGCTGGTCACAGGTGCCTGTGTTTGCGTGCGTTTCTTGGTGGGGGACTGTGGTCATGTCCATTGGGATGGCTTCTGTATTCGTGCCATCTGTGCCCTGCAGCTCCCATTGGCCCCTCTTGTGTTTCTTTTGTTCGTTGCCATGCATGGGTGACTTGTGCATTTCAATGGTTGCATTGTGGCTTCATTGCACCTACGGGGAGTTGTACTTTGTGGGCAGGGAGCGGTGTACAGGCACTCAGTGGGGCCGTTTACGGTTGATTCGCGATGCCGTACTTCTCGCCATGGCGGAATGGTACATTACGCCATGCCTGATGGCGTTAGGTACATGTCCGCTAGGGTCGGAATTGGCGTACCCTTGCGCCATGGTGGTGTTTGCGGTTTGGCATGGCGCGTGTGCGCGTGCGAGGTGCAGTTGGCGTTGGCGTTCACTACAGTGTCGCTAATGGCTTCGTACTTTGCGGTGACGGGTCATAGTCGCACCGAGCGCTATTCGATGGCGGTATTGCATTTCCGCCATCGTTTTTCGATTTCCGCCAGGGTCGTAATGAGGGCCATTGAGGCAAGGATGAGACCCTCCACATGCAGAGAGAAGCCAGACTGTGAGAGGCCAGTGAGAAGGCAGAGTTGCCCTTGGCCGAAGCGTTGGTAGAACTGGAGGAGGACACGGACAATAGATAATTGTACATTGCTGTGTGGGGTTAATTTTTGTGTGGGGTTAATTTTTGTTTGGAAGATTAGTTTAATGTTTGTTTAGACAGGTTTCCTTTTGTTTTTGTTCAAATGTTCATGTTTTTCATGTCTTGTATGATTTTTCATTACATGACTTACTTTTCTATGACAATGCCTGGTGTTGCGCTGTTATTGGAGCTTGTGGTGAATGTGTTTGCTTGTTGTTGAAAGTGTGTGTGTGGGTTAGTGTCCATATTGCTGTGTTAGGCACATCATCTTTATGTTCCAGAGTCTGTGGTATAAGTGCAATACAAAAAAGGTAGCAGGCGCCCCTCTCTCGAAAAAACATGGCATGCTCACTGTGCTGAGAGAGGCACAGCTTCACCTCACTGATGAGGCCCAACAAGGCTGAAACATGTGTATGGGGTTGCTGTTGGTACTCTTGTTCAGAGAGGAATTGCCACAGTATTTCGGTGCTGGACTGCCCATGTGGGCGGGACAAAGAGTGATATCCAAATGGATATTTCCCATCAGTGAAAGGTACAGTGAGCAAAAAAAAAATGGCCACCGTATGTAGATGGTCACTGAGAATTGTTAGCAGGTGACATGATTACTGTTTGCACATGCTTGTGTCACTGGCATGGCCATCCATGCACTGTTTTTACTCATGGGTCAATCTACACTCCTGTCACAATTACCTCTCACAGCTCCATATGGCTCATATCTCACACAAGCAGGCATTGTGCAGAACCAGTTGGAGTTAGTCTGAGCAGATAATGAGGTGACATAGCCTTCAATAATTATCTTGTGAGAAAATCACACCACCTCATTTGAATTTCACTGAAGAATAGCACATGGACTTGGGTGTTTAAAAAAATTATATCTATAAATGCCTTGGACAGCTGCCAGAATATGTTGCCACTACTTGACCAGATATATGCAAGCCCAGTGTTGCCACACCAGGCCTATGTGTCCCTTAGCATCATTGCAGTGTGCCGATGAGCCAACCTGCCAGAAACATGTTGATCACCACACAGTTAGTGGTAGATGTACTCTCCCCCCAAATCATGCCATCTCATCCATGCCATTTTAAGAATGCATGTGCTTATTTCCTCTGTGTACCTACCAGCAGCTTGTGTTCATGCCTGCAGGTTAAGGTTCTGGGCATAAAAGCTGGGTTCATCAGGATTCAGACCTGTAGCGATGTCACATGATGACAACTACAAGAATGGACCTCAACACTGTGTCCTGCCTCAATGGCCACCCTCTCCTTCTTCTGGCTCTGGATCTTCCTATCATCCCAGCGCTTCCTGGCATTGTCCAGAATACAGACTACAACTCCCTCTACGCTGATGGCAGCGGTAGTGTCATCCCAAATTCTTCAATGTGCAAAGGCACCAAACTGCTTGTCAGCACTAAAGATGGACCCATAATGGCTCAGGATCTGGTCACCCAGGATGCCAACTTCATTGACCAAGAAGTTGACAGCCTTCAGCCTCACCACCTTGGCAGTGTCTGATTATGGAGTAGCCAGTTCACTGGTGAGGCTCAACAGGTTGAAGGTGGACCCAGAAAGTACCTGAACTGAGGATCTATTATCATACAAGAGAGGTGTTGATGTCCAGATGAGGCAGATAAGGTAGGCACGTGGAGGTTGTGACGGGCTCTGGTGGTCAGAGATACTACAGGACAGTGCAAGTGGTCAGCCAGCAATGACAGACTACCAGGCAGCAGGAGTTGTCATGCAAAGAAGGCAAGAAGATGCAACAGACCAGGCAAGGCATCGGGGTAAGCAAGGTACAGGTGGCACCAGTAGCACTATGAGGCAGCAGACAGAGGAAAGTGGGGGAGAGGCCGTCAGTGCATAAATTCCACAAGACACGCGATATGTGCCATCCAAGCACAATTTTCTCATGTTCAGCTATGAAAAGGGGGCAAATACGCAGATTGCAGTCGCAGGTGAACCATACGCGGTTTGCATTTCCATCTCTCAATCACAATGGTGCTCTCACGCAATCACAGGATGCGCATACGCACATTAGGTCTGCATGACTTCATCGCATGTGCTAATTGGACTAAGCAAAGCACCATGAGTCAGAGGGAACAGCCATGGAAAGAAAAGGGGCCACAGGAAGAGGAGGAGCTGACCTAAGAGAATGGACCAAGAAAAAAAAGGGACCAACAAAAAGAAGAGGCCAACAAATGAAAAGAAACTACCATGGAAACAACGGTTCATGGATGGAGAGCTGGTCATCCTCACAGTGTTGGTGGATGAGCATCATGTGGGCCGATATAGTTGGGCAGGCAGTACTCTCTCAGTTACGAAACATGGGGGAGGCAGATCATATAAATCCCTGTGGAGTGGAACATCATATTTCCAAGGAGATATCTAAGTACATGGGATATCTGATTAGGAGAACAAAGGAAAAGGTGACGAGGAATGTGAGTTCACACCAGGCAAAAGGTAGAGGATTCACCCAGGTAGAATAGCTGACTGAAATTGAAGAGGTGGTCAGTGGCCTCATACCAAGTGAGCAGGCTGTGTGCGTTCAAGGCATGGACACATTTATGGCCACATCTGGAGAGTGACATGCGTGTATGATGTCTTTGTTGTTAACCGTACATTCAATGTTAGCATATGTATACGGGATATTAGTAAGGGTCCTTCTCTTCTTCCCCTCTTTTCACATGTCTTGTGAACATGCCAAGCAGAATTGTATGCACATGAAAAAGGCATAGCAGCAGGGACATTGTAAAATAGCTATCCTTTCACCCATGAATCTGTCTTTGACACAAGAAAAAAAGACTACCTGGTAAAGTGCCATTTGAATGCAATACACAGGTTACAGTGGCCAGTCCAAGTTTGAGGTCAGGGGGTGGGCATGTGGCCCCACTACAGTTGCCTCTTTGTGGGTTATAGTTTACTGGTGTCCGTGTATGAGTCATGTCGTGAGTGGCAATAGCATCAGGTGGTACAATAGATGGTTCAAATGCCACCTAGAGTCCTTTGGCCACCCACAAGACTTAGGTGGAAGTGTTGGAATTTGAGTCATCATTCTCTAGCACGACTGTGAGTGGAAACCATACACTTCCTAGTAGCGTCCATTGTGGCTGTATTCATCTTTAAATCACAACAGACATGTTGCAGTTGCACAAGAGCATGGGTAAGGACATCAGTGAACTTATGTTCTGTATGAAGGAGAAGGTGGTGAGGAAGATGTAAGTCCCACAGATCCTAGCATGCATTTGTTGGTTATAAGCCATGACTGCTGACCATCAGGGGTAACATGATGGTTGGCCTCATATTTACCTCCATCACCAAATGCAAATCTGAACTGCCAGAGGCCATTGTGACCACGGACCTACACATGTATCTAGGTGTAGTGATAACTACGTCTAAGTGCTTTTCTTCAGGCCCCCTACAGTATGCGCATGAGGATATCCTGTGAACTGTTTAGTGTGTTGATGTGTAGCACATTCCAACCATTCATTTGTGAGTGTATCACAACCTAGACATGCACCCACAGCCTCAATGACTTACCTGCCATTGTAGATGTCCACCCTATCACATTGGGCAAAGGTCCGGCAGTGCTTGCTGTTCAGCCATCCTCAGTCTGGCATTTGTTCTTCCTGCTGCTATCACACGCACATTGGACTGGGCTCAGGATAGCCACAGTTCATAATAGCTATTGAGTAGCTGTGCACCTGACATGGGGGTGTGGAGCAGAGGTGCCCTGTCACATGAGCAAGCTTGGTTGGATTGGAGGGACAGGGCCTTTCAGGGCAATAAGAATACACTGCTTCTCATGGCATTGTGTTCCAACGGTCAAATTATGAAGTGTCAGGTAAAAGGCTGCAGAACATTGACTCTTCTAATCTACGCATGCGGGTGTTTGCCACAGTGTAGCATTTGTAAGGGGGCAAAGTTACTGGGATTCGAAATGAGGAGCTGGGTCTCTACTGAGGCTTGGCCAGTTAATGGGATTCTGACTGGGTTTAAGTCGAGTGAGAAGGTGGAAATGCAGGATCATGCATGGCGTGTCACTGCTATTGTGGGCAGTGTCCTTGGCATGTGTGCAATAGATGTGTCATGGCAGGAAATTGAACCACACACCACGTGTCTACTGAATGTTGCAGATCTAGCTCCATGACATGGGCCTTGTATGGTGTACACCGGTGATGCAATATTGAGTGTTCATAGTCATTGCATGGGTTTGGTGTGATGATAGTGCAAAATGCATAGCAGGCATTGCCAACACCAACACACAGATGTTATGGTGTGCAAGACATCAGCATGGAGAGATCATTGCATGTAGCATGTTTGGTTGCTTTTCCAGCATGTGGTGTGCTCTGTGCGGAGGACATATGGGATTGCAGTAGAGGCCAATAGCCTGTTAGGATGCATGTGATGCTAGGTTATTGTTGTACATTGTACATACATTGTAGCCTATGTGCATCCATGGTGAGGTGTCCAATGGCTGATTTATGTTGATTTGCAGGCGAGGATTCCCCAGAGGAAGATCAGGCTGCACCATGTAACAGAAGAGGCCAGCTAGAAATGTCTGGTGGACATCTGCAATGCTTGCAGGCAACAGTGAGCAGGCCTGACGACTCTTCCCCCTGAAAGATTTGACTACTGATGTGGATGACATATTTGGCCAACTCATGCAATAGCTGGAGTTCACCAGCCACGATAATGGGGATTTCCTTCTGTTCATGTCAGAGACTGGGACAGAGGGACAGGCACAGGCGAGCTTGCCCTAGTCTAGCGTGACCATGGCACATTAGTCTACATCTGCTAGTAGTACCAGGGGCAGTGTGGCACATGTGGGGCAAGATGCAAATGTTGCCTGCTCTGGTGTGTCTACAGTTGCAGGTGCTGCATTTGGGTGTACAGCATTGACAACATCTGTGGAATCTGGAGTGCTGGGTGGGCCAGTAGGTCAGTTGCAGGACGTCATCCACTGCCTGTTGGCTCATTATTACAGGTCAGACCATTTCATAACACCTGCTTAGGCTACGCACACATGGAGGCCTCTTGGCCAGCCAGTCTGAGGGGGAGGAGGAATTACTGCACGAGAACAGAAGACACGGGCATGCCCAGCAGGTGTTTTCTGAGAATATGACCCAGATAGACCATGCACTGGTAGCAGCCATTTAGGAGGACATGCACCAGGACATGGTGGCAGTGAAGGAAAGCATGGACTAGTCTATAGCTGCCATTGACGGGTTTTTGCATGCCTTTCTGTTACACATTGCTGTGGCAATGGAGTATCAGACTTTTGCACTGTATAGTTTAAGTTGTCTTCCAGTCCTGAATGTTGTCTCTCAGCGATTGGCGTCCAAGTGGTATGCATGCTATTAGTTCTGGCCTGCCAGTTTGTTGTGCTGACCTTGAAGGTTGTGTTTTGGATGTTTGCTGACATGATGTGCTTTATTGGCAGCACAGTTCTTCTTAAGGAGGTATTTATGTGATATGGTCTGCTTTTGTTGTTGCCACAATATTTGGTTATGCACTTCTGGTTCTCCTAGTAAATGTGATGTTCTGTGGCACAGACTCGACTATGAACAGACACCTACAGGCATAGATGCGCACATCCAGTCACAGAGAGTGGACTGCAGGACACTCATAGGGGTGTACATGATGTCCCTGTGCAACTTCAATATGGAATATGAGCTCTTACAATCACAAATAAAGTCTTCTGCAAGTCTGATGTGTAGTTATGTGTATTCCTTTCCATTTTATTGGTGGATGGGTCCTTGAGGTATTGGTTGCAGTTCGTCATCTCCTGATGTAAGTGGGTATCTGAGGTTATTGCATCGTGGTTGTTGTTATTGTTGGGAATTTGAATTATGTGATGATGGCACTGCATGCGCTCCATATGTGGTTTATAGGTAGTGATATTTTGAGGCATGTGTTAGGGGTGACCTGAGTGTGTTTGTGGCACAGGGAGTCAGACAACCTCAGAATGTGCTTTTTCTGTCATTTTGCACACACTCATTGACGCTACTAGACAGGAATTCACAGGGTGTTATGTTGAGCAGACAGGACTTAACCTATTCCATCATTGAAACTCATCAGGAATGGGGGTTTGTAGTGTGTCACAATTCAGGTTATGGTTCCTGGAAAAAATGTTTGAACCACATTGTGGGTTACCTCTCTGTGACCCTCTGCCCAGTTAGGGGTATGGGTGGAGGCTGTGAATTTGGCCAGAATCCCTCCTGTGCCTCCACAGGTATGCCATGTTGTGCAGGACACAACACGCAATTATGATTTCACATACCACTGGTGGTGTGTATAGCAATACACCACACATGTGGTCAAGGCAGCGGAACCGTGACTTGAGCACTTCAAAGGTGCGCTCAAATATGTCTCTAGTGGCAACGTGTGCAGCATTGTAGCGGGTCTGACCTGGGTTTGCAGGATTCACGAAGATTGTCAGGAAGAATGGTGAGAGTGGATTGGCACTGTTCCCTAAAAATGGGTAAATGGTAAACATTGGTTAGCTGGGTTCCTGTGGTAGGGGAATCTTTTGCAAGTGCTTGTTTGTGTACATGGTTGGATGTGTGAGATTGAACATATTCTCCAAGTAGCCACATGGTCCCAAAGGTACCATATGCCAGAGCGTGATGGATAGGGGAATGGTGGCGGATGAAGCAATCACGTGCATGACAGCTGACATGTCCCAGGAGGATAGCTCAGCGGCAGCGTGCTCGACTTGGAAACAAGACGACACGGAGCAACACAGGTTCGATCCCTGGGTCCGCGCTTAGAAACCTCTGGGTATTAAGCGCATTATAAATAACCTATCATATCATATCATGGAATGCCAAGTTGTGCGATTCCTACATATGTGCTCCATTTCTCTGAGGGATTGCAGCACTACATGCCTGCAGTCAATGGCTCAGAGAACCCAAGGGAACTGTGTCATGACACAGAACTCTTGGGCCACTCTTTGCAATGCCTGCTGAGTGTGGGGCAAGTCTATATTGCTATGCAGCCGTGCAATGATGCGTTGCAACACCTGATGCAGGTGACTAGATTTTGTGGGCTGGGATATCCCCCCTGCAAAGGCCCCACTGGAATAAACCAGTAGACAAAAAGTGAAGGACTGAAAACACTTTCACATGTGGAGGTACTGCATGCAAACACATGGTGTATGATTTCAAGACAGTCTCCCTCCGCCCTGACCATATCCAGGATAACGTGTTTTGCACATTGGTGGGTGTCTTTGGGAGTTTGCATGGTGACTGCCTGCCTACGCCTATGTCACTGATTTGTTCGCAATCTAATAAGGCTTCATATATATTCCGCCCCATTCTCTGTCCTTGCATTAGCCCTTCCTTTGCACTAATGCAGCACCTATGCCGTGGGGCGCAATGTGTTTGGGGAAGGTGCAAGGGGTGCTGTGTCAGCACAAATTGCCTTTTGTGAATCAAATTCAAACTTTGCGCACCGTACAAAGTGCACTTTTAAGGCATTATGTCACTTTGCGTGGTACAAAACGTTTTGTAAATCAGGCCCAAAATGTTCTCCACGCTTTACAGGTAAGGCCCTGTGGAGGTAATATGCTTTAAACATTTGATACTGGTCAATGATCAATAAAAACATTAAGTATAGGTGGGTTAAAATCTTTACAAAGGGAGTCTGCATCTATCCTGAAATATCATCCATTGAAGACATTCACAAAGTCAAGGCCTGCCTTGCCCTGATCTAGGCGTGTATGTCCAGGCTCTACCTAAAACTACACCCCACTAAGATAGGATTCCTGCTCCTCACCAACAACCCGAACACGCCCACATCCAGAACGGGCACTATGTCATGAATCCTGAGGGCTGCATCCCACAGCTGACCCCCTGCATCAGGTGTCTGGGATTCCACATATACAGCACCATCTCATTCAAAACAAACATATGAAACACGTGGTACTTACTAACCCTCCTGCAGAAAACCAAGACATTCCAACCAGAGACCAACTTCCTATCTCACTTGAGCAGTGGAAATGCCCTGCTTGTCTTCATACCCATGACCACCCATGGATCTAGGAGAAGAATCATCCATGCCAGTGTCTCTCTTATCATCAAGGGTCTCCACAAACTACCATTCACACATTTCAAACTTCCATGGCTACCACTATAAGCAACCAGTACTTTTCAAAGCCAACTGCATCATATGCAAAGCTGTCTCCATCCACGCTCCACCCTACCTGGCAGACAAAAGTCACCATCTGTAGTGATCAGAGAATCACCAGAGGTCACAACCTCGTCAAACAAGAACAGCAGAAATGCAAAAGAAAAAGAAAGAACTAGGAAAAAAGCATTCTCAATCTCCGCACCAGTGCTGTAGATACCCATGCATATCGACCTTGCTCCCACCTTCATGCAATTCCGAAAAGAAAATAAGACCCTCAACTTCAAGGAGCATCTTAATCACACCCTGTAAAATGGTCTCCTCATCCCATCCCGCCCAGAATCCATCCTGACATCCACCATTTATCTACAGTTCATTCTGTTAAGTGACTTCAATTCAGCACTCCAACTAAGTCAATGCCTAGTCTGGGATGCCCAAGGGAAGCCCTTATTTATATATTTTTATGGCAAGTTCAGGATGATAAACCCTTGTATAACGCCCCTCTCTTTGAATCCCCCTGACCACACTGAGCCATGAAGTAGGTTTGTTTTACAAATTAAAAGATTTATTTGAAAAATTAAACAATATATATCTATCACACTTTTATGAATAAATTAATATTTGATAGCACACTTATGAATATAATGTTGATCAACAATGGGTAAGGTTACACTTGCACACTCTTTTCGATCAGTGAGGAGTCAGTTTAGAAAGGATAAGGTAGCAGAGAATACTTTTATGGTTTCAAGGAAAAGCAATGATGGAAAGAATGCAGTACAGAAATAAACTGATATGGTTTCAACAAGAGATATTATGATCACTTTTTCTTTTGACAATTCACTCCCCCCCTATGCAATATAAGTAGATGGAAGGAGAGCACACAGGTTTTCAAGAATACCATCAAAAGCAGTTCAGTTCCCCCCTAGCAAGCTTAGAGCAACTGGTATGCTTTTATCAGGCAGAAATACTTTTAAATGTGATTTGCAATGAAGTGAAAAATATGCTAAATTGATTTTAATCCCCCATAGGAGATTCAGGGTAGGTGACAGCTATTTTTTTAAAATTAGTTCAGGTCAACACTAGCAAGGGTACATGAGCGATTATCAGGTTGAAAATGAAATTCAGCAGTTGCAAGTAAGACAGCTATTTTTGACAGGTGGAGAAATTGAGTCAAATTGCAATTCGCGCACTTTTTTCCGAGTGCGTCGATCGCGATTACGGAAAAACTATAAGGAGTAGCAAGTTTTGGGCTTGTTGGAAAGCTTAGGTTCTTAGGTTTAAATCTCACTCCTAGGACATGCGGTTCAAAAGATACGGACGATTTAGTGGAGGTAGATTCTCAGAAATAAAGTAAGATTCAAATGACAAATGACACTTTCACAGGTTTGAAATCACAGAATGGACACACTATTTCTATGCAGTTCTAAATAGGTTGAAATGGATGGGATGAGATCATTTTAGACTAAGAGATTGGTTCTGCACAGTTCTGGTTGGATACTCACACTATACATTTGAAATAGGCCATCAGGATCTGGTCAAGATCTGGTCAACAGGTTTAGCTGCAGTTCTCTCTGCTCTGCTGGTCTGGATCTCTGGTTCTGGCAAAAGTTCTTGGCACTGCACAGCGGTCTGGTCTAGTCTATGGATAGTGCCTGATTTTGGATGACGTCCGTCAAAGTGCTTCGCAAGAACGTGGAAAGTGCATGTCTGTACCTGGGTCTAAGTGGCTCTTTTTATGTCTTTTGAAAATGGGTGGGAAGGCTGACTTTCTATGCCCAACCCTCTAAGGATCCTGATAGATTAGAGGATTTTCTGTCCTCTGACTGGGGAGCTGAGCTGTGAGTCATCCCATGTCATGAGACATCATTTTTATGGCATACAGAAAGAACACTCCCCTTGTCACTTTGCACACAAATCTATTCTTGACTTAAATGCATATTTATCTATGTACAATTTTTCTAATATTATACGTCCAGTTAACATATTTTCTGTAGCGCCAAACCATCCTATCCCTGTCTTTGTAAGATGTTGTGTTCACTTCTGACAGAATTCTGCCGTTTTCATCCAGAACACAACCTCTAAACTTTTCCAGAATGTACAAACATGTGCGCAAGGAATATGGGCATCAGATGATGAAGTGTCAGACTTTTAACATACAGACATTTGGAGTAATACCCTATTTTCCGCTACTACCCCCAGAACATACCACAGAGTCCTAACACCTCTTAAAATGTGCACAGAAAAATCACAGGAATAATGATATTATTGATATAATTTTGACAATTTTGTACTATGAATTATCCATCTTTCTAAAATTATGCTCTGGTCCAAATGGGTGTGGTTACGTCCCCAAAGCACATGGGGAATTTCTGGTTTGTCCACTTCCTCCAAGCTCAGCTGGCTCACAGAGGAAGTGCCCCTCCTAGTTCCTTCCACGAGGAAGCCATTTACGACCCCCTGATTTATCAATTGCTTGGAGCAAAGGCAAGCTCATTGTTCTGTTTCCCTGCAGTCCCAGGTACCCCTCCCCTGATTCAATCAGGGAGGTGTAATCTCCTTTTGGTGGGGCAGCAGAAGGCAGAACAGGCCTGTGAATGCAGTTGCTGGGCAAGTTTCAACTCCTGTCGGGGGTAGTTGCCGGGCAGAATTCAATCTCCTTAAGCCAGGCTTCAGCCAAAGGTCACTTTTGTTCCCATTTTTCTTCATTCAAATCAAACTTACAATTTTGACACATGCAGCTAGATTGCTGATTCTAAGTTCAAAACCATGACATTTAAGCAGTTGCAACCTATGTGACACTCAAAAGAAGGTCACTCATTTATTTTAAACATTTCGATTTTAGTGGCTTTAAATCCCATTTCACTTAAGCTGCTGACATCCACAGCTCAGCCAGTTTTGTTATGAACATTATTTAGGCCCTTCATCTTTCCAGATTTGGTATGCACACAAGACTTCATTCTACCAGACGTCTGCTGGTGTTCAGTAACATTTTTGAATAGCTTGCAATGTTTGAAATAGACATTTTGAGCTTGCATTCAGAGAAACAAAGGTGATTTCAAAGCGCTTTTTTGAGCTAACAGGCACTGCTGTTTTTCCTTTGGCACCACGTTTCGCTCATGGCGCTTCTGGCACATCTCGCTCGCACTGGTGGGTGGCGGGTCAGGCGACCATTTTGGTGTGCACAAAAACTGCACGGTTTTCCTGGATTCTGGCGCAAATGTGGGCTTTTCGGCCATCTTGGATTTTCTAGGCCCACAGCACCAAATGTTGCAGCATAGTAACTTGAACGTGGGTCGATACACCTGACAATTCCCATTGATCCCCTTATCGCAATAGGCACTGTTGCTTACCAACTGTAGCTGTTTACTATTCCCTGCTACACATCTATATACTGGTAACTCACTATTTTGGAATGACTATCTCCCCTGCAAACACTAATGAATTCCACTGTTTCCTCAAGCTGGGCTCTGGCTCAATCATGACCCAAAATGGCATAGCAATTAAATTTAAAAAAAAGAATCATAGTTTTTGAATGGTAGTCATAGAATAATGAAATAATGCGGAAGAACCTCAACTGAATATGCAAGAAAACCTCATTCTCGAATTTACATGGTGTCACCCATTTTTCTACACACTTTGCCCCTTCTAGACTTGAATGGGGGTTCATTCCTTGGGGAGATAAATGGAAGTTATCTTTTGATGTTAACAATATCACTAATATTATGACGAATAGTGGCAATTCTGAGGCCCTGGGTCCGAATGGACTGTGCAATCGAGTTGTTAAGTTATATCCTGATTTATGGGCAAACAATTTATATACCTTTTTTTGTAAAAAGTCTGAAAGGGAACTTAGGGTAAGGGAGCTTCTAAATGAGGAGAGAACTGATAACACGAGCAAAGTAAAAAAAAGGTTATGGGAAATAGATTGGCCTGAGACATGTGATGGACTAAAAGAATCTGCCCAATCTAGCATCCAACCAGGAAAGTTAGGGTGTTTCTCCCTCTACTTAATCAGGTTCTTCTTCACAATCCAGATCTGTTTTGATGAGATTTTGTCTAAAACGTCTTAGAACAACAGAGGATATCTGGTGATGGGAAAGGAAGAAAGATGTGGCATTCAATGCAGTCTGTGAGGACACCTAAAGCACTTGATTTTTGACTGTGAAGTGCTGATTATCTTAAGAAATGTATACTTTGGTCGCTTTGTAATTAATGTTGTCTTTGTTATAAGAGAGTCCTTTTGGGACATACCTGTCACGGGTAACACAATTGTACTAATTCTGGCACTATTGCACTTTATTTATCGGATTGATCTGACTTAAAGGAAATCTCACGGATACTATTTTATTCTCATTGTATATGTTGGCTAAATGATTATTATGTTTGTGTTTCAATCATGTTCTCTTATGTTATGTTACGTTAATTGAATGTATAAAGCACGACTTACACCTGAAGGCAACATAGTACTGAATTATATGTGTAATTAACTATATATTGTATATTGATGTTTAATTGCTAGATTTGACATAATATGGTTCGTTTTTAGAGATGAAGGACATGTATCCTGCAGTTTTTTAAAGATGAAGAATAATGTATCAAGTTATATTGTATAAGGTTTATTTGTTAACTTTTACCACAATACATTTTTTTATTTTTAAATGGCAGACACAGAGGTATGCCCTTGGGTCATCCTCATTGATACCAATTGAGACACTATAATTATATTTTAATTCATAGGCAATAACTTAAACTTTCAATCAACAATGTATTAATCTTACATTATTTTTACATAGTTTGGTGACTCCATGGGCTGTACTAAAAAGATGATTACACTTCAAAATCAAACTCTGAATGTGATCACAACCTCTAGCCATTGGCCTCAAACCCTGCAGCCTCTAATATCACAGCTCTCCATGTACCTGAAAATGTGGGTTAAGGAACTGATGAAAATGATAGAGGAAAACGAAAGATGTAAAGTTTCAACGAAAAGAGATTATTTTCTTGCAACCCACAACAATCTAATTATAGTACAGTGGCTCTCCTTAGGTGGGTTGGATTTAAAAACCAAACCTGCCCATGGAGCGGCCGCAGAGCTGAGCAGAGGTGAGCAGTCCTGGTCCTACACTGCTTTCTTTGAGTCTCTCTACAGTGGCTCTCCTTAGGTGGGTTGGACACAAAAACCCCACCTGGCCGCATAGCTGAGCAGAGGTGAGCAGTCCTGGTCCTGCACACCACTTTCTTTGAGTCTCTCTACAATGGCTCTCCTTAGGTGGGTTGGACCTAAAAACTCAACCTGACCGCGGAGAGGCCGCAGAGCGGCCACGGAGATGAACAGAGGTGAGCAGTTCTGCAGTCCTGCAAGCCTGAAGCTTGAAAGCTTGAAGCCTGAATCCACAAACCCCCGAAGCAATGGTAGACCACAGGCCACCTGACAGTGACGGCAGTGACTGCACACAACTTCGGAGCAGCCACCAGCTAAAAGCGGAAACCCAGCTATCCAACGTATCAACATCCTCCAGGGTGGGAAAATTCACAGTTACACCCTCAAGAAGGTGAGAAAATTGGTGCACTGACAAAACACAGTGCATCTTGCACACTGAATGACTCCCTCCAATCCACCAATTGCGTTCACCCCTGCAGCACCCCACGAACAGACACAAGAACAAACTTATGGCTGCTGGGGCTGCCGCGCCCCCTGTTGTCTGGCTCCCAATGCTCGCGACTGCGACTGCACCCGAGTCGGCTCCCACGGCTGCAGCGGCTGCGGCAGCATTCTTGTCAGTGCCAGCAGGGCGGAAGAGGGGGGATGAGGTGGAAAAGGTGCACCCAGCCCCGTCTAGGGGGGGCAGTGATTTCGGGGCTTTGCGCGACCAGCAGAGGAAAAGCTGGCCCTGCCCCCAAAAGAGCTATAGTCGGAGCCCGCTTTGCTGGATGAGGCGGAAATGGAGGGAGAGTGAGGGGAAACAGCTGAGGCACCAGCTGCTCCAAGGAGCCCATGAAATGGGCGGAACAAAGTTAAGGAGAAAAAGGTTACGGGCACTCTATTCTGCAAAATGGACTTGCCTGCAACTTCAAATCCAACACAACTAGCGCCCAGTGATCCAACGCACCCTGACCCAAATGACAATCCCTGCAACAGTTTGGCACTAATGAGAGCAGTATCACCCGAACAAACTCTCTCAAAGCCACGACCAATAAGCAACGAAATCCACCCAGTGTTAGGGAGACTGGACCTGTCTAGTCCAAGGATAAACATGAACAAATCGCAGCACTCTTTTGACACAACCTCAGTTTATGATAGCACAACAAGCTGGGAAGACGAGAGGCACAAGGAGCGCCGGGAACCCCTCTGTGAATCCCAATAGAGGAACAGGATTAAACTACAGTCCAATAAAACATCCCCAGAAGAGGAGGAATTAGATTTCATGTGACAAACTAATCCAGCTCCAAAAGAAAACGATAATGCCACATTAAATCCATCAACTCAACAAGACCAATCGCAGTGTTTGCCTAAAATCAGTGCAAAAAAGAACAACTCACCCAACAAGAAAGCAGAGGAAACCCCAAAAGAAGAACCACCTGCCAGGAAATCGAAACCAATTCATACAATAGAAAGGACGGGCAGACTCTCAAAGGTTGGTGAAACAAATGACCAACATCACATTAGAAAATGTTTTCACCAAACTGGAAAAAGATCTGTCTACCCGAGCAACTGAAATCTCGGATGCTGAAATTCTGGAAGGTGTTGAACCTGACCAACTAGATAGGACGTCTGCAAAGCATGAACCTCGGCTTCTTCAAGAAAAATCAGAAAACAACATTAAAGAAAAACTGAATCCAATCCCCAACCTGATTAGATGGCACTTTGGGAAACCCAGTACTGAAACTAAGCAAACACCAAACGGGACCCCAAACGACACCACCACAATGGAGATAAAAAAACTCATCAAACAGATAAAACTAGCGGTGATGAACAGGAAAGTAACCACTCTGCTAATTAATCAATCGACCCTTTTTAAGCCCCAACATTTAGACACGGCAATCCAGAACTCGGCCCACCAAGTGACAAGTAACGAGTCGGAACACAACGGAAAGCCTCCAGTAACACCAAAACCACAAATACTAATGGGTAAAATGAATCAGCAAGAGAGCAAGGGTAAAATTACTGGAAACAACGTTTCTTTCACATCAAATCACCAGCCACGAACTCCGGTGCAACTCCGAAGATCATCTGATGCGAGCAAACTATTGAAAAGACCTCATCCAATAAAACACTAGAAATGTTTGCTATAATGTCGGCGGTGACAATTGCTCTTGCTCCGTTAGGCAAACTATGTGAGGCATTAGCAGAGACACTGAAAGTTCATACATCATTGATGTCTCTAATGCACTCAAAACTCACATATGCAAGGCTACACACTTGCAACTGAAGCCTGGAAAACCAATACAAGAGATCAAGGCATAATTTCAGACAAAGACCAGGGGGGTGATAAAAAGATGTATATTGATAAAACCAAGTCTCAGAACGAGAAAAGCGTGGCAACAATGGGAACCCAAACAACAGATACCCACAAAATAAAATAAAAAGATCAAATTGGAAAGACAGCCGAATCCGGCACTCCGTCCTTGGAAGCTGTGCCAAGACATGTTGTCCAGGAAAAAAAATCGACCAGCCACCTAAACGAGACCCTGCACAACTCAAGAAACCCAGCACCTCAACAAAGAAAGTGCAGCCACAGAAACTTTCAAAAAATAGAGAAACTTTGACAATGTTTCCTGAAAAGGGCCAGAAACCAACAGGGCTAGGTGCCATTAAGACACTGACGCTCTTGTCGCCATCGCGACTTACAAACCAACAGAAAGGACCCATAATGTCCAGACAGGATACTGGCTTATCACCAATCTTCGAATCATGGAAACATGTAAAAGGGAAACGTTCACTTTTGGTAGTGAATGAAACGGCACCCTAGTCAATCGCCAAAGAAATAAACATTGTGTAAGACAAACCGGACGCCATAAACAACTTGATGGACATCAGCCAGCACACTATTGAAGACTCGGAAACAGATATACCACTAGTGCAAGACAAAAAACGAAAAGTGTGTGTTCACTAATGATAACCCACCCCAATGTGAACCGAGAAGTAAATCAGCATTAAAGGAGTCAAGCTCTCCAACTTTTTCGAGCAATTCAAGAGAAACGTGATTGTCAGACGAGGAAAAAAGAATAAACAAACAGTAAAAGACCTTACCGTGAAATGAGGATAAGCAATGAAGATGGCCGGAAACGAGCCATGAGATCCGGCAGTCGGCCCAACTCAAATGTAGAGGCACAAAGGGCCCGTCAGAGTTTGGATAACACCCGAAGAAGAAGAACTAGCGACTATAATACACTGGATCATAGCAACAAAGTTTACCATAACACCAGAGAAAGGCAGCCCGATCAGTGGGCAGGGAAATCCAACTGTCGGTCAAAATATATAGCACTTCGAGAGAGTGCATTATTTACACACAAAAGCAGAGTGACAAGGACCCTGAAATTGGAGTGGATCCTAAATAAGGAAGACAGGATAATTCTGAACAGAACCTTTCACTCTTATCCCCAAGGCATCACACAATACCTCTATGAATACCTGTTTTTAATAATACGTGCATTTTCTAACAGGTGGGATGTATCCCATGAACATGGCATCCAACAAACTGTAGAATTGACCTATAATTGGCATCCATTAGGTAAGATATTACCCATACTTAAGAGACAATATTCTTTGCTCTAATTATATATTATCAGGCCAAATTAGATTTACATATACTGACACATTTTACTCTTTTCCCCTTATATCTCTCACCCTCATTATTCCTTCCCCTTCCCCCTCCCCTGTTTTTCTGTGCTTAACTTTTTGCAATATTGCCTAACTTTTTTGCAATATTGTTTTTGCACCATTTGAAATTTGTGTATCACTTCGTTTTTACTTTTGCTTTAATTTCCTGTTATGAATATGTCATTGAATCCTTTGTTTTAACTTCTTATATTATTGCTAACTGCAACCTGCTCAATGTTATGATCAATTACTTTAGCCCTGAGTGAAAAAGGCAAGTCATTCGCCGAAACACGTGTCTCAGAAAGGGCATTTTTTTTAATATACTCTCAACTTCTTACCACTTCTGAGTGTGTACTCTTCATTTATTTGTGGCGCTAGTTTACAAGTGGAGTGGGGTTTACCTGAGCCCCAAGCATGTCCCAATAATTCTGAACAGAAACACAGTAATGGACCTACTCTGGAATTGAAAAGCCTTAGAAGAGAGGACATAAAGATTATAGAATTCACTAGAAGCGACTTTCTCGACAGTATTTACCTACACTTAACATCGCCAAGTGTCAAGTTCATGTTGATAAAAGCTGCTGGGAAACTACAACGGATGGGCTATGACATTAGAGAAACATCAGCAAAGGAACTAGGAATTGAGTACTGTAGTAGATCGCCCAAAAGGGATAGGATGACTCCTCCGCCAGACAAACAAACTGTGAGACTATATAGATTGAGACTGATTCCGACCACAAGAGGCAACCACTACAGATCCCTCCAGCATAACATAACAAACACTCAGCATTTCAACTTTCTAGTGTCGAGAAAGAAGATGAAACTACACCAAAAGAGCTTCCCCGCAATAAAAGAGAAGACACTAAGCTCAACGAACATGGCAATGATTGGTGGAAAGAAAAACGAAGCACCAGAGGAATCCTCAGACAAATAAAGATCATTTCAAAGCTGAGAAACACAAACCTCTAGGCCCACTAACAAACCTGAAATTTATGTTGAGGGAAGAAAATCGCAAGGAGAGATATGTTCCCCCGGTTAGAACCAACTTAAAAGCACTCTCGGATCAAGACATAAAGAAATGGGCATGGGTCCCGGGGGCCCTAACTCGTAACCATCGTAAATAGCAACTAACACCTACAGGTTCATCATCGCCCTCAACAACCCACTTGGAAATCCGCTCATAAAAACACTTGATGCTTGGATCTTGGAACACTACGGGGTTCACTCACCTCACCAAAGAAGGAGACGTCAACTTGGGCGACTTTGACCTGTAATGTTTGCAAGAAACGTGGCTGAATATCACACCAAGTCTGGATGGCTACGATATCAGTCTAGTGCCGGCCATAAAGGGTTCAAAAGGCAGACCAGCTTCAGGCCTTATGATGGCGGTCCGCTCTGGCAGTCCTTTACGTAGAATGAAGGTGATAGCATCAACTACCTTTGCACAGGCGTCTCTACTCTCCTGGACGCACTGCAAGTACCAAAACGTGCAAACCACTTTAGAACTACTTCTGGCAATAAACGTTTATTGGAACCCACAAGCACTCACAACTAAGTCTTTTCTCAAAAACAGACCATCATTGAAGAGGCTACCACAGCCCACAATATAGGCCACATAATCATATGTGGAGACTTGAAGGCAATCTGCTTCGAAACAAGTGAGGGAGAAAACAAAAAATGTATGGATCAGACAACTACAAACACTGGGCATGATACAGAGGCACGGAAGTGTGCCATAGCCTGGGGTGAGTTAATGGAGTCACGGAACCTACATAATTTACACTCCTTAACAAGCTAGTCAAAATAGACAGCCCGACTTGGGAAAGAGATGGGTCAAGACGGAACATAGACCATATCTACGTCTCAATGGAGCTCTTCTCCATTATCACAAACTTCAAAGTGGTTGCAGCACAACATAGCGACCACAACATCCTAACGGCCACCTGGCCTACTTCAAAAACCAGTCAACAAATAATGAAAACATCTCTGGAGAGTGCCTCAAAAGGCCTCCTTCCAAAACTAACAAAGGAAGCAATCTGTTCCATCACAAGAACCTATAAAGCCCAGAGTGATCAGAAGACATCAAACAAGCACCCGTTAGTTCCGGATTATCAACCACTTCTCGAGCCATATTTACAACCAAGGCCGACGCGAATCCAACACTTTCAACAGCACCTACATGTCTACAACACAGAAATAAGGGAAAGGAGGAAAGTGATGAGGCGTGCGATCAGGCACGCAAAATCATGCCCTTCTGAAACCAACCAAGCCCAAGCAGCAACAGCCAGAAGTATATACCGAAACTGACTAAGGACCCATCGACATAAATTGTACCAAGAAGATTCAGAAAGCATGCTGAGAGCCCTCTCCAACAGAAAAACAAATGATGTTTGGTCATTAGTCAAAGCGACCGCATCCTCCACAGAAAACAACCTACAAAACTGAGTGAGGGCTAACGTCTGGGTAAAGTATTTCAGAGAGCTATTCCACCAAACAAACACCATGGAAAGAACAGATTCCAACCTCCAATACTCCACCTGTGAAATAGAACATGGCAATGAAGAGATCATGACCAAGATTCATAAATTGAACAACTCGAGAGCCCCGGGACCAGACGGGATTACCAACAGTCAATTGAAATTTAACCGGGAGGAGTGGGCTGAGCTGATCAGCAAAATCACTGAGAGATGCATTACTGCGAAGGCAATACCGGTTTCATGGAAAAGGGCCAACATCGTCCCTATATTCCAAAAAGGGGAGAAAAATGACCCAAAATATTTTCGCCCAATACCCCTGCTCAATGTGGTAGGCAAACTGTTTGGCTCCCTAATATTCAATACATTTTCAGCCTGGATCAGGACGGCAGGCTGCGCTGACCATTTTAAGTCAGGGTTTGTACGAAACTTGGGCACTCAAGCAAACATCATGCTGATCAGTATCCTAAAGGCAAAAGTCCTGCAGGGTCGCCCAAGATTTTTCATAGCTTTCATCGACATAGTACAAGCGTTTGACAGAGTAAACAGACCCAAACTATGGTCAAAGCTAACAACATGGAATTGCCTAGTGCACTCCAAGAACCTGTCAAACTCCTCTACACCGACACCTTCATGCGGGTGAGACTTAATGGTGCTGGCCAACTCTCCGAACCAATTAAAACAGAAGGAGTAAAACAGGGGTGCCCATTGGCGGCCACGCCTATACGGCAGGCATCAAAGAAATAGACGACAGCATCAGATCTTTCCCACCCACTGTGGGAGAGGAAAAGGTCCCTCGGCTGATCTACGTGTATGACATAATCTTGTTGGACCACACAAAAATAGGTCTCCAGCGTCAGTTAGACAGCCTGATGCTCTACACCAAAAGAAACAACCTGGAAATAAACATCAACAAGACCAAGAATATGATCAAGGAAAAATCTACTAGAAGGGCAGAAAAAAAGCTGCTATGGCACCTGAAAGAAGAGAAACTGGAAACCGTTAAAGACTTCAAATACTTTGAAGTGACAATAAACAGGAGCCCGGTTGAAGTACTTTACTCCAAGATGACTGCACTAACTGCGGCCCTAGACAGAGAATTCGGCAGATTTTCTCTTTTACCAGCACTAACCTTTTACAAGGCAAAGGTTATTCCAACAATATCACATGGAATGGAAGCAATCCCGAAAATACCAGAGGGAATCTGGAACAAGTTAGAAGGCCTGTACCGGCGAAACATTTTTGAACTTTTTGAAATTACCAAATGGCGCCCGGATCCCCTTCGATCATGAAAGAACTTAGCCTAACATCATTAAAAGGGATCATAGATAGAAATGATCTGATGTTTTACGGAAAAATCAAGAGAACTCCCGGTCCAAAGCTGCTGGACATCATTAGAAAAGAAATGGAAAACGGCAGGAACAGAATGCTAACGGACTGGGCCAAAAAAAAACGTGACCGTTCTACAAGACATGGGTAGTTTAAAAGTAGAGCTAGACTTCAATCCTGAGAAAGTGAAGAATAAACATAAAAACTGGGATTGGATCCAAACTTCCGAAATAGCTGCCACTTACAAAATAACCTCACACTTGCCCCCAAACATGCAAAAAGTGTAAAGCCCATCAAAATACTTAATCAAATTTCCTGACAGGACTGCGTGCCACTTACTTAAAAGCACAGTCCAATTCATGTCGCTATTGCAAGGACAGCTCCCAGAAAGAAACAATTCGACACCTCCTGCTAAGCTGTCCGGGAACACGCAATCCTAGAGAAGCCTATTTAAAACATCACCTGGAAGCTGCATACATATGGGACGAAGACCACTGGTGGCATAGAATGATCAGTGGGGACAATATCCCCCTGGCTGTAGCTACTGCAAAAATCTTAAAGTGCATAGGCCTAGGACAAGAGGCCTTAGAGACAATAACGACTAGAACACAGGGACCAATAGAGAACTAAATACAAGGAACTTCATGGGGAAAGGGGAGAAACAATTCACTTTTTGTAAAAATTGTTAAAGAACAATTGAATTCAAACAACAACAAAACAATGTAACTATTATAGCACAAAGCAACAGTGGCAAACACCAAAGAAGTATTTTATCAAGACATGATACAAAGGAATACGTTCAAAGAAACTTTCAACATTCAAGGCAAGCTCATCTCCAAGGAACATCGCCAAGCAGTTTTTTTCCGAAGGGCTTCCAGCAGGTGTGGCAGATGTACACAGGAGCAGCTTAACATGGACACACACTTTCTGTTAAGAACCAAAATATGAGTGAGAGACGTGTGTTGCTGGGTGGGCAAATATACCCAAGAAAAACCCTCCTTATAGACAGTCCTCATCACAAAAGAGGGATCAGGGGACGTCTAAAGTGATAAATCGCTCAGTGAAAAAGCACTTTTGTGTGAAAAAAATAACTTTGGTTTTGACAGATTGAGTGTGTGTGCGATCTCATTCATCATATTAAAATGACAACTGCTTGTTCAGTGGAAGCTAGTACCACTACATGTGATTCCTGCAGACTTCTCAGATGATCCTTTGTATAAGAAAACAGAATGTTTTTTTTTTCACGATAGCACTTGCAATGTCATCTTATGTATTAATGTTGTGTAGAGAGCCTTATTTGTTTGTATGATTTCAATGTGTGTTTTTTCTGTGTCTGCAGTTTGCTTAAGTGTGACCTTTTTATAAATTGTGTGACAGTTTTATTTCTATGAACCAAAAATGGCCCTCTTTTTATACAGTATATGTAGAAAGGGAGGGAGATAGCTCAGTGAGATAAGTGTTTGTTGCTTGTAAATTAGTTCATTTTGCAGCCCGCCATAAGTTTGAATTCCAAGAGCCGACACATATGTTCATCCTTACAATGTTGATAAATTGTACACAATTATTTGGATGGCATCAATATCTGTTGATTGCAGTGCCAGAAATGAACTATTAAGTTAGCAAGCACTGTACGGAGAGAAAACAAATCATGCTTCTTTTGCCCAACTTGTGTTGATAACAATGTTTGTATTTTCTATTTCATTTAAAATGTGGTCTGTTGCTTTGCAAATCTGCTTTATTAAGCACATGCAACTGATTCTGCTCATGAAAGAAAACAATCCAGAAATATAAGTATGTTGATGCAAAACTAGAAAGGCAGAAGATGTGGTCTACTTGGTAAATTGTAGACTGTGAAATAAGCCTTATTTTATTGTATTTTATCTTTTATTTATTGGGTATTTATAATGCGCCTATACACAATGTTTTTGGAGGCGCAACAAGACAAAAAGGGTGGCGGGAAAAGGGAGGTCAAAACAAAAACGATCATACTAGACCTTGTGACATTCGGATCGTGCAATTGCAGTAAAGTGAAGTGCAGGGGATGGGGGAAGTTCCGGTCAGGGGGGAAGGCCCATGCGAAAAAAAGAGAGTGCCACGGGAGGCCAGGTGGACAGAGCCAGGGTAATGCAGAGTCCAGGGAATGGAAGGTCCACAAGCTAAGTGCTAGGTAAGGGGCTGGAAGGCCTACAGGGGTGCAAGTCCAGCCAGGATAGTGCGAGGGGACGGGTGCCGGAAGTGCAAGTGCATGATGAGGTGGGGGGCCAGGGGTGACCAGGTGCAGTGGTGAATCCTCTCACATTAAGGTGCAAGAAAAAATACAGAAGATGGTAAATCTTAATTCATTAAAACATTTAAAAGCTTGCAGAATTGACAGAATTGTGGTCTCTTGTCACGTGAGTCAAGGCTGAACATAGGGCTTGAACTTGGAGTTCCAGACACAACAGCAAGTGCCCTCAATCCTGTTGCATTCCTAGGACAATAATACTCTGCAAGGCCAAGTACAAAGAGAATTCCACAGCAGAAGGCATGGGTGATGATAGATGTTGGTCTAATTGGGTGGTAGGGCAGCTTCATGTCCTATCTACTTGCACCTGGGTCTTGGCTTATGTGCTGCTAATTGAACCGAATGTTCCAGACATGGCACAAGCATGCCAACCAATTGTATTAGTCCATATAACGAAGGACCTTGTAGCTTGAGAAACCAATGAAACACTGTGTAACTGATTTCTCTTAAATGACACGTATGAAGAGGCAGTCATAAATTGTCCACCTGATATCTAACAGCCAATAACAAACCTAGTTCCTATATGATTGTTATCTAGATGTGTCCCTTAACCAATTCCAACCCTTGATATATTTTTTACTATAGCCACGTAGCATGATGTCATTCTGACGCACAAAGAAGGTATATAATTGTATTTAATGCGGAAATCGTGAAGAATGTGTGTACGTCCGTTTATATTCGGTGTAACCTCCCTGTTTTAGATAATTTCTGATAAAACAGCAACTTGCCATCTGTTTGAGTTTGTCAGGTTATTTGGACACAGAATTATTCTGGTGTAATCCCATCCAGCAACAGATGCACATTTCCAAGGGCCATATATGCTCATATGGTAGCAGTGCGGATGGTTTCGATCTAAACTAACTTGACATCAGAGATCCGACAATCGGGCATCCTCTGCAATGATCTGGAAGATCGTGGAGTTTCCTGTGGAGAGCATCCGATAAAAATATACTTGCAATAAAAACCGAGACAGTGGGCAGGTGCCTCTTTAAAGAAATCCCTGCTCGGTTTCCACGGGCGCTCCGCGGACAAAAGGAAAAGTGGTCGGATTGGATGAGCAGTCGATGCCGAAGGCCACAAGTTGATTAAACAGAAGTAAGCAGACTAAGGGAAATTGCAATAAAAAGTGGCAGAATTGTGATATTTTATGAAAATAAGTTGGGTAACAGGGATTTTGTACAGATAAAGGAATGGCTAGGTAATCCTAATTCAAAGGAAATAGAAAAAGACGTCTCAAATTCCATTCGGAATATTAAGAGAGAGGTTGTACACAGTCAGGACCGTTGAAGGTGACGTCTTAAACTCTGTACAGGGTAATATAATTGGAGGCGTAGGAAGAAGACTCTTACTATACATGTTATAGGGAAAAGAGAAGGTGATCACAGGTTTTTTTTAGTGTGTACTGTGTTATTATTTTGATTATTATTTGATGTGTGAAGTTCTGAAAAGTGATCAATTGTGAAATTTGGAATTGAAGTTGTTTTGATGTGTAGTAAACGATTGGCGCCAGTCAGAAGACAGAATAGGTTGTTGAAACAAAAGAGGCTTGAGTGGCGATTGATGGTGCCTGCTCATATTTATTGTTTAATGATTAAAAATGGTGAGCAATAAGCTTTGAGATAAGTAGAGATGTATTAAATATAATTAGGTAATGATCTGGTAAGTATCGACAGTTAATTGTGACTTGTCATTATGGAGGATACTCCTCTCATGCACCTTTGTAAAACATTACCACAACATGCGCCCACGCTCAAACAGTACAGTGCAGCATGGGTAAATGGAACAGCTGATAAAATATTCATGCCATGGCCACAAGGGGGATCATTGTCAAAGGCAGTATTACAACACATGACCAGGCTGCATACACAGGAAATAAATTAGAGAAAAGACTGGCAGTTTTAGAAGTCTGAAAAATGTATCGAGGAGAAAGAGGACCCAACACCAGAAGAGTGAATGCCGAATTACCATAAAGGGGAGGGCATTGAGCGCTCGGCTCCTCTTACTCCGCCTGAAACTAAGAATGGAGATGCAGAAGAGACAGGATTTTATCCTTTTAAAGAATTAGATGCAGTGGCGGCGTATATTACCCAGTATATTCACACCCCGCTTATAGTAGTGATGACAGTCTAGAATAGAGTCAAAAGGAGGAAGACGTGTGTAAGTTCATGTGAGATAAAGAGGAACAAGGCGAGAGATCAAATATATCAACAGATATAGACAAGGAAACTAAGAGATGGAAAGGAGTGAAGAGTAGGGCCGATGAGGTAACATTTGTACAGAACGAATGGATGGGAGGACAGATATTACTCAAGTTAGATGGGAAAAGCATTGAGGACATTAGGCAAAAGGAAGATAAAGACGATCATGAAAAGGAGGATAAGGAACAAGAGAAGAGGTTTAGGGAAGATGAGCTAGGAAGGAAAACCAGGGACTGACGGGAAAAGATATATAGAGAAGAACAATAGAAAGACGAAAAGCCGGCAGAGGTACAAAGTAAGTATGAAAGTCGGAAGAAAGAAAAGGAAGAAAGAGTTAGAAGAGAAAGAAAGAGAGAGGAAGAAGAGGTGCAACAACTGAAGGAAAAAAGATATCATAGAAGAAGAGAAGAAGAAGAACGAAGAGAAGGAATAAGAAGGGAAGCACGAAAGCAAGAAGAAGAGAGGGTAAGAAAAGATGTGAGCGAGCAAAGGGAAGTGGAAGAAGGCATAAAACAGAATTGAAGGCAGCAAGATCTTGATGTCAGTCTTGTTCTTACAGAAAGAATTAGACCGAGCGATGAAACACAGTGGCGATGGGAAAAGATGAGAGAAACCTTCTCAATGAGAGAAGTGGCTCAAGAAATACCTAAAGTAACACAAGAAGAGGAAAGATATGATGCAGGATGTATTGGAGAGAGGATTGATAAGTTATGTTAGCAAACAAGACAGAATAGCGAGTGTGGGGAGCAGCAGACGATCCCCAATAGCAAAAACACATGATGGGGAGGAAAACATGTTCATTAATGAAAGCAGAGCATTGTCATTTAGTAGATTAGATTTAGAAAGGGAAGAGGAGAATGATAGTCACACCAGTTGGGGTGTAGCAATGTCAAACAAAGAAAGGGAGTCAGCTTGTGAGATGGAAGGGGAAGTGTAAGGAACTCATGGTGACAACAGTAAAGACAGACACAAGTGATCACAGTTCAAGGGTGTTTATTGAACTATAAATGCAGGGTCGAAAAACGCCTAACCTAAACCTAAATCTAAGATGGGAGCAAGCGTCTACCATCAAATGAAAAATAAGGCAGTCCTAGTGGCGTTGTGTCAAAATAAAAGGGCCTATACTAAGACAAACCTATTGCCAATGCTTACAAACAAATATAACAAGAGGTGTGTGATAGGGTTTTCAATAAAGAAAGAAGTGTTCACAAATAATAAGTCAGGATGTGATTGCCAGCAGTCTCCCTTCCCCATGTTTTGAGCAGGGGACAAGGTGGAACCTTGGAGCACAGCACACACTCTAGTTGAGCTTTCCCAGCACGAGCCGACAGTTCCGTATGAGCTATCAGGTTCTTTGATGGCCAGGTCTCGTTCCAATGAAAAGTCTCTTGCCTTTGAGGCCTGATGTATCCAACAAACAAACAAAAAGTTCTGCTTCACATGTACCTTGGGTGATGTCTTCACCCCTATGTCCCCCTCTTCCGGACATAGACTGTTGTTGTTTTCAATGAACTTTGGGTGATGACTTTCCAACTCTGGACCGCCCTCTTCCTAGTTCGGACTCTGTTTAAAATGCTAGCCTCCCTGATTCAGGTTCACAATTGCTTTTCTTGCATACTCAAGTCTTAATGTCTTTTTGAACAATTCACTGTGGACATCCCTCCGTTGGGTTCATTCCTGTCCACAGATTGTTCATGTACTAATTTTCACCATGCAGGATTCATTTTCCTTAGCTTTCTCAATCATATGTCAGTCAAAGACTTTGAACGGTACATAGGATATTACAAGACCACTGTATGACCACTTTGACGTCTTGTCACCTCTTCCCAAGGCCTTCTGGTTGCGTAGTCTCTACCATTGTATTATCAGATTGTTTGGAGTAGGGGAAATGTTGTGAACAGTGTGTGGTTAGGTTGGCAGTTACACAATACTTTCTGAGTCGAAGTGGGTAAGACCATAGTATGTGAATGAAATGCCGTAGGGGTGCCAGAGACCGTGCAATGTTTGTAGAATATGGTAACTGTTACATTTACCGGTGTATAGCTCCATTGCGGTGCAGAGGTTGGGTAGGAGTACTGGTGCTAGTGGTGCGTATGTGTACAGTGGTAGCTGGTGACATGCTGACATGCACAGATGCATTACAGTGTGGGGAATGTTTGCAAGGAGCACACCCACTGCAGCAATGCAGGCTTGACAGTGCATGAGACGTTAGCACCCATGTTGTGCCGGACACCTGTGTTGTGAGTTTTCCCCCTTATTTTCTCAATAGCATATTTAAGCTTCTTAAAAGTTCAAATTAGTCGTTGGCTATTTATCGTTCAACACAGTTTGGTTTCTTATCGGCTCTTCCCTCAATTCACCTGCTGTGATGAACTGCTTGTCTTTCTTCTCCTTGGAGTCAAGGTTGGTACCTGGCTTGTTTATCAGCAGGGGAGGGGTCTCATGTACCGTAGACATCTACTGCAATACAAGCTGGCTATTGTTTGAAGACTTATTATTCCCTCTGCAGAGGTTTCACAGGCCTTGGTCGCAAAAGGGCAGGGTTGCTTCTCTCCTTGTCACCCTCTCGGTCTGCTCCGTCTTTCTCCTCCTCTTTAACTGCCATGCTGAATCAGCTCTCATGTCGTGCGGCCTGCCTTGCTCGTCCTGTGCTCCTCCTTTTATCCATGTGGGGAAGGGAAAGGGCCATCAGGTGTGTGTGATTCTGGACAATTGTCTGACTTTGCCTGACCCTTTATTGGAACATTTCAGGTAAATGGCTCTGGTGTTAGTCCGCTGTCTTTCATGTTGTGCAAATGTGTTTGTGTTTTCGAAAGGGGAAGCAGTGTTTTGGAATATTCTTCATGGTAGGATGGGGAAAAGGTGTAAAAAGAAGGGAATACTGCGTCTCACCAGTCAGTGTCCCACTCCCCAAGGACCCCCCATCCAGCTGATCCTCCCTCACTGGTCCACTCCCAGGAACTGAATCCGATAGCAATGGCCGTGTCCTGGTCACCTGGATGACAGATCCCTGCGGACTTGCTAGAGAGACACCTTCAGCTTTCTCACATACCCTTCCTCCATGCGATGAAGCCACATTTGTTTTACTGGGGAACAGAGAAAGAAAATCTCCATTTCCAGTGTCTTTTCCTTTTCGGTGTTCCACAGTGAAACAATAGGTTTGTAGTTCTAGAAACCATTGCATGACCCAAGGCTTGGAGTCTTTGCATTGGCTAATCCAAACTAGGGATCAGTGGTCTATATCTAGTGTTAACGTTTCTCAAAATTGGTAGTACCTAAGATGGATAATGGCACACTTGATGGCCAGGGCCTCCAGTTCCAACACAGAGTCATTTTTTTCATGTGGGAACAGCTTGCAGCTGGTGAATAGTGTGGGATGTTCCAATCCATCGCAAACCTGGGACAGGACTGCTCCTAACCCTGTAAAGGCAGCATCTGTCTTTAAGACGAATTCTTTAGAGAAGTCGACTACCTTTAGGATTGAGTTCTGACACAGCATCTGCTTCAGGGTGTTATAACATATCTCATCTTCATCATTCCAATTAAGGGGGTAATTAATAGAATCCAGCGCACAAGTGGCGCACGCGGCTGGCGCATAGTGTGCGCGTGCGACAGTCTGCGCCAGCGGCGTGTGCTAAAATCCATCTCCGCGCACAGCGTATTCATGGATTTAAACATCCAAAACCAGCCGTGGCGCAGAGTGGTGCAGCGACCCTGCAGCAGCGCCAGTTACGCCCCAACCCCTCCCTGTGCGCCATGCACAGCGCACAAATCCCGTACATGGCGCACAGGCCATTGGACCAGCATACAGCCCCCAAACACGAAAACGCCTGTAAAACTCCCCGCGCACCCCTCCGAATACATGTACACCCCTACGCGGGGAGTCTGACACGCGATTGGCCCTGTGCGAGCGGGGTACGTGTATCACTGGGGTTATCAGGGAGATTCACACGCGATTGGCCCTGTGCGAGCAGGGTACATGTATCCAGTGGGGTGCGCGGGAAGTTTCACACGCGATGGGCCCAGTGCGAGCGGGGTACGTGTATTTCGGGGGTTCGTGGGGAGATTCACACGCGATTGGCCCTGTGCGAGCGGCGTACGTGTATCCAGTGGGCTGCGTAGGAATTTTCACACGCGATTGGCCCAGTGCGAGCGGGGTACGTGTATTAATGGGGTGCGTGGGAAGTTTCACAAGCGATTGGGCATGTGCGAGCGGGGTACGTGTATAACTGGGGTGCACGGGAAGTTTCACACGCGTTTGGCCCTGTGCGAGCGGGGTACGTGTATCACTGGGGTTCGCGGGGAGTTTCACACGTGAATGTCGCTGTGCGAGCGGGGTACGTGTATCCAGTGGGGTGTGTGGGGAGTTTCACACGCAATTGGCCCTGTGCGAGCGGGGTACATGTATCCAGTGGGGTGCGCAGGGAGTCCCACACATGTATTGGCAGGGTGGCTCCTCCCAGGTGTGCCCTCTACCCCCTCCACGGCCCCTGCAGGCAGCCCACACCACAGGGGACTACCCTGCACCCCTGGTCATGTCCCGCAGGCAGCCCATCCACCATGGGCATGCCCCTCAGCCAGGCCACATGTCACCTTGCACTAGTGATCACCAACTCATGTCCCCCTGCACCCCCACCCCCCAGCAGTGAGGGGCACCTGGCAGCAGGCCCCCACTCATGTCCCCCAGCACCCCCACCCCCCAGCTGTGAGGGGCACCTGCCAGCAGGCCCCCACTCATCTCCCCCTGCACCCCCACCCCCCAGCAGTGAGGGGAACCTGCCAGCAGGCCCCACTCATGTCCCCCTGCACCCCCATGCCACAGCAGTGAGGGGCACCTGCCAGCAGGCCCCCACTCATGTCCCCCAGCACCCCCACCCCCCAGCAGTGAGGGGCACCTGCCAGCAGGCCCCCACTCATGTCCCCCAGCACCCCCAGCACCCCCACCCCCCAGCAGTGAGGGGCACCTACCAGCAGGCCCCTACTCATGTCTCCCTGCACCCCCACCCCACAGCAGTGAGGGGCACCTGGCAGCAGGCACCCCCAGCAGTGAGGGGCACCTACCAGCAGGCCCCTACTCATGTCCCCCGGCACCCCCACCCCACAGCAGTGAGGGGCACCTGCCAGCAGGCCCCCACTCATGTCCCCCTGCACCCCCAACCCCCGGCAGTGAGGGGCACCTGCCAGCAGGCCCCCACTCATGTCCCCCAGCACCCCCACCCCCCCAGCAGTGAGGGGAACCTGCCAGCAGGCCCCCACTCATGTCCCCCTGCACCCCCACCCCCCAGCAGTGAGGGGCACCTGCCAGCAGGCCCCCACTCATGTCCCCCTGCAACCCCACCCCCAGCAGTGAGGGGCACCTGCCAGCAGGCCCCCACTCATGTCCCCCAGGCCCCCAGCACCCCCACCCCCCAGCAGTGAGGGGCACCTGCCAGCAGGCCCCCACTCATGTCCCCCTGCACCCCCACCCCCCAGCAGTGAGGGGCACCTGCCAGCAGGCCCCCACTCATGTCCCACTCATGTCCCCCTGCACCCCCACGCCCCAGCAGTGAGGGGCACCTGCCAGCAGGCCCCCACTCATGTCCCACTCATGTCCCCCAGCACCCCAGCCCCCAGCAGTGAGGGGCACCTGCCAGCAGGCCCCCACTCATGTCCCCCCCCTACATGACATAAAGATGCACAATCATGGCCCACTTCTACACCAAAATACCACAGCACGCCACCCCATTCTTGAGATGCAATGATTTCCCAATCCACCCCACACTGACATGCCTATCTCAAGACACAAACCAAAACTCAACTATGTACACCAACACATGTCCGTCACACACACACACACTGGTTGGCGTTGATTGTGTAAACCCACATTTTCACATGCATGAACCCAATGAGCGAATTACACATACGGAAGTAAAATATCAAATTGTATTATGGACAAAAAAAAGCAATGAAATGAAAGCACAACAAAATAGCAAACATGAAAAGAAAAGCATGTGCAAAAGATGAGTAAATAAAAAGTATAACCAATCCAAAGAAATCCAAAAGAAAAATAGTCCAACGTCTCCCTCCACCAAAGCAAATCCAAAGGAAACGTAAAAAGAAAAATCCTTTAATTCATGGTGAAATCCAAAGAAAAAGTTCAAAATAATCCATTGTCCAACTATGTACAATCCATTGTCAATAAGAAAAATCCATAAATCCATGGCCAAATCCAAATAAAAATTCCAATAAATCCAATGTCCAACTATGTACAATCCATAGTCAAGGGTCCATGAGCCCAACGAAATAAATGAAACCTACCTAAGAAACTACCTAAGAAAAAAACTATATACAAATGTGTGGGGCATAGTCCAATCACCCCAAATCAAAGGAAAACGAAAATGAAACCTAACACTAAAAACTATTTAAAATGGCACCGGGCTAGTCCAACGGCTCACTTTTCGATGTCCCGGGCCAGGGCATCATCGAACTCCCGCTCAATGTCCTGGAGGCGGTCCTCTTCCATGACCCCGAGGGTTCGCAGGGACGATGACATGTTGGACTCCAACTCCCTGCGAATTGCCTCGAGGCACTCAGCCCGCCTCAGTGCCCTCCGCATGGAGTTCTCTGCCCTGACCATTGTGAGCCGTGCCTCTTCCGCCCGCCGCCGCTCCGCACCTATGGCCTGGCCCAACCGCTGCCACACGGAAGATACTTCCAATCCGAGGTCCTCCTGCCCTCTGGCCGATGCCTGCCCCTCTGATGTTGAAGGCCCCAAGCCATCATTGCTCCCACCTTGTTGCTGCTGCTGCTGTGCCTGTGCCTGCGCCGTGGCTCTTGATGCCTGCATGTCCTCCACTGGCTGGGGTGCAGTTGTCGTGGTGGCCACCCCTGCTGGACGTCCGACTCCCGACTGTGGCAGGGATGTGTCCTCCACCAGCCTGGCCGCTGGGTCAGAGGCAGCTCCACAGGGTACCCAGGTGATACATGGGTGGGAGGATGGTATGGAGGACAACTGGCGCGTAGGGGGTTCAGGTGAGGAGGGGGTCGCAAGAAGGTCCAGCACACAGAGGAATCCAGCACTGGTGACCCGTCCCAGTAGGTCAACGCGGTCAAAGAGGCATCCGAGATGACGGGCAGTCTGTTAACGAAAAGACTGCAGGTCACCTTGCATGCCCCGTTGACGCAACGCTATGCCAGCCAGGACAGGCTCAACACGGTCCCGGATAGCCATGTCTGCAGGGAGAGGAAGGTCAGTTGCTGTGCGCTCATCCCCTCCCTGAAAACGGGTCTGGACGTAGGCATCCCTGCTGGTGCCAGATGATGCAGTCATAGGATCAGGGACAGGATTACACACAGGAACCTCCGCGGCGGCCTGTGCTGCCTCCTGTCCCTGCCCCTGCACTTCACCACTAGCACCAGTGGAATCCCCACCTCCAGACCCCATGTGTGTCCCTTCTGCGGCCTCCTCCTCCACCAAACCCCCCACCAACCTGGATGACTCCATGCCATCTTCCTCCGTCGGACCCTGTGGGGTCTCAGCTTCCCCTTCTGCTGCCGAGGAGTCCTCCTCCAACCTCCGCCTCTTGGACCTACCCTCGGCAGCTGCAGCCTGGGACGCGGCACCAGACTCCTCACTCCCCGACGAGATGACAATCTGGGAGGGGAACCGGGACTTGCGTCTCCGGCTGGTGGTGCGATCCCTGCCGCTTTGCTCCACAGCACCCTCTCCGCCCTCTTCATCTGTTGACGCTGCAGACAGGGAGAAATAAAACACAGGCATCAGGGCACTGAACAATGGACTGATACACACATGAAAGTTGTACATGAGTGGCAGTGTCAAACTTCAGACATGGCATCACACTCCCCAACACACATGTCATTTCTACTCACACACATGAGCTATTCCACAGCAATATTGCACAAGGCAGCACCATCCATACACATACAACAGCATGAGCATCTGAAGGTGAGCCTGACGTCACATGAAACACAGGGAATGCACAACACATGCACACACGCCACCACACTTACATGCATGTGTACATGTCCACCAACTGTCACAGTGATGAGATCGCCATCCATGTCACATCTGGCATTCAGCCTTCTGCATGTCAGTGCCACATGCATCCATGTTGCATCACGGTTGCACACTTGTCAAATACACACACATGCACATGTACACAGTGCAGATACATGCAGCTGGAACCACTATCCATGTGTGACACCACAACCATGCCAATGTATATACACAGTAATGCAAACTTGTGTGCTCCCACACCTGCATTTGGCCTGCATGCTTACCAACACATACACCATTGATGTGTCTCACACATGAGAGGACTCACATGTGTCAGCCTCACGCCCCTGTACATACACATCCATACATAGCCCTACAAAAACACATGTGTAACCTGCACACTACTGGCACACCACAACACGCACAGCGTCCAATCAGTATGCATGTACACTTACCGCTCGACTCCAGACGGGTCTGCCTCTCAAGGACCTGGACATGGAGCGCTGGACGTGTGCGTTCCAGGACCCTCATTTGGTGGTCTGACAGCTGGCCCCGGCGCCCCTTGGCATCCGCTGCCTTCAAGAGGCGCAGGGCCTTGTCAAGGGTCCTGGACCTGAAGTCCTCTCAGCGCTTCCGGACATGTTTGATGTCGCGGACTGCCACCCCCTCCTCGTGGATGGCAGTCACGATGTCCATCCAGATCCTGGTCCGTCCTTCATTGTCTGCGCGCAAACTTCCAAAGAGGGCATCATACTGCCCCAGGACTTGATCCACCAGGACACCAACTTCCCTGGCACTGAAGCTGGTGGCCCTCTGCCTCTCTGGCTGGGGGTTGCCAGAGGTGCCAGATGGTGTTGTGCCCGACATGGCAACCCCAGAGGCAGGTGTGGGTGGGCAACTGGGTCCTGGGGCTGGGCTGTGGAGCGATGGTATCCCAGTCAGGAGTCTTCGGTTCCAGCAGGGGTGGTCACAGCAACTGCACCCCTGGCTGACGTGCAGGCAGCAAATAGCAGGGCACGTGGGCAGCAGGCAGGCAGCAGCAGATGGCAGGTGGGAGCGTGCTCGGGGCTTTTGGGGGCAGGAAAATGGCCTTTTGGGCAGGAGCGTGGTCTTCTGTGTGTTTTCGCGTGGCCAGCTTGATATGGAGTGATTTGGCACGTGAAAATATTGCACGTCAGCGTGAAATCCGAGGAAAGGCCCTTAGCGCGTAAGCGCGTCAGTGACGTTATGCGCGCGGGCGTTGCCCACAACACGGGTGCACTGTGAATCAGCACGTGAGAAAACTGCACGTCACCGTGCTAATGGAGGAAAGGGCCTTAGCGCGTAAGCGTGTAAGTGACGTTTCACGTGTGGGCTGGCTTAAAAGGTACGAGTATCACGCTATTTCCTTGTACGTGCTTTTTGTGGAGAGCTAGTGTATCTTGTACTTCTTGTCGGTTCACACGCGATTACTTCACAACGTTTCCAGTTCGTACTCCCTGTTTCCTCAGACTGCGTTCTTTTCTTCTGGGCGGGGGTGTTGCCTATGCGCACACGCGCGTCTTGTTCATGTTCTTTTTCAAGGCAGACTGTGAGTCGCGCACGTATTTTCCAACTGTGGTTGCCCCCGTGTGTCGCGTACCTCTTCAGAGGTCATTGTAGGCTGCGTGTAACACGCGTACGCTTATTTTTGTGTTTCTGGGTGCCACAGCGTAGTGCAGATTTATTTTTCCATGCACTTGGTCTACCAGGGGTTGCGTGCATGTGTGCTTTTCTTTTTGGGGTGCCTGTGCATTGCGTGACCCGTCATCTTCCCCCAGGGGTCACATACAGCCTTGCCAGAGCACTAAGGTACGAATTCCATCTAGTACCCTACTCCTTTCAGCCCAATTGCCCAGGACAATTGTTTACTGCTACTCCCATATGCACAACAACATCAGTGCCATGGTTGGGAGGCGACCAAGCAGTAAGGAGGCAAAGGTGGCCGACCTCCAAAAGGTGGGCATGGTGGGTGCGGTAGGGGACGTGGCCAGGATTTGCAGGGTGCCCCTCGACCCCCGTGTGTGGAGGACCAATCAGGGACACCCATGCCCCCCCAATGGTTGTGGGAAAAGTAGCTGGTAGCTGACACCATCCCAGCTCAGCCCTTGTTGGACCGGCCCATTTTGGCACCTGAACCGGCACAGGATGACTCCCAGGCTGACTTCCAGGTCAGCAAGTCTAAGCCGCGTGTGGCGGGGAAGGTTGCTGTCACCAGGCCACGTGGATCTGGGGCAGCAATGTTATCTGCTGCCCCAAGTAGGCAGGGTGGGGAGGCTGCAGGGGCAGCTGCAGCTCTATCCACACCAGCTCTGAGTCTCCCAGCCGGGACAGTGTCGGTCCAGGTCCATCAAACCAACGTTGGCCCTGCCAACATCACCCTGCAGCCAATGCCTGCTCCAAGACCTATGGTCATTGTGCCTTCGCACACTTCTAGTACCCAGTCAACCTGCGCTTCTGCCCCTACTGACCAGAGCGGCGTAAGCCACTCAGGATCCACACCACCTTTGAAAAAGAAGAAGAAGGGTGCTCTGGCACTACAGGCTGAGACCCCAGACACGGCTACACGCTCCGGCACATCAAGGAAGCCTAGCTTTAATGACGCCGAACTTGATGCCCTTGTGGCCTATGTGTCGGCACATAGCCGTGAAATGGTGGTGACTGCAGGGTGCAAGACAACACCTGGTCAACGTAGGGCACACTGGCAGACCATCGTGGACATCATTAGTGCCCTTGGATTTGTGAGGCGCACAGCTGATGATTGCTACAAGCGGTGGAATGACCTGAAACGCAGAGCAAAGAACAAGCTGGCCTCAAATCATGCCTCTACTCTGGTGACTGGCGGTGGGTCTCCACCAGAGGACAACCAACTCACTGAACATGTGTCTGTTGCTGGAACCTTCGTCACAGAGGAACAGATCCAAGGCGTGGGAGACCTACCAGATTACGATGCATTGTCCGGTGAGTGCCCATGCATGTGTGTGTAATCCATGTGTATGTTGCTTGGGTGACGGGTTCTGAATGAGTGCCAGGTGAGGGTGTGTACGCCTGAGTGGTATGGGTCACCCATGTGCTTCCTCCAAAACATTAACTGACCCTGGATTTGGGAATGACAGTATCCCTTCTGACCACAGTAGCCAATTAGCGCCACATTACTGCAGATGCCCTTGAACTGTCATCTTGCAACAACATTGTTCTGAATTTTTCAGTGCTCATTCAGGCTGATGGTTTCAATTCTCCAATTTTGCAACGCATTTTTCAGCCCTAATGCCACATATGTGACATGCTTCTGTCATTGATTACACCCCATATTGGCCCACATTTGTTACCTTGTTATGTGAATGATTAGACCATTCAGGCTGATTGAGTATTGGCCTGCTCATATTCATTTTTGGGGCCTGTTGGAATGTGGAACATGATAGTTGTTTCATGTCATGTTGAAGTGACCAACCATTGATGTGTACATCTGCCTGCAATAACTGTATCATTGTACACTGGATATGTTGCAGTGTGTGGCACATGCATATTTTGTCACACTATTTGGCATTTTTCATCTCATCATGTCCATCTCACATGGATGGGTGACAGTACTCATTCACTGACATATGGCTGTACTTGTCAAATGTACCATGGCTATGCTACATGCCATCTGTGTGCTGGCATGTGTCATGTATGTCTATTGGACATGCCACTCACAGGCTAATGTGTGATGCCAGTGCTACCCAGCATGCAGCAAATGTGTTGATTTTCCATCTTGGTGTCCTCAGTGTCTGCTTTCTGCCTCCCCTTCCAACTCATTGACAGTGCATGCATGCCAGGGTTATTGTCATGTGGGACATGTGTAAATCATGTACTGGATCTCTGGCTTGTCAGGCCTATGTGTGTGCTATGGTGCTCATGCCTGTTTCCATTTGTTGTCTTTCATGTTTTTGCAGGTGATGACTCACTTGATGCTGTTGAGGTTGAGGAGATGGTGCAGACCCAGGAGGAATCTCAGCCACGACCGGGCACCAGTGGAGAACGTGGTGTGGTGGTGGGTGAAAACCCTTTCTTACTGCAGACCATACTGTCCAGGGGTGTCTCTGAGTGCACCTCCCCAGACCTCTATTCAGGTGCTGAATCGGATGATGAGACTTATGTGCTGTCGCAGGTGAGTGTTTCTGGCAGGGATTCTGTTCTGTCCAACCCACCTGCACCAGTGGTAGAACCCTCTATGGGGATGTCAGTGTTGGTAGGTCCGCCTTTGGCGGTTACGGATGCAGGGTCACACTCCACAACATCTGATCCTGTTCCTGGGCCAGCAGATCAGAGGGGGGATGCAGTCCTGCAGCCTCAGGCAGTGCCGGCACAGCAAGGTGCAGATTGACTTGCCCCAAACAGGTGTGGTGCCCGCCGACGCGGTGGCCGTACGCCACCAGGCAATACTGTATGGGAAAACTCCATTTACAGTGTAGCAGCACAACAGGGAGCATCGGTTGAAATGATGGCTCAGGCAATGGAGAGGGTGGCCACTTCCATTCTCCCCCCTGAAAGGCAGATGGAGCAACAACAGCAGGCAACAGACTCCATTTGCCAATCACACAGGGAAGACATGTTGACGTCCAACAGGGACCGACGGGCGGCACTGGAGACTCTGCGCGAAGCCATATCAATAGAGTCACAGGGCCACAGGGAAGCCCTGAGGGTAGAACTCCATAACCTCAGGGAGACTCTGGTTGAACTTGAGGCTTCCCGAAATTTTAGGGCAGAACAGCAGCTGGAGCAGCTCACACGTTCGCTCTCAGCTGAGCTGCAGGCTACCTGTGAGGAGATCCGGGCATCACGTGAGGCCATGCGTGCAGAAATGCAGGCAACCCGTGAGGTGCTGCATGGGGATCTCTGCACTATCATCCTCCAGAATCAGACCTTCCACACCTGCATGCTTGCTGCCATGGAGGACCATACCATGTTTTTCGTGGGCTGCCTCCCATAGCACCACCACCTCCTGATGCAGCAGCAGAGGGTGAATAGAGTGACAGCAGTTCTCCCACAATGGCATAGCGGTGGTATTTTTTTTTCTCGCAACATCCACGCAGGTGGGTGTTGGTGTGCACCCTGTCCTCGAACCTCCTGGGAGCCCCCCCCCTGACCCCCACATGGCCATTTTTTTTCTTTTTTTTTAGTGTGTTGCCTTGTGTGGCTCCCGTGGGCATCCACTGTGTATTCCGGCTGGGCACATGCAGGCTTGTCCTGTGTTTGGATTAGATGCTTGGGTTCCTGACACACACACCCCTCCTGCTTCCCATTTCCATGGGCTTGCAAAGGGTGTGACCAAGCGACAGTGACTTACACAGTGACATTGGGCTCCCATGAGCTGTGTGGGCAGTCTGTAGTCAATACTGTGTGGACATCCCTAGTGGGTATTGTTGTTGTATTGAACACTGCATGGTGTATTGATATGTGCTTGTGCATCCATGTCTTCCTCCTTATTTGCAGGTACCTTCTTCATGTCTTCACAAGGCCGTCTCCTTTGCAGATGCAGTTCATATTGTATGCAGTACACTGACACATTTGACTGACAGCAGCACTGCAGTTGGAAGGGGTCGATGTGCTGGCTTATTCAGGTTGTAAGACTTGCACTACTTTGAGTTTGTACTGTCATATTTTGGCAATGTTTCATGCTGTGTTGCTGTATTGTGTTGCTGGTAAGTATTTGGTCATGTGTGCTGTTTGTTATTGATTACTGGGAGCATATTGTCTGTGGCCTGTTTCCATTTGGGACAGTGCACTTTGTGACACTTGTGTCAGGTGCTGTGCATTCCTTTGTTTGCTTTCACATTGCATGACATGCCATGGTGTGTTGGGTGGTGGAGATGGGGAGGGGTTGGGTGACATGGCGCTATTTTCATGTTGTATTTTGCAAGGGGGTTGTCATTCATGCTGCATAAATGAGTCTCTTTTTGTGACACAGCATTGGTTGTCTTTCGGTAGGTAGGGATGCACACAATGTGACACTTCCAGGTGACCAATCTCAGGCTGGTATGGTTGTGACAGTTGACTGTCCCTTATGTCATCATCATTGATTGTCAGCTGGTATGTGCCAGGGCTGTGTGCACTCCACAGGGGTGTGGTTTTAGGTGAAGTAATTAGCCACCAGCTGCGTACGGGCTGCCTCACCACGTGCCCTTTCCCCTCCCATGCGCAGCGTCCGTGCATGTGGTTGGGGATGTGGGGGCACCACCATGTACACCGGCAGGCCCCGGCGTGTTGCAACATTGTGCAGGACACATGCTGCCACTATGATCCTGCACACTACTGGGGGAGCGTATAGCAGCTGCCCACCAGAGCGGTCAAGGGAGCGAAAGCGTGACTTGAGCACTCCGAATGTGCGCTCCACTATGCCCCGGGTTGCAATATGGGCTGTGTTGTATCTTACCTCGGGTAGTGTGGTGGGGTTCTGAATTGGCGTCATCATGTGGGTGCTCAGAGGGTAGGCACTGTCCCCTGGGGAGGTGATGATGGGTATCATTAGTGGGGTTGTGACATTACTCAGTATCTGACATGCATGCATGTGCAGCGGCATTTATACTCATCAAGCAGCCATGCATCTCCATGCCGCCCAGCTTCTAGGTCCCGGTTTAGGGTTGACATTCTGTAAATGAAACTGTCATGTGTGGACCCTGGATAGTTGGCATATACTGAAGTGATGATTCCCTTGGCATCACATACTACCTGCACGTTGATGGAATGCCAGTGCTTGCGGTTTCTATAGATATGCTCAGTTGCCCTGGGAGGACGTAGAGCCACATGGGTGCAATCAATGGCGCCTAGCACTTTGGGGAAGTGTGCCACCCCGTAAAAAATCCTGGATGGCAGCCTGCCTTTCTGCAGGTGTTCTGGGCAGGTATATGTGCCTGCAGACTGATGGGCATGCAGTCATGATGGCCAACACCTGGTGTAGGCAGCGTGACTGCGTGGCCTGTGACACCCCCCCACTATGGCAATGGCTGCTGAAATGAACCAGTGGCCAAGAAGTGCAGTACATTCAGCACCTTTTCCAAGGGGCTCAGTGCTTGGGAGCACAGGGTGGGTGATGTGAGGTCATCCTCCCACTCACTCACCAGGTCGAGTATTATGTGAGGTGGAAACCTGTACCTCCCATACACCTGGTCATCAGGCATCCCAAAAAGGCTGGTCCTGGGTGTAAAAATTCTGTCCCTGACTATCCTCCTCTTCCTCCTGCGGTATCCCACGACCACTGCTGCGAGGAACGGTATATTCATTGTAGCGTCTAAGCTTGTTTGTTGTTTGCGCGCACTTTTATGCTGCGCGGGTCTGCGTATGCCTGCTTCCTGCTGGCGTACGTGTTTCCGGATTAGCGCGTCTTTTTTGGTGCATGCGTTAGCCCTGTTCGATTCCATGAATATGTGTTGTAGGCGCGTGTGTGGGCGTTCCGTGCATTTGCCTCCTGTACTTCCCCCGTAAAGCCCACATTTTCACGCGTTGTTCCCCATTCTGCGTGTTACGCCCCGTGTTCTGCCTACTTTTGTTGTGTGCACCGCGCTATGTGCGCTTTCTCTGTGTGCGTAGAGCATGCTGTTTGATGCCGTGTGCGCCCACGTGCACCACGCAGGATTTTAGCGCACATCCATGGATATACACGCGCACGGACTTCCATGAATCGATGTGCGCGGCTTTCGCTGCGATTTTCGCACTTGCACTGCGATTCGCACGCTTTCGCACGCTTCGCAGAGATTTTCGCCGCACATTAATTCCATGAATCGGCCTGTAAGTTTCTGGGGTTCGGCATTCCAAAGTTTATCTGTCAGTCAGGCTGTTTTGTCTGAAAAGTTAGGGATAAACCTTCTGTAATATCCTATTAGCCCAAGGAAAGTTCTAAGATATCTTTTGGTCTTGGGAGTTGGTGTATCTAAGACTGCTTTTACCATCTCATGTTGGGGTTGTACATTCCCGTTCCATACGAAGAAGCCAAGATATTTTACGTCTGATTGGGCTAATCTGCACTTAGCTGGGTTAGCAGTTTGGGCATCGTTTCTGAGAACTTTCATGATGGTATAAAGATTAAATTGATGGTCCTCCCATGTCTTACTATAAATGACAATGTCATGAATATAAGCTCCACAGAAATCAGAATAGGGTTGTAGGATTTGATCCATGAGGCATTGGAAAGTGGCTGTGCACTGTGTAGACCGAATTGAAGGACTTTAAATTGGAATAATTCTAGCAGCGCTGAAAACATTGTCTTTTCCTTATCTGGTCCACATATCGGAACTTGCCAGTGCCCCTTAGTTAATTCTAGGGTCGATAGAAAGGTGGCTGCTCCGAGTTTATCAATTGGATCATCGATGCGTGACATTTGATAGGCATTGAAATCTGATATTGCATTAACTTGACGGAAGTCTATACAAAATCTCCAGGAACAGTCAGGTTTAGTGAACAACGCGATAGTGGAGGACCATGGCCTTGAGGAGGGCTCAATGATGTTAGCTTTCAACATTTTGTTGACTTCTTTGATCACTGTCTCTTAAAGGGCTTCCGGAAATCGATATGGTTTTAAGTGTATCACTTTACCTTTAGATGTTCTAATATACTGATATGTACTTTTTACTCTTCTTGTTTTTTCTGAGAATACATCGGGAAATGAAATTTTTACATTTTTTAGATCTTGTTGGTGTTGAGTGGATAACTCGGAAGGAATTAAATGAACGTTATCTATAACTTCGGGAACCAGACAGGCTAGTACTTTGGCATGGGTGGCTGACAGGTTCTCTTTCCACTCTTTCAAGAGATTTACATGATATCATTGGATTTTCTGTTTTCTATCCAGTTGGGCTCTTCTATAACTACAGGGTCCCGTTCTTTCTAATATTTCATAAGGTCCGTGCCATTTGGAGACAAGATGTTAAGGATTGCAAAAAAACGAAAGTAGTTTTCTCTGAACTACATTTCCCAGAACCCTTTGGGTATATTTCCTGTGTTCAGGCGCTTCAGCGCCGGCGCTTCTGAGTCGTGAGGGTCTTCACCGGTCATCGCCGCAGCTTGCCGGCTTGCTGGCAATTCTTGCGTTTACAGGGCCAGTGACTAGCTGGTTCGCACATCGTCTCTCCCACAAAGTAAGTTTTAGATACTTTCTGCTCCTGCTTACTCATGTGTTTAAAGAAAACACTGAGCCAGTCCAACATGAATAGACCCAAGATTGCGCCGTTGCTAGTTTTGTCTCTCTCTCTTCTTAACACACGCTCGCTCTACAAGCATGGTGTGGAAATCTCCGACCTTACCAATGATCTGAAGCCTGATCTTTTTGGCATAACTGAAACCTGGCTCAACCCTGACCTTCCCACCCAGGCCACACTCTCCTTGCCTGACAACTACACTCTCTTCAGAGCAGACCATTTGCTGGGCAAAGGTGGTGGTGTTGAAATGATGTGTAAGTCAAGCCTTGAATGTCATGAAATTCCCCACACTTCTCCGGAAGGCTGTGAGAGTCTATGGGTGAAAATAAAAACTCCCCACACACTACACTAAACACACTCACGATTTATCGTCCCCCTAAAATCATGCCCCTTTTTGAAGAACAGTTTAGTGATCACCTAGCCCAGATCTGTGCCACCAAGGGCCCTGTTATTGTCATGGGTGATTTCAACTATTGGGCTTATGACCAGCAGGACAAAGCAGGTACCAACCTTATGGATACCATCACCTCCCACGCAAAGCAAGGGACACACCTTGGGCTGGCTTTTGTCCCAAAATACCAACATTTCCAATATCTTGGTCACACCGTGTATTTGGTCGGACCATTTTCTCATCCAAGCCAAGATTTCACTACGGCCTCCTCATCCCAAACTTAATACGAACCCACGTATTCAAAAAATGTCTCGCAACCTAAAGAATCTAACAGCCCCGAAACTTACTGAACTACTGTCAACTAAGCTTCAATCCCTAGACTACTTTGATGATCCTACAAAATTGATTAACCATCTGTCAACCAACATCAAAGAAGCAGTTAACGACCTTGCCCCTCTGAAGGTGAAGATAATAAAGACTGAAACCACAAAGAACACGTGGTTCAATAATGACATTCTTACAGCCAGACAAGAAAAAAGAGCTCTTGAAAGAGCCTGGAGGAAAGACCCCAACGATAATACCCTGACAAAATATAAAAGATCCATCCTCAACTATAAAAAGCTCATTACAGAAGCAAAGGCCACACACTATAACGAAAGAATAGTGAATGCTAAATCTAACACCGGGGAGCTATTTAAAATCTTAGCGGAATTCCAAAATCAGCCTCCTCCCACGAACAATATTATCAAGGATGATAAGTGGTGTCAGGGCATTCATGATGCCTTTCTACTTAAGATTGATTCTCATAAAGAAAAAATCAGTAAAGCCCTTGGCAACGTAGCCATTACACAATCCACTACTGATACCACTTCACCCAACAACTGTGAAAATACTATCCCTCCATTCTCTTTCACGCACTATACTGAAGATGAAGTATTCAAAATCATTCAGGACTTCAAAGCCACATCTTTTCCAGCAGATGACTGCCCCACCAGCATTCTTAAGGAGTCCTTAGAGACCCTGGTCCCATGGATTACCAAACTGGTTAACCTCTCCGTTGATGAGGGTCTGGTGCCGGATCACTCCTCTACTGAAAAAAGAAGGCATTGACCCAGCCAACAGTGACCATTACAGACCCATAACTAACGTGCCCTATGTTCTCAAGATACTTGACAAACTGGCCTACTTACAGCTACAGGCCCATGTTGAAAAATACGACATCTTGGGTACCCGTCAGTCGGGATATAGAGCTCATCACGGAACTGAGACAGCTATGCTGGATCTCAAATCTACACTTGCTAGCATAGCTGACAAAAACCAAGCTGCTCTGCTCATGCTATTGGACCTCTCCGCAGCCTTTGACCTAGTTGATCATAGCTTACTAGTGTCAAGGCTCGGAGAGGTCGCCAATTGCTCTGCAATTGCATCCAAATGGATCGCTTCCTTTCTGGGTCCCAGAATTGTAAGGGTTTGCGTGGGTGATAAACAATCTTCTCCTATCTCTCAGACATGTGGAGTCCCTCAGGGCTCCTGTCTGTCGCCGCTGCTCTTCAACCTTTACATCCGGCCCCTTCTCGATCTTTTGAACAACTAGGAGTGCAATATACGAATTACGCTGATGACACTCAGGTTGTTATTCAGTTGAGTGGCTCATACAGCAGCGATTGGGAAACCATTAACCAAATATATAAGGCCATACAAGATTGGATGACTTGTAATTCTCTTGCTCTTAATGATAAAAAGACTGAACTCCTTATTGTGGCATCTAAAAACATCCGGGCAAAACTTGATCCTAACTACGCCTCTTTCCATATTGCCAATAACACCATCATAGTTCAAAAGAAAGTCAAAACCTTAGGAGTAGTACTTGATGAAGAACTCTCCATGAAATCCCATATTTCTTGCATTTAATCTAGTTGTGGTGCTATAAACAAGAGAATTAGATATATTCGAGCATCCATATCGGAAGAGAACTGTGCTCTATTGTCCACTGCATTAATAAATTCAAGATTGGACTATTGTAACAGCCTGCTGGCGAGCACCACAGCCTCTAACATCCAATCCTTACAAGTGCCACAGAACAATGAGTAATATTTTCAATCAGTCACGTCGCACACACATATCTACTTTTAGGAAAAAACTCCACTGGCTACCCGTCAAACACCGCATAACGCATAAGATGCTTACTACGACCCATAAATGCCTCAGTCTCACTGGCCCAACCTATCTGTCATCCCGTATAGGCATCAAACCTGACGTGAGGAACCTTGGCTCTTCTTCTGAGGTCACTCTCAATTATCCTAAATTTAGGACAGCCAAATTTGGAGGTACTACATTGGATGCTCAGGGTCCCCTTTTATGGAACACACTTCCAGCTGGTATAAGGCAGATCCAGAGCTATACAGCGTTCAAATGTGCTGTAAAGACTCACTTATTTAACCTGGAATAATCTCCTGACTCGCTTCTCCATCTGCCTCTTATGCTTGTTTGTCTTTGTCTTGTTCTTGTTCTTTGTGCGCCCTGAGCCCCTCCGACATGTTGGCGCGTTACAAAAATTAAAATAAATAAATAAATAAAATAAGCTTGTTCTCTGAGGTTGGTAAGAGGGCCAGTACCTTCTGTTCTAAGGAGAATGATCTTAAATTCACTTTCTTATCATAAGTGGTCTTTTGTTGGCTCTGGGCTTTAAGTGCAAACTAAGTTCCGGACCAATTTCATATGTTCTCGCATTCTGGTGGTGGTTTGCGAGATGGGAATAGGGGCCTCCTCTTGTTCTTCCAAGGTTTCCTGGAGCATATCCAGAACATCTCTCGGCTCCCTTACACAGAGCAACTCAAAGGGAGAGAAACCTGTGGAAGCATGGGGTGTTTTCTGACTACAAATAGCGCCCATGGGATTATTCGGTCACAGTCTTTTCTGTCCTTGTCTACCAGTTTTCGTAGAGTTAGTTTTAGGGTTTTATTGAATCTTTTAACCAAGCCATCGATCTGGGGATGGTACACAGAAGTTTGCAAGGTGGTAATGTGGAGTAGCTCTTCGACTTCTGCCATCAGCTCATTCATAAAATTTGAACACTGGTCTGTTAGTATTTCCTTGGGAAAATCTATCCTGGAGAAATACCGTAGAAGATGTTTAAGGATCTGCTGGGTAGTATTATTTCACATTGGTAATGCCTCAGGATATCAGTTTGCATAATCCAAGATCACCAGGACATATTTGTTACCTAATCTGGATGTTTCAAGCAGACCAATTATGTCCATACCAATTCTCGAAAAGGGGATTTCTATGATCGGCAATGGGTTCAGAGGGGCATGTGGTGGGATGTGCATGCTGGTCTTTTGACATATTTCGCACGTCTGGATGTAAGTTTTTACATCGGTGTGGATACCTGGGCAGTAAAACTTCCCACTATTATGCACCTGTGTTTTAGATTGTCCTAAATGCCTTCCGGTAAGATGGGAATGTATGATTTCAGTACAACCTTTCGCTGGCTTTTGGGTATCACTAATTGTGTTTTTACCATTCCTTCTGGGGAGTTTCATCTTCTGTAAAGCAATCCTTGTCTTAGAAAGAAAAAGGGACTCTGTTTCTCTAAGCCTTCTTCTTCCGGATTTGCTTGTAAAAATGCTTCAGCGAGAGCTGGATCATTTCGCTGGGCGAAGGCTAGGTCGGGATAGATGATGGGTTCTTCTCCCTTCCTTTCTTCGATGTTGATCAATTTATCAGCTTCGCCGAAGCCTTAGTTTCCTCTTTCTGTTGTATCTGGTTAACTTTCTTTAAACTGAGGAAATAGAGCTCTTTCCAAAATTCCTTGGGCATTTTGATCTCCCCGAAGTACCTCAAAAGGCATCTTGCCATGATTTTGTAAGCAAACTTCACATCTCCCTATGAAAGTCAGGATAAATAACGCCTGTTAAGATGTCTATCCCAAACTTCCATGCAAAGCAAGATTTTGGGGCCAGTCGAATGTAACACCCCTTAGGGAGTATCAAAACCAAGTCTGTAGGAATCATTCCTCTTTTCCTTGGGGGAATAATAGCTTCCCTACCGCTACATATATCAAACCATATTGATTCATTTGTGGTAATGGAAGGGCGAGAGGCTGTCTGACTAAGCTTTTGAAATTGTAGGGTTCCCCAATTATTTTCAATTGAGCCACATCCCACACCTGACACCACATGTAAGGAACTCATGATGGCAACAGTAAAGGCAGACACAAGTGACCACAGTTCAAGGGTGTTTATTGAACTATAAATGCACGTTGGAAAATTCCTAACCTAAACCTAAATCTAAGATAGGTGCAAGCATTGACCATGAAATGAAAAATAAGGCAGTCCTAGTGGCAGTGTTTCAAAATAAAAAGGACTATACTAAGAAAAACCTATTGCCAAATCCTTACAACTAAATACAAAAAGAAGTGTGGGATAGGGATTTCAATAAAGAAAGAAGTGTACACAATTAATAATTCAAGATGTGATTGCCAGGGGTCTCCCTTCCCCACGTTTTGAGCATGAGACAAGGTGGAACCTTGGAGCACAGCATACGCTCAAGCTTTCCCAGCATGAGCTGACAGTTCCGTATCCGCTATCAGGTATTTCGATGGCCAAGACTCTTCCCAATAAAAAGTTTCTTGCCTTCGAGGCCTGATGTATCCAACAAATAAACACAAAGTTCTGCTTCACATATACCTTGGGTGATGGCTTCACCCCTGTATCCCCATCTTCCAGGTGTAGACCCTTCACAAAACTGCATTCAACACTTGACTAAACAGTTCCTTTTTCAATGAACTTTAGGTGATGGCTTTCCACCCCTGGACCTCTCTCTTCCGGGTTTGAACTCTGTTTCAAACGCTAGCCTCCCTCTTTCGGGTTCACAATGGCTTTTCTTGTATTCACAAGTCTTAATGTCTTTTCAAACAATTCACTGTGTACATCCCTACGCTGGGTTCATTCCTGTCAACACATTGTTCATGTACTCATTTTCACCATGCACGACTAATTTCCCTTAGCTTTCTCAATCATCTTTCGGTCAAAGACTTTTGACGGTACAGAGGATTTTACAAGACCCCTGTATGACCACTTTGACCTCTCTTCACCTGTTCCCAAGGCCTTCTGGTTGCGGTAGTCTCTACCATTGGGTAATCGCCCAGAGTTTCCTGTGTGAGCATTCATGTGGTGCTGGACACCTCTGTTGTGAGTTTTCCCCCTTTTTTTCTCAATAATATTTTTAGGCTTCTTAAATGTTCAAATTAACCGTTGGCTATTTATCGTTCAACATAGTTTGGTTTCTTATCAGCTCTTCCCTCGACTCTGGCTGTGATGTACTGCTTGACTTTCTTCTCCTTTGTCTCAAGGTTGGTACCATAGAGACCCTCGTCTCTCCCCTGCTTGGATATCAGCGGAGGAGAGTCTCATGTAACGTAGACATCTGCTGCAACACAAGCTAGCTATTGTTCGCGGACTTATAATTCCCTCTGCAGAGGTTTCACGGGCCTTGGTCGCAAAGGGCAAGGTTGCTTTTCTCCTTGTCACCCTGTCGATCTGCTCCATCTTTCTCTCCTCTTGAACTATGGTGCTGAGTTAGCTTTCATGTTGTGCGGTCTGCCTTGCTCATCCTGTGCTCTCGTGCTCCACCTTTTATCCCTGTGGGGAAGGGAAAGGGCCACCAGGAGTGTGTGATTCTGGTCAATTGCCTGACTTTGCCTGACCCTTGTATTGGGACATATCAGGTAAACGGCTGTGGTGTTAGTCTGTTTTCTTTCGTGTTGCATAAAAGTGTTTGGCCCTCATTCCGAGGTTGGTGCTAGTCATGGCGCTATTACCGCCATGACTAGCACCAATACCAGTACCGCCACCGACATGGTGGTATGGGGACTTTCCAGTCCATTCCGAGCTTTGAGGGACCAGTAAGTCCCCATTTTAAAAGCCATTCCCCATTCCCATTTGAGCCCCCATAGGGCTCAATGGGAAGGCGGCAATAACGGTACCGCAAATTGCGGTACCGTTATTGACCCCTGTATCCCTTTGCGGGTCCCATCCTTAACGCCTGCTAAAACCAGGCGTTAAGGGAAGGACCTGCAAAGGGACCTCAGAATAGGGCGCAAAGGGATTACCGGCACCGGTGTCATTACCGGTGCCCGGTATCCCTTTGCGCCCGGGTCGTAATGACCCCCTTTGTGTCCGAAAAGGGGGTGTGGTGGCACAGTTTTGGAATATCTCACTTGGTAGGATGGGGAAAAGGTGTAAAAAGAAGGGGGATACCACGTCTCACCCATCGGTGCCCCACTCCCACTCCCCAAGGACACCCCATCCAGGTGATCCTCCCTCACTGGTCCACCCCCAGGAACTGGATCCAATAGCGATGGCCATGTCCTGGCCACCTGGATGACATATCCCTATGGACTGGCTAGTCCATGTGGAAGTCAAAGTCTAGACAAAGAGGTAAGATGGTCAAATCTGGGACACCCTAAGAAAGAACACCAGATTCTGTACCATATCCTGAACTTTACCTCAAAAAAACGATTGTGTAGTGTGAGAGGGGAATCCTGACCCTATGTGAGTAGGTTAATGTCGTTACCAGCACAAAGACTAACAGGGGTGATTACCCCTGCATTGCATAACCAAATAATGGGGTCCAGTTATGGGATGGGGTTCACACAATTCCCATTGTTAGAGAAGGGGGGGCAAGACTGCAATATATTCCATGGCCTCAGATGGATATTGATAACTTAAAATGCAAGTTAACTAGTTTGACTTTGGGTGCTGGAAATGGATACACGAATTAGAGAAAATGACAGGTGGAAATACGTTGGCCATAGTGGACATAAAAGGTCTATTGGCAGCTATTCTTGGAGAGAGATCTGACGACATTTGGAAACGAGCAGAATATGCAAGTGTGATAGCACAAAACACAGCGCACCATTGAGCACCAGTTAATAATTGTAGGGCAGATGTTTGGCGGGCTCTCCGGGTACAGTATCCCGACATGTCAGATATGGGTGCAATTATGACATGTAAAATGAAAGAAGATGAAGACCCTATTGCTTATATTCAGGATTTTCAAGAGAGGTGGCAGCTTGAGATGCCTGAGCCTTGAAAAAACAAGTAGGAATGGAAGCGAAGCGGTGGGCTGAGATACAGTTGACTATCGTGGATCATTGCCGATTGTTGCAAGAGGGGAATAGAAAGAAAGATGAGAACAGGAAGGTTGAGGAAGTCAAGTTAGTTCAGAAGAAACTCAAAATTCGCTATAGATGGGGTAGTATTGATAAGGGGAGAAGGAGGGGGAACTCAAGAAACAATGTGTGCATCGGAGTTGAATAATTTACACCCAGTGGATCAAAGTGGGTATGGGTTTTGGCCACTAGGAAGAGGTGGGGGATTCAGAGGAAGAGGAGGTAGATTTCAGAACACCCAAGGCACACAAACACAAGTGGACTGTGCCCAGGATCACACATCCTATCAGACACAGGCGCCACAAGCACAGCAAGCACCACAGCAAGGGCCAGAGCAAATGCACCCACCTCAAGGGAAGTCGCAACAAGCACCTATACAGACACAACAAAATGTGAACACAGGGCAAATACTAGCACCTAGGCTAGGAGGTGTCACTGTAGTAGGAGGGAATCCTTTTACGGGGACTGGGATGAATGTGTACCCTCCATAGGACAGCTCACAGGGTGACTTGATGTGTTCATTGCTATCAGGAACATGAGACCCCCAAGAGGAACCAGGGGTAGATGCGACGATAAAAGGCAAATCCTTTTCTTTTCTTGTGGACACTGGGGCAACTCGCTCTTGTATAAGGGAGGGAAAATACCGAATGTCAGGTATTGCCATGAATGCTCAAGGGTTCTCTGGAGCTACGAATTTAGTTCCCTTTACTGATAAATTACCTGTTTCTATAAGGGATTTTTTTTTAATTCAATGATTTATGCTTTCTTTCAAATCTTTATCATACATCATACATTTCATTTTAATCAAAACTCAGATTCTTTAAGTACAAAGGAAAATGATAGAAAAGAAGAGAAAGAAAATTCATTAGTAAAGCAAACTTCAAAGGTCTCCTTTAGGAATTTCAACAGATACATTGCAGCCGCAAGATTGTCACCTATAAGGAGAAAATACAAAATTTCCTCCACCCCCAATGACTTGCGAACTTCAATTCATTTGCTCATGTGTCTCGTTCTTAAATCTGTCAATCCTTGACACAGCAAGATCACATTCTTTAGAGACTTTGTTTAATCAGTGCAAGCAGAATCAGCATCCCAGTCTCCAATTTCCCATAGATTTGTAATAGTTGGTTCATAGGATATAGGTCAAATCTAAAACAAAGAAACTGGTTTCTATAACAGCCATTGGGAACCTAGGCAAGGTAATTTGAAAGCGCTCCCCGGGGTTTGGTCTCTTGTCTTAGGGCCTGTATGAGAAAGCGTGAGTTTCTTTCCTCCTGGGTTCTGATCCAATCATCACACCAGAGCTTAATTTTCAAGTTTCCTGGGAAGGAATTCAATTCTTCCAAGTCTGACTGCAGATTTTTACAAATACAGCTGCATCCATCAGACCACTGCCTCATTAAGATGTTATCTGCTCTACAGTGCTTGGTCTTCAGAATTTCTTTTGGAGCAGCAGATAGAGGCATCATGGTTTTTCCGATAAAGCGCCAGTGACTTCCATGTTACTTGCGCCTGTAGTGAAATGAGCCCTAGTTTGTACCTAATCAAGACAGTCGACACTAGGTTTGGGAGTCTCACGATTTTTCTCCAAAAGTGCCTTCCACAGTAGGCCATATCTCCCATGGAGTAAGCAAGAAGCACTCTGCTCCATAAGTTAGGGATGGGGCCACTTGCAGGTTGCAAAATGACAAAACCGGTAGAATTGAGAATTTGGCCATCTTTTTATGAATCCTTCAACCTTGAGCAACCAAATGTTTTAGTCTGGATTTCAGGGACTTCTGTCGAGGTTGATCACATTTGCTATTGTTGACAAGAGCCCCTACGTATATAATCTGGGGTGTCCTTCACAGTCGCTTGGTTTCCACGTACCAGTTGAATGAAGATCCTGATTTGCCTCTTGGTGGACCCAATATCATGATACTTGTCTTGGTAGAGTTCAATGAAAGACCATTTAGCTTCAAGTATTGGTTGAGAGCAGATAAGGACCTCTGTAGACCTATATGACAAGATATGATATGATATATGATATGACATTTATAACGCGCCTATACACAAGTGTTTCAATGCGCGACAAGGCAAGGGAGGGGGAAAAGAGGGGAGACAGATATCGATCCTACTAGGTCAGGTGTCATTCAGATTGCGCAAGTGCATGGGGGGGAGTGGGAAAGTGCAGGGTGGAAGGGGAGCAGACAGTGCAGTACATAATAGAATAAATAACAGTAAGTAAAAGTACAGCCAGCAGGTGGCAAGTGCAGGGGTAAGTGCAGATAAAATGTGTCAAATGCTGGTAGTGGGACTGTAGGGATACAGAAACAGTCCTCAAGTGCAGGGGATGCCAGGAAGGCAGTGCAGGTGTGCGACTGGCAGGGGAGGGGACCTGGGTCCGAGATCAGAAGGTGGCCAGGTAACCAGTGCAGTTTCAGTTTCGGTCAGAAAGTCAGCAGGGGAGAGGAGGAGAAAAAGCAGAAGCAAAGAGAAAGGTTTTCAGGTGCTTCCAGAACCTGAGATGATTCTCCTCAAGTTTCAGGGAGACAGGGAGGCTGTTCCAGAGGGAGGCCCCAGCCGAAGAAAGAGATCTACCGCCAACTTGTTGCTTGGAGAAGCGACTGCCCCTGAGGGAGTTGGAGGCGGATGAGCGAAGAACTCGAGAAGGAAGATATTTAGGAAGAGATAGTTGGAGGTATTGAGGCCCCAGGTCCCAGAAGGTCTTGTGGACAATGCAGAGGGTTTTGAACTTAATCCTTGCAGCCACTGGGAGCCAATGGAGAGATTTCAGTCCTGGAGAGATACGATCCCTCAGCTTTTGGCCAAGGACAAGTCTTGCAGTCCTGTTCTGGATGAGTTGCAGAGGGCGGAGGGTAGAAGCAGGCAGATTTAGAAAGAGGCTGTTGCAGTAGTCCAGCCTGGAGAGAACCACAGCTCTGGAGACTGTGAGCTTCTGGGGGAAGGGGAGGAAAGGAAGAATACCTCTGAGGGGGTGCAGCTGGTAGTGTAACTTCTTAGAGACCTCAGAGATGTGAGGAGAGAAGGAGAGTGTGGAGTTGAAGATACCCTGAGGTTCTTAGCCTAACAGGAGTTTTATCTATCAGCACAAGATCATCTGCAAAGAGCAATCTTGACACTTTCTCATCTCCTCTGCTAGGGGGGAATGATCTGACCATATCTAGAGATTCACCTACGTCTGACAGAAAGAGATTGAATAAGGTTGGGACTAATGGGCATCCCTTTTTCAGCCCCCTAAGGCTAAAAATCAATGTTGTCAAGACTCCCCCAGCATTCAAACAAACTTGAATACTTGTGGATTTGTAGAGGGATTTGATAGCTGCCAACAACAGGGCCGAGCAGTTCCACGATTCCATTTTCTTCCAGAGACGTTGGCGATCAATGCTGTCGACTGCTTTACTCAGATCGGCGATAGCTAAATTAATCTTCGTGCTGCTGTTGTGGGCCTTCCCTTTCAATATGTTAAGTGGTAAAAGATTCAGCTCAGTACCAGTGCCTTTCAAAAAATCTGTTTGTCTTGGGTTGGCTCTCTTTATAGACTGGATCTTCAGATGTTTTAATAGAAAGGCAGAAAATAACTTGCCCAATGCATCTAATAACACAATAGGTCTGTAGTTAAATGGGTCCTGTCTATTGCCCTTTTTATAAATCAGAACAATTATTTCTTTTTTCCATGATCCTGGGATCACACCCATTCTCAAGATCTGGTGAAAAAGGTTAGAAATAAAAGGGATCCAAAGCTCCGGGGACTGTTTGATCATATTGTTGATAATTCCATCGACCCCAGAGCCCTAGAGTGATTGGCTTTTTTAATCATTATCTCCAGGTCCAAATGGTCAAAATGGAAATACCAACCTGGCCCTCTTACTTTGGACACTTTGTTCGGCGTTCCCGCCTCTGCTTCAAATTATTTACTGTAGAATTCAATCCATATTTCTTCAGAGACAGCATTTCTCAAGGACGTGGGTCGCAGGAAACCTGCCTCAGTCAGCATCTGCCACGTAGATCTTACATCTTTTTTGACAATGCTCATCAGCATCTGTTCCACGTCCACTTGTAGCAGTGAGGCTTTTTTAAGCACCAACCAGTTCTTGTACTGCTGCTTTCTTTTTCTGATCAGTAAGGAATGCTGTTCAATGTCCGGATGGGTTATCATTTTTAATTCTTTTCATAAAAGATTTTTCTGTTGCTTCACTGCTACATTAAAGACATGCCTATGAGAGGGTATGGGTGCCACATTCTTATTAGGTATGATCATAAATTCTTGGAGAAAAGGTGCATAGTTTAGGTCCCCCCTTCTGAACTAATTGATCAGCAGAGTGTTTGCCTAGGCAAAGGATGTCTTGCTTTTTCAGCCTCAAACGATTGGCCCTCTGAGATCCTTGAATATCCATGGCAAATGTTCCTCTTGTGGGATGATACTTGTGCTCCCAAGTTAATTTCAGGAGCACATGATCGCTTTTATTTCAGGCGATCACTTCAAATCTAGAGACATTGGAAATAATTGAGCTAAAAATAAATACGTAATCCAATATACTGGCATTGCCGTTGCTTGACCATGTGCTCTTAGCTGGCATATCTCCCTGAGTTTGTCCATTCAAAATATGCAGGTCTATATCGTTCATGAAGTCAAGCCACTTCTCAACTCTGAGTGATCGAATAGATGGTCGATTAGGGCCGGCCGATCTTGAGATGTTATTTAACTCTATACATGGGCAATTTAAATCTCCACCAATGATTATAAAGTGGGGTTTATGATGCAGGGATAGACCGTAGATTGTATCCAAGATCTCATTCAAAAAGACATCAGTAGTTTTTATCAAAGGGTTCCAGTATACATTAATAATCAAACCCTGCTAGGCCTCCACTCCCACTTCTTTCTCGATAGATATTACCACACTCTGCAAAAAAGGGATTGGATTAGCAGCCTCAAATAAGCTAATTCCAGTACCCGATTTCATAAAGATAAGAAGACCTGCTGAAGGGCAGCCTCTCAGGCCTTTATAGGCAGGGTTAAGGAACGCTGCATAGCCATTAAGGATCAGGAGCGCAGTTAGCCAAGTTTCCTGAATATACATGATATCAAATGATCCAGAGAGGATCAGAGCGTCTGATCGCAGATGTAAAAAACCCCTAGTGTTCCAAAAAGCAAGGAGCAGTTGTGAGTCTCATTGCTAATTACAATTAGAAATGGGAAAATGAGTACTCCCCAAAACCTTGCGTTCAATGGATTTCTTTTGCTGTTGGTACCCCTGGTAGGAGATTGTACATTTGCTCTGTTCGTTCCCAGTAACAGTGAACAACAAATCTCCCTTGTGCAGACCTGTATCGTCAGTCGAATACTCATCACAGGTGTTATGAATTGAGGCACTCGTGTTGCAATCAAAATAGTGTTTATTTTGTCCTTAGTCTGTAACTTCTTCTTCAAGGGAATTTTGGTTCTGTGATGAATGTTTGTCCCATTCTTCATTGGTTATGTCTGTAAAATCATATCCCATTGGCAATAAGAAGTGGGCCACTTCTAGGAGTGACATTTTCACCCCATTTGATCTTAAAAGGAGAATTACTCTGTCATGACAGATTTCCATCAGGAACTCCACAATGCAGATGTCATCTGATTGCAGAAAGTGAAGAAGAGGTACTTGGTGCATGAGTAGCATTACACTGGCCCAGTTTAGAATGAAACTGTTGTCCGTTGACAATAGTCTGTCCAAAAGCAGCCTGCGTTTTTAGTGGACCCTACGTGGGTTCCTCAAGCATCGGTTTGTTGGTTATTATTAGACTCCAATCTCTGCGACCACTGCTATTTCACCCTGTCTTGTTTCAGGCCAGAGATCTCCTCGGGGGTGTACTCAGGCCTGGCTGATTCATTATGTTTTTAAAAGTCACATTTTCTCGCTTTTCCTCAAGAGTCAGAAAAGTACTGTGTTTTTCCCCAGAGTTTAAGCTCGGGAACTGGTCAATGGCAATGTAGTTGAAGCCAGGCTCCTCCTCAGACCCATGTGACTTAGCCATACGTTGGGCATGTTTCATTTGCGCATTCTCTGGAATTGTTCGACAAGGAAGCTGACCCAGCAGTACTTGATCATCCTCACCGAACTCTTCTTCATCGAGTGTATAAGTTGAAAAATGTAAGCAGTCCACCCTTGAATGGTCAGAAGGGGAGGACGGAACTGGGACACGATCAGCACAGATGCCTCCATGTTTGTCAACTTGGGAGTCGTTAGCTAAGACACCCACCTGGAGGGCCTTTTCCCCCTCATGTTTGGGAAAGGATTGTCTGGGGATCTGGAGATTTCTTAAGAATGCACAGCTTGTTCTCATTTCTATTAATAGGCATCGGTAGATTTTTTTATTTCTTTGGTCTAGGGGCAGTTTTAGAGATCAAACTGCTATTTTTCCTTTTTCTCTCATTTTGAGAGATCTGGAAAGGCATTGTTGAATTCCCTGTTTGAATGGGGAGGGACTCCGGTGTAGCCTGAGAAGTGGACTGGGTAGCAGACGAAAGATCGTTCTTGTTTACATAATTCCTGGAGTACAAACTTAAGCAATTTTCTCCCTTTTTGTACATTTCCCCAGTAGCCGGCTGACTCTGAGAACTCGTTGATATTGTATCATTGAAGGTCACCACAGATGCATGATTACTTGGAAGGCCTCCATTAATTTTGGATGGAGGCTTTTCTATGCAGTCAGCAGTGTTGAGAGAAAGATCCACTCTATTCAGACTATCCAATGCATCTCCTTTCTTATTGTGAAACAAGGATTTCAGTTGAAGGAGATCTAACACAGAATTTAGAAGACATTTTTTGGTGGCTCTTTCAAGGTCCAAGGTGTCTTATAGCTGCTTCTGGGTGTCATTTGACCATTCAGCCTCATGATACACTCTCGATTGCAATGATAAAATAAATGATTTGATGAATATGATTTTAGAGTGAATCATGGCCATCAGAGTGGCCTGATCCTTTGTATTCTCGTTCATTGTTTCAGAAAGTTTCATGAAAGGGGCCAACAAGTTGGAGATAGCTGACATCATATTTCATTTCATGTTAAATGTCACAGGCTGAGAGCCTTGCCCGACCTCATCCACAGCTTAAGTGGAGAAAACTGAATCTTCCAAAAATAGGTTCTCTGGTAGATGAGGAACAGGCAGGGGAGGCAACATTGGTCGAATGTCAGTCTCAAAGGAAAGTAAGGGCAAGGCAGGTTTAGTAAGGGGGACTTCCATTATAGATGGTATTCCTTGCCAGAAAAGTATGTTGGAGTCCTTTTGTGAAGAAACCATGGACGTAGTGGAACGTTCCTTCTCGACCAATTTGGCCAATTAGAGAGGGCATACAGCTTCCCCAATGTCTCCCCTCTCACCCAAAGATGTATTTAATGTAGCATTATTCTGCTCCATTTCACATGACACATCTCTCACGGGTAAACCATGGGTAGTATAGAGAGATTTCTTTGATGGAACATCAGACGGAAACACTTTAGATAAAGAAATATCGAGAAGTAGGGCTGGATTCCCCTGAGGTATTTCAGAGATATTGCAGCTGGGTGGTGAAGTCAGCCTCCTCATGGTGCCTTGAGTGGTAAGAGAATCCACTTGAGAGCAGACTGGCAAATGTTGGCAACTTCTTGAGATGCTTCACGAGCATTGTCCATAGAAAAAGGGAGGGCATATCCCTCTTTTTCTGTCCCATCCTCTGTTAACTGAACGTACACCATTGGATTAGATGCTTTTTCACCCTGTGAAATGTCTGCATCGGTCAGATCAGCGGTGCTCTGAAATGGGGGGAGGGAAATCTGAGGAGAATCTGACATCGCTTCAAGGGGGTTAGCTGAATTCCTGTTCAAAACAGACCCCCTGGGGGCAGTCACAGGGGAGGAAATACAGTTTTTATAAACAACTGGCATCTTCTTTCCGTTCAAAACATGTGCTACACCCCCACATTTCATCCCTCCCTTTGAATCTTGGAGCCAGGTTTTTGCGTCTTTAATAGCAGAAACTGGGTCTTGTTTGTGTAACAGGGCTGAGGCAGACTCACAAGACCTTACTTCCTTTCAGCTTAGAAGACTAAAACATACTTGTTAGCCTCAGGGGTACTGTGAGTCCCTGTCAATTTTTAATAGGGTCCTACAGATTGATTTAGGAAAAATTTAACTCAAAAGTGCAGTGATTCAGTACGTAGATGGCATTTAATCTGTAGTGAAATAGAGGATGAATGTAGCCAAGACTCTGTTCAGTTAATGACTGTATTGGCAGACAAAGGATACAAAGTAGATAAGGAGAAATTACAGTATTGCCAGAAAGAGGTGTTGTACATAGGCCAGTTAATTTTACATAAAGGAAAGAAAGTGACACCTGAGAGAGCTGAGGTTATCATGAAAACACCAAAGCTAAATACAGAGAGGCACATGGCGCAATTTCTGTGCCTATGCAATTATTGCAGGGCCTCGGTGTTCGACTACAGCACATACACAAAATTACTTTTGCAAGCACTTAAGAAAGCAAAAGTGGTGAGAAAAAGATAGAATGGACTGAAGAAATGGAGGAAGGATTTGAAGAATTAAAAAGAGCAAGTTGTACAGCTCCAGTTTTGGGAATTCCCAATTATAGTGAAGAGTTTTATTTGTTTTCACACACCAATGGATCAGTTAGAACAGCAGTACTCACACAAAGAACAACACTAGGGTATACACCTTTGGTGTATTACAGTGGGATATTAGATCCAGCTATGAGAGGATATTTTCCATGTGAACAATCTTTGGCTACTGCTGCATTTGCGATTGGGAAGTCCACAAGTAATACTATGTGCTGTGCAATGAAGCTGTATGTGGAGCATGCCTCATTTGCCGTTTTAGCGAAACCCAGAAGTACACTGACGACACAAAGAGCATCTGAATATGAAATAAGGATTTTGAATCCAGCGATCAAAATTGTGAGATGTAAAATAGTGAACAAAGCCATGATTGTAGATGAACCTACAGAAGAAGGTGATCATGTACACGCATGCACAGGCTCATTAAGGCATTACAACTACCAGTGGCCATAGCGGTCATAAAATGCATAGCGCATACTAAACAAACAGACTTTATTTGTTGCAGAAAAGATTTAGAAGCTAAAAGGGTTGCGTATTCCTCCGAAATTTCGTTTTTCGAAACTTAAAATGTCAAAGAAGTATCAAATACTTCAAATCAAATAGAAGAATGTTGGTATGAGAGGGGTTCAATATGCTGTTGATTATGCAACTAATAGTGATACAGGGTAGATAAACGGTAGAGCCCCACAAGAAGAGCAAGAGCTACGGAGATGTACGTGGTGTTCTTTATCCCCCACGGATGCACTATGGAGACAGGAAAGCACTGCAAAGCCAGTGATGCCAGCAGCATTACTGAATGTCACACTCGAGCAGCTGCATTACCCCGTGCATATAACCCGGGAAAGTCTTGCTGCTACTATTGCAGAGGGCTGGTTTGTTCCCAATCTATTGGAAAACATTCATTGTGAATTGCATTGTGTGTCAGAAGTTTATATCTGGGCATACAATAAGAACAATTAAAGGAGTAATACTGCGTCCAAATGGCCAGTTTCAGCATTTACATATTGACTATGTGCTGCTAATTGAACCAAATGTTCCAGACATGGCAATTGTATTGTATTTGTAATATTGTATTGCAATACCAATTGTATTAGTCCATATAATGAAGGACCTTATAGTCTGAGGAACCAATGCAGCACAGTGTAAATGATTTTTCTTAAATGACACGTTTGAAGAGGTAGTCAGTCATACGTTGTCTACCTGATAGCTGACAGCTATAACAAACCTAGCTCTATATGATTGTATATCTATATGTGTCCCTTAACCAATCCCAACCCTTGATAGGTGTTTTACTATTGCCACGTAGCATGACATCATTCTGACGCACAAAGAAGATATGTAACTGTATTTCATGTGGAAATCGTGGAGAATGAGTGTGCGTCTGTTGATGTTCGTTGTAACATCCCTGTTTAAGATAATTGCTAATAAAACAGCAACTTGCCATCTTCTTGTGTTTGTCTGGTTATTTGGAATTGTTCTGGTGTAATCACATCCAGTAACAGATGCTCAAAAGTGCTTCGGTCCTCTGACATCGCTTGCTATAGCACCACCATTCTGTATCTTTACATTTCTAGTGCAAACATTTCAAAAACATGTAACATAAAGTGCTTAATGCAACACTATTAGCCTGTGCAATAGTTCTATTGCAGAATTCTTTACAGAAGTACAACATTGTTTTGTCATATTCCATTTGTCTTCTATCAATCAATTCATTCATCCCCATACACACACTAAAACAATAATTTATATACATAGCTATACATTACACACAATCAACATTTTTAAATTGGTGCTACATGGACTCATTAAAAAAATGATTCTTCAATTTACTGTATGTCAAAAAACCCATATCATGGGCCTCATCATTCCTACCAGTGTTAACAACACAATCCGACATGTTTCGTTCCCATGTATGTTACCAGGGGGAACTTCATCAGGGGACAGGTGCTGGCAAAACAGCATATTGTTGATTTATCTAAATCTAAATCCGTTTGACAAAATTCAGTGTCTATAGTGTTGCAAGTTCATTTAACATACCACATCATCCAGACAATGAATTTGTACAGTTATTGTGCTCTTCTTTTCTTCATATCGCATTTTCATCACTAGCCAGTTTCTCATGTAAGTGGCATATCTTTTCTAGGGCGTACTTCTTTTCACTGAAGACTAGTATGGAATGCTCTTCCTCTGGTTATTTGTTCTTGGTCTAATCTTTTTTTCTTAAGAAACCTCTTAAACTTAATCTTCTGCAGTCTACCTTTCCTCATCACCTTTTCTCCTAACTTTTGGTTGTGCCATGACTTTTATTAATTTCATGCCTTAAAACAGTCATGCTACCTTTATTTTGTGCTGTTTATTGCTATGTGCCGCATCTTGGATAAAGGCACTATATAAATATCATTAATAAATTAGAAAGAACTTCTACTGGCCTGTGATAGTTCTGGGTGTGGCCATAATATCTCTATCTATATCATGCAGCACCCATTGCATGTTGAGGCAGCATCGTAGTTAATATATGGTTTGGGATTACAATAGCCTTTAGCCGTTTTTATTTATTAAAGGTATTTATTATTATAATGTGTGATGTCACTGAGCCCTAAAGGTATATACCATAACTTCCTGTAATGTAAGCAAGGCCAAAGATCATGTGATGATACTTCCCATGATGTCATCAGGCATGTGATGTGATGTCACTTCCACTACCCCTGGAATGTTGGTGAATTGACATCCCAGCCCTTGATTGTGGTTTGTGTGTTAGTGAGGTGATGGTTGTACATGGCGATGCATGAGCATGGTTGAGATGCGGTTTTGTTTATGGAGGGAATGTGGTGTGTTGCTGCTTCGTGGCATTGGTCTGCATAGTTCAGCAGGAAGGCAGCGTGCTATGCAGTAGATATTGTCCTGCAGGACGTCCCTTGCTCTTGGTGTTGTACTGTGGCCTATGTGTGGTTGTGGGAGTTTTTCTGCCTGCATGTGTGGCCGTCCAGATGGTGTGTGCAGTGTTCAAGATAGTTGTTGTTAACCGATTTGACTACTCTACTGCTTAGTTCTCAAAGTGTTGCTTGTACAGAGTTCCGCTAGAAGTGATTGGGGTCCTCAACCCTATGTTGGTGACAGGTCAGCTTGTTGTGTTGGATTCCTGTGTGTGTTGACAAAAGAGGGGAGATGTGTGGCATGCACCCTTCACCATACCTCCCTGCTTGTGCTAGTTTGAATAATGCCACAGTGGTGTGTGTCTAATGTCATTGTCAGAATGTTCTCACCAGTGGGGTTCCCCTGAGACAGGTCTTCCTTACTGCAAGCATTGTGAGGTGCTGGTGCAACCTACTCTTGATATAACGTAATGGATTTGGAGATCCTTAAATAAAGAGAATTTACTTACCTTTGTACTGACGGCTTCCTGCATCTTCTTTGGAGGTTGTCCAGTATCCCCACAAACTGCTTGCAGAGAGAGTGGAGAATAATCCAGACAGGGTTCTGTGGCGGGATTATGCTTAACCTGACCATATTTGTGGATAGCTTAGTTCTCTAACCCATGCAATATCATTGCTCACAGATGTAATGGAATACTTCGGTGTCAACATTATGGTTTAAGTCAGTCAACTCTGTAAATCTGGATCATAAAATTACTGTGCCAATTTTACTAAATTTCGACATCCCCATTTCACACCATATATATGTGGGCGAATGGGTACAGTCAATAATTAATGTTGGAGGGAGTAAAAGGGGTGCTGCGGAGGGGGGTCTTCACCCGCATATATGTCTCGGGAGGATAGCTCAGCAGCAATGTGCTCGCCTTGGAAGCAAGACGACACAGAGCAACACAGGTTCGATCACCGGGTCCGCGCTTAAAAAACCTCTGGGTATTATATATATGCAGCGAAAAGGGGGCCAAAAAGAAGAAAACAAAAGTTGACATTTTACTCTGTCACAGTAAAATCGGTGCAGTAATCACATAAATCCTGTAAATCTACCCACCCGCCACTGTTGGGGAGATTCAGACAGGGCTAAGTAGATTGGGGTTTTCCAGCTGATTCGTGGATGAGAGAAATGCTGAAACACTGAAAATGAGCACCACAGTGCTCCAAGCTCTGCCTCGGTTGATCCCGATATAGAGGGGGTGTATGCATGGAATGTGTCGTGGTAAAGAGGTTACCTCAGCAGTGTTACATCTTCCCACAAGCAATGGCGCCGGAACCTAATCAGTAATGGAGATTAAGCTACAAAAACTGAAAGACTGAAATCAGTTTATCAGTGTTTTGTTACAAATGTAACCATGTAAATACGGGATCACCTCCTGTCTTTAAGGGCCGTATCAACATTTGTTAGGTGGCTGTAATGGTGTACAGTGATAATAACGAATTAGGAATAATGAACAACTTTTTAAACAACCCTAAAAAACGAAAAATACTGAATTATTTATTTAAAATATATATATTCGGGTGGGCTTAGGGAATAAAACGGGTCTGTAGGGGCTCGGGGTGAGGTTATGGACATGGGGAAACAGGGCCGCTGGGGGGACCCCCACAAATAAAAAAAAACAAATAAGTATTTTTCGTTATTTTAGGGTCGTGAAAAAAGTTGTCGTTATTCCTGTTTTCATTGTAATCACATGGAACTGGCTACAGCCTGCCTTTCCACCCCCTGTGTTAATCAGGGAGATTGCAGGAGGTAATTCCTCAGGTGATTTCCCAAGGGATGCCAACATCTGTTCTTCAGTCCTTTTTCTTAGTCCAAATAAAGGTATCAAAAGATGGACTGTGTGACCTACAATTAAAGAAGGAAATTGGTCTCAGTGAATAAAAACAGTTCATGTCTGTGCAGATTAGGCAATCAGTGTAGACAAGAAGAACAAGTTGCAATTTGCAAGAACACCTATAGCGATTGGGCTAACACCCGATACGTTCCGATCCAGAGTCACAATATAAAGGCTCTCTACTTCTGAGTGTCAAGTATGCACAGAAGTAACAACAGCATTCTGCGGGTGGCACTAGCGGGAACAGTAAATCTGGCCACGCAAATTACATTATATTCCAAGTGTGGTGGCGCAGGAAAGAATTGGCGGTAAGGGAATTACTGCCACTTTTCCCGCACCGCCATACTATGAGGATGGCCCTGGAGTGGGGATTTACTGCCCCAGCATCATGCTGGAGGTAAATCCTCCCACTTTCTGCTGCAAAAGGTCAAAATAGAAAGAATTATCGTGGTGGTATGTCCGCCAGCAGTAATTCTGCCAAAAATGCCCCACAGAGTCCAATGGCTTCTCCAAAAATGGGGATTAACTCTGCCACCACCACTTGCAATCAAGCGGTTATTCTGCAGCTCCAAGTGGCATTAAGGTAATTCCATTGGTCTTATTCTGGCAGATTTACCGCCGGAATACCACCCAACTCGTAATAAGGCCCATTGTGCAGCCAGATCCATGCCACCCGCGGCATTTGCAGCATCCCGCTGGAGCAACAGAGGCATCCCGAAGCACATCCCTGTTCCTTGATTGTATGCTCTCTGTGATGCGCCTGTCTCCATGGCTGTTTCCCCACTCCAGGTTGCCCCTTTTGCAAACCAGATGCTCCTGAAAGTGCAGTGCAGACAAGAGCCTGTATGGACGACTGCCTTCATTTCTCATCCCCAACTAGAAACGCACAAGAACATTAAGAGTGTTGTTATCAGCTTTCTACCCTTCTTCCCCTGCAATAGATTGCCTGATGGAGGTTCTGACTTCCTTCACGACCTTTGGATTAGGGTTACCTTCATCGTTTGAATCATTGAACCGACTGGCCTCTATTTTTTTTGTAAGTTATCCTTGCCCTCATGAATTAGGGTCAGTGTGTCTGGAGGAGTTTCTTCTGAATGTCACGTCATTTATTTGTCCCTAGCTATCCTTGTTTTCTAAAATCCATGCTGCAGGCGAAAACATTTATGAGTCAACAATTGTATGTTCATTTAAGTTAAAGGCTGCTTTCTGTGAGTCTCTCAAGAAAATGTTAAGTCCTTTTGGTGTTAAAGGCGTCATTTTTTTACCATGCTGTTCGATATTACATGCAATTTCGCTATATGCGTGTCATGGTCTAGGGACATTTGAGGGCCCACTAATGTACGTATATGGACGGCTTCTGGAGCATCGTTCTCTGTCTGTATGTATCGTGTTTATTAGATACACATATTATGCCCGTGTTACTGGTGCCCCAACAAGGAAGAAACAAAAGGGAATACAGGTGCACACTCTCAGCTCTGTAGTTTAAAGAGCTACCGGTTTTAAGATCAAAGGTTAAAGATTTCTGGGTGCGGGGGAGGAAAAGCGGCCCTGGCGCAGGGCCACATGAATATACAGAAGCGAGAAAAAGCGGATCCAAACTGGGACCCTCCCGTCCCCTGCACACCATTAAAATGCGTCAACAAGACGCCTAAACATAAGTTCAAAGAAGTTTGTTCATGGTTCAAAATCAGAGTGTTAAATTAGAAAGCAGGTTTAGCCCTTTGTAATAATACAGTAAACTGTTTAAATATTAGAACAAGTGTTATTTATTCCAAACGCAAATGACAGAGAAGGTTCAGTTGATTGTAGACGGCTGACGCGTTTCGAGATGTCAATTCTCTTCTTCATGATCCATAGATCATACAAAAGAACTAGAATGTAAAAAATGTAGAGAAAGTATAAGGAAACGAAAAACAGGATTGTGTAGCTCTAAAGTCAGTACCACAGTCTGTATTTAGTGTACATTTGCACAGTCGCATTTTAACATTAGGCTGTGTATCACAGTCTATCTCCAATCACATGGAAACCTTAATCAGTTTACATTTAGACATTTATGGTTATTATCCAAAGCCACAAGCAACCCAACCTAAAAGTGGCTACCGTGATCAGTTTAAAAAAAAGTAATAAATGGAGAGGTTAAATGGGATAACCAGTGTATAATTAAATTTAAATCATGTGGGCTAAGCATTCGCTCACCATCAGTGGGGGGATCCTTGGTCCTATTGCGTTTGGTAATGCCACTGGGCAGTTGGGGTTCAATCAATCATAAAATACTTAATGATTCAAAATTTCAACAGGAGTCCCAGGTCCTGCAATGAACAATGAAGGTAATCAATGGTGTGAAAAATGGCATGGAACGGCAACAAACTAAGCACAGACTCAGTGAGGTAAAAAGAGAAGTGAGGACTCACCCTGGTGAGGTGAGTTTTCGGCAAGGAACGGTGGAATCCAGTAAATTTAGTCCTGAGGATAACGTGAAAGCACTAATAAGTGCTGGTTGTAACACGATCCTTAAATCTGAAAATAGCACAGAGGAGCTATGGGTAAGTGGAGATGAGCCTTAGAAAAGGTTACAACAATAGCCTCATACAGTGTGTGAATGAGGGGACTTACAGGTATAGGAGCGATGCGCGATCATGTGTATTGATCTTCGTTCTGTGCGAAGGAGATCTCTGCTGTGTATCACACTTCCAGGCCGAGGGTTCTCGGTGGCATTCCTTGCTTTACCAGCTAACGTTATCTTTCTGTGCTAAGGTCAGACAGTTCTGAAGCAGAAATGAATAACAGCTTCCACGGAGGAGCACACACATCCATATATGATTCTTTCTAGCTGCCTGCTATAATGGCCTAACAAGACTGCATGGCACCTTGGTTTGCTGATTAGTCGTGCTCATGTACAGCTTCAAGGTTCTCTCATTATAAGACAAACAATTCATTTGGCAGCCTGGCATTCCTAACTATGTAAGCAACTCAAAGTTCAAGCAGCGGTCGGTTACTGTGCTCAAGCTGAAAACCAGAATATATGTGATGAGCTGCGAGCAGAACAAAACTGAAATGGCCTCCTTACACAAAATGGCTTCTCAAGCACTGGTTTCAGGTTCTCATGTTGCGACATTGTTTCATGATGCGAAAGTGATGCGAGTGTGCTTAGGCTAACACATCGGCATAGTTGCATTTATGTTTTCACAAAGCCTCCTTTTGGCCTAAGTCGAGAGCATCACCCAAAAACTGCATCTTCCTCAGACCAAGTGTCTGAGTTGTTGTTGTGAGAATAACCCAATCATTCTCATCGAAAATGTCAATGGACATGAATTCTTTAATTGTGGCATCTTGTGCTACCATTGCATTGTTGGTGATTTTGGACAGTTCGGGTTTCAGCTTGATTTTTGTGATAGCCTGTGCACAGCTACCCCCTATCAGGGTGCAAATGGCGGGTAGACACTGCATGCAGCAACAACAGAATAGTACGATACTGAGTATTATGGCCAAGAATGTGAATATGTGAAGAAGGGAGGTTTGCTTCTTGAGAATACCTTCCACAGCAGGATCTTAGCATGTCCCAGAACCAGCCACCAATGTTCAAATCACCCTTGGGGACATGAATTTATGTACTGTAAATGCAACCTTTTTATCGCTTTGAATATTTTGGGGGAGGAGTCCTGGTACGTAAACACAAAACACGGAAACCACTAATTTGCATACACCACCACGTTCTGCCAGGATGACGTAAAGCACCATCATATTTTGAAGGGCCACCAATTGGATTGCTTTTTGCTCTAATGTCATATTACACATTATGTCTGTTGTTTCCTTAATTGTTTTCTCCAAGACTCTAGCTAATCTTCTAATGTTGTATGAGTTGATTACTTGACCCCAGAAGGGTACAAAAGATTTTGCCACATCCCCAAAAATCTCCCAGGTTGTATCACCATCTACCTGCCGCCCGGGGCGTGGTTTGGAAATTTCAGAAGTCGTTGCAAGATATACTCCTGGCAAGAGTATCCCCAAGTAGCAGGTACCTCCCCAATCCCTGGGTAACCATGGGTATGCCTCATCCCCGCATACAAAATAAACGGGACCCTCTATGTACAATGGTCTGTCTTCATGCCCTAAAACAGCAGTATTTGTGCACCTATCAAATGTACCCATTTGGCGAGTGCCCTTTTTTCGCATACAAAAAAGAACAGAGTCAGGGCTATGGCTGATTGTGTAGGAAGGCGGTATGGCATCCTTACTGCCCACAGGAGCCATCTTGAAAGTGATCATAGATTGATAGGGTCTGAAAAGCCTATCGACAGGTCTGGTAGATGCAATGTTTGGTTTGCTTTTGTCTGAGAATACCAAACAACCCAATGGTGCCAATACAAGTCTCTCAAAATCATTGATGTTAGTAGCATCGAAGTTCCCTGTAGCACTATCATTCCATCTACCAAAAAAGAGCACCCTAAGAGAGGCATAACAGGCAGTAGTCAGAGGGAGAGGATGTATGTACCAGCCCAGCCCCTTCCCCATGCTATGGCAGATGTGAGCATACCCAGCAGACGGTTTTGCTCAGGATGGCATGTGTAGTATTCATTTTCAGCAAGGGGGTTTGTTGTCAGAACCCCCTCAATGTTTAACATCCCGAGGATGGAGAGTATGAGAAAGGACATGTGGGGTAACCATTGTGGTAGTGCGCATAGTTGGTAACATAGCATCAAGTGGGTGTAAGTGCTCCAAATACCATAATAAGATTATCAAACATATTGCAATACATGTGAATATTGAGACCGATACACATTTGGCCTTCAAGGGCCATCGTTTCATCTGTATATGTCTAACTTCATCAAACTGATCATCAGCATTGCCGGTACGAGTGGCCCCAAACACAGGCATAGTTCTCTAAAAGTTTCTCAGCGTCCGTTATGAAGCCTCGCTGTTGAGCTTTTTCAGTTTATGCGTAGGCAGCACCTGATCACGCAGCTATTCTTGTCTGTAGGCAGCTTGTCTGTCCTTGCTGACCCTGCCCTCTCTCAAGCTTGCAGCAGAGGACTGATGGGGGGCTGGCGTAACACAGATGTCCTCCAATCCCTTGGTTCAGAAAGAACATAGGAAAAAGCACAGCGGTGTCGGAACAATGACCTTGCTTGTCCCCACAAGGACCAAAGACCACTCCCCCACAAAAGCACCGGGAAAGCGTGTGTCAGTGCCTCATTTCGGCTTCATACACTCCCTTTCCATAACCCTGGCCCTTCAAGTGGCAGGGCCGAAGGTAAAGGCTACTGCAAATTTGTAGCGCTCCTCTTGTCGCGTGGTCACATATTGTACCTGGTTGCACCAGGCACAGAGTGGTCAGGAAACAAAACGCTGTTGTCTCCAGGAACAGGTGCAGATAAGGAGACAGCGTTGGCAGAAGATGATGCAGGAAATGGAGAAGGCAGCAAAGATGGTGCTGCAAGCTCCCCAGGCCCTTCAGGCTCAGGAAGTAGATTCAACTCAGGCTTGGCATTCTGCGTGTCGACCAGTGCTGATGCATTCTGGGAGATGGAGTCATCAACGTCTTTGTCGCCCCACTTGTCATAGGGCAGAGGAAGTGGGATCCGTTTAACATGCATGGCATGGATCCAATGTTTTCGGCCTTCTACACGTACTGCAGTCTGCGTGCCCAGGAGGACCTGGAAGGGGTCCTTACACCGAGGTTCGAGGCAGTTTCTTCGATCATATTTCTTCATGAGGACCCAGTCCCTTGGCCACAGACGTTGACCTGGCCCTTTCGTATTTGACTGGAAGAGCCTCTCGTACCTGCTGATGAATCAAACGCAAGCTTTGGGTCAACTGATGACAGTAATCGGCTAACAGGGGGTATTTTATCTCGCTCACTTTCCTAGGTACATTCCACACATTTGCTGGCCTACCCATGATAATTTCATAGGGGGAGAGACCTGTTCTTGACTGTGCGGTTGTTTGCATTGAGAGTAAGGCTAAGGGCAAGGCATCTGGCCATTTCAATTTGCTGTGGGCACATATTTTCGCTAGTTTATTTTTCAGAATTCCGTTGTGACGTTCCACAAGTCCGGCACTCTGAGCGTGCCTCGCTGAGAGAAAACGTTTGTCAATTTGCAGGCTTGCACATATTTGCAGTATTACAGCTGCAACAGAATGCTGGCCATTATCGGACCAATATACTCTTGGCAATCCAAACCTGGGGACATACTCTTTCAACATAGATTTGGCTGTTGACATAGCCATACAATCTTTCAATGGGTAGGCCTCAACCCATTTACTAAAACCACAGATTACCACCAGAACATATTTGTAGTTCTGCGATGCTCCATCTCAATGAAGTCAAAATGTATTACTTCAAATGGCATGGAGGGAAGACCAAAACTATCCTTTCATTATATCAGACAGGGTCTAGAAGCTAGCAGATCTTTTTTCGCACATATATGTGTCGGGCCATGTGCCATGGTGACTATGGCGGTAACATATGCATTGGGTAACATCCATCTTTGTTTGTCATGATCAACCCAACAACCCTCATTGTCTACTCCCGCGAGACCCTCTGACCATTGTTCGATTTCTTCGGGATTAGCCTCGGTCTGAATCTCTTTTACGCTACCAATCCCTTCTTCCATCATGCAAGTATCAGTGACCCATCTTGCTGGATCTAAAATGTACATTTTGGAGTGTACATCATTTGCAGTTTGCTTAGCAATTCTGTCAGCAAAAGCATTTCCTTTTCCTACGTCGTTCGTCACTTTCTGGTGTGTGGCGCATTTCATTATTGCTAGTTTTGTTGGGAGTGTGGGTGCCGACAACAACTACACTATGAATGTGCCATGCTGGATCTTCGTACCATGTGATATCAAGAAAACCCTCTCAGCCCATAGACGACCAAAGTTATGAACTACCCCGAATTCATATTGACTATCGGTAAATATGTTTACACTAAAACCTTCACATATTTCACAGGCTCTAATCAAGGCAATTATTTCTGCGGCTCAGGACGAGTTATGTGAGATTCGTTTACTTTCTATAATAGTAGTCAAAGTGGTGATAGCATAGGCAGCAGTAAAAGTGCCATCTGGCAGTTTGAAGCAAGAGCCATCACAAAATAGCTCACCATCCGGTTCCGTCAAGGGTGTATCAGTGAGGTCAACCCTTACCTTAGTATCTTGTTCATTTACAAAAAGGCAATCATGTGATACAATGTCAGAGTTTTCAGTCTCCTGTGGAGAAGGTAGCAATTCAGCCAGATTCAAAGCACAACATCTCTTAATTTGGATATGCGTAACAAAGAAAATCAGTTTGTGCCTTGTGAGCCAAGCCGATGAGAGATGTCATGTCTGCGTTCTATTCAACAGAACGTCTACTGAGTGAGGTACCATGATGGTTAAAGAGTGACCCAGAACCATCCCCTCACTTTGCTTTACTGGCTCAGAGGCAGCAGCAGTAGCTCTCAGACAATGCAGCAAAGCGCATGCAACAGGATCCAGTGTGGAGGAGAAATAACCACACTGTCTATTCTTCCTCCCATGGTCTTGTGTCAATACAGCCAAAGCGCAACCATCTCTTTCATGCACGTACAGGACAAAACATTTTTCATAATTCGGTGTGCCCAAAACTGGAGCTGAACACAATGCAGCTTTGAGCGAATCGAATGCTGTCTGGCAGTCCATGTTCCATGGCAAGGGCGAAGGAATATCCTTCTTCGTCAATGCCAATATGGGCTTAATCATCGAAGAAAAGTTCAGGATCCACTGTCTACAATATGAGGCCATGCCAATTAAAGCTCTGACCTCTTTCTGTGTATTTGGGTCAGACATATCAGATATGCTCCGAATTAGTTCTGGACTCAAGCATCTGCCCTCTCTCGACAGGGCAATACTGGAATTTCTTAAGTAATGCTTTATGGCCATGCTCTGCTAAGTATGTCAATAAAAATACAGTGCCCTCCTTGCAAGCGTCGTCTAAATCTGCGGCTATCAGTAAGTCATCAATGTACTGTAATAATGTGCATGTGGAGGGTAGTTCTGACATGTCCAACTGTTCTTTCAGCGCCCTGCTGTAGAGGCTCAGACTTTCTGTATAGCCTTGTGGCACTTGTGTAAAGGTAAAAGAGCGCCCACCTAATGTGAATGCGAATACATATCTGCTATCAGCATGCACGGGAATGCTAAAGAAAGCATTTTTCAAATCTACAACACTAAAGTGAGTAGCGGTAGCTGGAATCATAGTCAGAATTGTAGTAACATCGGTGACAATCGGGAATGGTTAATCGCACGCAAATAAATAATAAAACGGAATGGAATCACACTACCCCCTTTCTTGTATACCGGAAGAATCTGACTATTACACACACTCCCTGCAATTTCTTCAATTAGACCTCTATGTACCAAATCAGAGACAATGATTTTCAAGGCCTGCTCACCCTCGACCGAAATTTTATACTGCGCTATACGCGGCAAGGTAACCCCTGGTTTCAAGGTAATGTGGACAGGTTCAACTTGCAAAATACCAACATCATTATCATTCACAGCCCATAGACATGCTGGGACTGTATTCAATTCAGTTGGTAATGGCATGGATACAAATTGTGAAATGGATTTTGCTGTGGTGAAATCGTCAAATATACTCCATCCGGAGAACAGTAAATCACAGCATTCACTTTCTTCAATAAATTCAACCCCAACAAATTCTCGCCACAATTCTTGGTCAGTAGGAATGGACACTGCTCAGTGAAAGGACCTAATGTAATGGGCACTGTCTTCGAAACTGGGCAAATCACTGGCATACCTGAGGACCCTACACAAAAATTGCTGTGCCCGGACAGTGGTATATCTGGAACCCGCTGATGGTCGCTTGAGTATTCCGGCACACCAGTGTCTACTAAGAATACATGCTCGTTATTTCCAATTATCATATCTATGTAGGGCCCTTTCTGGTCAATTAGAATAGGTACTGGTTCCAGACCCTGTTTTGGGCTGTCCTATGGGAAATGTACATCATCAGATGTAAAGTCTTCAGTGTAATATGCATTGGAGGGGTTATCAAATATGTTCCTGCCACCTGTATTCTGTTGTTGGTTCCCTTGGCTTTCTTGGGATTGTGTCTGTAGCTGTGATTGTGAATTATTCAGATATATATTCCTTCCAGGGCCCCCTAGTCCTGGCCGTCCCCTCGATCATCATGATAGGGTACCATTCAATCTCTGCTGGAGAAGTGGGCATTGTGCGCACCAATGGCCCTCCTGTCTACAGTATGCACATAGGTTAATGGATGGGGGAACTAATTGGGCCTGGCCCTGTGGTGCGTATTATCCTCTAAACTGTGTGTTACCGCCCCTAGCTCCCCTTACTACCTGCTGAAGCAAAACTCTCATTTTCAAGTCACCTTTCTTTTTCTCCACCTTATCCTTCTCTGCATTAACTATATTCTCATAATACTGAGCCATGTGTAGAACCTCAGATTGCGACTTTGCTTGCCATGCGCGTTCGGATGGATGTCATAATCAGTGCCTGTATTTCGGGCAACAAACCCCACACAAACTTATCGACAAACAATCTTTTGCCTGGTTCCGTACTCAGATCTTGTCCACTAAAATCCGAAAACACTTCCTCAAACCTATTAAACTATTCTGTAGCACCTTCCGATTTGTTTTGCATGCAAGCAGCGAGTTAGTCCCAAGCAATCCTTTTCTCTGGGACAATCGTTTTCAATTTAGTCACAATGTACATAGGCAATGTTAAGATAATATGCAGGGGTCGCTCACCAGCCTTCCTATCCCTGTCTGCTCGTGTCATGGCAGCCCATGATTCGCCTAATCCTGGCCCGTCATCCACGGACCTAATCTGTTTCGATATATCAGCACGCAGAATCACAGGAAATAACAAATCAATATCACCCAATGCAAACACTGATGAATCTAAGACATATTCAATCTCCTTATAGAATGCAGAAGGATTCTTTCTAATATCTGGAATCGATAGTTTATTGGTATTTACTTCTTGCCGAGAAAATGGGACATGGACAAACTGCGAAATTAAATGTGCTTGAATTGTGCGTGCAGCACATGCATCAACGGCTGGGACCTCTATCTTCGGGACAAATGTTGGCGGAACCTCTCTCATAGGTAACTGCATAGTGGGCGAGTCAATCATGGGAAGGTCTAAAAGTCTATTCAACAATAGGGCCAAATCAAGAGACAATGCAGTCAATGCAGTTTCTGGTGAAAAAGCTCTTTTATAAATCAGCATTAAATCAGCCGGGCAACATGCGTTTCGTTTCATACATTCATCCTGTAAATACTCAACTAACACCAGTAAAATGTTCCTTTGCATTGCAGCTGTGTATTGGCAAAACGTATCATAAATTTCAATCGGGGAAATAGTGGCAACTGAAATCCACAGGAGGGCATCTCCTATGCAAATACACATCTCTTCACTAACCGGTTTCGAAGGAGGGAAATACTGCTTCTGGAGATACGATGTTTGCGTCTTATGCTTGTCTACAAGTAAATTGTGCAAACGGTCAAGTTCTCTCTTGAACACAAATATTCTACTCAGATATTCTTGCATCTTCGCACCATTACTACAAGTCCGGGCAAGGACCACCTGATCACGCAAATCTTCCGGCGCAACTTCATCTGTTAAATCTCCCCATATCTCAACCAAATATGAAGCCATTCTTTCAATCAGTACCTTTTGGTCGGTGAAATCCCCATGATTGGACAAAGAGAATAAAGTGGCACATTCATCACCCCCTTCAACATATGTTTCAGCCCACCTGTGCAATTCCATCTTCCTTTCTTTGCTAACTGTACTACGAGTTTCTCTATAATCATAAACTTCCGACAGTGAAGCAGAACCACTCGGGCGAGAGTCAACATGCAAATCCTCCTCGCTAGGCAGTGGAAGAAATGACGCTGGCGGCGTGAATGGGAGAGAGGGAGTAGCAATTGCAAAAGTTGGCACGGTGCCAATACAGGAAAGGGGCAAGCGGAGGAACAGCCGGAGGCGGTACACAGGGAGGTGGCGCAGTGGAATCATCAACTGGGTCAGACCTTCGCTCATTCAATATTTTGTTTATCAACTCATCTGACTCATGCATATCCTGAGAGGGATATATCTTCTGTACCTCTGGCTGGAATGCCCTGTCCAAACCCTTAATTTTATCATCCTGTGTCATTTGATCATGTTCTAGTGCTTTCTCAGCGTTAGTCTTGTGTTTGCGTGCATGTTTCTCTCTACGTCGCAAGTGCTGTGTCGCTTCCTTCCTCCAGTCCCTGATAGTGTCAAATGCAGCAGGCCTAGCCTTCTTGCGTAACAATACAGTTTCTAAGTGTGCTATGCGGGCTAACTCGAAACTGCCGTAATCCGGCCATTGACGTTCAGGTGCATGCCTAGTTTGTCTGTGCAAAATCATATTAAAAACTATTGCTCCCAGTCCGTACTTTACATACATTTCTTATGCCGGCGACCCTTCGGGTGGCGCCGGTTGGCCACATTCCAAAGATCGACTTTCGCAATGCAAAAATCTGGCAAACAGGATGTTAATTTCCCAGGCACAGTTACAACCCGTACTCCCTTTACCTGGGCGTTTGCTCTTGCAAGGCAACTCTCAATGACAAATATCAGGGATATCGGGTATCGGGGCACGACTCACCTGATTTCAACAATCGTCCTGAAAGACGCAGTCATCGTTCTGGTATGTCTGGCTCAAACGGCCTCGATTCCGGGACCCTCGCCGACGTACTCGCAAGATGTGGTCTGCCGGCCAGAGAAGGGCTGTGTGCAGATCTGCAGAGGAATCACTTCTCACTTTGCACAGGGGAGCCTCTAAGACACACACTGATCGTGGTCTGATCACCTCGTCCTCGCTTGTCTCCGCGATGGGGCATCAGTGGGAGGGTCCCTATTCGGGCACCATCTTGATGGATCAAAAACTGAAATTCAGGCATACAACCATATACTAATGAGGATTCGAAGTCAAATATATTTATTCAATAACATCATTTGATCAAATGGATCTCAGCACCCCACAACCTGTAAGGCAGACGCCGAGAGCGGAGAGAGAGTGAGCATCAGAACAACAGTCACATATATAGCAAACTTCATAGCATTAGAAGGCATTAGAAGGCATTGCCTGGCCCCCTTTGTTCAGACATCATCAGACTAGGGTTCAAGGGGTTACTGCGTAATTCATTCTAATTAAACATTATACATTCTTGCCGCCAGTTCCAAGACAATTTACTATCTGATAACCGGGTGCATCTGGACAGAGGAAGGCATATCATGTTCCCTATAACGAGGTGGCTTTCCTTGCTTTACCAGCTAACATTATCTTTCTGTGCTAAGGTCAGACAGTTCTGAAGCAGAAATGAATACCAGCTCCAGCGGAGGAGCACATACAGCCATATATGATTCTTTCTAGCTGCCTGCTATAATGGCCTAACAAGACTGGATGGCACCTGGGTTTGCTGATTAGTCGTGCTCATGTACAGCTTCAAGGTTCTCTCATTATAAGACAAACAATTCATTTGGTGGCCTGACATTCCTAACTATGTAAGCAACTCAAAGTTCAAGCAGCGGTCAGTTACTGTGCTCAAGCTGAAAACCAGAATATATGTGATGAGCAGAGAGCAGAACAAAACTGAAAATGGCTCCCTTACACAAAATGGCTTCTCGAGCAATGGTTTCAGGTTCACATGTTGCAACATTGTTTCATGATGCAAAAGTGATGCGAGTGTGCTTAGGCCAACACATAATCAGATGGCATAGTTGCATTTATGTGTTCACAAGAGGAACAACAGAATGTAGCAAACGTCACAAGCTTCTCTTGTCAATCATTATAGATGAACAATTATCCACTGGGACACTTCAATGATTTAGATGATTCGCTTGTGTATTTAACCAATAAAGCAAATGCACCTACCATTTCGACCACCTGATATCCCAGTAATACCGGGATTTTACAGGCAGCAAAACCACCAGTAAATACCCATCCCATGGAGTCCAATAGGACTCCATGGGGGGATTTTCCAGAAAATACTGCATGTTTTATGCCGATGGGAGCCTGAGTTACCTCCAGCTCTTCGCTGGAGGTAAGTCTAGTTACCTCCACAGTCATACTCGTACTCTGCCAGTCCAGTAAAGTGCTGGTATACGTAAATACTGGCACTTTTTAACTAGATCGGCAGTGACATAATGAGGCCTCCCAGTTTGCCAGATTAGCAAGTGCAAGTGTATTGGTAATAGTAAAGCCAGTAGCAGAATTTGATGTGTGTCTTATCGCATTTGCATGGTAAATACACGTGTATAAGGGCTTCACAGCCTTGAGATCTACGAGTTCCTTAACACGGTTCAAGGAAGTGACTTGAATGGTCAGATGTTAAAGCTTTGAATAAAGATGTCGTAACTTGAGTGTCTGAGAGCAAAGGCCACTTATTTGGAAGAGAGTTTCTCCAATAGCACACAGATCAGGAAGATTGCACATGCAATGCTTTATGGAAGGCATGCGACCACCAGTTTGATTGTATTTCCAAGACAAACTCTAATACCTGGTGAAGAAATTATTAGGAAATGGGGTCCTTCAAGCATATTTGCTGGCAGTTCCCAGTGTTAATTGTTTGAATTGTCCCAACATACTCTGATCCGGGGTGCGAAAGTACGCCCTCTCTTTTGTAGTCTCACTCTCCCTTGTGGTCCCTTCTCCAAAGGTCTTGTGGCACAGGACACCATGGCCTAAACTGTGCTGAGGGTCTTCTAGCAGTGGGTGTTACCATACCTATCCTCTTTACCAATCTCCTGCACAGTTCCGATCAGGAGAAAGGCATTTACTTTGCCTTCAAGGTCAGTCATTTTTGTACATATCCCATCTCTCCTGCTTTCGCTGAAGGTTTGCATTTAAGACCTCTTTGATGATTTGGCCCTCTCTTAGTTAGCTGTCAAAAGGCAATATAAGAAGGACCCTACTGTATTTCATTGGATTTTCAACTTCTGACTCTGAATGTACAATTGTACATGACTTGCCCTTTCTTGTTCCACTACAAGTTGACCTTCTGCTTCCTTCCTCAGTGAATCTCAGAGATCAGCCTGCAGTAGAGGACTGATATCCTTCATCAGAATTATAGATACTCTGAATGGCTGCCACACCAGTGACAGTGCTGACATCTAATTCTTAATAACTGATGTCAGACCGGTTTCCCTCTGTTCCAAGTCGCTGGCATCCTACTTCTGATTAACAGGTCTGGTGAGGTACTGCATGTCTTGGAATACACTGCAATAATCTGTATTCATCAGCAAATATTTCCTTCTTCCTCCAACTACAGTTTTTGGCCTTCTGCTCGTATATTGGGCCAACACCTAAATCCTGGCAGTCACCATGCGCTCCAAACCATCATCTAGGCTCTAGATCCAGGCTTTCCAACATGTCGATCGTGAGCAACTGGTAGCTCACCTGAGGTTATCCAGTCGCTCATGAAAATATACAGCCAGGAGTGCTCCGACAAGGCTGAGTTGCAGATCCTCTTCTCACTGTGTACACAGCTGCCCCTCCCTCTGCCTCTCCCTTCAAAGTAAATTGCATCAACTGTGTGTGAGGTGAAAGAGGGGCTGCAGCTCGGCCTTGTCGGAGCACTCCTGGCTGTTTACTGGAGCATTTTGCTGGAGGTAGATCTTCTACCTTACCAACAAACTTGTAGTACGGTGGTGCAGTAACGTGGCTGGAATGGAATTACTGTCATTTTTCCCAACTCCACCATACTTGTATGGCATACAATCTGTACTCTTGTCATTAATCCACCATACTTGTATGGCATACAATCTGTACTCTTGTCATTTTAAATCATGCTAGGGGTGCTGGTGCCAGAGGATAGCACAGGGGCAACACACTGGTCTTGGAAGCAAGAGCATGCAGAGCAACAGAGGTTCAGATCCCAAATCTGTGCTTTGAAACCGAACTCAGGTATGGTATTAGGCGTGTTATATAAAAACAATTAAATAAATAAATATGCCGGGGAGAGTTGTATGTACAAGCCATGTGTATTGCATTGCGGCCTCTTGTGTAAATACATTTAATCTGTAAAGGGATAAATTGATCACATGAATTCCACCATCATTGTTTTTTCAGTCTTGCCCATAATTTTGAGATAGGAATTTAAGGGTAGTCGGCAAAGTAGGGGTTGGCCTACTTTTTCTTGGTTGAACTCTGTGGCCTGACAAAAGAGCATGCTCCAATGTTACCCTTTGCATATAATGGGGATTTGCTAACGCACAATGGATTTCTTTTTTTAGCAAGGCAGAAGATTACAATCCTCCTCAGATTCCTTTTGCACATGGAGACCCAGAATAAATGTACAAACTACTGTTTGGAGGTACACCCCAGATTGCAGAGCACTAGTGGAGAGTGTCAGCCTTTGCATCAATATCCCAACATTTCCTACATTCAGATATGCTAGATGATATTTATGAGACAACTACTAATACAAAATTTTAAAAATGATGTTTTGAAAGTTCTTAATATAATGGGTAATTCAAATAACCTGGATACAAATTCCCATGCTTATGAACATCACCGCCCCAGTAGCTCTCGCCAGTAGCTCCTGCCTGCTGGTCCTCAATTACAAGTAGCTCTTGCTAACATAAAGGGTGGTGATCCCTGCTATCGGCGGTTCCAGTCTACGCTGCATATCATTCTTCTTGAATTGCACTTTGCATGCGGTGAAACCCTGCCTACAATTTATGTCCATGTGGATTTGAATGGATCTCACTCAAGGCCCCACCAACTTTAATGGAGTCAGATTGGATGGATGTTTCATAGTGGATTAAAACAAAGTGGGTTATGACTCCTTTGTATTACAGACCATTTATCCAACCTTGACAAAGGCAAACAGCAAAGTGGGGAGACTATAAATGTCCTACATTGTATCCAATTAATCTTAAAAACAAATTTGGGGGATTCCAAGATGACCGAGCGTGAGCTCCGTCGCAAGGCCGTATTGAAATATTAGGCAGATGTCCCGCCCAGGATCGCAGTCCGGGAAAACCCTTATCATAGTCCGGAAAAGTGCAGCTTTATCAGCAGGACCGTAGGTGCAGCACGCCAGGAGCTAATAGACGCTGCCCCGAAGGGAGGAGAAATGCCAGAGAGGTGTGGCTGCATCGGCCTTGGAACCCGTATCTTTTCCCGGCCCGAGCAGCGTCCTGCGGGGGCTCCTACCTCATTTACAATATCCAGACCAGGAACGACACTGCAGAAGGGATGCTGGCAGAACACAGTAAGACACAGAGGTGGCACCTCCTCCCCGCTCACATACCATGCGCACCTCTTGCTACTAACAATTGGGCCAGATCTGTTGGGAGCACCACACTCTAAGAGTATCCCTCAATTGTGTCATAAGACACGCACTGTAGCAGAAACCAGTTAACATGGGCCCTTTAGCCCCCGTTTCGCTGCGCTTTGTTCTCATTTCAGTTAGGGATTTATTTTAGGAGGCCTCCCATCTCTCTCTGGATCCGGGCACACTGGATAAAGGACTGCAAAACAACCTGCGCTGTGGAGGGACGATTGGGACTGTCATAGATATGTATAAGGTACCCATGGGGATTGGGGCTAGGGCGTGACCTCCCCATAGATTACACTGTCACAGAAGTGCGCCCCATGCGGTATGCTAACGGGAGTGCTCCTCATTGGATAGGTGCTGCATCATGAAAGGCTGGAGGAGCGTTTGTAGTGGGGAGAAAGCTGGAGCGCATAGCAACTTTGGACCAGAATAAACTCTGCCCCTTCTGCTTTTCATGCATATGGTTACTTAATGCCAGAGGTCTAAAATCTTTCACTGCTGAAAAAAAGGCTCTATTGCAATGGATTGGCACTAGCATCAACGTAATCATTACTAGCTGTCTATCTGCTGTACCACACACATGCCAAGCGGCAAAAGAAAACACTCACTGCCAGGTTACCGAGGTTCATCAAATTTTAAAAAATCCATTGCACAAACTCTGGGCAAAAGACTCTCCAACGTCCTCAACCCAAGGCACTCCAGGAGCGAACCCGATATTAGAATCACGCAAAGTGGACACAGACATTAAAGCAATTCCAGACTTTTGGGAGGTTATTCTATACTGTCGACTGTCCATGCAAAAGGACAGACCAAATGGAAAAGTCCATTTACATTCAAACCATAAAATTAGGCAAACCATCTCGAAAATAAAGGAAGGGGAGAGGACAATAGTCAGGAGTAAGAATAATCCCAGCTAACAACCCTTCTTCACCTGCTTCCATCCATGCAGATCTATGGACATCCCATCATTCTCACCCCACCTGCTGCCTGCCTTGGGCCTCCCTGGCCCCCGTCTCGCGAATTGTGGCAGCATTGGGGTGTCAAGGATACATGACACAGTCAGGCTACAGTCCATCCACTGCTCCACACTCCATGCCTGACCCGACCTGCCAGCTTTAGCATACGTGTACACACAGAATGTGAATCATGTATTATGTTAAATATCCATATTTATTTTTTACTTACTTCACTTTATTGCACGCCGGCCCATGTGCACACATTATAGTAGTGTCTCCACAGTCAGTGTCCTCACCTCGGGTGGGCCAGCCCAAGCAGCAGCTTGAATAGGCCTTGTCTCATCTGTTATTTTCTCCTTGCAGCGTACTTTAGTAGGCTTGCTGCTCATGTGATGGCCGCACCCAGGCTAGCATAGCATACCCAATGCACATGACGGGCACATCGGGTTGGTGGGATGCTTCATGATTGGCTGCAGGTGGCTGGCTGCTACATAGCAACAACAGCCAGCCCACAGGCCCAATGCCCCCTCGAGGAGTCAGCGAGGCGGCAGCCCCAGGCCAGCCCCGCCCTTCACACCAGGCAGGAGCGCAATTTAGAAAAAAGTTGCAAGGAAAAACAACTTGCAAGTTCAAGACACGAGCAACGCTCGAGCTCATCAGCATCAGCTCACACATCCGGCCAGCCCCACACCCCATTTGTTGTTCATTGTGTGTTCTTGTTGTGACAGAGAGAGAGAGAGAGAGAGAGAGTGTACGGGCTGATGCCTAGAGAGAGGCTGCCGCCTGGCTGGCTGCGCCACAATCCCGGCAGATGGCTAGGCCTGGGGGCACTCAGTGCTTTTGTGATGCATTCATCAAAGCAAAGTTAACACGTAGGAAGTAAGTGTTAACTTGCTTTGATGAATGTGCACATGAAATGATGCATTGATCCACGCCACTGAAGGGCAGCGTATGTGACTGACGGCTCACAGAGTCACTTAAGTCAAATAAAAAATGGCTGCTATTGATTATATGTTAATATGATATGATGACTGACTTGCAGAGTAACAGTCGCAGTGCAAATAAAACCCACCCCCATAGTGCCTCATAAAACCAGTCCAGCCCATTCCCAAGGCTAGTTTCATTCAGCCGGGGGCCGAACTGCTGATAGGCCAGTCCGCCCCTGTTTTCATCCTCTTCATGACAAGTAACTTTAACATTTGGCTTCACCAACCAAAAATTCCTTCCTCCAACATATTCTCCCTCCACATGGAAGTCCTAAGTCTTAAACAATCTGTAACTGGTCCCACGCACATCAAAGGACACACCATGCTGCTCACCTCTGATACCTTCTTTACTTATAGCTCTTGACCTTTACTGGTTGCTTGGTCAGACCATGATAGCATTTAATTCTTCCCTCTTTCGATCACAGCTCATTCCATTCTGATATTTATTCTCATTCTTAAACCTATTATTATTAATATTATTATTATTATTATTATTATTATTATTATTATTGTATTTATTGAGTGTATGCCTCGCTTCGAGAAGCACCAGAGCATTTTACAGAGGTGTACAACGGTACCGATGCATAATGAGCACTTTTCAGAGGTCACAACAGAACAGATATACAATGGGGGGTAGGATACTGAGAGACAGAGAGGAGGCGTACAGCTATACAGGGTGGTGGGGAGGAGAGGGGCAGAGGGCATCTAGCAAGTCATGTGGCACAAGGGTTACATGATGGCCTAAGTGTTGAGGAGGAGAGAGTCCTTGAAGAGGTGGGGCTTGAGTTCTTTTCTGAGTTGTAGGAGTCTGATGCTGAGGGGAAGTAGGTTCCGTATGCTTGGGGAGTAGGCAGAAAAAGCTTGTTTTCTGGCCCTTTCCTTTTTGCAGTGGTAAATTGCAAGTCTGCATGTTTCCTGACTTCTGGTGGTGCACAGTCTGCCGGAGATGCTGAGTTTCTCAGCGAGATAGCTGGGTGACTTTTGGGCGACTGCCTTATAGATGATGCGGCAAGACTTGAAGGTGATTTGTGCATGCAGTGGGAGCCAGTGAAGGTCGATGAGGGCCAGAGTGATGTGGTTGTATCTGCATAGACCCTTGATGAGGTGTGCAGCTGTGTGTTGGACACTTTCCAGGGGCACAAGGTAGGACGACGGGAGGCCTTTCAGGAGGGCATTGCCCCCATATAGGTGGGATGGGACCAGTGCTTGAAAGGTGAATCTAAAGCTGTCCAGTGGGAGGAAAGGCTTCACTTTCTGCAGGAGGGAGAGCTCATGCCAAGCAATCCCAGTTTTCTTAGCTATGTGTGTCTTGAAGGGAGGTGTTTGTCGATGTGCGACCCGAGGGACTTGGCACAGGAGGTGAGCTCAGGTGTGAAGCCCTCAAGGGTCATGGTTGATAGCCAGGTCTGTATGTATGGTGTTTGGTGTTGTTGGTGAGGAATAGGAATTATGTCTTGGAGGGGTTGAGCTTGAAGCATGCAGTGGAAATTCAAGACTGTATCAGGGAGAGGCAGGTTTTGAGCCTGTGAATGTCCTTGATGGAGTTGATCTTGAGGTACAGCTGTGTGTCATCTGTGTTATGTGGATGTGGATGTTGTGTGTAGCTAGGAGGGCTCCCAGCGGCTCCATGAATAGATGGAAGATCACTGGGGAGAGGATGGAACCATGCAGGACTCCACAGGTGATGGGTAGCATTGACGATCTAGAGGAGTCCATCTGAACAAACTGCTGGCAGTTGGTGAGGTGGGACTTGGGCCAGCATAGGACAAAGTCGCTTATCCCCATGTGCTGATGTAGGGTGTCCATGAGTGTCTAGTGGTCTACTGTGTCAAAAGCAGCTGAGAGGTCGAGAATAATCAGAAGGTAGGGGTGGTAATTTTCAAGGACGTTGAGGACGTCGTCAACCATCTGTATGGTCGCTGAGTTTGTGCTGCATCTGAGTTTGAACTTGGGTGCTAAGTTTGGAGGAGATTGTTGGTATCAATGTGTTGCTGCAGTTGTATGGCTACCGCTTTCTCGATAATTTTACCTAGCAAGGGAAGATGGGTGATGGTGTGATAGTTACCTATGTTGTCGGGTGCCAGAGTGGGTTTCATTAGTAGAGGGAGGATTTCTCCTGTCTTTAGGGTCTTGGGAGCTGTTGATGATCTCCAGATAGGTATGGAGAGCTTCTTCTGTGAGATTCTTGAGGATGGATGTTGGGAGGATGTCATCTGTATGAGATGTGTCTTTGAGGGCTGCCAGGGTTTGTACCTGGTCCTCTGCAGAGAGTGTCTTGAATGTTGTCCATGGTGAGGGGATTTTGTGAGGAGGGATGTGAGGAGGGTCTGTGGATGCCGAGATGGTGTCTATGTGCTGGTGAATGTTTCTGATTTTGTCGATAAACAAGGTGTTGATGGCGGTGGGTTGTTTGATGGAATTTGGTAGGGCAGGGTCGGGTAGTGGGTGGATGCAGTGCTTGACCGCTTTGAAGAGGGATCTGCTTTTATTGTCAGCTTCTGCTATGGTGTTCTGATAGTCAGAGGCCTTGGCTGTGTTAACTAGTTGTTGGCGGGTTGCTCTGAGTTCTTTGAGGAGTGCCAGGCCGTTTGTGGTCCTGGAGTGATGCCAGGTATGTTCTTGTTTCCTGGTGACTTTTTTGCTGAGGTTGAGTTCTTGCATGTACCAGGATGCTGGCGGGTTTGGTTTTCAGGTGCGTTGTTTGAGAGGAGTGTGTCAGTTGATGGAGGCTGAGAGGGTGGCATTGAGTGATTCCAGTAGAGAGTCTCAGTTCAGTTAGGAGTTTTCGGTCCATGTGAGATGGAAGTTGGCAAGGTCTTCTGGGAGGCCTTCCACTGGGAAGTTCTTGAAGGACCGGAAGGCTTGTCTGGTGTGTTTCTGCTGGAGTGCTTGACTGGGGTGGTGTGCATGATGTTGGAAGCCATGGCCACGTGGTCAAACCAGGATAACGGGAGAGGAGAGCTGTAGTGGAGGGAAGGTAGTGCAGTGATAATTAGGTCAAGGATGTTACCTTTCTCGTGCATTGGGTCTTTTGTGTGCTGTGTGAGGCTAAGGGTGTCGAGAAGTCTGTGGAGAGCTTCCTTCATTGGTTTAGTGGCCCTATTGCCTGGGAGGTTGAAGTCACCTATAACAATGTTGTTGGCGTGTGTGAGGGACATGGTGGTGGCCAGGTCGGTGGAGTCTCTGATGAAGATGGTGTTGGGTGGTCTATAGAAGAGATGTAAGTTGACTGTGTCCATCGGGGAGAGCGAGAAGTAGCACGAGAAGATGCTCGAAAGAGCCAATGTTGTCGACGTGAAGTCTGGTGCAGGGCTGCAAGGTCTTGTGGATGACTTTGAGGCCTACGCCAGTCTTGTACAGTCGGTCTCTGTGTTGGATGCTGTAATCGTCGGGGACAAGGATGTCTAGGATGTGGGTGGAGGTGGGTGTCAGCCAGGTCGCAGTAATGATGATGGCGTCAAGGTCATGTGTAGTGATGAGGTTGGTGATGTCTGCAGCATGGGTGACATTGGCAAACATCACCTTCCATGTTGGGGAATGGTGAGGGGGTCCTGATGGGCTTGAGGCTCATGTGGGTGAGGTTGCTGTATTGCAGAGTCCATGCCTTAGAGGAGGGGTGATGGCATTGGCATTGTTTGGTGATTGTGGTTATGGCCTCTGGGGATGGAGGGAGAAAGCACATGTTGGTGCGTGCTTACCTCTTGTCTGAGCAGGGGTTCGAACCGTGGGTCCTCCCGGTCCAAACAGGTCCAAACACATGCACCTTCTCACCAACCTTGGAAGAATGTTAGTGTCCCATCTCCTTCACCTTTTCTATCCACCTCTAACCCTCTCCCCTTTTCCACCTTGAACCTCTTGCTCATCTGGGAAGTCATCAACACCTCTCTGAAACAACTCTCTGTCTTCATCACTAGCCATAGTAGGTTTAGCAAGCAAATCATACCCTCCCAAAGCAACACTGTGTTAAATGTTTATCTCCAGAAATCGCCCAAACCAACATCCCACTCTACTTCCTCAAATGGAAATGATGCCCCATTGTCAAAATTACATACCACTCCCAAGATCGTTTTCAAGTCCTTAACGACTTCACCAAATAAAGAAGTATTACTTCTTCCTTCCATCCTCCTGCACAATCTACGACATGCTTGCTAAATTCTTAATTTTTAAAAAACATTTTTTAATGAATTTAGCTATAAAAACGTGTGCATCATTATTTATGAACAATATACAAGCACTTAGAATTCATTTATCAAATCACTTAAATCTCATTCTACCAACATTAAGATTATATGTATTCTCTAGCAGCTACTACATTAAACTTTCTATCATAACAAGTGAACAGTTTCCTCATAACTCACATCCTTCCATATTAACTTCATAAAGATCTTCTCTCAATCTATATATTCACGTTACAATGCCATTCCCCTGGCTAAACATTTAAAGATTCCACAGCTATTCTCTTCCACAACCTCAATAATGTCATATGTAAATGAGTGTTTACTGCCATTAGCCACGTCTCCAAAAATACCTGTTTTTTATGGTATCTAAGTCATGTACAAATGCACCCAAAAAAAGATGATATATTCAGCTGCCAGCGTTTTACAGCTTGTCATGACATGTCTGATTCCACTGTTTCCTTTATTGTAAACACCCTGCACCCCCTCTGGTCTGATGTAAGTCATTTCCTCTGACCAATGACCCCAAGAGAAGGTAGCTGATTAAAGTGCAATAACATTAGAAATCTGCAAAACTCTGGACATGGAGACGGTTCCAAATACGGTTGCGGCTGAAAGTACATCATTTGGCATTCTAGATAATCTTTGTTAGGTTTCTAAGCTTATTTAAATGATTATGATTCCCTCACCATGCCAATCTTTCTGGAAAACTCTTTCAATAGTTGATATGTATCTAGACACTTGTTCGGGAGCCACCGGATCATGTAAAAGATTTCTTTATATATTCTTTAAAAGCCCCACCATTCAAATCCTTCTTATTGCTTCCTAGCAATGTCAGCAGAGGACAAGTCTTCGTTTTGAATGCCTTTAGTAACATTATACCTCTTCTTAATTAGAATTGCCCTTTTAGCAAAATCAATCCTGGTTCTAACTTGATGGCCTCTATCGGGACAGACTTTGGAATTTTCTCCATATTATTTGTACCTTTACTTATATGCAAACCCAGGTACTTGTATACGGTAACTTGCTTGATGCAACCTTCTCTTGGTGTTATATGTGGAGCAAGTTTATGCCTCTTCCCTACTCTCATATGTTTAGTCTTACTGTAATTTATGAGCAGATCATTCTCTTTAGAGTAGCAAATTAGCTCATTTGTTGTTCTGATAAATCGCACCAATGTATGGTCCATCAGGACCACATCATCGGCATAGGATAGCTATATCACGCTGTTATCCCCAAAGAAAGGGCAAAACTTCCTAACCCTTGATAACCACTCTGGTAAATCAGCCGGGTACAGGTTGAACAAGATGGGAGCCAGCACGCATCCTTGTTTTAATCCTTTTGTCGTACTGATCTCTCTTGTGCTAGCTCCCATGCTTTCCAACCTAACCTTAACCCATGTGTTCTTATGGAACTGTTTCAGAATATTTAACAAACTTAAGGGGCTACCTCATAACCCATCTTTCGAGTTTTTACCACAATTGGCTTCTATTTACAGTGTTGAACGCTGCTTCAAAATCTAAGGGCACATTCTTTCATGGTGTTAATTAATAACACATTGTGAGACATAGATGATCCCGCTCTAAAACCGGTTTGCCATGGTCCCAAAATATTGTGTACCCAGCTAGTCAGTTCCTTAAGGACTATGGTGGAACGTTACAGAGGGATACAAGCCTATAATTCCCTGGTTCCATTTGCATGTTCTTTTTGTAAATTGGCATAAGACTTACTTGTTTCCAAGATTCCGGGATGAGGCCTTCTGAACACACTCTATCAAACAACTGATGCAGTATATAAACCCACACTATCGGGTTATTAGTTATAACTACATTTGCCAGTCCATCAGGGCCTATCACTCTAGACTTGTTTAGCTTTTTTATAGTTCTCTCTAACATTTCTTTATCAAAATAAAATTTAAAACGGGGCTGTTTTCTAACGATAGAGTCCTCTTCCGAAATATTATTACCGCTGAATGTCCTATGTATCTTATGCAAGTTTCCTAATCAATGGGATTGGTCACAAGTCCTCCTTTATTCATTCGGACCGGTGAGACTCTGAGGTGCACCAGGCGGCCATTCAGCAAGCTGTTGGGAGGAGAGAGGGAGGGAAAGAGTAGATGCTAGGTTAGCATCGCAGAGGGAGGGAGAAGGAAGAGGGAGAAAAGGAAGGTCTTGAGGAGTTTCCAAAACTTAAGAAAATCAGGCTCAAGTCAAGAGGGTGGCAATGAGGCTGTTCCAAAAGGAGGTACCTGCTGAGGATAAGGGTCTCCCTCCAAATCTCTGCTTGGAGAACCGGCTCACTCGCAGAAGGTTGGAGCTAAATGAGCGGAGGCCTCATGATGGACAGTATTTAGGTAGGCAACGTTGCAGGTAGGTAGGTCCATGGCCCCAGAAAGCCTTGTGGACAATGCAAAGGGTCTTGAACATGATCCTTGCTGCCAGGGGGAGCCAGTGAAGGGATTTCTGCGCCAGAGAGATGCAGTCCCTGTGCTTGAGGCCAATGATAAGTCTTGTGGTTCTGTTCTGGATAAGTTGCAGTGGGCGTAGGGCAGACGAAGGGAGGTTGAGGAAGAGGCTGTTGCAATAGTCCAGCCTAGAGAGAACCAGGGCTCTGGAGACAGTGAGCCACTGGCAGAAAGTGAGAAAGGTTAGAGTACCTCTGAGGATAGGTAGAATTTTTAGAGATGTCAGAGATGTGGGAGGAGAAGGAGAGAGTTGAGGCGAAGAGGACCCCAAGGTTTTTAGCCTTGCTGGTGGGTGCGGGCACATGGCCAAGGGAAGCTGGCCAGAGATAAAGTGGGAAAGCAGGAGCAGGGGTCCCAATGAGAACAATCTCAGTCTTACTGGCATTGAGGCAGAGGTTGTTTCCAGCAAACCATGACTGAATAGCGGACAGTCAGAAATTAGTGAGGAGGAGGCTCAGGGTAACCTAAAAAATAGTTGTGTGTCATCCACGTAACACTGGAATTTAGAGGTGAAAGTGGCAATCACACGTGACAGGGCAGCCATATATACATTGAAGAACCAGGGGGATAGATTAGATCCCTGGGGAACGCCACAGGTTGAAAGAGCTATAGTCGAGAGAAAGGCTCTGAGTTCCACCTGGGATGGGAGGTCAGAGAAGAAGGAGGTTAACCATGCCAGAGCCTGACCTGTGATTCCCATGGTGTCACACAGACGTGCAATCAGGTTGCTCTGGTTAACTGTATCAAAGGGAGAGGAGAGGTCAAGGAGAATGAGGACAGAGAGGGTGATAGTGTCAATATTTGAGAGCAGGTCTTCACGTGTGTTCAGAAGAGCATTTTCCGTGCCTCTGGATGCTCTAAGGCCAGACTGATTGTCATGGAAGCAACCAATAGATTCAGTGTGGAGGGTCAGCTGAGAGATAGCCAACTTCTCCAGGAGTTTACCCAGAAAAGGAGTGATGGAGATAGGACGGTAGATTGCCACAATGGAGGGGTCGGCAGAGGGTTTCTTGAGCAGAGGGTGCACAAGAGGGAGCAATTGAGAAAATTCCAGTGGAAAAGGAGAGATTGCATGGACGCTAGCGATGGATGGAGTCTCCAAGGTCACAGCAAACCTGGACACTTACCTCTGTTGTGGCTGGAGGCCCTGGTGGCCATTGGAGTGTTTGGCGTTCAGGAGCAATGTGTGGCCCTGCTCCTGGATCGGCAATGACGTCATGTGGAGCGTGTAGTGCCTGGCGAAGATTGAATGCCACTGGCGTCTGTTGCACAGATGTAGGAAAATAACTCTTCAGCGTTGCAGAGCGTGAAAACGTCACAACGTTCCAGCAGACTAAAAGGCCAAAATGTCCTGTTTGGCATATGCATGGTCTTGAAGTGAATGCTGCGACTTTCTAGTTACATTGCCAATGGGAATGGCGTCAGTTAAGTCATTTACCTGTCTTGCCGTATTTGGATTGGCAGGCTTTTCCCAATGCAGGTGTTTTATGTCAATCATCGGCTGTGATGCGGGAAACTATTCATTACACATTCGCTGCCGGCCCTGTTTCTTTTTCAGATCGGCTAGTTTATCAATCTCCCTGCTGGGCGACAGGCTGGGCTGCTGTCCACGGCGGGAGCAGAAGGAAACACAGCGTACACGTAATGGGAGTATTTCTACACATGATGAGAGTTGGCCTAACTATGGTGAGAGCAAAGTAAGCTGGCTCCAAACTGAATACTCCAATATGCTTGGGTATTTTAAAACCCTTCAGTATTGCCAGTATTGAAGCTGGTAAAAGCAGCAAGGACTTGTAGCCAAATGGTGTTTAGACTGCGTATTTATTTGACAAAATGTTTCAGTCAACATGAGCAGTTCTTAGCTTTAACGGACGTTATTCGGTGTTCTTGAATGCTTTGGATGTGAGGTTTGTGAATTGAGTATTAACCACGTGGGGGTTTTTAGCTTACGTTTTTAAAGGATTTGCACGGCTTTATGTCTTTGTGAATGGTATCGATGAGTGGTTAACAATTTCAGCTTTAACCACTTGAGGATTTTCAAGTTTTAGTACTGCACTGCGCAGTTTGGACTTTTAGAGAAAACCTTTAAATACACATACGTGTATTTATATAATGCATTGCCATTCTTGTTTGTGGTAAATGTAAAAGAAGTATATGTCTTGAAATTGATTTTAATTTTATAGATGTATGCATGAGCTTTAACCTCTTTGAGACTTTGCAGGAGTAGCACTGCATTATGCAGCGAATCTTCGTATGTATAATTGTGTACATCTAAATGATAAGCAAGTGTGATTTCCATTCGTCAAGTTAACCACACAATGTTTTGGTGGTTGTTAGTGACGCTGAGTTTGGTCCAGTGTGCTGTGGACTTGGAGGTTATGTGTTGAGGGATATCTAGCACATATTGTGGTTACGGAAGTTACTCGTGTGTGTGTTGGAAGTGCATCACACCATGTTGATGTAGAGTGTTTAATGTATGTTTATAAGATTTAGGAGAGATTGCATTCCTAGGTGGGCGCAAAGGGATACCGGGCATCGGTAATCCCTTTGTGCCCTATTCCGAGGCCCCTTAGCGGGTCCCTCCCTTAACGCCTGGTTTTACCAGGCGTTATGGATGGGACCCGTTAAGGGATATCGGAGTCAATAACTGTACCGCAATTTGCGGTACCATTATTGACGCCTTCCCGGGAATGGGGAATGTCTTTTACAATGGGGACTTGCCCGTCCCGCCAAGGTCGGACTGGACCGGTAAGTCCCCATTGAACGAGGGCGGACACGGTCCCGTTATTGGTGCTAGTCATGGCGCTAATAGCGCCATGACTAGTACCAAACTCGTAATGAGGCCCATTGTGTCATGGTTTGGATTTTCCCCTTATTGCTGGTTGTCAGAACAACACTTCTCTTTTAGACCTTTGCGGACATGGAGGCGTTTAGTGTTAGTGTTTGTTTTAGACTGGGCTTCATGGCAACTTTCCGATGATTGGTTTGTTTTGACTGGGACCAGCCAGTGTTATACAAATATTTTCTCTCTTTCCATTCTTCTCTCAGCAATTTGGACTAGGCGTGTTGGCGCGGTATTACGGGAAACATTATGGTTAGCTCATTTGTAGCGTTGGCAGGTGTTGTTCAGGTTCTTCCCCTGAGGAGAGGACACATTGAAGGTTTATGCTGAACTTAGATCCGAGAAGTACGGTCAAGGCATGTACGTACGGTGAACCTTGCTCAGCAAGTATGTTGGGTTGTCGTTGCAGGATTCTAAACTCCGTGGCAGGATTTGGAAGGAAGCTGGTTCAGTTATATTATTTTTGATTTCTTGGTTGCTCCCTCAATGTTTTCATCTTTGTTAGTAAGAAGGTAGAGGAGAGTGAGATGGTGCATGTTGTATGAGTGTAATTTGTGTGCGATGTTCAGGGTGGTTGTGAAAGGAGCTTCCCTGCAAGAGGTTCACCCTCGCTGGTTGCTGAATCTCTTGAGGAGGCCCTATTTCTTTGAGTAAGGGCGTTATGGGACTTTGTCGGAGTTGTGTTTCTGATATCTGCGATTAGTGCTCAAGTGTGGCATGCTCGAGACCTAGGGTGGCAGACCAGATGGAAGATGTGCAGTTTCCTGTGATGGTTTAGGGTTGATTAGGCTTGGTTGCCCAAGGTCAAGCAGATAGTGCTCAAGTGTGGTAGGCCTGGGACACAAGGGTGGCAGCCTTGAGTATAAGGAGCTCTGTTTTTTTATGTTGGTTGCATACGTTGTTCAAGAGATTCGGGTGTGCTGTGCATACTGAGATTGCAAATGGTGTGTGCAGATCTCATCCTGCAGTGTGCAGAGCCTGTGGGTGTGCTGTGTGTTCACGTTGTTGTGTTTGTTGAAGGAAGTGAAGTATGTAGTGAGCTTGAGCTGTGATGTGACTGCAAGAATGTCGAGTGAGTGCAGAGAATTTTAGGATGTGAAAGAGGTTCCGCACCCAGGCAGTTGAAGCTGAGTGCCCAGGTGGTGGGTGTGAATGGGCTCCTGTCCTGTATCCTCTTACCCTGATTTATACCTGCACTGTTCCGGTCCTCATGTAGCCTGTGCTTAATGAAGGAACCTCCTAAGGACTTAACCTGATGACTCCAGAGTGTCACAACTTGCCTGCTAATCCAGAATGCCACTTCATAACAATTATGCAATTAATGATGTCCCCTGTCATATATACATCATTATTGCATATATATATTTTCTACCACTTCCTTGCATATAGACATTCATAGCAGTGAGGTTCTTGCTAGACTAGGTTATCCTATTTCTTCCCATATTTATATCTATGTCACCAATTACTTTTTCCTGGTATGAGGAGCGATCCAAATGCATCCAGAGTAGCATGATCACCATCACCGTACTGATTGAATTCAGCCATAAGGGATTCTGCTAAGAATATCCAGCACCTTTTTGTAAGATAAATATTCCATTGTCACTGCCTTTGTTCGCACATGCCATGTATGATTCCCTGGGATATTATTCTTAGTCCTCCCGTTCAACATTGTATACCCCCGATCATTTGCAAAAGCACACCACCGTAATCCCTGCCCATTCGAGTTCTGCTGTTTCTTTGCACTTTTCGACGCGGTGCAAGATGTTTCGTTAGCTATTCCTCTATCCAGGCAGTGTGCATTTAGATCACCCCCCCCCCCAGTAACACTGGCATCGTGCTGTTTTTTGTTGGCCATTCCGCTATTGTTTCATAGGCTGATCCCTGTATCCCCCTAATGACAACACTACCACATGGATCATAAATATTCAAAACCAGTATTTTCTCTCGTTCATCCCTCTTATTATAATTAATTTCAACCACCATCAGATTAGCATGATGGTCATATACCTCGAAGAAGCAGGCACTCAGTTCTACTCTCGCCCCAACTAACAAACCACCTGAGGGACTTCCCATGCTACCCCGCATAGCAAAGGACTGGAACACTGCGAATCCATTCACGTAGATTGGGGTCATCGACCAACTCTAGAATAAGAAAAATACATTTTTCACACAACAAAGCCAATGACTCCTGTGCATTAACACAATGATTATGGCCCCTTGTTTTCCACGACAAGATAGTCAATAATCATGGCCTCTTAGTTGGGTTTACTGGGAGAAGCTCGTTAGCCAATCCCACTCCTGCCCGCACTGATCATCCTTTTGCATTTCCTCACTAATAACATATCTTCCAGTCTTCATGGCGAGAATCCTTAAACTGCCCCTAGCCATATTCTGTTCAGAGTTACCATTTCTGCTGGGGGGACAGCCGTGTACCCGAGCAAGAAGAGAGGGGGAGTGTGGTGAAGAGAGGGTCAGCCGGGTCAAGAATGTGAATGTGGTAAAGAAAGGGGGTGTTAGTGAGAGGGTTAGTGTTATACAAAGAGAGGGGGTAATATGGTACATAGAGGAGAGAGTGGGCATTAAGGTAGAGAGGGGGTTAGTGTCGTAGAGGGAGGGGGAGTGAGAAAGAGGGAGGGGTTGAGAGACAGGGGAGGGGGACAGAGGGAGATGGTGGTAGGTATAGAGGGGGCAGTGTGCTAGAGAGAGGAAGGAGTGTGTTAGACAGTAGGGAATGTGCTACAGAGAGGAGCAGAGGTGGACTGGCCTATCGGGAACTCTGGAGATTTCCCGGTAGGCCTCTGCACCCTGGACCTCTTATTAGTGGTAACCTATTTTATTTCCACATAATATATAGAGCGAGGGGGTTGTGGTAGATGGAGGAGGAGTCTAGTAGAGAGAGGAGATATTTTGTCAAGTGAGTAGGGGAATGTAGAAGAGAGAGAGAGGCAGAGCAGTGTGAGGGCAGTGTGGTAGAGAGAGAGGGTGAGTTGTAGAGAGTGATGCAGTGTGATAGTGAGAGAAGGAGTGCAGTAGAGAGGGAGAGAGAATGGATGTGGTAGAGAGAAGGGGCTGTGGAAGAAGGAGAGAGGGGCAGTGTGTTAGCGAGAGGCGCCATTTCATGATTGTAGGGCAGATGTGTGGAGGGCTCTCAGGGTCCAGTATCCTGATACATCAGATATGGGTGCACTTATGACAAGTAAAATGAAAGAAAATGAAGACCCTATTGCTTATAGTCTGGATATTCAAGAGAGATGGAAGCTTGAGATGCGTGAGCATTTGGAAAAAACAGTGGCACTATTCTATAATATTTTGTGTCAGGGATTGCCAGAACAAGTGCAAAGACAAATAAAAAATCAAGTAGGAATGGAAGCAAAGCCATAGGCTGAGATACAGTTCACTATTGTACATCATTGCCGATCGTTGCAAGAGAAGAATAGAAAGAAAGATGAGAAAAGAAGGATTGAGGAAGCCAGGTTAGTTCCGAATAAATTGTCAAAATTTGCTATAGAAGGGGCAGTAGGGGCAAGTGGAGAAGGAGTAGGAACGCAAGAAAAAATGGGTGCATCGCAGGTGAATAATATAGACCCAGTGGATTAAAGTAGGTATGGGTTTTGGTCACGAGGAAGAGGTGGAGGAATTAGAGGAGGAGGAAGTAGATTTCAGAACACCCAAGGTGGATTTCAGAAATGCACTGGGTGTAAGTCTCAGGGAGGATATAATGGTGGGTTTGGCAGACGGCCACCCCTACTGTGTTGGAATTGTGGGATAATAGAGCTTATTGCATGCGTATGTGGAAGCTGAGGAAGCATGCAACAGAATGGACAAAATTTGAGAGGGGGGACAGGTCATCCACCACCATACAGCACACGAACACAAGAGGGCTATGGCCAGGATCACACATCCTATCAGACACAGGCGCTGCAAGCACAGCAGGCACAGCAGCAGGGCTCAGTGCAAATGCACCCACTGCAAGGGCAATCGCAACAAGCACCTATGCAGACACAACAGAATGCAAACACAGGGCAAATACTAATACCTAGGATAGGGGGTGTCACTGTGGTAGGAAGGAAACCCTTTTACGGGGACAGGGATGAATTTGTAGTCTCAATAGGACATCTCACATGGTGACTTGATGTGTTCAGTACTATCAGTAACACCAGACCCTCAAGAGGAACCGATGGTCGATGTGACGATAGGAAGCACATCTTTTTCTTTTCTTGTAGAGACAGGAGCGACTTGCTCTTGTATAAGGGAGGGAAAATACCCAATTTCAGGTATTGCACTGCATGCTCAAGGGTTCCCTGGAGCTATGAATTCAGTTCCTTTTACTGATAAATTACCTGCTTCTATAGGGGAATGTGATATGTCTGTCCCCTTGTTATATTTGCAACAAATGCCAGTTAACATTCTGTTCTGGGTAGAGATTTGAAAAAATGTAACATGACGATTTCATTCACTGATCAAGGAATAGTGTGCTCCACTCCAGGGATACACTATTTGAATGTAGGAGAGTTTATACTGGCATTTACAGGAAAAGTGGCTCTCTGAGGAGTTCCGGTAGATCTGGAAGCCTTCATGTATGGGGTGAGCATTTTATTAACATGGCTACCTGGATTAGTAGGGATATCTGATGAATTTCTATTTAGACCACAATTACCTATGGATGAGGAAGAAGGGCAGTCTATTCCTATAGAATTGGAAGCAGCTATAATACGAGGAGAAATGGCAATGCTTTAAGGAGTAGATGACAAAGGCAGAGCATGGAGAACCGTGATAGCTCTTGAGGAGGGATACAGATTGACTGACATAACAGATGAAGATATGTTCAGGGATGAACATATAGATAATGAGGTAGTGCTTTTTATAAGCATTACATATTGGATAAATATTGAGAAAAGGGACGTCCCACAGTGAATGGCACTGATGCGGCAGAGACCAGCATTCTTTCAGGAAGACATAAAAAAGGTGGCAAGTGTCCTTTGGACTATGGGCCCCTGTGAAGTTGACTTATTGAAGGGAATAGGGCAAGTTTAAAAACAAACTCAAGCCAGGGGCAATTTTACCCCAAACAAAACAGTACCCCATGTCTCGAGAAGCTGATGAAGGCATATTTAAGACTATTTTAGCATTGATGAATTGGGGAATCCTAGAGCCATCGGAATCCTCAAGCAATACTGGGGTCTATCCGAATTGAAAATCGAAAGATGATTTATCCAGGTCTTGCACCCTCATAATCAGATTGTAGAAGCAGAATTTCCATTAGTTCCGAATCCTGCGACAATAATGTGTAGCATCCCAGTTGAATCTAAGTATTTCATGGTGATGGATTTTAAAAATGTGTTTTTCTCGATCCCGTTGCACAGAGACTCACAAGACCTTACTTCTTTTACGTTCACACGAAAGACTAAAACATACTCGTTTACCTCAGGGATACTGTGAGACCCCGTTGATTTTTAATAGGGTCCTAGAGATGGATTTAGGTAACATTGAACTCAAAAGTGTGGTAATTCAGCATGTAGATGACATATTAATCTGTAGTGGAAAAGAGGATGAATGTAGGCAGGACTCTGTTCAGTTAATGACGGTATTGGCAAACAAGGATATAAAGTAGACAAGGAGAAATTACAGTATTGCCAGGAAGAGGTATTGTACATAGGGCAGGTAATTTCACATGAAGGAAAGAAAGTGACACCTGAGAGAGCTGAGGTTATCACGAAAACATCAAAGCTAAATACAGTGAGGCAAATGCAGCAATTTCTGGCCCTATGCAATTATTGCAGGGTCTGGGTGTTTGACTACAGCACATACACAAAACCACATTTGGAAGCACTTAAGAAAGAACAAGTTGGTAAGGAAAAGATAGAATAGACTGAAGAAATTGAGGACGTATTTGAGTAATTAAAAAGAGCAATCTATACAGCTCCAGTTTTGCGAATCCCCAATTATAGTGAAGAATTTTATTTGTTTTCGCACACCAATGGATCAGCAATGACAGCAGTACTCACACAAAGAACAGCATTAGGGTATAGACCTTTGGCGTATTACAGTGGAATATTAGATCCAGTCATGAGACAACATTTTCCATGCAAACAATCTTTGGCTGCTGCTGCATTGTGTTTGAGAAATCCACAAGTATTACCATGGGCTATGCAACAACGCTATATGTGGAGCACGCCTTATTTGCCATTTTAGAGAAACCTAACGGTACATTGACGACACAAAGAGCTTCTGCATATGAAGTGATGATTCCTAATCCAGTGATTAAAATTGTGAGGTGTAAAATAGTGAATCCAGCTACGTTTGTAGCTGAACCTATAGAAGAAGGTGATCATGTACACGATTGCACTCATTATGTTGAATTCATGGATAAAATACCCTTTGTGAAAGAAAATGCTTTAACAGGAGGGGAGATTCTTTTTATTGATTGTTCGTCAAAACTTGGCCAAACTAATGGGGAGAGGCATTCACGATACGCAGTTGTTAGATACAGATTAAATGGTGAATTTGAGATAGTGGTGAGTGCAAGACTACATCCCATTTTTCAGCAAAGGCTGCAGAATTGGTAGCGCTTATTGTTGCGCTCGAGAAACACAAAGATCAGGAAGTGACAGTGTACAGTGACTCCGCCTATGTGGCATCAACCGTACACGCAGGGCTGCCATGTTGGAAAAGGAGCAGTTATCTCTGCGCAGACGGCACTCCAGTGCAGCATGCGTCTTTATTGTACTGGCTCATTAAGGCACTACAACTCCCAGTAGCAATAGCAGTCATAAAATGTACAGCGCATACCAAACAAACAGACTTTTTTTCTCGCAGAAAAACAGCCACAGAATTTGAAGAGAAAAGGATTGTGTATTCTGAAATTTTGAGTTTTGAAACTGAAAATGTCAAAAAAGTATTAAATAGAAGCATGTTAGTACGAGAGGGGTTTAATATACTCTCTGCAACTAATAGAGATACATGGTAAAGCCCCACAAGAAAAGGATGAACTATGGAGACATAGGGGGTGTTCATTATCCTTCACAGAAGCACTATGGAGACAGGAAAGCACTGGAAAGCCAGTGATGCCAGCAGCGTTTCTGAAAGTGGCACGTGAGCAGCTGCATTACCCCGCACATATGACCCGAGAAAGTCTTGCTGCCAGCATTTCAGAGGACAGGTTTGTTCCCAATCTATTCGAACACGTTGCACAGTTCATTGTGAATTGCATTGTGTGTCAGAAGTTTACAGCTGGGCATACACTAAGATCAATAAGAGGAGTAATACACCGTCCAAATGGCCCGTTTCAGCATTTGCATATCGACTACATCAATATGCTGCAGACATGTAATGGATGTAGATATCTAGTAGTGGTGGTGTATCCCTTTTCTCAATGGATCGAAGCCGGTGCTTGTACACATCCTGATGCCACCTGTGCAGCAAAGTTCCTAGTGTGCAGAGGTATTTCCAAGATGGGGTGTGTGCGAAGTATTAAGGTCAGATAATGGACCACACATAGGGCTATTATTGAACATAAAGCATACGTTTTCTTCTCCTTATCACCCACAAGCAAACGGGATATCTGGGAGGCTCAACGGCCTCCTAAAGGAAAGGATAACAAAGATCAGATTAACTTTGAAAAAGGGATGGCTATATTGCCTACCCCTAGCTTTATGTGCCCTTCGATATTAGCCAGGTTCAGTTCATCATCTTACGCCCCATGAACTAGTAACAGGGCACCACATGAGGATGCCCCTCATTCCCCCATCTAGAGTTAGAAGTGATGCCCAGAGTGTAGCGCAGGCTCTAGGTGATGGGATGCACGATTATTTGACATGTATGACTACCAGTGTTTCTTTCATTTCAGATGAAGTCAAGCATCGGAGGGAGGAGTTGAAGAACACGGAAGAGGATGGCCCAGTAACTGATCCAAGCAAATTATTGCCACCAACAAAGATGTATGTTGGAGATCAAGTGCTTATTAAAAATGTCACCCGTAGACTGCATGACCCAAGATTTAATAGGCCTTTTCAAGTAGAGGATGTTTCCCCTACTGCAGTTAGGGTGGCTGGAAGAAGAGCTTGGTTATATTGGGCGATGTAAAGATCGACAAAGGCGAGACCCTCCATCAAGTACCCGCTGACTGAGAAGAAAGACAAGAAGAAGAATTGCACATATGCAGACTCGATCGATGACTAAGAAGAAGGACGATAAAACAGTGTGCAATTAAAACATATCTTTTGGACTGGAATTCATTGGACACTCCTTAAAATACTAGCAGGAAGTGCATGGACTTGCAGAGAATTCCAGAGTTTAAATGTACTTTTTAGATATTCTTTGAAAAAGTAAAAAGCGTATTGGCACTATGCACAAACACCAATTCCTTCTTAAAAATTGGAAAAGAGATCAGTAGCCAGATTCATTTTTGGGAAGATATCTATTTTAAAAATAAAATATGACCCCAGCCGATAGTGACTCAGATAGGTTTGTGGTAGCAGTTTTTGTGTTTATACTCAGTCATACCCTACCCTCGTTAGGAGAGATGTTAATATGCTCACATTTCTCCACGATCCAAAGAACAGCCCAGTTAAAAGAAGGCTTTTGATTGCAATAATCAAGCAGATTGTGCAGCTATGAATGTGATTTGAGTATTTGTATTACACATGATTCAGGAAGAAGAAAATGCAATTGCAAGAAGACTAGCAATTCAACGAGAAATGGCGTGGCACACAACATGTTTTTTTAGAGTCTTAGGTGTGATATACATCTGCATGTGTTTTCTTTTCTTCTTTCTGCAACTTACATTTCAAAGTCTTTATCATTCTGATGGTTCAATTGTAAATGCAACACATGTGATAATTCCCAGTATAAGTACAAATGATGAAAATTTCTTTGACCTATTTCGGCATATCAAACGACATAAGAGGGATGCAGAAGAAGATAACCAGTGGATGAATGCCTAGCTTGATAATTCAGCTCAATTGGGGAATAATATGTAGTACCAACATATGAAAAAGGTGGGGCAGAGAGCATCTGATGAGAGCTGCTATGTCTGCTCTCTCATCCCCTATGCCATGAGTACAGTAAGAACATTCATTTCAAAAGAGATGTCGGCACATTATGCAAAGTGCCTTATCCCTCTAGCAGCATGCACTACCAGACGGCAGCTCCAAGGCAGCAACCCTGCGATGGCGATCAAGGCAAACATTCCCATACCAGGATGATTATATCAAAACAACGCAAATGGAAAAAACACCTGGATGGACAGACAAGATGCTCGTGTATCCTTCCATGGGATAAGACAAAGTAATAATTGAAGAAATGAAGAGGATGAATTGCTCTGACAAAACTGAAAAAACTGGAATGCCTGGATGCCGGGAGTGCTCGCAGCTGTTAATCTATGGACAAGTGATTACGACCAAAGGATGGGAAGATGGGTTGATGTCCTGTGCAGCCCATCTACTAAGGAAGGAACCAGTGTATGAGGAGCAGAAAGTGAATGACGACTGCGTAAAGACATGGGCCACAAACTCTAAACTGCTGACATGGGTGGACAGCGAATCAGGACCAATAGATGTAGTCCCATTGACTAATGCGACAATGTGCTTTCGAAGCAATGAAAAAGTCCAAATTGGAGAGAATAAAGGGTGCAAGAACCTAATTGATATCCCAGAAATGAGGAGAAGGACTCCTGTCCTAATGGATCGATATTGGGCTTGTGGCTTCAGAGCATATATGAAGTTGTCCAGGAACTGGGGAGGAGTATGTTCCATTGTACTCATCCATGTTCCAGTCTTGGTGATTCCCCAGAGCAACCTGAATACTGAGGGGTTTCCAAAAGTGGATGAGCACTTGAGAAAAAGAAGGTCACTTGCACTCTGGTGGATGAAGAGAGATAATTATTTCTCATCGAAATCAATAAAGGCTATGAAGACATTCCTGATGAATACAAGTTGTTCAGCAAAGGTCTGCTATGATAATTACATCTATATTTATGCCTGGACTCCAAACAGTAGTGAATTCCAAATGGCTGCAGATTACCCAGTGGGAGCTGTTACAGAGCTGTTAAAGACAATCAATGTCACTATTAAAGAATTTGACACCATAAAGGAAGAATTGAGGGCCATAGGTTAATGACCACCCAGAACAGATATGTCCTTGACATAATTACAGCAATCGAAGAAGGTGTTTGCACCACGGTAGGGCCTTCTTGCTGTACTTTCACACTATCTAATGACAGTGAGAACAGGACTCTCATGGATGCTATAACCATGTTGACGGAACTGCACACAAAAATGGAGGAGGAGACAGAGGCCATTAGAAATGATGATTGGTTCTCATTTCTGTTTGCATGGATTACCAACTGGATGGCGTATATATTCAAGTTCCTTGGAGCAATATTGGTGAGGATAATGTTTGGATTCTGTGCTGTAAGGATAATAATTGGACAATGCCAGAAAACCAGAAAGAAAGTAGTGAGAATGAAGATCATGATTGATGTGAATGTTGAAACAGAAGACAATGCGCAGACTAAAAGTACCATCGAAGACCGCATAAAATCAAGTATTGTGGCACCTGAAGTTCCTGTACCTAAGAGATCATAAGTATTATGTGGGATGATGGGTCTCTGTACCCTAAGTGGACAATGCAATTACATGACCTGGAGTGTGGACAAACATATAAAAAATGCTGGCACCCTGAGGGGGTGACGAAGATATGGATAACAAAGAAACCCTTTTTCAAGAGAAGATTCAAAGAAGCAGGAAAACTTGTGGAGGCGGTCGAGGACTCGACCAGAGGGGTCAATGTAGAGGAACAGACGAACACATCCGCAGGAGATCCTACCCGCCTACCTCCCATGTATTGGAGACATAAGACTGTGCCCTGTCTAACACCAGCTATTGTAGCAATACCACAGCAAGTATTTGGAAGAAGGTATCCATTAAGACAACCATATCAAATTTACCCTCGAGTTGATGCCAGCCTGCAGGAGGAACTCCCTGAAGGAATATGAGGAAGAGCTAAGAAATTGGACTAATGACGTCATATGAAAGTGTGCACAATGTCCTGAAATACTCAATGAAGACGATGTATGGATCCTAAAGGGGAAATGACGAAGTAAAGAATCAAGTGAACCTTAAAGTGTAAAAGAAGAACCTTACAGGGTAAAAAGTGCTGCAGAAATCAGAAGTATAAAGAATGAACATACGCTGAAACGCAAGATAGATCAAGCCATCGTATGGGCTAGCTACAAGTAGTGAATAGAATGCAGGCAGAGCTGCCATTATACAGAAACTGGACAATTGTATCATGAAATAATACATTAAAGAATCATGAATAGAGAATGGAAGGCTGTGTTGCAGTAGAATAGCAGATTGTTGGAGCCGCATTGGGAGGCTGTCTGGCTTGAAGTCAAGAACTGAGAAATCAAAGTCAGCTATCTACGCTGAAGAGGAAAATGTGTGCAGAGGAGGAATCCTCTCATGTTAAGGTGCAAGAAAGAACACAAAGGATGCCAAGTCTTAATTAATTTAAAACATTTAAAAGTTTACAGAATGAACAGGATTGTGGTCTCTTGTCACATGAGTCGAGGATGTAAATAGGGCTTGAAATTCGAGTTCCAGATACGACAGCGAGTGCCCTCACTCCCGCTGCATTCCCAGGACAAGAATACTCTGCAAGGCCAAGTACAAAGAGAATTTCATGGCAGAAGGCATGGGTGATGAGAGATGTTGGGCTAATTGGGTGGTAGGGGAGCCTCATGTCCTATCTACTTGCACATGGGTCTTGGCTTGTATGCTGCTAATTGTAGCGAATGTGCCAAACATGGCACAAGTGTTCCAAACCAATTGTATTAGTCTGTATAACGAAGGACCTTGTAGCTTGAGAAACCAATGAAACACTGTCTAACTGATTTTCCTTAAATGACACGTATGAAGAGGTAGGCATAAATTGTCCACATGATATCGGACAGCCAATAACAAACCTAGCTCCTATATAATTGTATATATAGATGTGTCCTTTAACCAATCCCAACACTTGATAGGTTTTTCACTATTGCCATGCAGCGTGACGTCATTCTGGTGCATAAAAAATAAGAAATGGAAATTGCTGAGAATGAGCATACGTCCATTGATGTTCGTTGAAAACTCCCTGTTTTAGATAATTGCTAATAAAACAGCAACTTGCCATCTTCTTGAGTGTGTCCAGCTATTTGGACTCAGAATCATTCTGGTGTAATCCCATCCAGTAACAGCTGCACGTTCCAAGGGCCATAAGCTCAAAGACATAGGGGGTCATTCTGACCCTGGCGGTAGGGGGTTAACGGCACCGGTAAGGATGCCGGTGCCGTTAACCCCCTACCGCCCTATTACGAGGTCCCTTAGCGGGTCCGACCAGGAACGGCTGGTCTGACCAGCCGCCCTTAGCAGGACCCGTTAAGGGACCATGGAGCTAATAACAGGCCCTCAATTTGTGGGCCCGTTATTAGCACCTTCCCCATTCCCATTGAGCCCTATGGGGCCCTATGGGGGCTCAAATGAGAATGGGGAATGGTTTTCTGAATGGGGACTTACCGGGTCCTCCAAGGTTGGAATGACCTGGTAAGTCACCATTCAGAGACACCGGACCCGGACCCGGGTTTGGAGGTAGCCATGGTGCTAATTGCACCATGGCTACCTCCAAACTTGGAATGACCCCCATAGAATGCAATATGATAGGGATAAAGGGGGCAGTGTGCACTAAAGAGGGAGGAGTGTGGTATAGGCTAGTGTTACGCTCACCTGGTTCCCACAGGGGCGTCGATCGGACCCGGACAGCTGCGGTCTCCACCAACGTGATGCGTAGTGAAGAGATGACAGTCTGGACTGGCCTGCCTAATCTTGTCTGCTGGACTCGTAGAAGTATTCTCCTGCAAGTGGAGAAAGGGATTTAGCCACCTGTGGACTTTAGTGATGGCCCCCCAACAGTTCTCGTTCTCCCCACTAATCACCTCCGATATTCCCTTTTGGTAACCTCACCTTATCTTTTTAAATGATGAGCTCTCCATCCTGCATGGCATGCAGGGACGCGTAGATACCAGTTACTTCACTGGGTTGAAGGTATTGGAGGAGTTCCGGAGGAATATTGACTCCAGTGTCTATAAAGTTCAAAGAGTTCAATATGTCCGATGTTCACTCTTGTTCCATTCCCTCGTTAGGTTGCAGCTGGGTCCAAAAGAATATTGCCTGGAGGCAGCTGATGGCGTTCAGGTAAGAGTCTGTATTACCAAACACTGTCCGGTAAAAGTTGCATGAGTTTAACTTCGTTTCGACGAAGAAAATGATGGAGGCAGCGCCAAGTCGAAAGATGCGGTGGACTGGTGAGTATAACGCAGTACTGCTGCTGGCAAAGCAACGCGTGCTGAAATAATGTCCTTTCCAAGCTTAGAGATGTGCTGGGTCCGGAATCAGGTAAGGAATCAAATAATGTCTGTGATCTAACCTCTTCTCCTTTCTTTGCCTTTTGTCTCGGAGCTCCGGATTCGAGGCGGGCGTGGCAGAAGACTGGATGCTGACTTGTAGACACGGTGAGCGTCATGCTGCTGGATGCAGAATAACGCAAAGCATGGGCTGCTGTTCGGGCGTGGTTTAAATAGCCTGCAAAGTAGTCCCAGGTAAGAAGTTCCCCAGAACCACACCCGAGTGAAAAATAGTCCCTGTAATAAAATAGTCCCATCCAGGCCTCACGTTGGCTTGTACTCATTTGCAGCATGGTCTGCATAAGTTAAGTAAAGTCTATGAGCCTGGCGCTTATGGCGCCAGGACTGATTTCTATGATGAGCCTGGCGCCTAAGGCGCCAGGACTGAATCCAAACAGCCCCCAGCCGGGGCCGTTGGGGTTTTAATGAGTATCTGGATGCCTGCTCCCGGGGCTGATGGACTCGATCCGGATGCCCGGGGGTAGGCATCATGACAGCACTCCCCCCCAAGGCCCCTCATAAAGTTGTTCTTCCCCTTGGCCCTGGCTTGTCTGGGAAGTCCCGATGGAATTTTTTCACCAATCGAGGAGCATGAACATGGTCACTAGGTTCCTATGACCTTTCTTGTGGTCCGTAACCCTTCCAGTCGATTAAATAAAAAAGTCTTGATTTAACCATTTTAGAGTCCAGGATGTTTTTTACCTCGAATTCAGGTTCTCCATCTATTAGGATGGGGTCAGGTGGTTTCGTTAATCTTGTCCCGGGTTGAACTGGTTTTAGAAGTGAAACATGAAAGACAGAATGAATCTGCATATTAGAGGGTAATTCTAATTTGACGGCCACCGGGTTGATAATGGCCTTAATGGTGTAAGGTCCCAAATATCTAGGATTAAAAGTCTGAGTTCCTTTCAGAGGAATATATCATGTAGCCAGCCAAACTTGGTCTCCGATTCGATATGGTGGGGTCTCACTTCTATGTTGATCAGCATTTTTCTTGTATTTCTCTTTTGCTTGTTTCAAATGTTTTGTTGCCTCTTTAAAGGCTTGTGTAATAGTAGAATGCAGATGAGTTACTGCCGGCATTTCTAAATGCTGGGGCGAATCGAGTTCTGAGGTTCGAGGATGATGTTCATATATGGTATAAAAGGGGCTTTGTCCGGTTCCTGAATGTACACAGTTATTGTATGCGTATTCAGAAATCCATAAAATGTCCTTCCAATTACCTTCGGTTTGGTGGAGCATACAACGTAGGTATTGTTCAAGAGTCTGGTTGTTTCTCTCCGTCTGACCAGCGGTTTGGGGATGGTTACTGGTTGATAACCTTACGTCGATTTGTGCCAATTGACAACACTTCTGCCAAAATTATGAAATGAACTGACTACCTCGGTCAGAGATCAATACGGAAGGAAATCCATGTATTCAAACAATATTTTCGAGAAATTCCTTGGCCAAGATTGAAGCAGAAGGTAATCCTTTTAAAGGAATAAAGTGGGCCATCTTGGAAAAAAGATCCACAATAAATAGAATGGTGTTGAATCCATTACATGGCGGTAGATCTGTAATAAAGTCTAAAGACAAAGTGTGCCATGGTGTGGGTGGAATATCTAAAGGTTGTAAAAGACCAGCAGGTTTCTTCTTTTGGCTTTTGTTCTGGGCGCAGATGCCACAAGACATTACAAATGACTTTAAATCTTTTCGCCAGGTGGGACACCAGAATTGTCTTTTAATTTTAGCTTCAGTTTTTGCAATAACTGGGTGCCCTTCCATCAGAGCTTCATGGTAATTGAAGATGACTTGTTCTTGTAGTTCCTTGTGTGGTAGAAATAGACGCCCTTGATAGTAAGGTAGGTCATTGACAAATGAATAATCTTGGCCCTTTTTAACCCAGTCCTGCAGGGCTGCTGAATCGAAAAGTTGTTGGATCTTTAAATTAATATCTTCTAAGGTCTGTAGAGTAGTTATCCCAAGAATTCTTTGTTCAGGAATTATAGGCACCGGTTCCGGGTTCGAATATGCTTCTCCCATCCCGATTCGGGATAAAGCGTCTGCCTTACCATTCCTACAACCTGGTCGGTAAGTGATCACGAAATTGAATTCGGCAAGGAATAAGGCCCATCGAAGTTGACACGATGATTGGGCCTTGGCTGTTTTTAAATACTGCAAGTTCCTGTGATCGGTGATTACAGTAATGGTATGCCTGGTACCGAGAAGATAATGCCGCCAAGCCTTGAAGGCGGATTTGATGGCTAACAACTCTTTATCGGTAACCGCATAGTTTAATTCGGGGGCCGAGAATTTTCTGGCCCAAAATGCTACTGGATGAAGTTAACCGGTTTCTGGATCCTTCTGGGACAGGACAGCCCCCATGGCTAAACTGGATGCATCGGTTTCAACTATGTATGGGAGCTCGGGCGTGGATGCTTTAAGGCAGGTGCCGACGTGAATTTCAATTTCAGTTCTTGGAAGGCTTTTTCAGCCTCTTCGGTCCACAAGAAGCGTTTGTTTTTTCGCAAAAGTGCTCTGATGGGGTGTACAACATATGAGAAGTCAGGAATAAATCTGCGGTAGAAATTAGCAAATCCAAGCATGCTTTGCACCCCTTTAACTGAACTGGGTGATGGACACTTGAGAATTGCGTCCACCTTTCGAGAGTCCATTCGGACTCCTTTTGGAGTCAGGATAAATCCAAGTAATTCAACTTCTGTAGCATGAAAAACACATTTTTCCAATTTTGCATATAACTTGTACTGGCGTAGTTTCTCAGGGACTGCACGGACGTGCTTAACATGGTCTGATTCTGAGGAGGAGTACACTAGAATATCCTCTATCTATACGACAACACAGACATCAATGAGTTCACGAAGGACATCGTTCATAAAATACTGGAAGGCTGCTGGTGCATTGCACAACCCGAAGGGCATCACCTGATATTCGAATAATCCGTACTTGGTGCGAAAAGCAGTCTTCCATTTGTCGCCCTTCTTTACACGTACCAGATGATATGCCCCTCGGAGATCTAATTTAGTGTAGATGCAAGCATCCTTTACTTGGTCTAGTAGTTCGGGGATCAGAGGCAATGGATATCGGTTCTTCACCATGATCTGGTTTAATGCGCGGTAGTCTATGCACGTTCTGAGGTCACCTTCCTTTTTGGGCACGAAGAATAAAGCTGAAGATGCAGGGGACTTAGATGGACGAATAAAGCCATTAGCAAGTTATTGGTCCAAGTATTGTCGTAGGTGACGGTTTTCGGGTTCCGTAAGGGCGTAGATTCTACTGCATGGAGGTTGTGCACCGGGTATGAGGTCAATTTGACAATCGTATGATCTATGAGGTGGTAAGGTGTTTTCCTGTTCTTTTTGGAAAACATTGTGGAATTCTTGATATTCCTGAGCTAACTGCATGACTGGATTAGGACTGTGGCCAGGCTTTTGTTCAAGGTTTTTTCCGGGTAACAGGTGTGTGCACACTCCGGGAAGGTTACTCTCTTCTCTCGCCAATCAATACAAGGATTATGTGTTTCCAACCAAGGTATCCCCAGTATTATTTGGAACTGCGGGGCTTTGATTAAGTCAAACACAATAGTCTCTCGATGCCCATCTTGACCCAACAGTGTCATCTCTGTGGTGGAATGAGTTAGAGGCCCAGAGGCAATTTCAGTTCCATCGACTGTGTTGATAACATCCGAAGTGGTCTTTTTGCAGAGAGGTAGATTCATCCTAGAAGCCAATTCGTGGTCCACATAGTTTCCTACGGCCCCGCTATCAATGTATGCCCTAAATGCGTGCATACGCAGATGGCTGCCTTGGATCAATAAGGACCATTGGTATGATTAGGTGCGAGGTCTGAGTGTCCTTCTTTAAGCTCAGCAAGCGGACCTCTATGCTTGTCGGGCATGGTTGTTTCCCGAATCAGGCTCTGTTTGATTTCTATCAGCAACTCCGACTACTTTCTTGGATGGTTTTATAGGGCAATCCCGTAGAAAATGTCCTGAGGCCCCACAGTACAGACACAACTGCATCTGTCGTCTCCTTTCTCTTTCTTTTTGAGTTAAGGGTCCCTTAACCCCCCCGATCTGCATTGGTTCTGATGCATCTGTTCCTTTGGGAGTAACATTGGATTTAACCAATACCCGATTCTCGAACTTAGCTCGATCAGCTTTTCTATTCTGAAGTCGGTGGTCTAGCTGGACCATTAAGTTTATATATTCTGCGCAATCCTGAGGTGGGTTCACAACTTGGGCCAAAACATCTTTGAGTTCACCCCGAAATCCACGATGAAATAATGTAATTCGCTTTACCTCTGGCCATCCGGTTTCCACCACCAACCTATTGAAGGTTGCGATATAAGTTAGCAGGTCCTGGTTTCCTTGTCGTAGGGATAGAAGTTCGTTATCCAGGGCCTCTCCCTGTGAATGTCTGGTGAATAATCTTTCCATGCTCAATTGAAAACCCTGAAAATCCCGAAGAAGAGGGTCATCCTGGTTGACTAATGGAATTGACCAATCCGCTGCGCTGCCACTAAGGTATGACAGTACAAAGGCTACTTTGGCTTGGTCGTTTGGAAAAGCTCCTGGTCTGCATAAAAAGTGCAAGCGGCATAGGTTCATGAACACGGCAAACCTTTTCGGGTCCCCAGCAAAGCGTTCGGGTGGAGCTAAAGGAATGCTCCCTGGAGGAACCACTTGCACAGGGCTGCTCGATGAAACAGGGGTTGAATTCCCCCCAATCCAGGTAGTGGTGTTTGCCCGGCTTGGTTTTGCAGCAGTTGTCTGGCAAGATCATCAGTGCGCTCCTTTGACACTATCAGTTCTCTACTGAGGGCATTAGTTTCTTGGCGCGCAGAGTGCACTTCTGCCCTAAGTTATCCTAACAATTGGGCTAGTTGGTCAGTTTCTGAGGTCTCCATTACCCCCGGGTGGGGATTTGTAGATAGGCTTTGCGTTCTGTTACGCTCACCTGGTTCCCACAGGGGCGTCGATCGGACCCGGACAGCTGCGGTCTCCACCAACGTGATGAGTAGTGAAGAGATGACAGTCTGGACTGGCCCGCCTAATCTTGTCTTCTGGACTCGTAGAAGTATTCTCCTGCAAGTGGAGAAAGGGATTTAGCCACCCATGACTTTAATGATGGCCCCCCAACAGTTCTCGTTCTCCCCACTAATTACCTCCGATATTCCCTTTTGGTAACCTCACCTTATCTTTTTAAATGATGAGCTCTCCTTCCTGCATGGCATGCAGGGGCGCGTAGATACCAGTTACTTCACTGGGTTGAAGGTACTGGAGGAGTTCCGTAGGAATATTGACTCCAGTGTCTATAAAGTTCAAAGAGTTCAATATGTCCGATGTTCACTCTTGTTCCAATCCCTCGTTAGGTTGCAGCTCGGTCCAAAAGAATATTGCCTGGAGGCAGCTGATGGCGTTCAGGTAAGAGTCTGTATTACCAAACACTGTCCGGTAAAAGTTGCATGAGTTTAACTTGCTGTTTTCACTCCTTTATAGGTGCGGCATAGGAAGATACGCCGAATTAAAGAATAATACCTCCGGTGGTAAAGCGGGTAAGCCTATGGTGGCAAAGAGATTGTCCTTGTTGGTTTTCTTGGCTCACCTTGTTATTTCTTTTGTTTTCCCACAGGTGCTGGGTTTCGACGAAGAAAATGATGGAGGCAGCGCCGAGTCGAAAGATGCGGTGGACTGGTGAGTATAACGCAGTACTGCTGCTGGCGAAGCAACGCGTGCTGAAATAATGTCCTTTCCATGCTCAGAGATGTGCTGGGTCCTGAATCAGGTAAGGAATCAAATAATGTCTGTGATCTAACCTCTTCTCCTTTCTTTGCCTTTTGTCTCGGAGCTCCGGATTCGAGGCGGGCGTGGCAGAAGACTGGATGCTGACTTGCAGACACGGTGAGCGTCATGCTGCTGGGCTGCTGTTCGGGCGTGGTTTAAATAGCCTGCAAAGTAGTCCCAGGTAAGAAGTTCCCCAGAACCACACCCGAGTGAAAAATAGTCCCTGTAATAAAATAGTCCCATCCAGGCCTCACGTTGGCTTGTACTCATTTGCAGCATGGTCTGCATAAGGTAAGTAAAGTCTATGAGCCTGGCGCCTATGGCGCCAGAACTGATTTCTATGATGAGCCTGGCGCCTAAGGCGCCAGGACTGAATCCAAACAGCCCCCAGCTGGGGCCGTTGGGGTTTTAATGAGTATCTGGATGCCTGCTCCCGGGGCTGATGGACTTGATCCGGATGCCCGGGGGTAGGCATCATGACAGCTAGGGAGTGTGCAAGAGATATGGGTGTGGTAGAGAAAGGATAAGTGCGGTTGAGAGAGGTGGAGTTTGGTAGAGTGGGAGGGAGAGTGTGGTTAATAGAGAGAGGGAGTGTTGTAGAAAAAGGGAAGGGGCAGTTTCATAGAGAGAAGACGATTGTGCCAGAGATAAAGGGAGCAGTGTGGTAGAGAGAGAAGGTTCCTGTTGTAGAGAGAAAGGGAACAGTGTGTTGGAGAGGGCAAGAGTGTGGTAGAGAGGAGTGTGGCAGTGAGAGAGGGAAAGTGTTGGAGGGAAGGGTGTTGTGCAACAGGAGGGAAAGGCGTGGCTGTGTGAAGAAGAGAGGCTGTGGTAGAAACATAAGGGGAGTGATTTATAGAGAAGTGGGGAAAGACAATTTACAAGTTAAATCTTCCCTGCCAGTAGAATAATATATACTTATGTAAATCTGGGTCCAGACCAGTCTGCTACCTCTTGCAAGCCAGTCAGCACCACAAGATCAATGTGTTGGTTAACTGTTCAACACAGTGGCCCTCATCAGAAGGTTGGCGGAATGGGTTTACCGGCACCGGTAAAAGTGCCAGTGCCAGTAAACCCATTCCGCCCTACCACGAGGTCTCCTCGCGGGACCTGCAATGGGCACCTGGAAAAACCAGGCGTCCATACCGGGTCCCGCGAGGACACCAGGGAGCCAACAACTGGCCCGTCATTAACGTCATTAACGGGCCCATTGTTAGCTCCATCCTCATTCCCATTGAGCCCTATGGGGGCTCGAATGGGAATGGGGATTGACCGGGTCCGGGTTCCTCGGACGGGGAATTACCGGGTCCTCCAAGGTTACGATGGCCCGGTAATTCCTCATTTGAGGAACCCGGGCCCGGATTGCGGTAAGGAGGCAACCATGCCGCTAAAAGCGGCATGGTTACCTCCAACCTCCTGATGAGGGCCAGTGTGTAACAAGAAACACATTAAACTCTCAGAGCATGAGTGTTTATTTGCTTTCCAGTGCTTTAGTGGGGCATAGTTTTAAGTTATTTTCTCAGGCTTTGAGAACAGGGCTACTCTTCTGTTCGAGATGGGGACAGACCTGTTTTCTGGGGTTGGTGAAGCGGGTAACTGCCCGAAGAGCACAGCAAAATAGCTTGGTGGTAGTGCAGGGGAGGCCGCAGGAATGGGACCACCCAGACTAGTGTCTCTGAGCACGCCGCCAGTAAAAAGTTAAGCATTAATGCATAATGCAAATGCAGCCTCTGAGATGCTCTAGAGACATACACCCTGTTCCCCTTGCCCTTTGTGTTGAAATAGACTTTAAAGTGGGGGTAATTTATAAGTGATGGCTCATTTGGGCCTCATTACAAGCCCGGTGGTAACTGTGCCGGTAGAACTGCCCCCGGCTTGTCGGACACACCTGGACATTACAGCCCTGGTGGTCCGGGAAGTCGGTAAAATGTTCATCCACATTCCCATTGAATCCCATAGGATGCTATGGGAGTGGGGAACACCGAAGCACCGCCACCGTTAATAACGGTGCCGTTGCTTCTGTGTAACTCTGCAGACGAGTGCCGATCCACCCGCCCTGTCTCACCCTGGTGGGCGGGTCAGCACCCGCCCACAGACTCGTAGTGTGCCGGTCTGGTAACAATCGTGCCGGTAGGCTTACCGGCACTGTTGTTACTGGACTGGCACACTAGTAATGAGGCCCATTGTGTTTACACAGTATGTGCTTAACATTTCAGTGTTAAGAACTGAAGATGGTGCATTTGTATTCTGAAGGGCAGCACAAATGTTTGTGATTTCACCAAATCCACTTCACCTAAAGGTGAAATCTTTGAATTGTTTTTACTATGTGGGGAGACCCCCGCTACCGCCTCACTTCCCCCTACCTTATCCTATACCCTTACCCCAGCCCATCTATGTTTTAAAATTTACCCACTTACCTAAAAAATTAGAAGAAAACTAATTAGAACATTTCTGATTAGGTGAAAAAGGATTTGGTGAAATGTACGGTACCGGGCCAGCACAGCGCATCCATTCGCTGACCAAACCTATTCAGGAGAATTACTGTGCCATACAGAAAAAGCTTTAAACTATTTTCTTTATTTTCATGTCTTTATTTGACAAACCACAACATTTTTTTGGATATTACTTTTTTGTTATTCTAGTAGCTGCTTTGGGACATGGGCTAAATGCCTCCACTCAGCATCAAAGCTCGTTTAATTTTCTTAACAAGCCAGCCACTGCCTAGTGCGCACCCCAGATGGCACCTCAATCTGACTTGGAACCTTGATTAGGAAAGCAGGGTTCATGGTGTCACCATGCAGGCTGCAGTCCATAGCAAATCAATGACGTGTTATGTCTGCATCAATCATTTGTGCGCTGCACGTCACCACCCTGTTGGTTCATGGCATCTATGTGGTGCTCCTCTATTTAACAGCACATATGCCTGTTTATGTATGTGTCCCAAGTCCATACAATAGCACACTGGAACATTTTGTGTATGTGGCTCTGACGAGTATGACATACTGTGCCCAGTCTTAAACACATAAAGCAATCAAATAAGTTGCCTCAAGTTGTACATCCACTAGGCCAAACGCCATTTCTACATTGCTACATCATGATTTTAACTAGCTGCAGTCCAGCACTAATACGAGATGCTAATGCAAGCTCTGTTAGATAAAGCACGCGCCTGTTCTTTTATATAAACCATGAGGCCTGTGTAATAGTGAGGAGGTAGTTGTGGAGGAACTCTGAACCCTTTACCATGCATTAGAAGCCAGTAAAACACTTCATGAGCTTATTACTGGTCAGGCCAAAGTTTGTAAGAGGTGCAATCTTTTCTGTGCATTGTGTATTGGGTGTCTCTTGTAAGGTATCCTTTCCTGTCTATAGATATAATTCCCTAAAGATGTTTCTGTATTGGGGGCTGGGCATGGTCACAATGAGACCCAGCCCCCCTCTGATCTAAAATTCTCCAAAAACAAGAAAGCCCTTAAACCCCATTTGAATGGCTGCTCATGTTGCAGCCATGTTATACTCACATCCAAAAGCAAGATGTCCGAATGAGCATATGGTTCATAGTTACAAACACTTTAATGTTAGGGTGTGTGTTGTGAACAGCGATGTGAGCACCAGGCTATGTGTCTGTTATATATTTAGAGATTTACACATACAACCCTGTTATCACAGACTTGTTTATCAAATATAGAGATCTCTGATCACTTTTATATTCCTGATATGCTCTTGTGATTTGATGCAAATCAGACAGGAACCCACGTTGGTGGTATTTGACCCCTTTCCCTCTCTCATAGAGGTATTTTGAAAGAGTACAGAAAGGAGTGTACCAGACTGTCCATCTTGGAATGACAACCTTCTATCAGAAAATAATTCATATGGTTAGTCTAGCATTGCCCCTTGCGAAATACAAGTGAGTTGGTATGAACAGAATGCCTGCAAAGCAGGGACAATGGTCAATGGGCCTGCAGACCCTGGCAGGCTGGTTACACCACGGTGTGCCAATACTGACAGTTTGAAACTGCATTCAGGCAAGGCCTTCCCTAATAGCAAGTGACAGAAGAACATTTACTTGGGCAGCAACAGCTGTGTTTTCACATTAGATTTCTTCTGTAAAGTACTTGAATAACAATGTAATGAAACCAGCTTCATTTGTATAACAGTTATTTATTCATTTTGAGGAGGGCTTTTGTGGCATGACATTTAGGTGTAGTTTGGGAGTGAGATGTGCCAGTCAGTCGTAGGAGGAGTGGGGAGGCTCATTCTAGTGTTTCGCCCTTGACAATAAGTTGGCAAGAAAGTCCCCTGGATGGGGATATTATTATATCAAAGGTAGTCCATCCAATGAATGTCTGGTGGTTTTCGTGAGTGTGTAATTTCTCTGACCATTCCTATGAGAAATGCATTGTTTTTCTAAAACGATGTGCTTGTGTTTACTACTTTTTCTTTGGTCAGAAACGGGTCGGGTGGCTCTAGCAAACGCAGAAGTGACAATGCTAGACATAGAAAGGTATGGCGGGAAAGAGTTCAATGCAGAAAGAGAGGCGGGAAAGAGTTCAATGCAGAAAGAAAGGATGCACACTGGATCGGTGTGAGTCTGGTACAGCTACATATTTAGAATATTCAAATTTGAAGTATATATTTATTAGTCTACAGAAAAAACATAATTATGTGGCACTCTCGAGAAATCATGGGTGACAGATAAACTATTCCTAATAACAGACTGGTTGCAGTATAAATGCCTGAAAGGCAGAAAATAGCTCCCTGGACTTCTGCTCTGTTTACCGGTGGACTGCCATCCGGAATGCTCGGTTGGCTGAATTTTCACACTTTGTTAGCCGACACTTTGGGCCTCATTACACGGATGGTGGTAAGGGTTTACCGGTACCAGTATTTTACCGGTACCGGTAAATCCTTACCGCCTTACTACGAGGTCCCTTTGCGGGTTGGGGAATTTAACGCCTACTTTTTGCAGGCATTAAAAACCAACCCGCAAAGGGACCAGGGAGCTAATTACGGTACCGCAATTTGCGGTACCGTAATTAGCGCCTTCCCCATTCCCATAGAACCCTATGGTGCCAAAATGGGAATGGGGAAGGGCAATGGTGGAAGGGGGAATTACCGCCCCGCCAACTTTGGAATAGGGCAGTAATTCCCCATTCCACCAGGGCGGTGCCGGTATTTTACCGGCATGAACCATGGCGCTAATAGCGCCATGGTTCACCGCCATCCGTGTAATGAGGCCCTTTGTCACCTGGATTGCTGCTATCAACAGCCATAACTGTTCCCAGTAAATACACTCTGAGAAAATAATAAAATGCAGGATAACAACGTTTTTCTGTATTTATTTCTTTATTTCTACTTTTATCTTGCATTGTTCTCTCATTTGTACAGCGTTGTGATCAGGTCACAATACTCCTCCTAAATGAGCCCATTGTTCTTGCTCTGTAGACACCCCCCATTCCCACCTGCCGGCATAGGCCCAACTACTGCTCCTGTTTCTTAATTCCAATGTATAACTGCCCTGCAGTAACTTGTGCTCCCTTAAATGCATTGCTCAAAACCCGTTTTCATCAAGAACTCATCTGCTAGGACTACGCTCAATCAAAAATAAATCAATAAATAAATCAATAAATAATGTTTTTATGAAACATTTCACTATCTGTGTTTTCTCAATTACAGTTATATTTTAGGTGCTTTATTTGTTTTCTTCTGGCTTTCGCTTGTTTCTTTGCACTGATTTTCTCCTCCCTGATGCCCGGTGCACTCTCCCATCCCTCATGCTTCCCAGAGAGCTGCCACTCACATCTATTTTCTTTTCAAATATCACAGCTGACACTCAGCTGCACTCAGCAAACTTTTGAGCGAACGAGGCTCAAAACGTTTAAATGGGGGTATCCATTTTGCCATTTCAGGCAGCCTGCTCAGCTCATGTTAAGGTATGCCCTGGCAGCACTCAACAAGCAGCAACAGCCCCCTACTGGGAGCTTTTGCTCACTGCAGCCAGAGCAGAGCTGCATGAGCTGAGAAGGCTGCCAGTGCCATCACTTTCATTTTACGTTTTTGGTGCTCCCCAAGCGAAGGGAAGCACAGAAAACGTAAAATGAAATGCAAAAAGCAAAGGCACGGCAATTATAAATACAACTTTGTTGTACTTGCAATTGCTCTGGTTGGAAAATCACGGTAATCACAAATACAACAATGCTGTATTTCTTACTGTGGTGGCTTTCGCTTTGAGTCTCCTGGGCTCCCCCCGGTCGGGGAACCCAGGAGACTCAAAGTGAAAGCCACTGCAGTCAGAAATACAATGTTGCTGTATTTGTAAATACTGCAGCATTTACACATACCACAGCATTTACAAATACAACAACGTTGTATTTCTGACTGCGGCAGCTTTCGCTTTGAGTCTCCTGGGCTCCACCAGGTCGGGGGAACCCAGGAGACTCAAAGTGAAAGGCGCTGCAGTCAGAAATACAATGTTGTATTTGTAAATGCTGCGGTTTTCTTTGTACAAATACTGCAGCATTTACAAATACAACAATGTTGTATTTCTGACTGCGGTGGCTTTCGCTTTGAGTCTCCTGTGTTCCCCCGACCCAGGGGGAGTCCAGGAGACTCAAAGTGAAAGCCTCCACATTCAGAAATACAATGTTGTTGTATTTAAATATGCTGTGGTTTTCTTTCTATGTTTTGCAGGCTCTGGGAAACGTAGAGAGAAAACTGCAGCATTTTTAAATACAACAATGTTGTATTTAGGTTTGCTGTGGCTTCAGCTTTGAGTCTCCTGGGTTTCCCCGACCCCCTAGGGCTTGATTCAAAGAAGTGTTTTATAATTGTGCGATCCCATAGGAAAATACTCTGTGAATCAGGCCCATAGTCTACAAGAATGTAAAATGACATGTACTTAAAAAAGCTAGTACTGCATAATATGACGTGTATGCTTTTGTGTGACTTGTTTCATCAACATCTGCTCCTCTATAGTGATGTTAAGTGACAAAAAACAGGCAGAGATTTGTCAGCAATAGTAATTATTTTGGGCTTATGACTTTGCCATACTCATCAGTTATATCATGCTACTTTGCATGAAGATTACTGTTGTGCTGCAAAACATGGGCATATTTGGGTGTCCCCCACTTCTGTGGTGGTACATGGGGATGTGGGACATTAGCAAATGAGTGTACATAATGAGACATTTAAGTGCTGATGTTTGTTGGCACTTCTAATGAGGTGATATTAACAGAGGCGGTGGGCCGACCCTGTCGGGAATGGCCTACTGCCCAATTTAAGGGCCCAATAAGATGCAAGGGTCCCTTAACAAGGGCAGCGGTGGTGCCTTTACCGTGGGTCAGCCTGCTCCTGAGGTTAATATCGCCATTAGCACCCGAGTAGTGCTCTACACGGGTGCAAATGGTGTTTTCATTTTTTTTTAGGTGCCACACACAGTACTACTGGCAGGGAAGTCCTTTTTCCATGTTGATGACACTGATATCATCAGCATGGAAAACGGATTTCGCAGAAAGCAGCACTGCGCAGCACCAGGGCGTGCAACAGAGGTACGTTTATTTTTTTTCTTGAAAAAATAAAGACACTGTTTGCACCTGTGTAGCGAACTACACGGGTGCTAAATGGTGAAGGGAGAGGAAAGGGAAGGGGCGCTGGCTGCCCAGGCAGCTTGGAACGCAGTCTTGTACCATAGAGTACAGCCCATGTTGCGATCCTCCTGATAGGCCAGCTCCCCCACCCAGGGTGCTAAGGGAATTGTGTGACCACTCAAACATGCCTTTTAATTAGTTGGCTGCCTCCACCCATTTTCAAAATTTCAAGATTCAGCTACTGATTGATCCTCGAGCAATCAACGGAAAATGGAGCAGATACTTCTCATACTGGTAAGCTGGTACCACATTGCCTCAAAGCAGGTCAAATTAACCTTCAGGAAGTTTATCTCTTAGTCCTTAAAGAACTGGGTGCTTGGCATCCTCCCACATCTGATGGATTGGTCAATGGGATTATTGTGTGAACATATATCCTCTTGGGTGGATAGCACAGGGGCAACGTGCTCGCCTTGGAAGCAAGACGACATGGAGCAACATAGGTTCGATTCCCTGGTCCACGTTTAGAAACCTCTGGGTATTAAGTGCGTTATAAATAACCTATCATATCATAACATGCACCTGTCATTGGTCATGGTGGACCAGGGAAGGAGGTTTAAGAAGGATTATCACAGCAGTCTTGATTGGCACTGCGAGTGGATCCAGAAGGTTTTTCCCTTTGGTCTGGTGGTTCCTCACTTTGACCCTGAAACATGTATGTAGGTGATGTCTCCTGATTCTCCTCTTTGGCCCTAATATGTACTAGTACGGGGAGGGGGGATTGAAGCACATGAATTTTCAATTCATGGAACAAGCTTACCAGAGCAGTGTTTCCTGTTAGGTTTCTGTTTTCTGTTTATGAGGTGTAGATTTGAACCTTTAGAGGCTTCATGCAGATACAAGAAATACCTCAATCCTCTGGAGATGAAGTATGCGCTGATGTACGTTCGAGAAAATTCTGCAATACAGATAAAAACCTGGGTGATGAAATGCATACAAAGTAGGACACAACTCACATTAAAGATGGACAAGTACATCCTAACTTGTTTTATGAACCAATAATAGGTGGGGTTTAGGGAAGCCAAGTATCTGCTGATACACTTATGCCACTCAGATTACAGTATAAAGACAAAGCTGGTTAAATACGAATGTTCTAAAGTAAAAGGCATCATGGGAAACGGGAGATCCTTTTTCACACTGGCTCCCCAAGCTTGGAATTCCTTGCCATTGACTCTCAGGCAGGAAGTCAACCCACGTCAATTTCGTAAACATTTGGAGACCTTCCTGTTTACATAAACCACAGTGTTGATGTCATTTCCACTGTCATGTCCCGTGCTTCATCTGTTGTCTTTTAGTCTCTGTTTGCACCCTGATGCCTATGGGCTTCGGCACGGTATAAACAAATAAATACATTACAAAAAAAATGAAAGGAAGTGATGTGATGCTTCACAGCCTAAACTACGAAAAGGACCTCAGAGTATAAATAAGCTAAGAATGTATAAACACATGTCCTAGCTTACAACCCCGTGTGTTCCTTGTCCGGAATTAAAAGGGCAATTGAACGATGTCCCACCACTGTTCAGGACCACATTTAGGCAGCAACAGAGGCCTGCTCAGTCGTAGGAATCTAGAGGGGTCACCAGATTGCTCCCTGGAGATGGAAGGTGGCATTTCAGCAAAAGCACTGGGAAATGACTTTTACAGCCAGATCAAGTACACATAGAACTTATACGTCTCTAGTCTGTCTCCCAGTACGTCTCCCCCCTAATCTTTATATTCATTACATATAAGTCACTCTTTGTAGACTTATACTACTATTAATTTTAGACTACTTGTTATGTTAATGCAGTTTATAACTACTATAGTACATATGAAATTCGTAAGTGATTTTAACAAATGCTTTAACAAATGACTTAACTATATAGAAATACTATTACAAATGACCAGAATCATTTACTATGTAATTTCTTTATGGTTCTTGTTTTATTCAAAGTCTGCAAATAGTTGACATCTGTATCATACTCAATATTTAAACAATAAAAAATTATTAAAATAAAAAAAAAGTACACATAGAGATATGGCCCTGTCGTCCACGGGGAATGGTTTTATATCTAGGAGTCTCTGTGATACTCAGGAATCCTGGCCATGGCGTCCTCTTCCTTTCTTGCCACAAGTTACCCAAGACTCTGCAGAGGGGCGTTTTTTTCCTTTTCCCTGGCTCCCTAATATGAAGTTGATGACATGAATAAAATAACATGGGATTTCATGGATTGGGTATGTTTCTTTTGACTACATTATAGTAACTTGGTAATAATACGATGCATAAGCTGTACATAGCAAGAGAACGTTAAATCTGTAACTGCTTATTTGTGCATGTTCATTAGCAACTATATCCCTTTGTGAACGCCACGCCTTCTACTGTGATATCATGGCAGGGGATTATTGAATTCATAACCAACTGCCATCACATCTCAGCAGGTGGATACCACATTTTTTCTGCGCAGTATTTTCCTTGAACATTTTGGGGTGTCATTTTCTATGTTGTATATAGTACCCTCGCCTCACCTCTGGAACCTCTGAAATGAAAGTCCATGGAAACAGAGCAGTGGTGGAAAAGGGACTCGGGGGTAACGGGACACAACATGAAATTATAGAATTATATATGGGTAGTTTTCAACTATAAGGGTATAATCCACCTTGAAGAATGAGAGGATTCATAGATAACTTACATTTTGTTCTTGTTGTTGATCAGATAGCCCTCCAAAACTCTGGTGAATTAATACGTCCATTGTAACGGTTTATTGAGAAGCCACCCTCAACACAGGAAGATTCTGCCCTCCCCACTCACGTGGTTATGCAACAAACTGTTTAACAAATGATTTTTTAGCCCTTTCTCCGACACATATCATGCTCTTTGGATCCCTCTCCCCTGAGCTAACAATGAGCCAAGAACTAGGCCACTGTACGGGAAATATATTGGTATTTATTACATTAACAATAATAGAAATTAGCATGAAAATGTCAAACATGCCCCTTTATCCGTGGCACAACACAATCAACTTCTTTTAGTATAAATAGATCACAAAAGGGAGTTAAAAAGAACACAATAACAATTTTACACTTTCTGCCAATTTCACTTCATGAAATAATTGCACAGATCAATAAGATAATGTTGCTCAAACTTTTGGTTTAAAATAAACACAGCGTGATTTATCGCTTTGTTTTTCAGGACTCCCGCCCCTTGCTTTGGTCTATGTTGGGAAGTCAGACAGAAAAATGTGTATGCTTTGGGGAATTTTGGATTTCAGACCCCGCTTGCCTGTGCAGAGGAAACAGGATAAAAAGGTTGAATTGATTTAAGAACAAAGACGCCCCTCTTCCTTAAGAAGTCGGGGTCAGCTAGACAACAAGTATTACCCAATTAAATTATAGACTATAGTTTTCAGCGCACACTGGGAAGTGAGGTTTGTTAAATTCGAATTTTAACGAAATTCACCCATAGTGATCTGCCAAATGGGGAATTAATTAAATTCATATTTATGGTTACATAGGTTTTGCCCCCCCTACCCCCTCCCAGCCACTATAAAGGGAAAGGATTCAAGGCAAGCAGACTCCCCCACCTTTTGGTTTTTCCAAGGCTTAGTTCTACTTACATAGCAAGCCTCTGTTCAAGGTTCAGGAAAGTGAGCGGCATCTCAGGACACTCTGGAAAGATAGGGCAGGGGTCTGTTCACTCCACTCTCGAAGATGGCCTCCCACTCTCCACCACAGGACCCAATCAGATTTGAGGCCTTCCTTGAAATAGACAGCTCCACCCAGATGCACTCTCAGCAATCTCCTCTGGTGTCTCCTTGCAGCTGTCAGAATGGTCATTTTCAGCAGCCTTCCTGATGGTCTGTCTCTTCTCTCTGTCCTCCTGTCTTTCTCCTTTTTCTGTCTCCCCGGTTTTTGTTTTTCTGCCTGACCTAGTGCAATCCCCCTTACATAGCAGAAATGACATCACCAATTTTACAGTCTTGGGAAAGTGCCCTGCAATAATCCCTGCCACTAGAATTGGACAGTTACCCTTTCTCTCCTCCCAACCCTGCCTGCAAGTCAAAATTGGTTTAGGGGACTGGAGCAACATATGGCAATCGCTGTTTGTAATCACCCCTTTATTCTCCTTTCAACTTTTTGACAAAAATGAGTTATGTATCAGAACTTCATAATTATACTAGCAACTGCCAGACTAAACATATTTTCTGTTTTAGCTGATCATGGAGAATGATAAGCCAACCACCAAATCTGTACAATGTAGCATGGCCATGTGGCACATTTCTGCCATTTCCATAAAACGTACAACAGTTATGAATATGAAAGTTATTAAGCATATCCCTATTTTCATTTTCCACCTGCTCACCCAACTCTCATATTTGGAACATGTTCAGATCAGCCACAAACCTAGTTTGATTGGCCATTATAGTTCCCAGAGTCACAGGTAAATGCATTTTATATCCCCCAAAATCACCTAGAAATTACATAATAAATGGTAAAAAAGTGAATTCAATCCACCTTAGCGTTGCTGTGAAAAAGGACTAAATGATAATAGTTCTTTTAAATTAATTGTGAATGTTCATGTCGGACAAATGGTAGTTTCTGCTTTCAGGCCATCTGTTTTCACTGGGTCAGCCTGTGCCCATAGTATTTTTTTATCAGTCTTCTTTGTGCTGGAAGCTTTCTCTTTGAAGTTGCAGCCCCCAGTCTTCACACCTTTTAGTCCTGCTCCAGCCAATGATGCCTTCCCTTAGAGCCCCTGCTTTCAGAGCCAGCAGGTCTGCGGGAACACTCAATTATTATTCCTTTAGCAGCACATTTGTTATTGCAGGGGTCATTATACGGGAGATGTGACATCCAGGCTGGAAGTGGGAGCTTTCATTGTGATGTTATACACTTAGCCAGCAAAAGGGTCTGTTTTAGGCTGACATTTTTTTTCATGTAGACCAAGTGGCTCTTCAAATGTCACTGCAGGTTTGTGGGTGAAACATAATATACATTGCTCTTTGTCAACCCACACATCATGTTTTGTTTTCCTGACATTGTTCTGTGAACAGTGATGTTTCTTTCCGTTTTATTTTTTTCAAAACGTTTTTATTTGCACACACATGTGCAGGCCGTTTTTGTTTTCAATGTTTAAAAATCCTGTTTTACATGTGACAGGGATCTTTGATTCCTCCTTCTTTTGTAAATTATATGCTGCTTGTCCATTCGGAATGACAGGTAGGCCCCTTTCCACATGGCTCTTTAACTTTACATGAAAAACAAAAACAAAAGCCAGGGCGTTTTTGTTTCACTGTTTAACATCTTGCTATTCATGTGAAAGGTTTGGGGCCTTTAAATGCACCCACACCACTTAGTTGATGAATGGCCATCTATATGTTGTTGCTCATGCGTCTATGTTTGTAGGCCGTGTAACCTGACAGCTAGTGACAACACCTTCCTCACTTCAAAAGTAAGGGAAGCAGGGCATTGTAAGGGTCTGTCAAGGCTAAGAATGAGTTTGACAACAAACATTATCAACCTCAGTTCATGATAACTTCTAATTGATTGCCGGGAACCTCAAATATTAGCACTTGCATGCTGAGGGGGCCTGTGCACAGAACTTTGAAGAGGTGCGGTTGAAAAGGAAAGAGTAAAAGCTTGGTGCGCTCGCTTCTACTCCTGAAATTTTCGTCTCTGCCTCATGAGCGGACATGTTTTTTGGCCCAGCCGGAGTGGGCGATGGCCGCGGGCACTGAACTAAATAGCTGAGGAGGAGACCACAGGAAGGGGCTCACCCAGAAAGCTGCCTCTGAGCTTGCCGGTCAAAAGATTAAGCAGCCTGCTTTGCAGGGTCGGCCTGGGGTATAAAATTGTCTCTGACACCAATGCAAAAGTTGTCCACAGTTTCAAATGGCAATTCATTCCTTTTGTGACAGACTGTTTGAATAGTACCCAAGGGGGATTTTTTTGATACAATGTGATGCAAATTGTACAATTTAAAGAATATTTATTCTGCAAAAACAGTCAAAACTACTAGGCGCATAGTGAAGTAACACATCAAACTAGCCCATTTTGGCCCAAAATGTAACCCGCTTTCCCAAAAAACTTTGCATTTTTGATTCGGGCATTGCCCCTTTGCCCTTTAGGCCAGCCCAAGCCTGCTGCTGTGCCGGTGGGTGCTCCTCTGCGATGTTCGGTTAACTGTTCTCTGCTGACTTATATATGCAAGCAAAGGAATGCATATTCCAAACGCCGGTGTGAGATACTCTTGAGTCACACACCCTGTACCCCTCATTCTTTGTGCTGACAGCCTTTCAAGAGGGGCAATTTATAAGTGATGGCTCATTTGACAAGCCATTGTTTTTACACAGTATGTGCCTACATTTCAGTGTTAAGAACTGAACATGAGGCATTTTTATTCAGAAGCCCAGCACAAGCATTAGTTAGCTGACCAAACCTATGCATTCTTCAAAGAGAATTAATGTGCCACACAGAACATTTCTTAAACTACATTCTTAATTTTCATGTCTCTTTATTTGACATACCAAAATGATTTTTTTCTATATTACTTTTTAGTTACATATGGCACATCCCTGGGAAGATTAACTGTCATTTTCTTGCTTAAGCATTCTAGTGGCTGCTTTGGGACATGGTCTAAATCCATCCGATAAGCATCAAAGATCTTTTCCTCTTCTTAACAAGCCAACCACTGACTAGCACACACACCTGATAGCACCACATTGTCACTTGGCACCATGATTAGAAAACTAGGGTTCATTGTGTGTCACCGTGCAGACCGTAGTCCATGGCAAATCAATGCAGTGATATGCGTGCAGCAATGATTTGTGCGGTGCACAAGTCACCAACCTGTTGGTTAATGGCATCTATGTGGTGCTCCTGTATTTAACAGCACATCAATCCCCGCCCACCTGGAGCCTTCCTGCTTGCCGCTCTTTTCCCTACTTAAGGAGCCCTCCAGCCTCTTTTCCTTCGCAGCTGGGGAGCTGGTGTAAGCGGATCTAGGTCACCTGGCCTAAGCCCCACCCACCTGGTGCCTTCCTGCTTGCCGCTCCTTTTCACCACTTAGCAAGCCCCGCCCACCTGGTGCCTTCCTGCTTGCTGCTCTTTTCCCTTCTTAAGGAGCCCTCCATCCTCTTTTCCTTTGCAGCTGGGGAGCAGCTGTAAGTGGATCTAGGTCACCTGGCCTAAGACGCGCCCACCTGGTACCTTCCTGGTTGCCGCTCCTTTTCACCACTTAGCAAGCCCCTCCCCCCAGTGCCTTCCTGCGTGCCGCTCCTTTTCACCACTTAACAAGCCCTGCCCACCTGGTGCCTTCCTGTTTGCCACTCCTTTTCACCACTTAGCAAGCCCCGCCCACCTGGTGCCTTCCTGCTTGCTGCTCTTTTCCCTACTTAAGGAGCCCTTCAGCCTCTTTTCCTTTGCAGCTGGGGAGCAGGTGTAAGTGGATCTAGGTCACCTGGCCTAAACACCGCCCACCTGGTGCCTTCTTGCTTGACACTCCTTTTCACGACTTAGCAAGCCCCGCCCACCTGGTGCCTTCCTGCTTGCTGCTCTTTTCCATACTTAAGGAGCCCTCCAGCCTCTTTTCCTTTGCAGCTGGGGAGCAGGTGTAAGTGCATCTAGGTCACCTGGCCTAAGCCCCGCCCACCTGGTAACTTCCTGGTTGCCGCTCCTTTTCGCCACTTAGCAAGCCCCTCCCCCCGGTGCCTTCCTGCTTGCCACTCCTTTTCACCACTTAACAAGCCCCGCCCACCTGGTGCCTTCCTGCTTGCCACTCCTTTTCACCACTTAGCAAGCCCCGCCCACCTGGTGCCTTCCTGCTTGCCGCTCTTTTCCCTACTTAAGGAGCCCTCCAGCCTCTTTTCCTTTGAAGCTGGGGAGCAGGTGTAAGTGGATCTAGGTCACCTGGCCTAAACCCCGCCCACCTGGTGCCTTCCTGCTTGCCGCTCCTTTTCACCACTTAGCAAGCCCGTCCACCTGGTGCCTTCCTGCTTGCCACTCCTTTTCACCACTTAGCAAGCCCCACCCATCTGGTGCCTTCCTGCTTGCTGCTCCTTTTCACCATTTAGTAAGCCCCGCCGACCTGGTGCCTTCCTGCTTGCCGCTCTTTTGCCTACTTAAGGAGCCCTCCAGCCTCTTTTCCTTTGCAGCTGGGAAGCAGGTGTAAGTGGATCTAGGTCACCTGGCCTAAGCCCCGCCCACCTTGTGCCTTCCTGGTTTCCGCTCCTTTTCATGACTAAGCAAGCCACGCCCACCTGGTGCCTTCCTGCTTGCCGCTCTTTTCCCTACTTAAGGAGCCCTCCAGCCTCTTTTCCTTTGCAGCTGGGGAGCAGGTGTAAGTGGATCTAGGTCACCTGGCCTAAGCCCCACCCACCTGGTGCCTTCCTGGTTGCCGCTCCTTTTCACCACTTAGCAAGCCCCGCCCACCTGGTGCCTTCCTGCTTGCCACTCCTTTTCACCACTTAGCAAGCCCCGCCCACCTGGTGCCTTCCTGCTTGCCGCTCTTTTCCCTACTTAAGGAGCCCTCCAGCCTCTTTTTCTTTGCAGCTGGGTAGCAGCTGTAAGTCGATGTAGCTCACCTGGCCTAAGCCCCGCCCACATTCTTAACCCTGCCTCTTCCTTCCTGCTCTTAACTCTTAGATGAAGGGCGTCTCTCGCCCGGGCGTCCAAAGTGAAGGGCAGTCAAAGAAAAGGGCTATTGCTGTTTGGACCTGTTCGGACCAAGAGGATTAGGGTCCGACCCCCTGCTAAAACAGTAGGTAAGCATGCACCAACATGTGTTTACACCATCTGTCCCAACAGGCCATCCCCACCCTCTCTGGTCCCCCCGTGTTTTTCCCTTGTGCACCCCCCTCCTTCCTGCACACAGGAGTCTGTCCTGATACATTCTGGTTTCACCATCACCGTCTTGTGGCCAATGCAGGATTTTACTTTTATGGACTTCATTGATTCACGGTGCGTCACCCTTTCTCAACTCTCATGCTGAACTTCCTTTGCATCTTGTATTCATGGTGGCCCTGAATCATGCTGTTCCATCTTCATCTTGTATCCTGGCTTGCAACATTATGTGTTACTACTGACTTCTGCAATTGTATTCGCTCTCCTCTCTTGCTTCTCCACTCTTTTTGACTGCTTACTCTCGGTTCTCTCCTCCCCTCCCCTCTCCCTTTTCCCATCTCCTCCCCTCCTCCCCTTACTTTCTTCTATGCACTTAATCTATCAGAATTGTCCCTGGACCTACTATGATAGCAACCTCGTCTGTCGCTCACCTATGCCCTTACTGTTGCCCCCCCTCCTTCCAGCACTATCTGAAACGTTGTCAGGCCTAGTACGATAGTCACTTGTTTTGTTCCTCCCCTCCCTTTCTGCACCCCTCTCCCCCACCTTTTGTTTTCTTCCAGCTCTACCAGAAATGTTGTCAGACCTAGTACGGTAGTCACCTGTCTGTTTCCATTTCCTTCCCACTCTCCCCCTCCCTTCCTTATCTATGTCTTAGCACTTGCACTATCTGAAATGTCACCGGCCTGAGTACGATAGTTAATTTCACATCCTTACTATTCATGGCCTGTAAGAATGTCGTTGTATTTTCCCTTCTTCCCTTCCTTGCCTTAAAGCGCTTTGAAACAGATTGTGTACAGGCGCTATATAAATAAACTATCATATGCCATACTGTGCCCACACTTACACATAAAGCAATCAAAGAAGTTGCCTCAAATTGTACATCCACTAGGCCAAATGTCCTTTGTACACTGCCACACCATGATTTTCACTAGCTGCAGGCCAGCACTAATAAGGGATGTTAATGCCAGCTCTGTTAGATAAAGCGCAGGCCTGCTCTTCTTTGCTAAAATACCCCCTGAGGCCTGCGTAATGGTGAGAAGGTAGTTTGGCTGAGGAACTGGGGACCCTTTATCATGCATTACAAGCCGGTGTTGTTTAAAACGCTTCATCAGCTTCTTACCGGTCAGGCTAAAGATTGTAAGAGGTACAATCCTTTCTGTGTAGCACCTCTGTGCATCGTTTATTGGGTGTCACTTGTACCATACCCTGTCCTGTCTATAGATGTAATTCCCTGAAGATGTTTCTGTATTGGAGGTTGGGCATGCTCACAATGAGACCCAGCCCGTCCTCATCTAATATTCTCCAGGAACAAGAAGCAAAAGAGACATTTTACCCCATTTGAGTGTATGATGTTGCAGCTGTTTTATACTCACATCCAAGAACTTAAACTGTTTGAATGAGTATGTATGGTTCATGGTTGCAAACATTTTAATGTTAGGGTTAGTGTTGTGAACCGTGATGTGAGCACCAAGCCATGTGTCTGTTATGAATTTAGAGATTCACACATGCAATCCTTTTCTCACAGACTTGCTTAGCAAATATAGAGATCTCTGATCACTGTTATATTCTTGAAATGATGTGTGATTTAATGTAAAGCATGCATGAACCCTAATTGGTGCTATTTGTCCCCTTTCCCACTTTGATAGAGGTATTTTGAAAGAGTACAATAAGAGTGTACCAGACTGTCCATCTTAGAATGATAACCTTCTATCAGAAAATAATGTATATGGTTAGTCTAGTATTGCCCCTTGTAAAATACAATTGAGGTGGTACGAACAGAACACTTGCAACATAGGGCCAGTGATCAGTGGGCCCTCAGACCCTGGCAGGTTTGTTCATAGTTTGCCAGTAGTGACAGTTTGAAAATGCATTCTGGCAAGGCCTTCCCTAAGAGCCTGTGACAGAAAAACAATTTACTTGGGAAGCAACAGCTGTGTTTACACATAAGATTTCTTCTGTAAAGTGCTTGAATTACGATGTAATGAAACAAGCTTCATTTATATAACAATTAGGTATTGATGTTGAGGAGGGGTTTTGTAGCACCCCACAGAGCTGTAGTGTGGGAGTGATGTGTGCTAGTAAGCAGGATGGGTGCATTCTAGTGTTTCACCCTGGGCACCAAGTTGATTAGAAACTGCCCTGCTCGTGAAGAAGTAACGCCACCTTAAATGTGCACTTTGGAGGCAGCGTTTGCTAATTGATTCCTACGGCACCCGCCTGCTAATTAGCAGCTGGTGTCCAAAGGAATCCATTCTTTTTACGTCTGCATGTAAATGTCACGCAGGTGTAAAACGAAATGCTTTGTGCCCCTCCACCGCTTCAACACTGCTCGAAAATGGGGCGCAGAGGTAAATCAAAGTGTAAAAACATTACACCTTGCTTTTATGCCCCAATGCACCCCACTGCGCGATTTAAACTGAGGGTGTATATCTGGAATGGATACCCGTACACCAGCAAAACCAGCCCAATCCTCATAGAGAAAACATTTCACAAAGGTAGCCCCCACCCAGCCGAAAGATAAACAGATGCCAAAATACTCACAGTTCCCAGGTGTAAGAAAGCCTTGTGATGAGGAAGATGCTTGACGGTGCAAGGAGCACAGCACTAGAACTGAGAATAATGGAGAAAAACAGCAATGCATCCAGAATAAACATCAAAACCTGCTTCCTGAAAAAAATATGTATGTTTACCCTGCTCACATTTAATTTTAAGGGGAACATGTTTAAGTCTGCATGTACTGTCAAGTAAACAGTACGTCACTGAGCACAACATAACCAAGCACAAAAAAACGAACAGATCAGAACATAATACAGCATAGCTTAACATAAAATAGCACTTCATAACATAATATAATGCAGCATACTATAGCAGAACATACTAGGGCCTCGGATAACAGAACGTAATATAGCACAGTTTGACCGAACATACCATATCACAGTATAACTATAGATGCCATAGGCAAGCATGCACCTGGGCAAGGGCGCTCAGCCAATCAGGTGGCTGGAACAGCAGGTGAGAATACACAATCCCTGCACACTGTCCCAGCGACGCGAGGCTCTTCCCCGCATGGTGCTTTTTCCCCCCTATTTTTGTTGCGGGGAGGCAACAGGGAGTCTTTCCCTGTTGCCTCCTCACCCCCTCCACTAACCTGCGGAACCAAAGCATTGCGCTCCGGTCCCGAAGCTCCTCTCGCCTGGCCGCCGCCAAAGATATGGAAAAGGGATACAGTCCCTTTTCCCTATGCGGGCGGCATCTTTTATATTTGTTCTCTATTCTTCATTGTGAGATCAGCTGCGCTAGCAGTGCAGATCTCCCGATGAAAAATTCTGAAAGCCATTTGCACCCCGGATGAGCCCTGGGGTGTGAATGGCTTTCATGCCCTGCCAGTTGGACAGTCATGGCCTTGAACATCCTACAGCCCAAACTTGGCTCGGACTGCCTTAGCTCGGGCTGGCGAGCCGTTGAAGGCCATGTCCGCCCTCCTGGCTGGGCATGAAATCCGTAATCTTTTATTACATACAGCACGGTACCAGAATTCAAACCTGGGTTGCTCTGTGTTGCCCCTGAGTTATCCTCCCAGCTAGTATAACAGAACATCGCAAATAAGACCACATTTGGGAAAAAAGACAGTGCTATATGTACACTATGGGCCCGATTCATGGAAAAGAGCGCATTAATCTTGCAAGTTGCACACGCCGAGAACGACACTGCTCGACCCTGTGTGCATAGGTAAATCTGCACATTCCGCATATTCATGGATCCAAACGCGCATATCTAGCCGACACGCAAAGAGAAACGAGCTGCGTGAGGAACGCCCACAACACGCCCCCACGCAAACCAAAAACATAGCCAAAGACCAATCTTTGCGGAAAGCACTGTGTCCACCTCTGACCCAACATCTAGCACCCCTACTCCTCTGCGCGAGGTTCCACGTAAGTAAAGGCTGCACCCCAGCTACTCTGCACAAGGTCCGATGTAAATAACGGCAGCACCCCAGCTACTCTGAGGGAGGTCCCACCTAACTAATGGCTGCACCCCTGCAAAGCGTCCCCCCTACTCCCTCTGCATAAAAAGTGCTGGCACATACCCCAAATGCACATTAGCCCCCTCAGGTCAAGACACCAACCATCCGCCCCCTCACCTCCAACACCACCTCCGGGCATGGCCCTCGGGTCCAGACACCACCCATCAGCCCCCCTCACCTATGATACTACTCCAGGCAGCCCTCACACCACCCCCATCACCTCTGTCAATACCCCAGGCAGCCCTCACACCACCCACCTGCCCCCCTCACCTCCACCAATACCCCAGGCAGCCCACACACTACCCGTTTGGCCCCTGCACCTATGCCACCACCCCAGTCAGCCCCCTCAAGTCTTGACACCACCCACCAGCTCCCCTCACCTACAACACCACCCCCAGGTATGGCCCCAGGTCCAGAAACCCCCCACCAGCCCCCTCAACTTTGACACTACCTCAGGCAGCCCCCTCAAGTCCTGACACCACCCACCAGCCCCCCTCACCTACAACACCACCCCCAGGCATGGCCCTCAGGACCAGACACCACTCAGCAGGCTCCTCAACCCCGACACTAACCCCAGGCAGCCCTCACAGGACCCACCAGCCCCCCTCACCTATGCCACCACCCCAGTCTGCCCCCTCAAGTCCTGACACCACCCACCAGCCCCCCTCACCTACAACACCCAGGTATGGCTCTCAGGTCCAGAAACCACCCCTCAGCCCCTTCAACTTTGACACTACCTCAGGCAGCCCCCTCAAGTCCTGACACCACCCACCAGCCCCCCTCACCTCTGCCACGACCCCCAGGCATGGCCCTCAGGTCCAGAAACCACCCACCAGCCCCCTCTCCTCCGGCTCCACCCCAGGCATGGCCCTCAGGTCCAGACACCACCCAAGAGCCCCCTTCACCTCAGACACTAACCAAGGCAGCCCCCTCAAGTCCTGCCACCACCTATCAACCCCCCTCACCTCCGCCACCACCCCATGCAGCCCTCACACCATCCACCACCCCCCTCACCTCCACCACCACCCCCTGCATAATTCATGATGGTATGCCACACCTCCACAGTTTTAGCCCCCAACCCATGTAAGAGTGACATAACAAATGCATAGCAAAAACAAAGTAAACCACGTGCCGCACATGAACAAAAAGACAACAACAACTGTATGACGAATAAAGAGAAACTGTATTAACAATATTCACACTATCCAAAATAACTATGTGGAAAGGGGGAAATGTCCAAGGGAAAAAATGAACAAAAACACACAATGAACTATTTACATAAGCAGCAGGCTGAATAATCTGCCATTATGTCCTCCAGGGTAGACTCGCATCTTCGTCCTCCACTTGGCGGTGGGCCATTGTTCGGTCCTAGATGGCTTGCAGGCTGTCCCTCATGCTCCTCTCCTCCTCCCTCACATCCATGCAAGCCTCCTCCAGGATGTCAACCCGCCTCTGTGTCCTGCTCTCCATCACCTCTGCCCTGGGCCTGGCAACCTGTGCCATCCTAGCCTGCTGCCTCTTCACCAGCAACTGCATCCTTAACTCCATCCTGACGCACAGCAATTGCCTAAAACAGCAGCGCTTCTCCTGCCAGATGTCCAAACCTTGCTGTGTAGCTTGCCTATACGATTGTAGTAGGGCCCTGTGACAATTGCCCCTGGATACTCCTATAGTGCTGCTGCCTGGCCAAGCGTACCCTGCGCATGCATTCCCGCAATCTGGAGGTGGCACAATGGGAGTACAGTACCATCACTGTCCTGATGTGTCAGCTGCCCCACTGATGCCTGTTCCTGTGTAGGTGCCTGGGCAGGCACAGCGACCACCTCTACTGTATTTTGCGTGGCTTCCACCTTAGGCAGGGACGTGCTAACCAGCAAACTGGGTGGTGTGGGTAGGACAGGAGTAGAGGGGGCCACAATAGGAACTGGCACGGATGGCCTCCCTGAGGATGACTGGGGCACAGAGGAGGCAGTGGAGGAAGGGTCAAGTGACTGTGCCAGCACACAGAGACCACCCGAGAGCAGCGCAAATGCCAGCTGGGCCAGGGCGATGGACATCGATCTGTGATGATCTGAGAGCAGTTCACATATCACTCTCACAACATCATGAATCAAGCCCGTCTGCCTTGCAATCCCAGCCAGCATGGCGTGCAAAAGTTCAGGGGTGATCTCTGTGGACCCAAATGGGGGCCTGCACTGGGTGGAGGCATCCAAGACTGTGGGCACAGATAGAGCAGATGGAGCAGGGACAGGAGGTTGGTCTGCTCCCTCCACGGTGCACCTCACATACTCCTGTCCCTCTCCCAGGGGTGCAGCCTGAAGCCTGAACACCCTCCTGGATACCCCCACCTGACTCAGTGCGCTGGCCTTCATCTTCCTCCTCCTCCACCACCACCTCCATCTCCCCGAATGGCTCCAGAGAGCCTTCCTCCGTGGATGGCCCCTCTTTCTCTGCACCCTGGCCCACAGCCACTGAGGAGTCCCCCTCCACAACAACCTCCTGGGACATACCCACAGCAGCTCCGCCCGATGGAACTTGTGCTCCCCCAGCCAACTCACCCTTGGATGATGTTGACTCAAGTCGGGCTGGCCGGGGTGTGCACTTTTGTCTGGTGGATTTGTCCCTGCCTTTTGGCTCCACATCAATGCCTCTGCCTTCTTCACGAGCTGCAGCAACTGTAAAAGCCTTGACATCAGAAATCATCTTTAAAGGATGTCTGGCATACACAAAATAAACCTGAGAAATCATGCCTCATGTATCATCCATATATTGACACACACAAAATGCACACACACATATATGTGCCATGGTCAATTGCATTGCACATGTTGCATGAGTGTAGTGCGAAGGGTCAATCACAGTCATGAACCATGCACATGTGAACAAAGCACATTGTACAATGCCCAACAACACATCACCTAAAACAGGTAACACCACCATAGTAATGAGCAACTAACACAAGAATGACATGCAGCCAGTGCTTTAAGTGGGGTAAACAATTGAGGGGGGGCCCTTGGTTGGGGGCATGGCTTCCATTGCGGGCGTGGCCTAGAAGTGCACAAATCATAGTAAGGTGCGCAAACAAATATATAAATGTATTTGACCATTTATATATTTGTTTGCGTACTACTATGGTTTGTGATTTTTCAAGCCTTCTTTTATATACATAGCAATGTTACATATTTCTATGTTTATACAAGGTGGCTTGTAAGTGCACAAACCATAGTAAGTTACGCACACTTGTGTGCTTGCCTTACTATGGTTTGTGTACTTTTCAAGCTGCCTTTTATAAACATAGACATTTGAAACATATGTCTATGTTTATAAAAGACGGCTTGAAACGTAGCCATCTTTTATAAAGCGTTGAGGATGAACAAAACCCAAGGTGGCTTTGTCCGTCGACAAAGCTATATAAAAGATGCCTTGAATTGTGTACGATTCAAGCCGTCTGTTATGAACATAGAAATATGTCTACGTTTATAAAAGATGGCTTAAACGTACACAGTTGAAGGCATCTTTTATAAAGCCTTGCCAAAGCAGAAAGGCGCCTCGGGCTCTGTGATCTCTGCTTAGAGCAGAGATCACTGAACCCGAGGTGTCTTTCGCCCTCTGCGAACCCGCGGTCTCCGTGATCTAATCTGCAGATTAGATCACGGAGCCCACGGGTTCGCTGAGGGTCAGTGACCTGGCGAGGGAAAACTAAGGGACTCTAGCTTCCTCTGATGGCCCCTCAGATGAGGGGTCATCAGAGAAAGTTAGAGTGACTGACGGAAGTGTCAGCCAGTCACAGCAACGCTGTGCCTGGCTGGCACTTCTGTCAGCTTGCCTGACGTTAAAGTGGCGGGCGCATCTCCCGTCGCGGCTGCGGCCACGGTGGGATAATGCGTCCTGCCATGGCGTGGTGAGGCTGGGGGCCCCGGCAGGGCCCCGGCTCAGCCCCACTTTTTGGAGGCTGCCGGGGCCCGGCCCTGGCAGGCCCCGGCCCACTTAAAGCACTGCATGCAGCCATGGTCATGGGGACAGCACCATGGCCCCTGCCCACACAAACACAATCACCATTGTCCATATGTGACAGCGTGACCTTCAAGCAAGCATGTACCACCACACATATCTGTGGACAAATTGCATATGTCAGTTGGCCAAACATACAAATATTGTATGTACACGCATACACTTGTGTTGCATATCAAGTGGATATCCCAGTCCGGGATGCATCAATGCATGAACTCTACACATGCAGGCATCAAAGCACATGTGTCACTATCATCAGATGTGCCTGCACAGATGCAACACATAGACTCAGGCATCATGTACGTCATTCACATGCCCACAAAACAGCAGTGGTGTGCATCTTGCATCTGCAGCAGCCGATAGCAGGATAGCAGGGTAAAGGCCCTTAACGCATAAGTTACATCCTGCGTGCGGTGACTCTGCGCACCTACACGGCATGCCTACATGGCTCACGGCAATTACGGGGTGATATTAGTTGCGCGATGAGCATCACTAGTCGTGCGAGTAAAGGTTACGATCGTGGCGAGTTTTGGAATGCATTCTGTTGTGCTACGAAATCCTTTCCTTCAGGTACAACATACCCATTTTTCTTTGGGGTGGTTTCCCTCTGCGCATACGCGCATGCTTTGTGAACTTTTTGAGGCCTATGGTGTGTCACATATGCAATTTTTGTATCTCTGGGTGCCTCTGTGTATCGCATATCACTTTTTTGACTTTAAGGAAGCTTTCCCTGTATCGCGTATGCAATTTTTGTGTTTGGGGGTGCCACTGCTTATCGCTTACCGCTTTTCCATTTTTGGAAGGTTTCTGGGTATCGCGTACACAATTTTGGTTTTTCTGGGTGCCACTGCCTTGCTGGTCTACACATCTACGTCGCACATCACGTAGATGGTTCCCTTACTTTTATTGCCCAGGACAATAACTTGGTGTGCCTTCCATTTATCCCTTACAGTGGAAAGAACCCAAGAGGGAAGGGGGCAGACGGGGTCAGGGTCGAGGACGTGGTGACAAAACATCTGCCCCAACCCCAGGAGGACATGGCAGGCCGAGTCCACAGGTGACCCAGCACCTGGATGCCAGCATGGTTCCAGCCAGACAGGGGAAGCACCAACAGCCCTTGCCACTTATGGCAGGAAGGTATGCCTTGCACAGAACGGAAGAGGCTCAACCCCAAGACACAGCACAAAACACTGGCCTGCAGAGGAAGAAGAACTTCACTGATGAGGAGCTCAGATCTCATTGACTACGTGACCAATCACCATCATGATATGTTCCTGTATGCGGGGAGCTCACATACTGCTACACAATGTATGGTGCATTGACAGCGTGTCACGGACCAGATCAATGTCTTAAGGGTGGAGATGTGCACTGTTGAACAGGCTCAGAAGCGCTGGAACGATCTCACCCGTCATACCAAGCACAAGCTGAGTGTCAGCCTGTCTGCTGCACTGGTAACTAGAGGGGGTCCAGCAGAGGAGGGACAGCTGACACTGCATGAAGAGGTCACAAGCCAATTCATACCTCCTTGAGCAGGTGCAAGGCGTGGGAGGACTGGAGAATTATGAGGACACATAAGGCAAGTGGCCCTTATTGTGCACCCTGTGTTTTGCCAGTCATGCATCACCCACATCATTTGTGTATTGGCACATCTGGCTGCATTTGTATGACAGCCATGCGTAAAGCATGTCATGTGACATACAGACTCATGTCAAATGGCCATCATACTGGGAGTACCCCGTGTGGCAGACATTTGTGGCACATGTCTGTGTGACAGTACACATCCCCCACAGGGTACTCCACCGGTACATGGGCAATATGAGACACCTACATGTACTGTTGAGTGCTACATTCATGTTGCGTGTCACTCTGCATTGCTAGACAGGTGCAAGCAAAGCAAACTTTAACTTTCATAACATGGCATGCAGAGTTGAGTGCTCCATTTGTCACCTGCTCCTATGGGTTGCCTTGTCTGAGCTGTCTGTGAATGCACCTTGAGTTGTTCCGAGAGTGAAGTTGCATATGTGCCCACAGAACACATCCCCAAGGTGTGAAACCCACTGACACAGAGAACCTACACATTGTGATGCCTGCTCCCTCCCCATTCCATGGGGCCACTCCCCTCATCGTCTTGTGGCTCAGTGGACCTTGTTTACATTGCCCAATCCACTCTCCGTCTCTCTGCACTTTGACTTGAAGGCCCACTTTTAACTGTACCTACTTATGAGCTTTTTCAGGTCCGCATTGTCTCCAGTTCCCTGTCTCACACCTGATTAGTGTGTCATGTGCTGACCATGGTTTTGTCTGTCGATATGGATGGCTGGCTGTTGCCATGTGATGTCATTGAACATTTGAATGTCACATGTGCATTGCTTTTCCTCTGAAATGTGTGGCGACTCGGCATTTGCATGTCTCCTCATTGTGCGTTTACTCCACTGTTGAATGTCAATGCGTCCACTGCTGGCATGGACATGACAGGTAGGGGGTGGGTCACTTGTCAGCAAATGGCATGGATCTGTTGCTTACTGAACAAAGTGTGTGAATACACAATGGGCCTCATTACGACCCAGGCGGTAGAGTGATAATGGCGCCGGTAGAGCTGCCGGAGCCGTTATCACTCTACCGCCTCATTACGAGGTCTTCTCGCGGGTGCCGGACTGCACGTGGGATCTGGCCAGATGTGCATACCAGCACCTGCGAGCAGACCAGGATGCTAAAAACGGACCCGTCCTTAACAGGTCCATTGTTAGCATCCTTTCCATTCCCATTGAGCCCTATGGGGGCTCGAATGGGAATGGGGATGTACCGAGTCTGGGTCCCGAGAAAAGGGAATTACCAGGCCCGCAATAGTCGGAATGGCCCGGTAATTCCCTTTTTTCAGGACCCAGTACCCGGTTTGAGGGTAGCCATGCCGCTAAAAACGGCATGACTACCTCCAAACTCCTAATGAGGCCTTATGTCTGATGAGTGCGTTTCTTCCTATTTGTTGCTAGAGTGCACCTTGATGCATATGCGCATTATTGTCTCTTTGAACATGACTCAATATGTCTTTCTCTGTACATGTGTGGTGACGATGCACCAGATACAGAGGAGGAGGTGGAGGAGGAGGAAGAGTTAGTCGTGCGTCAGACTGCCAGTGGACGACGTGGTGTGGTAGGCTATGAGAACCCACTGGTGCTCCAGACCATCCTCAGTCGTGTTGCAGACTCTTCGGACTCAGCTGCCTTTGAAGCTGAACCTGATGTGTATACCTCAAAGAAGTTCAAAGGTGAGTGCCCTAATGGGTGGATCAGATGGGGCCCTTGAGTCTATGGCAGGGCAGCTGGCTTCATAAGACCAGTCCGTGGTTGTACCCTTGTCTGCTGTGGTTACTGCTGCAAGGCCAGCCTCCCATGATTTGGCTTCAGGTCCTGGGGCTGATGTCGAAGGGAGGGTTGCAGACCTACAGCCAATGACAGGGGCACCACAGCAATGGGTATGGTCCCTTGCTTCAGGCAGCGGAGGGACCCACTCACATGAGAGATGTGTGCAAGCTTGGAAGTAAAATTGGGAGCAGCAGATGCTGTGTGCCTCCCGCCGACAAAATATCTGATGGGATGGATAAGATAGCCAAGTCGATGACCCCACAAGCGGCCAAAGTAGAGCAACAGCTGCAGGTCATGCCGTCCAACTGCCGCTCCCACAGACTGCGCATGAAGGCCAATGAGGACTGCTATCCAAGATGAACTCTCAGCCACTAGTACACTGATTCATGAGGAGATGGATGTCTTCAGGCAGACCCTCTCAAAGCAACTCAATGCATCATGGTTGAGCGTGCATACAGACACTGCAGCCATCCATGGCGAAATGCATGGAGACCTCACCAACCTCACTGTGCTGGTGGATTCAACCATGTCACGGCTGGCCATGGCCACTGAAGCCCAGGCCTCGGCACTGTGTGGTAGGGCTACAGCACCACATCCACCTGCAGATAAACTGCAGGATTGGGGTCCCAGCACATACCAGCCTCCAGGTCCACATTGGCGTGAGGTCCATAAGCCCATGGAGTTTTAAAACAAATGAATTTCTGTCTCATTTTTGTGTCCAATCATGTGGACATTGACATGCGCCCTGCCCCTCCCCCTCAACCCCCCAGTCCGTGATGGACATTTTTGTTTTATTTGTTGCCCATGGCCAGAATTATTTCTTGTATTTTTTGTCCCCTGAATTCGGCATTGACACTGTTCGTTTTATTTTTAATTCCACAGTCCCAGATGTTGGTATGTGTTTGTGTTTTGCCCTTTCCAAGGTGGAATTATTTGTTTGTGTTATTTTTTCATTTTTTACCTTGAGATGTGCAGTTGACCTCTCAGGGGCATGATGAATTCAGTTGTGGACAAGCAGACATGCACAGTGACATCAACTGTCATGCTTGGCTTGTGGTCAACAGGATGGCATGTGCAGGTAACACTGGGTGCAGGGAATATTGACGCATGTGTGCTTTACGCATGATTGTGATCTATGGCTGTTGTAATGCATTGTCCCATGTTATTGCAGTGTTCCAGAATCAAGCTGAGACTGCACTCCATGGGAGGTCCACCATGCACCCTTTCACATCCGTAGTCAACATGCCCTCTTCCAGGCACTGGCCCTCCTCTCATGCATTTGGAAGCACAGCTCCTGGTGTAGGCGATGAGGGAATCACATCCTACCAGGTCAGTCAGCAAGTAAGCATGTGCACTGTCTCACGTGTTGTGTCAGTGTTCTTGGTCACCTTGGTGTTTGCATACAGCACACATCTTAACAACCTGGCGGTTAACCTTGTGTCACGGTGAATGTCTGTGCAGATGTGTGTCTGTACACATGCATGTGTGGTATCCTCATCCTCCACTGCAGCGCTTCATGACATAGCCTACAGTGACTCACTTCTGGCCTTTTGTGTGTGTTGGCTCCACTGTACATGTTTGTCACAATTGATGCACGTCCGGTTGGCCAGGTATGTGTAAGTGTTCCCATGACTGATTGCTTCTGTGTTACCCAATGAGGCTACTTTTTGTACAGTGTTGGATTCTGTTGGTTATCTGCACCAGTGTCTCTTGCACGTTTTGGGGTTTTGATACCTTTCTCATCTGCCACTGTCCGTGAGTGTACATTGTGTGCCCACATTGTGGTCCCATGCATGTGTAAGATCGTCCACCCCCCCACAGCTTGTCTTCATCTGTTCGCCCTGTGTGAGTTGCAAATGCACCCTGTAATCCATGCACGTTTACTGGGACAGTCTCAATCAGGGTGTGTTTTGTGTTTGGTGGTGAGTGAACAGCTGCATATCGTCCATTTGTAGTGTTGTAGAACAGGGTTGTATGTTGGTTGATGAAGGCTCTGGGTATATGGTTGGAGTACCTTCTTTGCAGAGATGTAGCAAATATGGGCCTTTTCGGGATTTGCATGCCATGTTGGGTTTTGCCAGTGTTTTTTCACAGGTAGACCCGATGATTGGCCTTTCACATGTGAACATTCTTTGCCAGTCTGCCCTTCAGCATCACCCACTTTTGTCCTTCATGGACCACTACATGTGCTTCTTGTTCATCTCTGTTCCTTCCATACTCTCCGACCAGGATTGTACTTCAAGAGGTGTTCATGTCTCCATCTTCCTCCCTAGGGTGGATTATCTATGCCCTCACCCACTGTGATATCAGACATGTCCGTCCTCATCTCCGCTCTAGACAATCTCCTCCTTGCAATGCTTTTCTCCTGTCCTTCTCTATCTCTCCCACTCCACTCCACTGCTAGTCATATATTACTCTGTGTCCTGTCTCCCTCTTGCACTCTGTGATCCTTGTACACTGGGTGGTGCATGCCAATTTTCTGGTTGCCTATATAACGCTTACCTGTTGTTCCGCAGGAACAGATGAAGCCTACCTGTTCTTCTAGGTGGTAAAACATGTCACTAATGATGGGGTAAAAATGAATGCAGATTATGGGAACACACTAATCCTTGCCTTCCAAGAGGTAGGACTGAACTGTGTTGTCTGCTGGATGGATCAACCTTTGTTCTCTTCACTGCGGACATTAAGGACTGATTAGGGCTCAAATACAGAGCTTATTGATCTAGAAATGAAACCATAGCTTCCTGTTGTCCTACTGGATTTTGGGTGAGGTGATGGGGCTGCGGCCACGGTGTGTAGGTATTGACTCTATGCAGATCTGTGGAGAAACACTGTCCAAATGTCTATTAGTCTATGAAAGAAACTTCCAGTTCTGTTCGTGTGCTAATCGCTTCTTGGGTGTCTTACTGTGCTCTGTCCCCCTCTTGATGTAGAGTAACGTCTCTTTCTTCTCTCCTTTTGTTGCAGGTGGAGACCAGAGCCCAGAGGTGGGGAAAGTCCTGCAGCAACTGTGCTGGGGAACAACCAGGAGATGGCAGGCGATCCACAATGAATGGACAGGTAAGTGGCTGGTTTGCTTTGCGGCAGAGCGAGTAGGGTGAAACAATTAGACCTGGAGCGCAACAGGTAAGAAGTGCGCAATGAAGGGCTGGGCCGTGGGGAATGCAGTCAGTGTTCTCACGGTCCGTTTTTTCCGGTGTGTCTCACTGCCTGTTTGCTTTACAGGCTGATGCGCGATGTGATAAGGAGTCACTGAGGCTGCGATGCGCAGCAATGTATATGAGGGGAAAAAGGCGATGGGTGAATTCCTGCGGCTGCTGTTGTCTGCATGGAAGCCTTGGGGTATATACGTTCAGCAGGCAATCCTCACAAGGCTCTTGCTGGACAGTCTGGTGAGGGATAGGAAAAGCTGCACAGATTGGGGCAAAGAGTAAGTATCCAGACAGTCCACTCTTAGTTTGCAAGCAACTCTAAGCACGGGATCCTGGCAGGGTGTGTCTTATATAGCCTGGGTGTTTGCAGGCCTGAACTGCTTCACAGTTCATTGCATCGGAGGGCCAGATGAGTGCCATGTTGGTGGGTTTGCCTGTGTAGCAAGCAGGCAGCCATCTTGGAGTGGTGCTGATGTATCAGCATTGACTATGTAAGTGGTGTCTCGCTTGGGTTCATGACAGCCTGAGTTGTCATGGATGTGCCGTGTTTTTGAGTTGCTGCAATGCATGTCTTTGCAATTTGAAAATGTATTTCCAGGTGGGATGCAGTGGATGCAAGCCAAGTGGGTAGCATGTGCAGGAAAGTGAAGGGCACTCAGGGTGCCACTTGTGTAGTGGTTTGTGACAGGGAGTCTGGCATTGTGTGGGGTTGCTTTTCTTGTACTTGTTTTGGAGTGAACAGGTCCAGCTTCGTGGGTTCGAGTGACACATGGTGTTGTTAGGTCACTGTGTTTATGCATGCTGTTTTCTCAAGACAATCATGGTATCCCTGATTGCTGGATCCTAGTTGGGGGTTGGCTATCAATGTAGGGCCTTCGTTGGTGAGTTTTCATGAGGGTAGCTGGCCCGTGCTGTGACATGTGCTTGAGGTTGTGGTGGTGAGAGTTTCCTTGCACTTTTCGCATATGACTTGGCTGCCATATGGCATCCAATACAATGATTTTTTAACAGTAATTCCTATCCACAGAGGCAGTCCAATCTTGTTCTTTTTGCACCTTCTGGGGGTGCTGTCCCAAGACATATCCACACACATAACAGCGTTGCTGAACATTTGTGGGATGCAAGGTTCTCCACAGACACAAGGCACATATGATTGTCCAGTCTTTGTTGGTTGCCATGATGACCATGTAACTGCATGGTAGACAGGCAGCTATTATGAGGCCTGTTGACAGCTGCTTGGTCCATCTCTATGCTCCGTTAAGTTCAATGCACATTTGAGCCAATTAAATCCAGTCCCGGTGAAGTCTGCCTTCCCTTGCACTTTCCTGTTGCCTGATCCTATAGTATGTGTTGGTCCTTGACCTCTGTTTCTCATTGCCTTATCATGTCTGCTTGTATGTTTCATGCCAGTTGCCTCGGTGCCCTGCTTTCTGGTCTGACAGCTGCCCCTTTGAAGTGCTGCCTTCTGCAAGATCCTGTCTCCTGTGCAATTGGTGAGATTTTTGGTACCCTTCTTCTTGGGCTTAGCATCATCGGCTCCCCTGCCAGTGTTTACTGCATTGTCCCACTGCAACATTGCTGTGGGGATGGCATATCATGGCATCGAGAATACTACGAAGATGCTACTGGGTTTCCATCCTCTCAGTGTACTCTTTTCAGGGGGGGCCCTCTCAGTGTCATGCTGGCTGTGGCCAGATGCATGTGTCTGGAAGGTACCAACAGCATGATGATGGGTAAGTGTAACATGGTCCTTCACTGCATGGCATTCAGGGGGGCATCAGTGTAGGGTTTGTGGGTGGGTAAGGTGCCACTGTGTGGATTGTTCATGTTGCTTTGGTGTGAGGAGGTGGATGTGTTTGCATGTGTGCCAGGACAAATGGTGATGGGTGGATGGTGAGTTATTGCATGCATTTGTTGCATGTCCCTCAGTCGGTCACAGGTTGATATATGTTTGGGTGCATGGATGTGATTCTGGCCCTCACATTGATTTGTACTTCTCTATAGATGAATTGTCCATGGAATGATGGATGCAGGAATTCTGGAGGAAGTAGCAGATGTATGCGTCCACAGGAAACAGCATCAGAGTCTGGTGGTTTCCAGGCCAACAAAGGGGTTTTTTGGTGGACTGCACAGTACAACAGCTGCAGGCTCACATGCGATGAGGTAAGATGTGCTTCTCTCTTACAGTGCACTGTTTATTCTCAGATTCAACATGACTGCTTTGATGTGAGTGTGTATTGTGAGCATACTGGTTCTCAGGGAATGGATTGGACAATGAACCAGTTAATTGTTGTGTAACACACATTGTGGGTCCAGGACTGTCCACACATGAACTTGTTGGCATCAATTTTGTAGTATGCATTGTGGTCTCATGTGTGTGGTTTGGTGCCTACATGCAGTACAGTTGTTGTCCATGTGATGGCTGTCTGTGACATTGTTGCTTGTGCTGTTTGCTTTTGGGTGCACTACATGGACACTGTTGTGTCAAGTTGCTATGCCTTTGTTGTTCATTTGTGCACTGCCATGCAGATTAGGGGCACGAGTCCTAGGATGTTTTCATGTTCATTGTTTGCAGCATCTGTGAATGTGGCCCTTAGCGTGTGTCAAACACTTTTGCTAACTTATCAATTGGCTCTTATTCAGTGTTCATTTGGAAATTGGATGCAATGTCTCCCTATTCCCGGTATGTATGTCACATGTGGATTCTAGCACCCCCGCTTTCACGCGCACAGCAACATGGATATGTGTGCCTGTAGTGCACATGGTCCCACAGGTGTTCAATACGGTTTCGCTTTGCTTAGAGAAATTGGTGGACATGTTGCTTTCGGTGTCCATGAATAGCTTGGTGCTAAGATTTGATTGGTGCCTAGTTGATGCATTTTTTCTGTAGCAACATATTTTTACTTGTTCTTTTAGTTTTAGCATTTGTACAGTTATTCAGCCTACCGAATGATTTCAATCCATACTTTCCAAAATGGTAGTGGTGTGCTCCCCCTTGTAAGTCTTTTCTGGGGCCTCTGTTTGTGCATGTTGTTTTATGTCTAATGGACGCACACAATTTGGCCCTCCCAGTGGCACATTCTCACGGTGTTGTTGTGGGCATGGAGCATAGGCCCCAATTCATCATTGAATGACACCTGGGAGGAGGCTTCAGTGTGTGGACTCCGCAGGTACTAGTATTTAGGTGAAGTATGATTGCACCAGCTGTGTGTGTACAGCCTCTCCACATGCCCTTTGGCCAGCCATGTGCAAGGGTGGTGCCTGTGGGTGCAGCCGGTGTTCCACCTGCATGTCCAATTGTACACCATGCCGTGCGCCTCCATTGTGCAGGACACAAGAAGCCAAAATTATTCTACAGACTACTGGTGGTGCATATAGCAACACGCCACCAGAGTGGTCAAGGGAGCAGAACCGTGACTTTAGCACTCCGAATGTGCACTCCACTATACTTCTGGTGGCTACATGTGCAGTATTATATCTCAACTCAGCTGGTGTTGTGGGGTACCTGATGGGTGTCATCATGAAGGTAGTGAGCGGGTAGGCACTGTCCCCTGAAAATGTGTACATGGTTGTTATTGACATTTATTGGCCGGGTCTATTGTTCAGTGTGTGACATGCATGCATGTTCATGACCGTTCATACTAGGGCCCGGTGCAGTGGTGACATGCAGAAGATGTAGCTGTCATGTGTGCCTGGGAAATTAGCAAAGACTTCATAATGATTCCCTTGGCATCATACACTACCTGCACATTGATGGAGTGCTAGTGCTTCCTGTTCCGGTCGATGTGCTCTGTCAATCGGGGTGGACGTAGCGCAGCATGTGTGCAGTCTATTGCACCTAGCACACAGGGGAAGCGTGCCACTGCATAGAAATCCTGCATGACTGTCAGCCTTTCTGCCATAGTTCGGGCCATATATATGTGCCTGTGCACACATGCACATGCTGTTATGCATGACAGCACCTGGTGTAGACAGCGTGATTGTGTGGCCTACGATATCCCACCAACTATTGCAGTGGTCTGCTGGAAGCACCCAGTGGCAAGGAAATGGAGTGCAGTCACCACTTTTTCTAGCAGGATATTAGGCCATCTTCCCACACCCTGACATGGTCTAGGATGATATGGGCGCAGGGGGACTGTACTTGGCATAGACCTGGTCATCTGGCATCCCAAAAAGCGTAGTGCGTGTTGTGAAGATCCGGGCCCTTGGCATTCTCATCCTCCTGTGGTGACCGTGCACGATAGCTATGACCATTGCTGGATTCATTGTGCATGTATGCGTTTCCTTGTTTTGTATTGCGTCCTTTATAGGCATTTTGTCCTATGCATGCTTCGTCTGACTCACGCCATGACACAGCCCTTTCTATGCTCCACTCTGCTATATCCGATACTCTTGGTGTTATTGCCCCTGTCATGAGGATCAGCTTGAAACCCAAAGCTAAGTGCAACTTCTGGTACAACTCAGACCTTGTCACCCTTAAAATCAAGTGCAGGATGGCTGAGAGGAAATGGTGTGCTTCATGTACATCCTCTGACAAACTGGCCTGCAGCATGCTCCAGAGGCAATACTGACTCTCTGTCTGCACCAAGGAGAGAGTCCTCATCCAAGCCTGCATCTCCGCGGCATCCAACAACTCGGCCAAACTCTTTAAAATCTGCAAGGAGCTGGCCAATCCTGCGGCAGTCTCTACCTCTCCTGTCCCCTCCCAGGCCCTCTGCACGGCCCTGTCTTCTCATTTCATCTCTAAAGCTCAGGACATCCTGTCCTCTTTCTCTTCCTCTCCTCCTTCTCCCTCTACTCCCCTCTCTTCCTCTGCCCCTTTTGTGGCCACCTCTCCTTCCCCTTCTCTGCCACCTGTTCTCCCGAGAAAAGGTTTCTAGACAAGTCCGATCTATGAAAGTCTCCTAAAAACAGGTAGGTTTGTGTTGGATTCCTACACAGTTATCGCTTGTACACAATGTTATATGTGCTACCATTGTTCACTATTCATCATAAAGGGTATAGTCCACTCGTGTAAGCTTGATACCATTTGGATCTCTATTTATCACCATGGGTGCCAACATGTGTTTCGCCCATGTCAAGGTCTTTATCAAGGCTACAACCATTGTTAATTTGTTTATTTAGATATTAAGCATCATGTCCAAACATCATTGTGAGAAGTGCAAAGTGACATGTGATTACATGAAAAGGTGTGATCCTTGTAACATATGGGATATGTTAATAACAGGCAAACATATTTTGCATTATAAGAACAAAAATCACAATATTGTTATCATCATACAATGGTGAGTTTCCCGATTTCGTGTTTTGAGTATATATAATATTCCGAAAGGACAGACAGTATCATAAATCAGAAGAGAAATTAGTGCACAAGGGAAGGAATGGAAGGAGAATGTATGTTAGTTTAAATGTTGCATACATTTTGCTTACAGTATTGATTCAAGGATGGGCATGAGGGTAATGTGGAGAGCTCACCTAGAGGAAAGGTATCTCTTCTGAATTGAAAATAAGAAGGCAGGTAGCCCCAGGTGATTAATATCACTAGCTGTGGTGCATTTGGAGAGAAAGAAAATGACGTAGTTGGAACATTATGTTTGAGGAATGGGTTAGTCTTGTGGGAACAGGGTTCTGGTTCCCATCGTTGAGTCTGTGAGGTTGGTGGATGGGTGCGTGGCATTGCCCTCCGTGAAGTCACATTAGCCATGGAGTCTATGGTGGGCCACCTAATTGATGGCATATCTACTCTTGAATGGTATTTCGCTAGGTAGAGGGGGGGGACCATGATCAGAGTTAATTGGTCGTCCCCGAGTAAATTTGGACTGGTTTAGTTTAGTTTAGTTTAGTTTATTTATTTGTACCGCGCACCGAACCCTGGGGTAGCTGGGCGCCGGAGACTTAGAAACAGTTACAGCATGGCAAAAATATACAATACAGACTGTGATAAAACAACAACGGTGTAGCAGACCGGGTTACAGGTGGTCAACAGAGGCATGCAGAGAGGAAGTGCATTAAGCAGCGTTTTTGTTGGAAAGCCATGTTTTTGTTTTGGCTCTAAAAGTCCAAAATGAGGGTTCTGCTCTAAGGTATGGTGGCATAGCGTTCCATAGTTTGGCAGCTAGGACCGGGAAGCTGGCGCCACCTGCTTTTTTTAGGGAGAATTTGGGAACGGAAAGGCAATGTGCGTATGGTGTTCTAGTTGGTCTAGTTGAGGTGTGGTTGTGGAACTTGTCTGCCAGGTATTTGGGTGTGTCATTAGAGCGGCATTTATGGACGATGACGAGGGATCTGAGGGTGATTCTGTCTCGTACTGGGAGCCAGTGAGCATCTTGTCTGAAGCTGGAGATGTGGGCGTTTCGTGGGATACTGAAGGCGGCTCTGATGGCATTATTTTGAAGTACCTGTAGTTTGTTCAGGTTGTGTTCTGATGAGCCAAGAAAGAGGGTATTGCAGTAATCAATTTTTGAGAGCACTAACGCTCTGGCTAGTGTAATGCAGCTGGAAGGTGATAGGAAAGGTTTGCAGGCGTTGATGAGCTTATTGGTGTAAGCTGTTGAAGAGGCAGTTGCGTTCACCTGTCTTTTGAGCGAGAGAGTAGAGTCTAGATAAACCCCAAGGGTTTTAATTTCTTTGGCTACTGTGATTAGGTTACCGTCTATGTTGATGGACGCGTAACGGGGGTCTAGTTTGTTTAGTCGATGTTGGGAGCCGACAATGAGGAGCTCAGTTTTCTCGTCGTTGAGGCATAGGCCGTGCTCTGCCATCCAGGCTTGGATCTCTAAATAAAGGTTGTTGATTCTGGTGGAGTCCTCGTCGTAGCACCCTGATAGGGTGATGAGAACCTGGGTATCGTCAGCATAGTTTGTGTAAGTGACACCTAGGTTATCTAGGCGGTCAAACAATAGCTTTGTGAAGATATTGTATAGGGTCGGCGAGACGCACGAGCCTTGAGGAACGCCGCAGGTGATGGGGACAGGGAGTGCTGATGCCCCTGGGGAGAAGACCCGGGTGGTTCGGTTGGTTAGGAAGGACTGGATCCAGGCAGTCGCCTGGTTAGAGAAGGCCGCTGAGGTCATCAGATGTTCTGTGAGGATCTGATGGTCGACGAGGTCGAAGGCAGCTGATAGATCTAGCAGTAGGAGAATGGCTAGATTACCCTTGTCCTTTGCCTCGTCCATCTGGATTTTTAGGTCCAGTAGGGCTGACTCTGTTCCATGCCTTGGCCTGAAGCCGGATTGTCTGAGACCCAGGAGGTTGTTGTCTTCCAGGTGCTTCTGTATTTGCAGGTAGGCCACTCTGTCTAGGATCTTTAGGATGTAGGGAACGGTGGCGATTGGCCTGTAATTAGTTGGGTTATTGGGGTCTAGATTAGGTTTTTTTAGAAGTGGCATGACCCAGGCCTCCTTGAGGCTGCTGGGCACTGAGCTTGATTTGAAGGATGCATTGATGAGGGCTGTTATGAAGGGGGCCAGAGTGTTGGCGCCTTCTTGGATGATGGGAGCTGGGCATGAGTCCCCTTGGCATCTAGAGGGCTTGAGGCCCTTAATGATGCTTTCTACTTCTTTAGTGGAAACTGGTGAGAAGGAGAAGGGGGGGCAAGTAGGTGTTTTTGGGGTGGTGGACGGAGGATGGTTTGTTTTTTTGGAAAGGCTGAGCTTTTTCTGTTCGATTTTGGATTGTAACATGGTGATTTTGTCTGCTAGGGCTTTTTGAATCCTCTCACACCAGTCTGCATCTTTCACGCAGGTTTCAGCCAGAGTGGGGGGGGATTCGAGTTCCCTGAGGATATTGAAAAGCTCTTTTGTTTTGGATTTGGCGCTCTCAATTCTGTTATCATATGTCTCTTTTTTGGCCTTAAGGATAGCAGTTTTGTAGGTGGTGGCTGCTATCGAGAGTTGAGTTTTGTTGGAGAGGTTGGGCGTTTTTCTCCAGGTGGCTTCTGCGGCTCGTTTGGAGTTTCGGAGGATTTTTAGCTCTGGTGTGAACCATTTGTTCATATGGGCTGCCGGTTTGGCTTTGGTGAGTTTGAGTGGGGCGATGGTGTCTACTGCTGATTCTAACGTTTTGTTGTAGAGGTCAGCGAGTTTCTCCGCATCTAGGTTGGCGTAGTTTGTAGGGGTGCAGATATTGTCTATAAGTGGGCAGAGGTTTTGTAAGGTAATGTTGCGGTTGTTTCTGGTGAGGGTTTGGGGGATGGTAGGGGTTGGAGAGTTTGGTTGTGATTTCCCTTGGATGGAGAAGGAGATGGCGTGGTGGTCAGACCAAGCAGTTTGCTCGTTTTTTGTGATGGTCGTAGAGCAGTTGAGATCCGCTAGCCAGTCCAAGGTCCTGCCTTTGTTGTGGGTAGGGTCTGTGATTCTGAGCTTGAACCCTAGTTGGGAGATGGTGCTTTCCAGGGAGAGTGCATTGGTATCGTTTGGGTCGCCGAGACCGAGGTTGAGGTCACCAAGAAGGATAATTTGAGATCCTGTTTTGGTGTTGGTGGTCAAGAGGTCAGATATCTCTTCCTCAAATGTGGTGATGGGGCCTGGAGGTCTGTAAAGGAGGTGTAATAGTATGGTTTGTGTGGCAGAGAGTTGGAGCTTAGCTGACAGAAGTTCTGCAGATCGGAAGCTGGGCGGAGGGATTAATCTAAGTCCAAGGGATGTTTTAGCGATGAAGGCTACTCCTCCTCCTTTACCTATGTCCCGGTCTTTCCTTAGTATTGAATAACCTTCTGGGATGGCGAGGGATAAGGCTGGGCCTGCTGCTTGGTGCAGCCAGGTTTCCGTGATAGCCAGGAAGTGTAGATTGTTGATAGAGATGAAGTCTGCGATATCTAGCGCATGGGCGACCAGGGAGCGGGCATTGACGAGGGCGCCCTTGATTAGTGGCTGTTCAGATGTGCTCAAGGGGGCTGATTGGGTGATGTTCAAAGTTTGAGCGGAGTTTGCTTGAATGTGTGTGGGATGAAAGGAGTGTTTTTTGGCGAGTGTCTTGGGGGTTATGAACCGAGAGCCGAGTCTCAGGTTTCTGTCTTTCAATGTGCATGGGTTCCAAGGAGTGGGCGGAGCAGCAAATCGGCGGATCCATTCTATAGGACTGAGGGCGTCAGGCTTGTCAATATGTTGGGTCTCCAAAAAACCCATAGTATGTTGGGTTGGGAGTGATTGCGGACGGGGTTTGTGGTGGGTGGTGTTGTTGTGGTGGAGCAGGGCGAGTGTAGCCGTTAAGGTGAGCGTGGCTAAGTAGAAGTTTGCCATGGGTGGTCAGAGTAAGACCCGGGTGTAGTTGGCCGAGGTTGACTAGGTGGTAGTAATAGAGTAGTTTGAGGTGAGGCGGGAGCCGACTGGGTCGGGATAGGCAGGATGGCAGGTAGTCAAGATCAGAGTGGGTACAATGGGCAGGCACGGTGGTCAATGGACTAGGCACAGAGGCTAGCAGATAGGCACATTCAAGGTGAGGCACAGTGGTCAACCGACTAAGGCACGGTGGCTAGCAAGTAGGCACATTCAAGGTGAGGCACAGTGGTCAACAGACTAAGGCACGGTGGCTGGCGAATAGGCACATTCTAAACTGAGGCGCATAGGAAAAGTACATGCTAAATGCATGCACCAAGGCACCATACAGCGGTCTAGATGGTCTGTAGGCGACCAAAAGGCACAATATAGCAGACTAGATGGTCTGTAGGCGACCAAAAGGCACAATATAGCAGACTAGATGGTCTGTAGGCGACCAAGGCACAATATAGCAGACTAAATGGTCTGTAGGCGACCAAAAGGCACAATATAGCAGACTAGATGGTCTGTGGGCGACCAAAAGGCACAATATAGCAGACTAGATGGTCTGTGGGCGACCAAAAGGCACAATATAGCAGACTAGATGGTCTGTAGGCGACCAAGGCACGATATAGCAGACTAAATGGTCTGTAAGCGACCAAAAGGCACAATATAGCAGACTAGATGGTCTGTGGGCGACCAAAAGGCACAATATAGCAGACTAGATGGTCTGTAGACGACCCATGTTGGAGGCTGGGAGCACATTTCAATGGAGTCGGTTACGGTTATAAACATACAGTGGTGTCTCCGGTGCTGGCATGTACTTACAGTACGTTTTCATTGTCCAGGTGGTAGTCTATCGGTTGGAGAGTAGAAAAATTGTGCAGGGGGGGTGGCCACGCCGCGCTTCCATGCGCGTAACAGGCGCAGGAACAGGCCTTAGTATGGCCTTCGTGTGGCCGCCGGCGTCCGCCTGCCGGCGGATGCAGATTTCAAATTAGGGCGGGTTATCGAGGCTCAGCCTCGTTTTCGTGCCACGTTGCGCCCGGCATATCAGGGTCAGGCAGGGAAGTGGGACAGGGACAGGCAGGCCCCCTGTATGCTGTGGCTGTGATCCGCGATGTGGATGCCGCTTCTGGGAGGGGGGAAAGGGCTCCTGCCCTCTTCCCTTGGCATGGGCGTCAGAGTGGGCTTGTAGGCGCAGGAACAGGCCTTAGTATGGGCGACCAGGGACCAGGGACCTGGTCATATGATCTTAGCTAAGGTAACCATGGTGTGGCAGACCCCGTGCATGTGGGTTGAGAGTAGCGAGGTGTTTAGATTAGTGGATTTGATGATGTGACTGTGCCTGTTCTAAATGAGGTCTGTCCTTAATGAGGATAAGAAGGGGGGGTCCAAATCGTTAAGTGGTACCAGAGTTATCCAAGGGGGGCTTGGGGTGATGCGGTCCTCACCAGTGGTCGCCATGATGGTGCCTAAAGTGCTGATCGGGCCTGCAAGTGAGGTTGAGTGTTAAAATTGCGTGGGTTAAGGGGTGAAGTCTTTAATGGCATTACGCGACCTGGTGTGGATTTTGTGATGGCGAGAGTCGCCTGGCTCTATATTACATTTAATGTAGCCTGAGTGGGTCGAGGTAAAAGAAAAGAATGTGGGTGAATCCAACAAGTTTTCGTTAAAGCTGAACGCGCATGAGTGTGACACAATCACATAAGGATTGTTGGGTTGGAGAGGAGTTGTGCACTAATGAAGTTAAGACAGCCTTGATTGCGTCGCATCATAAGGTTCTTATATGCGACAAAGAATTCTAAATGAGGGAAGGCAGAAATGCGCGGGTTGGTTCGTTGCTGCCGATATGGTATTGCACGCATCTCCTAGATAGTCCATACAGTTATCGCAGGGGCAAAATTATGTGGATAACAAGTGAACTGAAGCCTGATACCCTCCCGCTTACACTATAATTACTGTTAGTAGATTGGCCATGTTCAAAAACCGTTCCGAAAAGAGGGTGACTCCATCAATGTGAAAGGGGAACACTATTTCTCTCCAGTGTCCCGCTTACCTAAATGGCACGGTCCCTATAAACACTCCTGTGGGTATCTGCCAGTGTCCTGTGTTGGACTGAAACCGAGTGTTCACTTAAAAGGTTTCCTGTTGTCTCAAACCCTGGCACCTGGATAGGTTGATGTACTGTGTCCTAGGGTTCGTCTAGCTGGTCATGTGATTTCCACATTGGATGATTACTGTGGATGTTGGCTGTGATAACATCTGTGTCTGTCAAGTGAGGAAGATACCACTAGGGCTGGCAAGGTGCCTATTGTTGTTTAACGTGCCATATGGCATCAGATTAAATGGTCAGAAGTCAGAGACCACTAATTACATTATAAAAGATTGCGTTAATCATAGGTATGTTTACCAACATCAAGCCACAGTTGCAATTACATTTGTAATGTATACATGGTGCCATTGTTTGGCTGCATAAGGACTTGAGTTTCACTGTTTCTCTTAGATTAAAATGTTCCAGTTTGGATTTAAACTTGTGGTCGTGAAACGGAGACCAATAATTAAAAGCAAGTGAATTGATCCTTTCATAAGCACATATAATGAAGTCGGGCAGTAGTTTAGAATGTAACCATGTTGCACTCTCTGGTGTGTATCACGTGGTGCATAGATACTGTGGCCGGGCAGTCGTTTAAATTGCAATCGTATTGCATTATCTGGAGTTTATCATGTGGTACCAAGTTCAGCTGCTTGGTACAAGCTACGAGTGAGCCTGAATTTCACATGGTTTGTGACACATGCATATGGTCGGTGAGTGCTGGGTGGATCCCACTTGGTTAATTTGTGATCCAGATAATATAGTAAGAGATGCGGGGTGGAGTGCATTGAAATGCCAGCTCGGGTGTTATTCTTGTGGATACTCAGTGATTGAATGTGTGTTAATAACTGGGTGGGGACTAATTGTCCATAAAATGAGTCTACGTTGCTCAATACCGCTTTTTACCGGTTGCGTCATGTAGATCAATGGAGTCCACATCTTTTGATCGGTGTAATGGTGGTCTGTGCAAAGTGTTCCGAAGTGTAGGAATCCAACACAAACCTACCTAATCTTGATTTGGGGCACAAGAGCACGGTCCCTACAGTGCCTACAACCGGCTGTATGTACAAACAAACCAAATATCTAATGAGGAGTCAGGCACGGTAACCAATTGTTCTTGGTGCTCTCATCAAAACAGGTTCTCCCCTGTTCCTCTAAAACCATCAAGGACCCCATTGACACCCTGGCTCTTGCTTTGGCTGACTTCTGAAACCACTCCTTTGCCACTGGAGTCTTCCCTTCCCCCCTGAAGCACTCCCTTGTGCACCCTCTTCTTAAGAAACCCTCAGTCGAACCTCTCCTGCCCTGCTAACTACATCCCAATCTCCATCACACCTTTCCTGGGCAAACTCCTGGAAAAGCTGGCCATCTCCCAGCTTAATCTCCACACTGAATTGGTTGGGTGTCCCTATGACCATCAGTCCGGCTTCAGAGCTGCCAGAAGATTGGAAACTGTTCTCATGAACATCTGTGAAGACCTGCTCTCCAACCTCGACTACAATATCCCCTGTGTCCTCCTCTTACTTGATCTCTCTTGTGCCTTTGACATGGTCAAACATGCCATCCTGCTCAACCGTCTTTGTAATAATCTGGGTATCACTGCTTGGCTGACCTCTTTCCTCTCTGATCGACCCTCCCTGGTCCAACTTGGCTCCTTCCTCTCCTCTATCTCTATCTCTACCTGTGGTGTTCCCCAGGGGTCTAACCTCTCTGCCTGGTATTTCAACCAGTACCTGGCACTTCTTTCCCACCGTATTGCCACTCTCTGCCCCAACATTCAGTGCTAGGCGGATGACACTCAGCTAATTTTCTGGCTCCCTTCCGCCACCTCGTCTCCCTCTCTCATTTCTGATTGTTTGTCCGCTATCCAGGACTAGTGTGCCGCCAACGATCTCTGCCTTAATGCCAGTAAGACTGAGATTCTCCTCATTGGTACACCTGCTCCTTCGTTTCCTGTCGCTCTCTGACCAGCCTCTCTAGGCCCTCTTCCTTCTCCCACCTGTGAGGCTAGAAACCTCTGGGTCATCTTCGACTCAATTCTCTCCTTTTCTCCTCACATCTCTGATGTCTCTAAGAAGTCACAGTACCAGCTGCACCTCCTCAGAGGTATTCTTCCTTTCCTCTCCTTCCCCCAGAAGCTCACTTTCCCCAGAGTTCTGGTTCTCTCTAGGCTGGACTACTGCAACAGCCTCTTTCTAAACTTGCCTGCTTCTACTCTCCACCCTCTGCAACTCATCCAGAACAGGACTACAAGACTTGGCCTTGGCCTCAAGCCCAGGGATCGTATCTCTCCAGGACTGAGATCTCTGCACTGGCTCTCAGTGGCTGCGAGGATTAAGTTCAAGACCCTTTACATTGTCCACAATGGCCTTCTGGGGCATGGGCCTTAATACCTCCAACTCTCTCTTCCTAAATATCTTCCTTCTCAAGCTCTTCGCTCATCTGCCTCCAACTCCCTCAGGATCAGTCGCTTCTCCAAGCAACAAGTTGGTGGTAGATCTCTTTCTTCGGCTGGGGCCTCCCTCTGGAACAGCCTCCTTGCCTCCCTGAAACTTGAGGAGAACCCTTTCTGGTTCCAGGAGCACCTCAAGACCTTCCACTTTGCTTCTGCTTTCACTTCTGCTCTCACCTGCTGAACTCCTGACTGAATCTGCACTAGTCACCTGGCTACCCTCTGATCTTGGGCCCAGGTCCCCTCCCCCACCAGCTGCACACCTGCACTGCCTCCCGGGCAACCCCTTCGCTTGGGGGCTGTTTCTGTATCCCCACAGTCCCCCAGCACTTGACACTTGATGTCTGCACTCACCCCTGCACTTGCCAATAGTTGGCTGCACTTCTACCTATTGTTTTTATTTATTTTATTTATTCTTTAGCCTATGTATGCACTGCCTTCTCCCCCTTCCCCCTGAACTTTACCCTTACCCCATCCCCTAGCCCTTGCGCAAGCTCAATGTCACCTGGCCCAGTAAGATCGTTGTCTTTGTCTTATCACTGTTCCCCCTTCATTGCGTCCTCGCACCTTGAAACACTTGTCTATAGGCACGTTATAAATGGCATATCATGTTGACCTTTATGCCTACTATCATGTGGCATATGGTTTACAGCGTTTAAGTGTGCTTTTTCACAAGCCATCGTTCAGATTTCAATTCCATGAATACGGTTGCATTTGCGTGAGTATGGGCATATGATTGCTTGGCCGTGGACCGTCCCACAACTAGCCCACATGTTCAAGTGTTCTTCCTCATTCTGCAAGATCCGCCCCCTATTTGGGTTGCTGCGTAGGCCTGGACCACACTCTGCGTGGAGTCTCGCGCAAGGCGCTTGCGTCGACTCGCAGAGACGTGCCAGTCCTGCGGGAACTCCACGCAAGTCCCAGAGACGTCCCGCACAGTCGGTTCCATGAATCGACGAACAGGCAGGGACATAATTTGGGGGTCACAACGGGTCGCAATTGCTGCCCCTGTGGTCTCCCTTGCTACCCCTAAAAAAGAAAAGTTGTATTTTTAAATGTTTTTTTTTAACGTAAGCTCATGGGCTGTGGCCAGTGCAATGTGGCTCTTTATTTTTAGAGTGGCTGACTTTCTTGTTCAGGCCTCTTAAAAAAAACAGAGGGTTCCACAAGTGTATGGGCCTCATTCCGAGTAGGGCGCAAAGGGATATCGAGCACCATTAAGGACATCGGTGCCGGTAATCCCTTTGCGCCCTACTACGAGGTCCCTTTGCGGCCCCTTCCTTAATGCCTGCTTTTACCAGGCGTTATGGACGGGTCCCGCAAAGGGACTTCAGAGCTAATAACGGTACCATAATTTACGGTACCGTTATTAGCACCCTCCCCATTCCCATTGAGCCCTATGGGGGCTCAAATGGGAATGGGGATTGACATTTTCAATGGGGACTTACCGGTCCCGCTAATAGCGCCATGACTAGCGCCAACCTCGGAATGAGGCCCTATGTCTTTGAGCAGTCATCCTAAATAAGATTAATTTGTCCTTCTGGAATTCTATACAATAATTGCTAGACTCATTAAAGGGTTATTTCAGGGACACTTCAGTGGGTGAGTCACTGATTTAGTCTGTTATTAAACACCTAAACTCAGCCTTCTGAGGTCGATAAATGAGTACCAACACATGTTGGCTGATATTGTACCTATATTTGTTCTATATAAATCGCTTAAGCATAAGTGCTATTTAATAACACATCATTACCATTTGGTATTGGACATCTGCTTGCATTCACAGTAATTTGGTAATATGGGCCTATACACATTGATATTGACGATACATATGGTGATCCATTCTTGGATGAAATGTATATCAAATTATAGTGATATGGCAACCACATTTTTTTTCGTAGTGTACTGAGGAACAATGCTATGTGATGCCACTTCATGTTTTGTCAAGGGGTGAAAGGTCGTGTTCTATCGCTTCCTGTGATGTCACTTCAGGGTGGGGGTCAAATTACATCACTTCCTGTGATGTCATCGGAGGTCAACCGTTGTGTGATGTCACTTCTGCTACCCCTGGCATTTTGGTGAAATGACGTCCCTGCGAAGAGGGTTTTGCACGCAGACTGGCACGCAAATCCTTGATTTCCCACACAAATATTTCCATGAATCGGGCCCTATGTATACAGTGTTCTATCCATAATGTTCATTTTGATCTTAGAACTTTGGTGGATGAAGCTGCAACACTTTCCTTTTCTCCTTTCCATTACCCACCCTCACAGTCTTGTAGCATAAAACAAATAAGGCAGGGGCCCTGGGGCATGTGGTGAGTGGCACTTGTAATCACGTCACTGCGCAAAATGCACAAGCATTGGAACTTGGGCCTGTCTGTGGGGACTCCCCTTGCGAGATCTCGGCACAGCGGATCTCACGAGCATTTGTGCGCAAAGCGCGAGGAAAGCGAGACACATGCCAGAGCTCGAGCAAAGGTACCAGTATACAGTCAGGCCTTGGCACTTCTGCTATTTAGGGGAATCTGCCCTCCTAGAGTCTGCCCATCTGCAGACAGGTGAGCTATTGAGGGGAATCAGCCCTCCCACAATCTGCCTATCTGCAGACCCTTGACTTGAGCGTAATTCCATGGCTGAGGGCAGCCTCATTGGGGCTCCAGCTGACAAGGGATTTCAACACCCCTGGACATGTACAATGCAGTGGAGATAACTGCATGGCGCATATGAACAGAAATGTGAGTACCAGCCCCTCCATTACCCTGGACTCCAATACCCTTGCTACTCCTTGTGTTCAGGTGTCAGAATAAACACCTCCTTTTACCACTCAAGTGTCCTGTGGTCATTCAGGCCACCACATAGTTGGTGATGAGGACCAGAAAACATCCACACAGGAATCATGCAGGGCGCCACGCCACCACCCTCCTTCCTCCAGTCCCCCGGCACGCCGGAAATCCCATGGAATCAATGGAAACCACTGTTCTCTATGTATCTGGAAGCATAAGGGGGTACGGGCTATTCGCCGGCCAGAAAGAAGGCCTGCTACTCAGCCCCATGGGGGTTGAAGGACAGCACATTTTCACAGGGTTAAAGCGAACGATGATGTCTACAACGAGGAAGTTGACTGCATAATAAAAAGATTCTCCAACAAAGAGAATGTGGTCCTCCACAGACTAAAGTTTTACACAAGGAAACAAGAAGGTAATGAACCTGTCGATGACTACATCACCAGGATCAGAGAACTAGCTGCATTGTGGGGATTCGGGCATAACGTTGAACAAGACATCTGTGACATGTTAGTGGTCCACACCAATTCCTGCAAAGTCCAAGATAAATTCATACAAGAGAAAGAACTGGACCTAGATAAAGCCATACAAATTGCAAGCAAGGGCTGAAGAAGAGACCTCGAGCAGATGTAGAGAAGTAAGTGGGCCATCGCCCGCACCTGAAATGGCCACTGTGCAATGGAAAGGGTGCAGAGAGAGACATCCGCGAGAAGTCGTCCGGGAGAAAGGACCAAAGTGGAGAGAAGCACCCAAGTGCTACAGATGTGCCAGCACCAAGTACATGGCGAACGATCGAGATTGTCCCGCAAGGAACAAGGAATGCTCCAAGTGCAGGCGATTTGGCCACGTTGCCGTAGCATACACTTGGTGGGAAAATAACATCACCCGCATTGATGGAGACAGAAGAAAGAGCGATGAAGAAGATCTGTACGACAAGCCAATGGTGATCATGGTCAACTCAACTCAAGCAAGGAGGGAGAAACCCCACTGCGTGGTGAGAGTGGAGAGAATGGAAACGCACGTCATGGCTGACTCAGGGTCCGACATGACCATCCTGCCCACCCAGACATACAAGAACATGATGGGACGCGACTTGGCCGAAATTAGAATCACCGAGCCGAGGCCCACAGTCTTCGGGGGAGCCACCGTAGATCTGTTAGGCTACATCAGAGCGAAACTCGAACTCAAGGATAGGTGCACCACAACGAAAGTCTACTTTTCGTCCAAGGGTCCACCTGTACTGGCATGGAGCTACCAGCATATACTGAGCATCCGGTTAGACCCCAGCACCGCTGAACTAGTGCTGCTGGTCTCCTCAGGAGGAGCACCAAATCTAAAAAGTGAATTCCCCACGTTGTTCTCCGAAACACCCGGGAAAATAAAAAATTACGTGCACAAAATCCAACTAAAACCCAATGCAGTACCGGTCAAGCACAAGGTCAGGCCCATTCCAGCGACAGTGAGAGTTGCGCTCGATTCCCAGCTTCAGAGAATGGTCAAGGAAGGAACCATTGAGACTGTTGAGTCCTCGGAATGGTTAAGCCTGGTGGTCCTCAAAAAGAAAATACCCATATCAGAGTACTGAGTGAAGTACTTGGAAAACTACAGAGCGCAGGAGTCCACCTGCGTCAGGAAAAGTGCATATTTGGAGTACCTGGGTTATCACATTTCAAAGGAAGGAGTAAGCCCCAAGAAAAACCTGCTACAAGCCATAGTTGATGCCCTAGCCCCGATTTCAAGAGATGAACTTCGGTCGTTCCTAGGTCTCACGGAATATTAACCGAAATTCATTCCCAGATTCTCCAAAATCACCTTGCCTTTGAAAGAACTCCTGAAGAAAGGTGCGGAGTACACATGGGAATCACAAGTCGAGGCCTTCGCTGAAATCAATAAGAGAATTCTGCATGCACCCTGTCTCAAACCGTTCAATCCCGAATGGTAAACGTTCATAACGACAGACGCCAGTGCATATGGTTTGGGCGTCACCCTTACCCAAAAGAAGGGAGACACGAAAAATATAGTTGCCTTCACTTTGAAAGCACTGTCCACCTCAGAAAAAACGACTCCACTGTCGAAAAAGAGATGCTGGTGTGTGCCTGGGCCATGGAGTATTTCAGGTCATATGTTTGGGGAACCAAATTCCGCCTAGTCACAGACCACAAATCCCTGGTGCACATGCTGAGCCCTGGTGGCACAAAAACGGTGACACCATGCCTAGCAAGAATAGCCGCCAAACTGCTGGAGTACACATATGAGATTAGCCACATTGCGGGCTGGAAGAACGCCCAAGCGGACTGCATGTCCAGGCTTCTGAACCAAAGGTCCCCGGGCACCACATTCCTCAAAGACGAATGTGTGGTGGCATCTATAGGAGATCTAAAGAACAAAGATTTTATGGAGATGAGCAAGTTGCATTGGCAGGAAGAAATAGTACAGGATGATGCCCTGGGCCGAGTAGCGGAATGAGCCCGCAAAGGTTGGCCCAATGAGAGAGCAGTGCCGGAAGGTCTGCAACCATATTGGAAAGTTAGCAACAAAATTACAGAAATGGATGGTTTAATAATGAGAGGCGACCAAGTCATTCCCCCAAGAGGCATCCGTAAGGAGATATTGTGTAGAGCTCATGCTGGTCATCTAGGCAGCAATATGACAAGACGCAGAGTGTGCAATGCGTACTGGTGGCCTGGAATGGACCAAGATGTAAGGGCAATAATCGAAAGATGCCATTAATGCACAAACAGCAGCAAACGACTAAAGGTGCAACAGGCACCCATGCTACCCACAGAAATCCCACACAGCGTCTGGCACAAAATAGGGCTGGACTTCATTGGCCCATCGGATGGCATGTCGAGCGACTACAGGTATCGGGTAGTCACGGTGGACTATGTCTCCAAGTGAGTCGAAATCAAATTTGTGCCGGACATCACCACGGGCACAGACATAGAAGTATTCTGCTCCGTCTTTCAAAGGGAAGGGCTCCCCAAAGAGATTGTAACAGACAATGGGGTGCAACTAGTTTCCAGAGAGATGAAAGAAGCACAATATCCGTCAGTTGAGAGCAAGCCTGTAAAACCCACAAGCCAACGGGTTGGTAGAAAGGGCAAACCGATACATCAAAGTGGCCTTACAACTGGCAAGTGCATCAGTCATGAATCCATGCAAGATCGTCAAAGAGGCTGTAGCAGCACATCGCTTGACGCCAAATGCCATCACAGAAGTATCCCTGTTTCATTTGTTGAGAGGGCGAAGGGCTGAATCCACGCTGGTACCACTGTGGGTCCACAAAGTCAGAGAGGACGATGACATTGACATGAACAACATTATCTTCAGATTGCAAAAGAACAAGGAAATCATGAAATCTGAAGGCGACAAAAAACAGAGCAGCACATCGCACTGAAGTCAATGAAGGGGACTTGGTGAAAATAAACCTACCCCATAAAGACACTGCCACGGGCTCCAAATACAGCAAGGCCATAGAAGTCATACAGAAAGGAACCAACCATGTTCATACCAGTGATGGAAGAAGGTGGAACCTGGAAAGAGTGGCCGAGTACAGGAAAAGAGTGTCCTGACCCTCCAGGGGAGTAGGAGATGACCAATGGGGGACAGCCAGCAACCATCAACAACCAGAGATGGACGTCATGGAAGAGGGGAACCAAATCGAACATGCTCACATGAGCTCCAAACCTCGGTTTAGAGAATCATACCGGGAGGCAACCTCAGCGGACCAAACCCCATGTGACAAATCCTGCAAACCACCCAATCCCCCAAGGCAGCCACTGACCAGAAAGGCCTCAACGGGAGAGAAAGAAGACAACCAGGCTTACAGACTTTGTCATGGACTAAGAAGCAGCTTTTCCTACGAAAGGAGGTGTGTGGGGACTCCCCTCGTGACATCTTGGCACGGCGGATCTTGTGAGAGTTTGTGCGCGAAGCGAGAGAAAAGCAAGAAGAGCCGTAATGGAGGCACCAGTGTACAGTCGGGCCTCGGCACTCCTCCTATTGAGGGGAATCAGCCCTCCTACATTCTGCCCATCGGCAGACCCCTGAGCTATTGAGGGGAATCAGCCCTCTCCCAGTCTGCCTATCTGCAGACCCTTGAGCTGAGCGTAATTCCATGGCTGAGGGTAGCCTCGTGGGTGCTCCAGCTGACAAGGGATGTACAATCCAGTGGAGATAACTGCATGGGGCATATGAACAGAACTGTAACATCCCCTCCTTACACTGGACACCAATACCCTTGCTACTCCTTGTGTTCAGGTGTCAGAATAAACACCTCCTTTTACCACTCAAGTGTCTTGTGATCATTCAGGCCACCACACTGTCTTTCAGACTGTCTTTCTTGAGTTATTTCTGCAAAGCCCCCCTCCACCATTCTCCCGCTATTCCTACACGAGTACATGTGTTGTGTTACTAATGGAGTCGAGTGGGCATTGTTGTATCCTTGTGGGGGAATCCCTGGCCCCCACCATGATGCGTCGTGAGCCCCGGGCTTCCCTCCCTCCAGGAACTCACATGGAGGCGATGTGACAGGCTCGGGCTCCCCGGTCGCGAATGCCATGGCCGGGAACACCCCGTTTATTAATAGGGCACGCAGTGGCATGCAACATCACGCCGCCGCGTGCTATTCACTTAAAGGAGTAGTACCCCACTCCTCCTTTTTCAGGCTGGCATCTATGACAGTCTCAGACTGCAGGGCCGGGCCGGGTCGAAGAAGGCCATTGTGTCTTCCTCAGTGAGGGCACTTTTAATGTCCTCAAACACCGCCTGTTACAGTGGTCCCCACTGCCACGCCGTCTCTTTCTTCGTGAATGCCCATAGCGGCTCCGACCTGGATGCCAGGTTTTTGATAAAACGGCCACAGTAGATGACCATCCCCAGGAAGCTTCTCACTTCAGACACATTTTTAGGTGGTTTCGCCTCCTTGATATCCTACACCTTCCTGGGGTCTGGAGACACTTCTCCCTCTTTGAACATGAATCCAAAGAACTCTATGCTCGTCCTCAGGAACTCACTTTTATCTCGGTGGAGTGTGAAGCCTAGTGACTGAAGTCTCTCGAAAGTCTTTGCCAGTCTCTGTAGGTGGTCCACTTCTGACTTGGCGAACACCAGGATGTCGTCACTAATGTTGAGAACACCCTCTAGGTCTGCCAGCGCCCCCCTGATAATGTTTTGAAATACCTCAGCCGTGGAGGAGACCCCGAAGCAGAATCGCTTGTACCGGTATAGACCCTGGTGGGTCGTGAAAGTCGTGATGTATCTCGACTCTGGATGCAGGAGGACTTGGTGGTATTCCGCCTTCAGATCTAGCTTCGAAAAGAAGCACACTCCATGCAGCTCTGCGATAATGTCATCAATCATGGGTGTGAGATGGCGTTCCCTCCTGATGGCTTTGTTGGGAAGCCTCATGTCCACACAGATTCTTACCGAATCCGGCTGCTTGGGTTTCCTGGCAACTACAATTGGGGACACCCAGGGCGTCGGACCTTCCACCTCCTCTATAATGTCAAGGTTCACCAGATTGTCTAGTTCTTTGTCCACCAATTCCCTCAGATGGAATGGTACCCTGCGGTGTTTGAGGGCAATTGGCTGCACCGAGTCATCGATGTGAAGTCGCACTGGATCCCCAACCATGCGGTCAATCCCTTGGAAGAGGCCTGTGTACTTTTCCAGGAGCGTTTGTATATCATCCACATACACTGAGTTTGCGAAGCTCACCAGACCAAGGGCTTTAGCCGCCGCACAGCTAAGTAGGGTGTTGGTACTGACTGGGGTGATGTAAAACCGTGCTTTAATCTTGGAACTTCCAAGCCCTACCCTGGCCACAAATACACCATACAGGGGAATAGGATGCGATTCCCCAAATGTGAAGATGCAAGCCTTCGGGGTTGACAGTTTGGGATGGCAGGGCATGGCATCATAATGCTGATGGGCCATAACGTTGACTGATGCCCCCGTGTCCACCAGCACCGATACTGGAGAGTCATTGACTGCCACGATGCATCTTGGCTGTCTTCGGCCCTTGGCTTGGAGTGCATCAATGTTTGATACAAAGAATATATTCTCCTCTTCCTCGGGTTGGGCACTTTCCTCCCCCTGATCTACTTGGGCAACGTTTGGAAGGCGAGATTGTCTGAAAAACCCAGATCGGACTGGTCCTCTGGGCACCATCACTGGTAGGGACACTCTGCACACCCTTGCGAAGTGGTCCATCATGCCACACCGTCCACATGGCCTCGCTGCGGCTGGGCATTCACCGGGGTGGGGCAGGTCGTACACGCACTTCTGACATGCTTCGCCTGGCTTCCTGCCCCTCTCACAGAAGTTGCCAGGCGGCCTACATAAACCCATGCCACTACAATCCACGGCACACACCTCCTCCGACTTGGCCGCGGCCGGGAACGCCCCCTTTATTAATAGGGCATGCGGCGGCGTGTAACGTCATGCCGCCGCGTGCTATTCTCTTAAAGGGGTAGCACCACAGGTATTTACTTTGTGTAAGCTTTACTGCTATGTGTTCTTTGAAAATTACCAGCAGTTTAAAGAGCATTATTTATTTATTTTTATTTATTTGTATTTGTAGAGCGCACTACAGCCCACAGGCATCGCGGCGCTATAGCAGTACTCAAAGAAGGCTCGCTTAAGGGTTACAGTGAAGCCGCCCAGGTTGATAGACTTAGTGACGATACAATGCATGGTATAGGGTTACATACATATTCAGATCATGGTACATTGCGGGGATTGCGGTTGCGCAATGCAAGTCATACAAAGAGACTGGGTTTGATGGCCTTGCGGAAGGCCACATGGGAGTCAATAGTCCTAATGTGAGGGGGGAGTGAATTCCAGTGAGTGGCTGCCATAGTTGGGAAACTGGTGCCGCCAGCCCGGGCTTTGCGTATTCTAGGAATAGCAATCAAGTTGGAGTAGGGGGTTCTGGTAGGCCTCGAGGAAGGGGGTTTAGAGATTCTCTGTGCCAAGTAGGGGGGTGCCTGTTCATGAAGGCACTTGTGTGTCAGGACAAGGGTTTTGAATATGATCCTTTCTTTGACTGGTAGCCAGTCGACCTGCCTTCTAAGTGCAGAAATATGATCCCTACGCGAGAGTCCAGTGGCGGCCCTGAGCGCATTGTTCTGAACAATTTGTAGTTTAGCAAGATTCTTGGCTGAGGTGCCTACCAGGAGGGCATTACAGTAGTCCAATCTGGATCCGATTATGGCCCTGGCAATGGTAAGGCAATGTTGTTGTGACAGGAAGGGTCTTATTGTGTTGATGAGTTTGGAGTGGTAGGCAGAGGTGGATGCAATGGCGTTGACCTGTCCGTCCATAGATAGGTTAGGTTCCAGGTATACACCCAGTGTTTTAATTGATTGTGAGACAGTGATAGGGATGTCATCAATGGTGAAGGAGGAGTATAGTTGGTCAAGTTTGTTCAGGGTGGAGGGGGAGCCTACCAGTAGAAGCTTGGTCTTCTCACTGTTGAGACAGAGCCATTTTTCTGCCATCCAGGATTGGATAGTCGCATAGATGGAGTTGAGGGTGTTAGTGTCAGATTGGTAATCACCCGTGAGGGGGATGAGCACCTGGGTGTCATCTGCATAGTTTGTATATGAGATTCCCAGGGCATCCAGGATTTTGAATAGTGGCCTGGTGAAGAGGTTGTATAGAGTGGGGGCAATACAGGAGCCTTGTGGAACCCCGCATTTGATGGTGCTGGGAGTTGCACAAGAGGAGTCAGAGAAAACCCTCATTGCTCTGTCCTGCAGAAATGAAGTAATCCATTTGCAGGCCTTGGTCGAAAAGTTTGCTGCTGTGGAAAGGTGGTGGCAAAGGGTCTTGTGATCAACTAGATCAAACGCAGCAGAGAGGTCTAGGAGCAGAAGGAGTGCAGGTTTGTCTACGTCTCTGAGGTCATCGATCTGGTTTTTCAGGTCAAGGAGGGCAGTTTCTGACCCGTGCCGAGGTCTGAACCCTGATTGCCGTAGGCCACAGAGATGGTTCTCTTCAAGGAATTTCTGAACTTGCAGGTAGGCTGCTTTGTCCAGGATTTTTAAGAGGAAGGGGACAGTGGTTATGGACCGGTAATTTCCTGGGACGGTAGGGTCCAAGGAGGGTTTTTTAAGCAGTGGACTAACCCACGCTTCTTTGAGACCAAGGGGGACATGGCCGGACCAGAAGGAGGCATTGATGAATGCTGTGAGGAATGGGGCTAGGGAGGGTGCACAGTCCTTGATGACCTGTGCTGGGCAGGCATCTCCTTTACAATTTGATGGTTTGATAGACCGGAGAAGTGTGATGACTTCTGTTTCGCTCATGTCTTTAAAGTCAAACACCAGGGAGCAACTGGGGATGGTCTTAGGTGGAGGTGGGTCATTGTGATTCTTGGCTATGTGGATGGCCAGAGCTTTTTGATGAGTGATGATCTTTGCCTGCAAAGTTTCAAGCTTGTTCAGCATGGCTGACTGGATTGTGTTACACCAGGCTTTATCCTTGAGGAGAGAAGAAGGGGGTGTGGAAGGAGTCTCCAGCTCTCTGAAGAAAGAGAATATTTCTCTTGTCCTTGATTTAGCATTGGCTATCCTCGTGTTAAAGGAGGAGACTTTAGCAGTGGTGATGGCAGTTTTGTATTGTTTGGACAGTGCTTTAAAGGCAGCCTTGGTGTTTTCTGAGGGGGATTTGCTCCATGACTTGAGGGCAGCTCTCTTTTTTGCGCGCAACTGCAGGAGTTCTTGGGAAAACCATGCATTAGTATGCTTAACTCTTTTGGCTTTTTTGAGGGTGAGTGGGGCCACAGTGTCAATGGCTTGAGTGATGGCCCTTTTGAAGTCATCGGCCAGTGTTTCCGGGTCATTGGAGTATGGGGGCAGTAAGGCGGGCACCGAAAGGTGTTGAGCTAGGTTGTCATGAGTGAGCTGCTTGGAGCTTCGTGTGAGTGCGGCCGGTAGGGGAGTGGTGGGTAAGGTAGGCCCTTTGGTAGTGATGTTGTCAAATTGGATGCAATGGTGGTCGGACCATGGAGCAGGATAGATCACAGGTTGGCTGATGGAGCAGTTATGGTGAGATAACCAGTCCAAGGTGCGACCTTTAGAGTGGGTAGGGCTGGATACGGTTTGGGAGAAGCCCAGAGTGGAGAGGGCTTTGCGGAGGGCCTTTGCATGTGAGTCACTTGGGTCATTCAGGCCGAGGTTGAGGTCGCCTAGAAGCAGGATTTTGGATGATTTCTTTAGGTTATCAGACAATGCGTGGGTAATGGCGTCCTGAAAGTCATTGGAGGGGCCAGGGGGGCGATAGACAAGGTGAAAGGTGAGAGTGCAGTTATGAGAGAGTTGGAGCTTGAGTAGGAGATAGTCGGTGGCCGGATCAAGGTTCCCTTGAATCATCCGAATGGCTAGTGATTCTCTGGCGATGACTGCTACCCCGCCCCCTCTTTGGGTGAGGCGGTCCTGTCTATAGATAGTGAAACCAGGTGGTATTGCGAGGGAGAGGGCTGGGTCAGAGGTGTTGGACAACCATGTTTCGCTGAGGAACAGTAGGTCAAGGTTGTTACTGTCTATCAAGTCGTGCATTAGTTGTGCTGTAAGTAAGCACTGTTAACGAGAGGCTTCTCGGGAGTGGTGCCTTACAACAAAGGGTTACAAACCCACTGCAGATTCACAAAATGAGGCTATAAAACGTTGAGAAATAATATGCAAAGCTGCTGCAGGTTTTCCAACCTTGGCTAAGGCAAGCCGAGGGGGCGGGTGGGTTGTATGTGCTAAATGAGCCTCGAATTCCATCGATGCATAGCTATATTTACCTGTTATTTCCCTCATATTTATGCATTTATTTTTAGCAGCTTCAATCTAGTACGCAATTAGCCACTTTCAAATCTCTCGTGGAATCAAACGATTCCTTTACAGTCGTGTAAAGGGGGCAGTGGTTAGTCGCTCCAATCACCCCGATCTGATGGATGGGGCCATCTTTTCATGTGAGTTCATAATATAATACCTGAAAACATGAGGCTATTGGGGCAAAGGCCCTGAGCGTAGCCCGCTACAAATCGACAGTAAATGCCATTAATGTCCTGAGTGTCAGGTGATTAGTCTGACACAGATTATAATGCGCACACATAATTGTGTGCCATTTAAACTTGGATAAACAAAAGATATTTTCAAATTCCTGGTTGTCATGGCAATCTCCCTTTGTTTACAACGGCTATCTCTTCATGTCACTTACTGGTTGCTCAGCCGCACGTGAAGTGCTAAGCTGCTACATTATTCCGCCAGGTATGCGAGACTTCTTATCGCCGTCGCGCAGTTCCCTCTTTCTTTCACTGCGTTGCACGTCACCGCACACTGCTGCTGATGGTCGCAATTTGAAATCATCAAGGGGGGAGAGTAATTTAGGCATTTATTTTAAAAACAATAGTCCTTGATAGCACACATGTTGCACCGGTGCATTTATATTTTGACCCTCATTTAAACCATTGCAAAAAATGATGAGGTGCAAACAATGGAGTGCAATGCACATTATCACGAGGGCAATGTTTGTCCCATTGCAAACGGTGAAGCAAAATAGCAGCACATCAGTAGAAAATGTTTATATGTTGAGGGCCTTGACATTTCAAGCCCTTAGAAAGAGGTGCCTTTATTTTATTTTATAAAGCGCCGCCTTGGCGCTGTAAAACGGTTAAATTCAGAATCATAAAACAATGTAAGAGTAATACTTAAGACAATCACCAGGACAAATGAATCGAAACACTATAAGGAGTACAGATCAATATCGTTCAAAAAATACTAACAAAATTAGGGATATGCAGGCTGTAAAAGATGAGTTTTAAGAGGCTTTCGAATTCTAGAAGAGTTGAAAGAAGGGGAATGGAAGACTGAAGTGCATTCCGTGGCCGAGAAGCACCAGCTGAAAGCCCCGGGAAGGAGTGATGCACTCAAAAGTACACTGAAAACTGCTTCTTAATTACATGGCGAATACAACTGGCCCTTAGTGTCCAACCACAAACAGGTCGCAATCAAGGGAAGGTATAGAGACTGAACAACGCAAGAAGTCGGACGCGTGACCTCTCGCGAGACTTGTTGTAAAGGAGCGACGCTGATGCAGTAGGACAGCATTCCGAGAGCGGGCTGAGCGCGGGTAACACCACAGCCCCGGCGCTCCTCTTTAGTAATTCACCTTCATGCTCCTTTTGGGACCATATGCCCTCACCTTATGTACATAAGTTTGGTTATTGTCTCACAGTGAAGCAACTGTGTGGTCTATGTATTTGGTTGGCAGAATAAAGTCATAATCCCAGGGCTCTGTGTGATTATTAAGGGCCACAACATAATTGGCGATGAGAATTCGGAAACAAGCCCACCACAATAATGATGCAAGGAGCCACAGCACCACGGGTGTTCTTACAGTCTCCAGGTAGGCCGACCATACCATGGCCTCAGTGGGTACTGCTGTTTGAGACATACTTGGAGGCTGTTGGCGAAGCAGGCTACACTGCAACAAGGAAAAGGGCCATGCTGCTCAACGCACTGTGTGTAGAAGGCCAAAGAATATTTGCATGATTAAAGCCCTGGGTGGAGGAATCAGATGACGATGATGTGTACAGAGAAGCGGTGAGGAGGATAATAAAAAGTTTTTCATCCAGGGTAAACATAGTCTTACACAGGTTTTACAGCAGAAAGCAGGAGCCAGCCGAACCAGTGGACGACTACGTCATCAAGCTGAGGGAAATGGGAGCGCTGTGTGCTTTCGGAGAGGCGTCAGAAGACATATGTGACACACTGATTGTGCACACTAACAGTCGGAAAATACAAGACCAGTTCATACTGGAAAAGGAGCTCCAAAAGGAGCTGCAACCATGTCTCTTAATGAGACATGGTTCAATACAAGCTCAGTCACTGCTTTTGACTCCCTCCTCCCTGGTGGCTTCAAGATCATCTCCAAGCCTTGCTCTCACCGCACTGGCGGGGCGTTGCATTGATCTTCCCTGAATGGCTTCCTGCTTCCATCTTACCCACCCAGCTGTACTCTTCCTTTGAGAGCCTGGTTTGCAAGTTGGTCATCTCTCCCATCTGCACCCTGACTATTGCTACCATTTACCACCCTGTTCCTCTCTGAATGGTCTGATTTCTGCTCTTCTTTACTTCCATCCACCTCCAACCTCCTCCCGGGTGATTTCATCATCCAACTGGAAAATCCCTGGCTCTGCATCCATCCTCTTCACTGACATCTGGATCTCACTTCCCTGTCCATCCTCCCTTCTGGGCCAACCCACTCAGCTGGACACACTCTGGATGCGCTCATACGCTCTGACCTCTCTCTCTCCCCCACTAGTCACCCTTCTCTCCTGTTCAGACCATTCTCTCCTCTCAGCTGGGTCCCTTTGGTCTTCTGACTGCCCCCCCAAAAGCCTGATGAAACGAGTGTCAGCTGCTGCTTTCGCTTCCACCTTCATCACCCCTCACTCCCTACCTCTGATTCTACATCTGACTCTGCCCTCAGCAACCTCCACTTTTCCATCACCAATACTCTTGACATTCTTGCCCCAGTCATGAGGATCTGCCAGAAACCTGCCTCTAAGCGTAACACGTGGTATGACACCGAACTTGCAGCCCTGAAACAAAAGTGCAAGGCAGCAGAACGAAAGTGGCAAACCTCAGGCTCATCCTCTGACAAACTGGCCTGCCGCCTGCTCCAAAGGCAATACAGGCACTCCATCTCTGCCAAGAAAAGAGCCCACATACAGGCATGGGTTTCTGGTGCATCCAACAACATGGCTGAACTTTTCAAGATCTGCAGGGAACTAGCCACCCCTTCTGAAGTTTCCTCCTCCCCTTCTCCTTCCCATGCCCTCTGCAACACACTGGCCACACACTTTGCCACCAAAACTCAGGGCATCCTGATCAACCTTGCTACACACCTTCACAACCCATCACACAGACCCTTAACTCCCTTGCCCCCCAACCCCTCCTTCCTCCTTCTCCTTCTCCCATGTCACACCTGAAGAAATTACCAGAGTTGTCCGCTCCATGACGGCCTCTTCTAAACCGGTTTCCCCTCGCTCATCCAGGACCATCAAGGATAACATTGGCTCTCTTGCCCCTGCACTCGCTGATTTCGGAAAGCACTCTTTTGACACTGGACCTCCTCGATTAAGACCTCCCTTGTATGCCCACTCCTTAAAAAACCTTCAGCAGACCCTACCTGCCCTGACAACTACCGCCCTATTTCCATCACCCCCTTCCTGGGGAAGCTGTTGGAGAAGATGGCATTGCCCCAACTCAACTGACACACCAAACTTGTTGGTGGTCTCCACGCTCATCAATCTGGATTCTGAGCATCCAGAGGCACAGAAACTGCTCTTCTGTACATCCGTGAAGATCTGATTGCATCTCTGGACTCCAACTCCCCAGCTGTCCTCATCCTTCTCGAATCTCCTCTGCCTTTGACACAGTCAACCATTCCATAGTCATACAAAGGCTCCACGATACCTTTGGTATCTCGGAACCGGCACTGGACTGGCTGACATCCTTCCTTACTGACTGCTCTCCCCAAGTCATCCTGGGCACCTTCTCCTCTCCTACTTCATTCTCCACCTGTGGTGTCCCCCAGGGTTCTATCCTCTTCCCTTGGCTCTTTAACATCTATCTTGCTGTGTTTGCACGCCTTATCTCTTCCTTATCCTCCAACTTCCAGTGTTATGCAGACGACACACAGCTCTTTTACAAACTTCCTGCTGACCCTCTTGCACCCTCCATCATCCCTGACTGCCTATCTGCCATCCAGTCCTGGTGCACCTGCAACGATCTTTGCCTCAACGCCTGTAAAACTGAGATCCTTCCCATCGGGACCCCTGCTCCCTCCTTCTTCCCTTCACTCTGGCCTTCCTCCTTGGGCTCTCCCCCGGTTCCTTCTTCTGAAGCAAGAAACCTTGAAGTCATCTTCGACTCCTCTCTCCTTCCTCCCTCACACTCAGGATCTTGCCAAGAAGTCCCCCTTTCAGCTCTTCCTTCTCAAAGGAATTCTCCCTTTTCTCACTTTCCCCCAGAGGCTCAATGTTACCCAAGCCCTGATTCTGTCTAGGCTTGACTATTGCAATAGCCTCCTCCTGAATCTACCTTTTTCCATTCTGCGACTCCTCTAGCTAATCCAGAATAGGGCCGCACAACTTATCCTTGGCCTTAAGCCCAGAGACCGCATCTCTCCTGCCCTAAAAAGTCTTCACTGGCTCCTGGTTGCTGCACGGATTAAATTCAAATCCCTCAGGAACATCCACAAAGATTTCTGGGCCCAGGGACCACACTATCTTCAATTTTATCTTACCAAATACTCTCCCTGTAGACCACTACAATCCTCTGGCACCAAATCTTTGTGTGTAAAGCATTTTGCTAAACAGAGGGTAGATGGTTGTTTGCTTTCCTTAGCTGGCTCCCACCTATGGAACAGCCTCCCCCTCCCTCTGCACCTTGAGCAGGACTTGCTTAAATTCCGGAAGCTCCTTAAGACTTTCCTCTTGACCTCATCCTTCCCTTCCACTCTCCTCTGCTAATCCCACAGTTGCTGTGATTGATGTTCGGGGCCCTTATGCAACCTCGGTCCCCTGACTTCCCACACCCAATCGGCCCAGCTCCTGTCTACTCTCAGCACTTGCACTGGCACACACTCCACCCCAGAGGTTCGGACTTACACCTAATGTGGCTCTGGCCGTTTAGCAGTCAAGAATCATAGTACTTCATCTGTGGCTCACCCGTGAGCTCAGACTCCCTAGCACTTACCCCCTCTGCCCTCTTCTTTGCTGCACTTGCATATTCTGAATACTCACAGGGCATAATTGGTTTGTCCTTTTTCCCTTTTCCTCCCACTGCTCTTACATATTGTGTTTTGTAATGTGTTTTAATCCCTTGTTCCCTCCCTTCACGCTGTGGGCGCTTTGAAACAGTATTTTACTTGCTCTATAAGCCTTGCATTTTCATTCTGTCATGCCCTATTACCTCCATGTCTGGTGCGCGTAATAAGTGAATAAACAAACAAACAAACAAACAAACGAACCTAACAAGAAAACAATAAATAAATAAAATAAATAAGGCTATCCAAATAACTAGAGCGGTAGAGGAAACCTTGTGCAGGTGTAAGGAGTTGGCGGGGAGCCTCCCAGGGCCAGAAGTGCAGGCCGTGCAGTTCAAGGGGAGGTGAGACAAGTGGCAGCACGATGCCAAAGAAGAAAGAGCGGAAGATGAGAACCACTCAAGTGTCACCTGGCGAATAATAGGGAATATCCAGCAAGGAGCAAAGAGTGTTCAAAGTGCAGGAGGTTTGGAAATATTGCCACAGCATGCACGTGGAGAGGATAGAAAGTGATGGCTTCAGTGCAGAGTGTTGAATTCACGAATCAGGAGTCGTCAGAAGAAGAGGGGTGTCCTACCGTCATCATGGTTAATAGCATCACGGCTCTTGGGGAAACACCACACTGTGTCATGAAGATTGACGGGAATGAAACACGAGTGATGGATGATGGGAATGAAACACGAGTGATGGAGGACTTCGGCTCGGACCACAGCATTTTACCCTTTGACACAAACAAAGACATGGTCGGTAAGAACTGGGTGGAAGTGCGCACAACAAAACACAAGCTCAAGGATTTCGGGTCCACCACCATGAACATGTTGGGCTACATTCTGGGTAAAGTCGAATTCAAAGGAAGAGTAGTGAAGACCAAAGTCTACTTCTCTGAAAAAGGCCCAGCTGTGTTAGGCTGGGACAACCAAGCAAAGCTACAGATCAGATTGGATCTGAGCGTAGAGGGACAAGTGTTATCCATCACCACAGGAGTAGCGTTGATGTACAGCAAAGAATTTCCAGATTTAGTCTCTGACAAATGGGAAAATCAAGAGCTATGTGCACAAAATAAAGTTGAAGCAAGGAGCAGAAACACCAGGTGAGACCCGTGCCGGCGACAGCAAGGGGTGTGTTGCAAGCGCAACTGGAAAAAATGCTAATGGATGGGATGATAGAAACCGTTGAGTCATCCGAATGGCTAAGCCTAGTAGTCCTAGTAAAAAAACAACACTCAGATGATCTACGTATCTACATTGACTTACGCAGCTTGAATCCTGAAGTAGTGGCGGACAGCTACCCACTACCCAGCATAAATGAGCTGATCCTACTAATGAAAAAGGACAACGTGCTCTAAAAGCTCGATATAAGGCACGCCTATCATCAAATCAGCTTGCATAGAGAGTCAAGACCGTTGACAATGTTCATAACCCCTTTTTGCACCTACCAGTTCACTTGCATGCTGTTCGGCCCATCTTCGGCTGCATCAGGGTATCAGTGCATGATGGACTCTCTTTTACGAAACATAGGGAACGTATCATACTTTCAGGATGATATCTTGATATACGCCGAGGATCTGGAGACTCATGACATGGTGCTTCGGAAAGTGTTAGCAAAACTACAGGAAGCAGAAGTCAAGTTGTGCTTCAACAAGTGCATGATAAAAGCTGAGGAACTGGAATACCTAGGCTACAAGATCTCCAAGGCAGGAATTACCCCCGAAAAAGAACTTGTTGCAGGCCATTGTGAAGGCACCATCACCAACCAGCAAAGAAGAACTGAGGTTGTTCCTAGTCCTGGTGGAATATTACACAACATTTTTCTAGCAGACTTCTCAGAGGACACCACCCCCATCAGGGATTTATTGAAAACAGGTGCTGAGTACCAATGGGGATAAGAGCAGTTTAAAGCATTTGAGAAGTTTAAAGAGAGTATCATACACGCTCCTTGCTTGCAGCCATTTAATCCCCAGAGGAAAACTGTAATAACCACTGATGCCAGAACACCACATGATCACGCCTACAACCATGACCGCAGCTGGACATGCATATGCATAGGACACACCTTCTGACTTCTAAAATCACGATCACTGTGCCTAGATCGCACAGGAGGGTGTAACGCTCACCTGATTCCCGCAGAGGCGCCGGTCTTGACTGGGTGAATGCCGTATCTTCAAAGGTGATGTGTAACACACGGTTGGCTCTTTGGGCTGGACCTCTGTGCACTGTATGTCTGACTCGAAGAGTAAGATGTCTGCAGATAGAAAATATGGGATTAATGAACTGGGGTTATTGGGTGCCTCTCTCCTCTTCCCTTTCTCTTCTCCTGTAGAACCCCAAAGGTTAACGCCCTCACCTTAGGTAAGTGAACGCCGAGCTCTCCATCTGCCTCGGGGCAGGGTGCCGTAACCAGTTTCTTCACTGGATAAGGGTGCAGGCCTCTTGACCTCAGAGGACTGCTGTCCGTCGTTAACTGCACGAACGGTAAGTTCTGGGCACTTCAAATGTCTTAGGAGTCTTTTGTAATGATATCTCTTGTTTTGCAGGGTTCCGGCGATGGCGGATGGCGGGCTGATGAGAGTTGAGGATCGAACCCGCGTGAGGAATAGAAGCGCCTGGAAGCACGTAAGTAAGCGCTTGTAGCCTGCCTCACGATGCGCACTAACTGTCCCTTTTATCTTGCAGGTACAAGTTCGGAGCTTTAGAGAAGCTGAAGGGTGCTGGAATACCCACTGGATTCGGCGTGGGAAGGAGTAATGGCACGTGAGTACTAAAGTTGCCCAATGTCTTTAAACGCACCTTCTTTTGTCTTTCAGATGCGGGATGCAGCGCCGAAGGCCTCCGGAGCGTGCGAAGAGCTGGTAAGCTTTTGTCTTTCAGATGCCGGAATGCAGTGCGAAGACCTCCGGAGCGTGCGAAGAGTAGGTAAGCCTTTGTCTTTCAGATGCCGGAATGCAGCGCGAGGCGTTGGTGACAGCCGATGGACCAGGTAAGAGATGCGCTGCCACTGAAGACCATAGTACTAACCTGTTCTTTCTTTGTCTTTACAGGTGCTGCTGAAGACTGGATTCCAGGATGGTAAGCCTTTGTTCCCTTAGGCCCAGGATCAGAAGCAGAAGACACGATGAGCGTTCTGCTGCAGAGAATGCAGAATAACGCAAAGCAAGATTCATCCATCGGGTGTGGTTTAAATAGCCTCCTGTAGTGCTTAGGTGTCTCCTTCCACAGCCTCGCCTAGGTGAGAAAAGAGTTCCTGCTTTCCAGAAGAGTTCCAGTGTTCTGAACCTAGGGAGTGGCTCCTGCCCCACCCAACAGGAAAAGTAGTCCCAAACAGAAGAGGATCAGGGGCTCAACTGGCAGGTAAGTAAGCAGCATGGTCTGCTGCAGGTAAGTCCACCCAAGCATTATGAGCCCGGCGCTTCCAGCGCTGGGACTGGGCATCTTTATGAGCCTGGTGCCACTGGCGCCAGGACAGGGTCCAAAAGGTCCCAATTGGGACTGGCTGGCACTCGGAACCGGGGTTATGGGTCTGCTTCCAAGGGAGTCGGGCAAGTCCTGATCTTTTGGAAGCAGAGATCATGACAGAGGGGCCCTGATATATGACCCAGACAAAGTAGGGAAAATCGTATTGGTGTGTGCAATGCTCCAAAACATTTGACTCCGAAGGAATGTGCCCCTATCCCCCGACACTGATAGGCAACACCCAGGGGAAGATGAAGAAGATGACCATGTGGCCAGAGCAGACACACACAGGGATGAAGTGAGGGAAGGGAGACTGGCCTGACAGGTACTGATAGACAATAACTTTTAGCACAGTGACCTGACCCAGTACACAGCCGGCACATATTGAATAAAGAGCACAAGTACACAATCATGAAGGTCCTTGTATTTTTTTTAGTTCAACAGGCTTTAATGTGACTTTTTATACCACCACCCACCACCACCACCCCATCACACTATCCGACCCTCCCCCCACCCACCACCAGCACCCCAGCACTCTATCCCCCCTTCCCCACTGTCAGCATGTCCCACATCGTTGTGTGGGCGGGCCATCGTTGCGGCACAAGTTGAACTGGCAGGATGTTACATAGGGGTTAGGGAGGGGGCGGGACTAGGGTTCGGCAGTGGTTGCCTGTGATAAAATAAAGAAGGTTGCAGAGCATCCTGGCTCCTGTGTCCTATCTCAGGCCTGGGTTCAGAGGCCCTATCGGGGCCACAACAATGGCCGACGAGGGGTCGAGCGACCCGCCCGTGCCACAACGAGGTCTGCCGCCAGGCGGTGTAGCGTGCCAGCGCGCCTCATGCACGGACAGCTGGTAGTGCACGCCGCATCCGCATCACGCCAGCACAAAGCCACGTAATAATACCACGGTCACACAGCCAGCCGGAGACCCGTAGCACTACGGAGGGACACGTGCGTCTGCCAGCGCACGCAGGGGAGAAGGCAGGGCAGCCAAAGGTGAGCGTTTCCATGGACAGAAACGGACAGTCGCCGGCGGACACGAGCCACCCCCAGCTGCAGCCCCACGCACGGCGCTCCGAGGGAGAAGAGGAGCTGCCCAGCCAACACACACGAGGAAACTCATAAACAAATAACCACTATGTGCTGGTAAGAACTAACCAAGCCCAGCCACAGAACCACGGGCGACCCCACACGCGCAAGCCAAGGCGGCTAAGCATACAAGCGTGAGGACAAACCAAGGAGGTGGGGGGGCAAAGTAAGAGAGCCCACATTAACAGGAAACAGAGGAAACACACGGGGAGTAACAATAAAGCACACACAGCATCAAAGTTTTTCCAAAACAACAAACCCTGGCCACAAGCCCACCCCCTCGCACAAACATGTCGGATCCAGCAGTGGCAACTGCGTCATCGTCAGGAGGCGCAGACAATGCCCAAGGAAATTACCAACCAGCACAAACAGCCAGTGGCACGTCACAAATCATGCAAATGCCGGGCATGTTTGAAATACGAGACACCTCAAACGTAGGGCCTCGCTGGATCATATGGCTCCGAGACTTTAAGTTCTATGCAGGAGCCATAGGCCTGACAGATGATGCAAGGCTCAAGAACACGCTGTTCATGGCAGTAGGGCCGGCGGTCAGAGACATTGCGGGTGAATTACTCAACGTTGACACAGTGACATACATAGAACTTCATGGCAAGCTGTCGGAATACTTCGCCCCTCACACCAATATTGAATACGAGCGCCACATATTCCATACCACGAGGCAAGAGAAGGGTGAATCCATAGACAACTTCGTTATGCGCCTTTGTATAAAACTGAAATACTGTGAGTTTCACAGATAATCGAACAAAGAAGCACTCAGATCACAAGTAATCGCTGGATGCCTCTCACAACCGTTTCGTAAACAACTACTGCAAAAACAGAGGTCAATTGAAGAAATCTTAGCACTGGATCACATGGAAGCAGCGGTAGAGTCACAACTCAACAGCCTGGGCAAAGTCACCATACAACAGCCCGCAAGCAACCTGGACATCATCAACAAACTACACCGAATCAAGGAGGCAAGCGCCCTGATGCCACGTGTTACCGGTGTGGATACGAATACCCACACATGGGCGAATGCCCCGCAGTAGGACAACAATGTGCCGCGTGCGGCAGAATGGACCACTACAGGGCGGTGTGCAAGAACGCACCAGGACCCCCTATAGGCAGACAGCACCCAAGAAAGGCGCAGGAACACCTGCCAAAGTCCACCGACCAACAGAGGAGAGGGAGACCACGAAACTTCCAGGAGAGAAGACAAAGACCAAAAAAGCTCCTACCCACGAGAGGACAGGCGACCGCCCGAAGGGGTCAGGCGCTCTCAAAAAAGGCGTTTCGTCAGGTACATCGAAATGCGATCTCCCACCAGTAGTGAAACTCCATCTTCAGAAGAGGATCAGAGGAAAAACGGATACGTATGGGCACGCAACCGTACCTCAGCCACCCAACACAGCCCAGTCCTCACGTTGCAGGTAAACGGCATCCCATTGGAATTCCTGATTGATACGGGGGCAACCGTCAACATCATCAGCGAGCAAGCATATGAACTGCTCACGCCGCCACCAAAGATCAGGAAGGCCATGGTGGACATATACCCGTACGGGGCAACGACCCCACTACCCTGCAAAGGAACAATCACAGCATGGTGCACCCATAAAGCGCATGCAGCAAAAATTCCCCTACACATATTGAAAACGGAGGACAACAGCGGCTGTATCCTGAGTTTCAGAACGCCAGTGGACATGGGTTTAGTGCATATACTGTACCAACTTATGGCGCACAAATACTTTGCCAAGCCGGAGGCGATAGAACAAACTTTCCCCAATCTCTTCAAAGGCCTCGGGAAGCTAAAAAACAGGAAATTTCAACTCCACATTAACCCACACGTTCAACCAGTAGCCCAACACTATCGGGGCATACCGGTCAACATTCAAAGACAAGTGGAGGACGAACTAGACAAACTCATCAAGATGAATGTAATTGAACCCGTCTCTGGTCCAACGCCATGGGTATCACCCATCGACCCCGTCCCCAAGAAATCCCCGACGGATCCATACGCTTGTGCGTCGATATGCGCAGGGCGAGCATCGCCATCGAGAGAGAGAGAGACACCAAACTCCCAGAATAACTCCTTCATGGGGCGAAAGTCTTCTCGAAATTAGATCTAACCAAAGGATACCACCAAATTGAGATAGCCCCTGAATCCAGATACATCACCACTTTCGTGACACACCTCAGCCTCTTTCAATATAAAAGACTTAGCTTCAGCATCTCATCGGCCGCAGAAATTTTTCAAGAAGAAATACATCGGGTAATTTGTCATGTCTCAAACTGTTTGAATTATTCAGACGATGTACTGGTATGTGGGAAAACGCAAGAGGAGCATGACATGGCGCTAAATAGGGTGTGCACGGCTCTAAACGAAGCAGGACTCACATTAAACAAGGCCAAATGTGAATTCACTAAAAGCTCACTCAGATTCTTCAGCTATATTTTCTCAGACAAAGGGATGCGACGGGCCTCTGACAAAGTCAAAGCCCTCAACTCAGCCCCGCTTCCCAAGACCACGACCGATTTGCGCTCCTTTTTAGGGCTAGCCAGTTACTGCTCGAGATACCTGAAGGACTACGCCACCATAAGCAATCCTTTGCGCCTGCTCACGTGCAAGGACCAACCGTCCATCTGGTTGGAAGAATGCAAAAAAAGAATTTGAGGCCATTCGCAACGCCATCTGGAAAGCAGACGACATGGCCTACTTCGATGCGCGTCGCGACACTGAAGTGATCATCGATGCTAGTCCAGTGGGACTCGGCACCATCCTCACACAGAAAGACTCAGAGGAGCCATCCAGTGTCTACATAGTAGCATACGCCAGTAGGAGGCTTACCTCCACAGGGCAAGCATACTCCCAGGTGGAAAAAGAAAGCCTGGCAGTGGTGTGGGCATGCAAGTATTTTCATTTATTCTTAAATGGAAAGGAGTTCACGATAGCAACGGACCCCCAGGCGCTGTTAACCATATATGGCGAACCCAAAGCAAGAATGCCCCCGAGGATAGCCAGATGGGGACTGCATCGCCAAGATTACAAGTTCACAGTAAAGCATCACCCAGGCAAAGAAAACAATCCGGCGGACTATCTGTCCCGTCATCCCACGGAATCAGCAGAATCACAACCGCCCATCGCAGATGCATACATAAACTAAATAATACATCATCTTCAACCACTGCCCAGCGAATGGACGGACTTAACCAAACAATCAGAACTAGACCCGACCTTCCGGATTGTCAGACACTGCATGCAAACGAACAGGAAGGCACACATGAGGCAGCAAGCAAGACCAGAATCAGAAGCGGTACGAGAAGACGTCAAGTGTTTCGACCAAGTTACAGACAAACTATCCATAGTGGACGAACACATACGGCTAAAAGTCTGCAAAGTGATCATTCCGAAAGTGCTTCACAAGAAGGTAATACGTCTGGCCCACGAAGGGCACAGAGGAGTGGTAGCAACAAAGCGCCTCTTCAGGCAAAAAGTATGGTTCCCAAAACTCGACAGTTTAGTCGAAGACATCGTGGGGGGGGTGCCACATCTGCGCACAAGTAGCACCCAAACCCATTTCAAATGTTGCCTCTGCCAAAGCAGGTGTGGGAGGAACCTGCGGTAGATCTCTTCAGGCCACTGACAGATGGCTCACATGCAGTGGGGCTCATGGACGAACACTCACGCTTCCAAGAAGCACAGATAGTAGAAAGCACAGCAACATCCAACGTCATCTCAGTCCTCGATCGAATGCTGTCCGCGTACGGGATTCCCAAGATCATAAAGTCGGACAATGGTCCAAAGTTCATAAGCCAAGATTTCATAACTTTACAAAATACATGGGATTCCAACACCGTAAGGTAATGCCTCGCTGGCCACAAGCAAATGGAATGGTCGAGAGGTTCATGGCCAACATTAAAAGGACACTTCAAATCACCAACATTCAGAAAAAGCCTTTCGAGCAAGCCCTCAACCAACTGCTAAGGGAATACAGACACACACCTCACAGCACCACAGGGGTATGTCCCGCGGACCTGATGTTCCGGAGGCCAATCAAGACAAGGCTACCGGAAGATCCCAGACCTCTAGAGCTGACGGCACTAGAACAAGAAGCAAAGGACAAGGATGAAGGAATTCACGGATCGCAAGAGACGAGCACGAGAGACAGCCATGCAACCGAGAGACAAAGTATGGTTACGCCAAGCAAAGAGCAGAAAGGAAGATGCGACGTTCGCACTGACCCCACTCATCGTGACACACAAGAAAGGCACGATGGTCACTGCACAGAGAGACGATTGTTCATCAGTGACGCGAAACGTATCGCACTTCAAGCACGTGAACTCCCACCCGGGAGAGACCTGGGAAAAGAACTGGGACAGCGAGGAAGAAAGGCAACGAGATGAGCCATACCAAGGAGATGGAGAAGAGTCTAAAAGGGAGCAAGATGTCGTGTCCCAGGCAGCGGCATGGGTGACCCCCCGTAGCTCACGGCGACCGCAGAGAAGCCCCATGAAACCTCTCCGCCTCATAGAAGAAATGGGGTAGAGCGGAGCCAAGGGACTGGCATGTTAAAAAGGGGGAAGATGTTAGCATGTCCCACATCGTTGTGTGGGCGGGCCATCGTTGCGGCCCAAGTTGAACTGGCAGGACATTACGTAGGGGTTTTGGGAGGGGGCGGGACAAGGGTTCGGCAGTGGTTGCCTGTGATAAAATAAAGAAGGTTGCAGAGCATCCTGGCTCCCGTGTCTTATTTCAGGCCTGGGTTCAGAGGCCGTATCGGGGCCACAACACCCACCTAACGACATGTCCATATGGAGCACACGCAGGCCAACAGAATGCATGGCGGTCATGAAGGCCGTCCCCTCCTTCCCCGTCCCCCAGCATCCAGGGAGCGTGAGCGTGGCTGGTGCTGGAACTCCTCCTAGGTGTTCACTGTTGGGATTCCTCTGTGGGGGTGGTGGAGGATGAAGGAATTGAGGCTGCCATCTGCAGCTGCTGACAGTGGAGGGCATTACTTTCCCTCATCTGCTCCATGAAGGCAGAGAGCCCCTCACAAAACTCCCACACCCTCTGGCCAAACCCAGTCAGGGAGGCTGTGCATGCTTCCACAACAGCCCTGGTACACGCATTGTCCCGGGCCATCCCCTTCATGGCCGCTCTGATGGCTCGACTGATGGCCTGCTGCACATGCTCGTTGTGGGCAGTGGCAAGGCCCTCCATATGCGCTGGCTTGCCTCCATGGCATCGAGACACTCCATTACTGCCCCCAAACTGGCAGTCGGCTGAGGTGGGGTGCTGGGACGTTGGCTGGAGGAACTTCAGGTTGGGGACCCATATGAACTAGTGTCTGTATCTGGCTCTGGATGTGTGTGTGTCAGCGCTGTGCCTGGCCCTGTAGCCTTGGCTGCTCTCGGTCTCCCAAACTCGGCTCTCATGTAGGGTGGGGTGTGTCAGGGCAGCGGCCGCAAGCTGGCCATCACTGGCCATCACTGCGGGGGCTGCTCGTCCCTCCCTCCCACTGAGTGCCGGTTATTGGGGTTGTGTCTTCACTGTCAGGGAGGGTGGTTTCGATGCTAGCCACTGGTGTGCCCCTGGCGGAATGCCTTGGGCAGTGGGTGTGCGATGGTGCAGGAGGGCCTGCGTGCAGACAGCCCTGCTGCATCCTCTTCCCCTGATGCCTCAGGTGATGCCTGTGTGCCTGTAGGGGACTTAGGGGATGGCGTTCGTACATATTTTGTCATGTGTTTTGGCATGCATGGCAGTCATTACAGATGGAGGGGTGTGGCATGGGACTGTTTGACTCAGGCTCGGGCCTGGCCTGCTTGCATCTGTTAGCGGATTGGCAGAGATGTGGCCACATGCTTGGGGGGGGCACTTGGGGATGTGAATTTGCTCTGGTGGCATGGCAGGGGTACATTGCTGGCAAAACCGAACAGCTGGACTGTTGAACATGGTGATTGGGGGGGGGGGCTGGTACTTGTCACTGCCAGCAACCAATGGGTCACTGCTCTGCCCCCGCCATGGCTGTGTGGTGAATAGCGCTTGGATGTGTCCCTTGGCTTCCCTCCCCACTGCTCTGCCTCACAAGGGTGGCCTAGGTGCACTGGTGCATGGGTGCTGCCGTAGGTGCCTGTGGCGGCTCCCACACACCGCCCCCAGTCACAATGCCGGCTCATGGCTAGTTCCACTGGCAAAGCTGTGGTGGGCTGTTCCCATTACATTTTAAAGGGGGGTTTGACTCACCTTCTTCCTCCTGGGTGCCAGTGCCAGCCTCAGCTCCTCCAACTCCCTCCATCCCCTCCATATATCGATCACAGTACTGCAGCGTTCCTCCCAGGGCATCAGGTCGAGCTGTGGTGGTGTGCATCCCCTGTGGCCATGCTGTTGGTGCAATGCTGCATCAACATTCCCCGGACATGGAGCCGCAGGTAATTCCATCTGTTTTGCCAGCCTTCTCCATCCAGGGGGACGTGGCCGACTGCAGACACCTTCTGGCTCACACCCAGTCAGATTTGGTTGCGCTGCTGAGAGGAGGTCTTTTTTTGCCTTGCCCCGTACAGCTCTGCATAGTGGGTCACTATCTCATCCAGCAGTGCATTCAATTCTGCCTCTGTAAACGTAGGTTTCCATAGACAATCTTGGGCTGCCTTGCCCCTTGCCCTCTCCTGTGACATTTTTGGTGTTCAGGAAGTGTGGATGGCTACCAGGGGCTCGATTTTTGAATGGATTGTGATTTCCAAGATGGCCACCACAGTCTTTCCCGTTCTGGCAGTGATGCGTTTCCTGTTGGCGCTATTAGCACACGCTGGTTTTTCAGCCGGTAGGACAATTCCCGACGATGTTTACGTCGGGTGCAATTAGTGTTACCGTCATAGCCGTGTGCACGTTCCCGCATACTTGTGATGCAGCACTATTTGTGCCACGGCTCCCGCTGGTAACGATAATTCCACTCTGCGGATTTAACGCCCGATTAATGCCCAACTCGTGAGGAGGCCCTGTGACTTCAGCTCTGAGCTTCACCAGCACCTGCAGTGGCTCTCAGAGCTGCATAGCTGCTTTTTTCTCTAGACCGTTTGCCTTAGCATACCCCTCAGCGAATCACAAGTGTTGGTCCCGTGTGGTGGAGCTGCCATTCTTGCCGACTCTGTGAGGTGTGATTTATCTTTAGGGTCCCCAGAAATCTAACTCTGAACCTCTGCTGTCTGGTCCTCACAGCTTTAACTTACAAACTTCTAGTGTATTTATCCTATGACAATGCTTACCCATTCCATAATGGGCACTGCGCAAACGTAGCTTACACCTACCACATTGTAAAATGGCACACTCTTCCTGTACTTCTCAAGGTCCCTTTTTTTTGTCAAGTGCCTATTTCTTCTTGTTTTCTTATCCGCAGTGGTTGTTTTGCTGCTTTCTTCACTGCAGCTTTATGCTACCTCGGGACCAGCATAGCGGAGAGAAATGGCTGCTCCAGCTCCCAAACCAAAAAGGGACTAGAAGGCTCGGCTACAACCAGGGGAGTTGCTAGGTCTGGAAAAGACCCGGGGCTACGCTGGAGTCGGAACTGTTGGGACTGGGGGCTAGCTAGTCTTTTGGCTGTAGCTCCTGAGATTCTATCCAGGGCTACAACCAAAAGATCAGGGGCTATAGTCCCCTTAGCCCCCCCCTAGCAACGCCCCTGGCTACGACCTGCCCATGTCACCCTCTAAGAGAGCTAAGAGAGATACTAGATGTGTGTAAAACCTGCAGGTACAGGCCGAAATATAATCACGACCGACCAAACACTTCTTTCTTCCGATGTTGGGAAGTTGAGCAAGACTAACACTTATGAAATAAATGATTAGAGACGTGCAGGTCAGAAATTAGACACTACAGTAAAAATTACATTATTTTATTATGGTTATTCTTGCTTTTCATATCTTTAACAAACATGGCTTGTAGATGAAAATTTAAAAAAACAAGTTTGTATCTTATTAAGTATTTTTTAAGTGGGGACTTTGATTATTGTGGTGTGATTATCTAATAATAATAATTTAGCATTTATCTAATAGTACCAACACTGAGGTATCTAAGCGCTGCTTACTATTATCCATGGTGTGTGGATGAAAGGCTGAGTTTGGCTCTGCTGGGATTCGAACCTGCATCAGCAGAGCCTGCACAGATGTCAAACTCGCCACGCTACTCGCTGTGCTATTGCACGGCCAAGTCCAGACCGTAAATTAATCGACTATTCAGTATTCACTAGAGAAATAAAAAGTTTTGGTCTATTTTTTTAAAAGTACTTTTAAAGTGGGTTTATTAAATTTAGGACTTTAATTAATAAAATGTCATTATTTGGCTTTATATCCAACTGCAGATGAATACTTGTCTCACTATTCAGTATTCGCGGAATGATACATGTATTGTTTAATGCAGCCCTATATTACAGGTCATTATTTAGATTTAAACCTCCCTTTAATGATGTCCAGGGCAGACTGATGAAAAGTGATATGTCATTCAGCAAGCATTTTGACTTTTATAAATTTGAGCAAAATGTCATACTATCAAACATTACAGACTTTATCAATGTACAATACAAAATTAAGCACCTCATTACAGATTTGGTGGTATTATTAGCAGAAACACTGCCAGCTGTATGTACTGCTCCAGCTGTTGGTTATCTGAACAGTACAAATGAATTACAGCATTACCGCCATGAGGATGGTATGGGTTAATTCATGACTTTGGTACTTTAAAAAACAAGTTACCACCAGCAGTAAATGGGAAAAAGAATATTCCTGCTGGCATGTGTGCTGAACCCGACCCATTGGCCAGTTTGAAAAATCAAGTCCACTTAGTCACCCATTTCCTTCCAATATACACCCGAAATGGTTGATCCACCCAATATGGGTGACCAGAGAGGCCATAAGGTGAAGTTCAGTGAACAGGAGCTGACTCTACTGGCTGAGGAATATTTCATGGAGGGCCCTCAGAGTTTTCGAGCCCTAATGGCCACAACTAGTGTCTGTGAGGAGGAGCAATACTGGCAGAGTGTTCATGGACAAACCTTTGCTCGTTCTATCAGCCAAAGAGTGTTGAGGACATCAGTACAAAGCAGAATTACCGCAGGCAGAGTGTAAGGTACCTTGTCTCACAACACCGTCAAGAGACCATGGCCAATGGAGGGATCATGGGGCAGTGTGCTGCCACTGGTCCTTCACCCCTGGTAAGAGAATGTTGCCTTGCCCCTCAATGCTGCTGTCCTAAAGGGCATAGGGTGCCAGAAAGTCAGAACCCCTTTCGTCATTGATTAGTGTAAACAGAGTTATACATTAAGTATGTACCCATTTGAAATGCCTTGTAGGGAGCCATCTTGCAGTCACACGGATTCTCTCCACCTGCTCAATATCATGTGACAGTGTACAGAAGAGATCCTGTCTACAAAATATATTTGCTGGGCTGTGCCTGCCGTAAAACTACCTCTAGCCATCTACTATTTAAGAGACTGAGCTGTCTCTAGGATAGTGCAGTAGTGACGACTTTCTAATAGTACCGAATGTGGTGTCATCAACCTTGTAAGGGAGCCAAGAACTTAATTCCGAGCAGACCATCTTTCCTAACGCCACTCTCACTCCCACTACATTAATGACGGTAGTGTCATCAGTCCAGAACCCAAAACGAAATCACAAGCAGTGTACCGTTATTACCAATTACAGGTACAGTAATTAAAACCTTGATACGTCTGTGGGCCATAACATCTTTAGTAAGCCCTTTTCCTTAGATTCCAACTTTTCATTTCCTGACTGTGTTCTGAAACACACAATGAAACTGTTCCTGGCTAGTTCACAGTCCAATTGGCCCCTTAAAGTGTCCACTGGTTTCCTCTGTATCACAGCATTCCTCTGGACTATATATCAGGGGTCGCTGGGCAGGGGCCATCTTGGAATGGCTTTCCTTTGTCTAAACCTCATAATTTAACATTTAATTGAATACAAAGAGATCAGCTATAATTAATGATTGACCTGCCTGCCACTTATCTGTTTGACGCGCCTATCGGCACTTCATTAGCATTGTCAATCTTTATTGTTGACACACCCAGGTCTAGTCCTTTGTTGTTATCACATGTCACATACCACACTGAACAAAGCATGTTTTCAGTTTTGGCAATCAGGTGGTGCTGTAAGCGCTACCTTTAAGTCGAAACTATTGGCATAGGAAGTGAATATAGGAAAGAGATGGAATGTGAGGTGGGATACAGAGACAGTCGGTGTTTGACTTTTTACACACCTATTGACCACTATGGTCATTACCGCCAACTACCTGCATTTCCTCGCCGCTCGTGGTCATGCCAGTCACTATGGCATTCCCACCAACTAACTTTCTTCCCCATAACTAAGCACAAATCCTTGGGATCATTTTGAGATAGCTCTGTGCATTCTGGGAAGCCTTCTCAAAGGTAATGAAGTATTGGCAGACATACACCAGATCCTGGTGTAATAAAAGTTTCCCCACCAAGTGTGCCTCCGGCCACGTCACTTATGAGCAGAATGTGTGTCCTTTCACCTTGGACTGAATTCCTGTTAAAATAAGCATTGGCCAAGCCAACAGTTTTGACTTTGTATAGGCATTTGCCAGGAACTGATGTCACATGCCCAGGTACTAACACCGTTTGTCAGCGGTTGCATCATATGGCCCGATAATACCAGTATGGCAGTGGCTGGAAAATGCAGATCTCGTGCCTACACAGAAGCCACAACTATTGGTTGTGGCAATGCTTGTGTATTGACCTACTGTGACATTACTCATTTGATGGTTCCATTATACCCAAAATTGTACAATGAGAAAGGTAATTATCCGTGTTTTAATTGCAGCCTAAAGCACGCAATGACATCTTAATCACACAATAGGTTTCAGCATTACAGTCTGCTTAAAATGAATATAATCCAGATGGAATGTGTTTCATCCATATGTGCCTTATTAGAACCAGGTCTAGAGACCCTCATAACTGTTCGTTAAACTCACCAGCATCACGCTATCAAATCTTCCAGGGTGATGAGCTGAGCCCTCTCTAGAATATACAGGATGTAATACACTCGTCATCTGAACTCCATGAATTTCTGCCTATGTGATAGATAGAGAAGTCTGACGTGGGTGATGACGACTATCCATGCCTGAATGTGCTATTTTTCCTGTCAGCAACAGTCAAAAGGCATGCAAATTTATGTAGCGATTTCGCAGAGACAGGTGATGAGAAATCTCGGGGAATCAGCCAATGGGACAGCTCTGAATGCCATCCTCTGCTGCTGGGGCATTTCCAGTCGGTTAAGCACCATGGGCCATATGAAAGGAACGTTGCATTGGGCGAAGTGAAAGTTTGCACAGTATTAGCACTAGGGCAAACATTGCCTTGGTAAAAAAAATGCTTTGAAAGAATTGTTTTTTTCCTAAGGGGACACGTTTCTGTAATCTTGTCCAATTTTATGAAGATTGTAAAGCAATTCTGATGGAGACTTGCTCGCCACTCCAACATGGAATCTTGGGGTGGTGTGTGGTGGAAGGGGTCGTCAGGCCTCACCTGAAGATAGTTTAGTAAGATAGGGTTTCCCTTGAGAAATCTACGGGCAAGTCACCCGTTCAATAATCAGCAACACCAGCTCAACCTGCCATCCTTTTCATACATTGAGGAGTGTAAAGGTCAGCAATAATAACAACGTTTATGACAACCCTTAGAATCATGAAGAATCTGAAATCACTACACTTAAAGCCCTAATAGCATCATCATCATCATCATCATCAATATTTGATTTCTATTTTGGATGATAATAATAACTACAATTCTACTACTACTAGTAATAATGCTAGCTTTATAGGTAGGTGCCAGTGGTGCAGCGTCTGCTCATGTTACCCATAAGACTTTTCCCACCTTGGAATACCCTGTTCCTGTAAAAGGACACATCTGTTTTTACCTTCGTCATGAGACAATATGTTATGCCATTAGTTCATTGTTAGAGTTTTCTATGTAAAAGTGACGTATGTAGTTCTAGTTATTGGTTAATTTGAATTTGGAAACGTCAAGTAATTCGGGTTAAGTTGCCCAAGTTTCCAGAAGAGATGATTAAGATGAGGTCTGAAGAGCAATGGGCCTTTAGGCGCTAGGACATGAGCATGAGTATCTGCCAAGGGATGGGGGGGAGATTGAACAGGCTCCCTGGGCAACCATGACAATCACTGTTTTTGGTAATTTCTGTAATTGTTCCATGAGGGGCAATGAGCGAGCCTTAGAAGATCATCAGCCTTGTCACAGTCCCTCATTACCCACTCATCCCTTAACCAGCAAGCCTCATCCTCATCACAGACCCTCATTACCTCTGTAACCTCGTCACGGTCTCTCGTTACCCCACATCCATCATCCTTGTCACAGTCCCGCAGTATCATTTCCACGGGCATCCTCGTCCCGATACCTCCTTATCATTTCCACACTCATTCTCATCATGGTCTCTCATTAGCATTATTGTGAGGATCCTCATTCATCATTACTTTTACCATGCACCGTCTTTTTCCAGGCCCTCATTACTGCATGAATCCTTATCCCGATTCTTCCTCATTGTGTGCATCTTGTCCCAAGTCCTTCATTACCATTACTGCACACATCCACCTGCTGGTCTCCCATTACCAGTTATTTATCAGCCATGCCCCAATCGCCCATTACAACACTACCATCAGCTTCGACTACAGGACTTAGAAGACATTTTTCAAGTTGAGGAGGACCAAGGAAAGCCACAAAATGTATTTGACCTCATGGAGCCCTAACCCGGCCACTTCAAGTGCCAAGTCCTGGTAAACGATATGTCTATAGCAATATCTATACATATATTATATACACCAAAAAGGGTAAGGTCGGTTTGCAGTGGATTGAACAAAACTTTCACCTGAAATTTGAAAGTAGGATAGTCCATTTGAGACAAGTCACACATTCCACACCAACTAGTAGCGAATGCTGGAAGTTCACCTCCAGTTACGAACCACATCAGCAAGGCATTGGGGTATGTACATTAGCCCAAATTGTCTTTGTCTTAGAGGGCAATGCCACTTGTAAGGAATCAAGAGTAAGACTCGGACACAGTGGCATTTTCGATGCTTATCAAAGACTTTTATAATCAAAAGAAAAAGAGGGGTTGGGGAAAACCTACCTATCCCTGACTCTCGGAGGGATTTCCCTGCCTCAGCAAAACCAAGGAACATATGTGTCAGGATGTCAAAAGCAAAAAGAGTTCTCTCTCCTGTGTCCAAAATCCTAAGCAGACCCTCACACACTAAACTCAATAGAATCTGAAATGGGGAATGTCTCTTGGCTGAACAACTTCAGCTTCCCTTCCAAAGTTCCAAATATAAAGAGCCTCATCACAAGTCTGGCGGTAACCCTTAAACGTGGCGGTAACGGAATTAGCGCTGCAAATACCGCTCTGCCGGATCATGAGGCGGCGTATATACTGTTGAATGTAAAAAAAGCTGGTGCTATTACGACCGTCATGCCTTGAAACACTTGTGGATGGGAGCTTTATAAATGCCATATCATATCATATCAGTTATAGCTGGCGCTTTTACAGCCGGCCACACAGGGCGCACACACAGCCGCATCACAAGACCATGTTCGGTGGTCAAGAGGTGCCCCGATCCCCAGTGTCAGGTCTTCATCTTGAACCCTCACTGACAGCCAGTTGGTCACCCTGCACCGCCTCAACAAAGAGAACATAACAGAGTTGCTCACCACAATACAGGACAACATAGGAAGCAGGATCAACATCTGGACAGATGTGCCCCCACTGCTGAAACTAGGGTCCGTCCTACAATTCTTTGGAACTGGCACCTTTCAGCACTCTGTGGCCATGATGCACGGCATGGAACAGCCCACATTCTGTTCAGTTCTGGCCCAGGGGCTTGAAACCCTCCTGCGGCAAGTACAACACCACATCTCACTGCTTTCCTTCTCCACCCTCATCTCTGAGGTCTCTAAAAAGTCAAATTTCCTACTGCACCTCCTCAGAGGTACTCTGCCTTTCCTCTCCTTCCCCCAGAAGCTCATTGTATCCCACACTCTTGTTCTCTCTAGCTTGGACTATTGTAACAGCCTCTTTCTAAATCTACCTGCCTCTACTCTCCGCCCTCTGCAACCAATCCAGAACAGGACTGCGAGACTTGTCCTTGGCCTCAAGTCCTGGGATCGTACCTCTCCAGCTCTGAAATCTCTCCATTGGCTCCCAGTGGATGCAAGGATTAAATTCAAATCCCTCTGTATTGTCCACAAGGCTTTCTGGGGCCTGGGCCCTAAATACCTTCAGCTATCCCTCCGCAAATACCTCCCATCTTGAGCTCTTCGCTCCACTACCTCCAACTCCCCCAGAGTCAGTCGTTTTTCAAAGAAACGAGCTGGGGGTAGATCTCTTTCTTTGGCTGGGGCCTCCCTCTGGAACAGCCTCCCTGCCACTCTAAAACTTGACGAGAACCATCTCCGGTTCCGCAAGCACATCAAGACCTTCCTCTTTTCTTCTGCCTTCGCTCCCCCTCTACCCTGCTGATCTGTTCTCTCTTGGCACTGTGCACCTGGCCGCCCACTGTCCTCCGGCCCAGGTACCTGCTCACCCTGCCACCCTCCTGCACTGCCTCTGGGCCACCCCTTGCACTGGGGACTGTATCTGTACCCATACAGCCCCCCCTTTTTCTTCCTGCACTTATCAGACCGACCCTGTCTGCCGTCCTTAAACCTAGCACTTGCAAATTGCTGGCTGCACTACCACTGTTTGTTGCCTTTATTATTTATTTATTGTTATTTATCTGTTTCTCCTCTGCTTCGCACTTTCTACTTCTCCCCCCTTCCATGCACTTTTCTGATCCCCCTCTCCCAAGCACTCTCCCAAGCACTTGCGCATTCTCAATGTCACTGGGCCTAGTAAGATCGCTGTTTTGTTCTCCCCTGTTTCCCTCCCTTGCCTTGTGTACGAGCGCAATAGAAATAAAATATCAATCTCAATATCAATACCACCCCAGCCCAGGCCAATGCCAATGCCATGAACGCACAGTTCTATGGCATTCACAAATGAAAATGTGATTGCTGCCCTGGACTGTACCCATGTTGAGCTGGTGGCCCCCCAGGCGCATGAAGCACTGTACCAAAACTGCAAGTACTACCACTCCCTGAATATGCATGTGACCTGCAACCCCAACCTCATTATCACCCACTGCTGTGCCCGCTACCCTTGTTCCACCCATGTTGCCATAGTCCTGCGGAACAGCACACTGCCAGGATACAGAGAGGCACAGAGAACAACAGACCTGGATAGTGGGTGCGTAGAAAAGCTAGCACACATGTGCTGCGGGTCACATGCCCAAATGGGGGCGGGGGGCGCGAAAGACCACAAAAAGGATGGCATGACAAGGGAATGCAAAATCTGCACTTGGCCAACTCACGCACGAATGCCACAGTACAACCCAGGGAGCATGCACATGTCAGACTCACCTGCATCGAGAAGCAGTAGTACACAGACAGTATCAACCAAATATACCAACATGACTACACGTACCACAATGCAACATGCACCCACCAAAGCAATGCAGACAAAAGGCCAAATTGCCGCACAGAACAACATCCGGCCAGTGCCACGGCCATGCACCCATATGCAGCCAGCCCTCAATTTCCCCCGTTGCCACCAGACATCCAGGGAGGGTCCATGAGGAACGCAGCATACCACATGCATGGTGTAAATACACAGCCACATAACAGCCACCATGTCTGCTGCGCATGTCACTGACAGACACCTTACATAACATATGCTGCAAGGGAACACAGTGCATGCGAAGCACAAACTATGCATGGCACGAGTGACACTGCATGCACAAACATAGAATAGACACATGCCATGAAATGAAGGCCCATATGCATGCACAAGTAGTACATTGAACTGATATTGTGTAAGTCCACCCCACACCTTACACCATGACTAATGCCTGTGCCTTCACCCATGCAGGTGATTCCGAATATCCACAGCTCCCTTGGTTAATGACCCCTGTGCGTGATCCACAAACACTGCAAGAGAATGCCCACAACCACGCTCACAGCAGTACCCGTGTGTGCATCGAGCGTACCTTTGGCTTCCTGAAGGCACGTTTCCAGTACCTCGACCATAATGGTGGAACCCTGATGTACGCTCCAGAGAAATTTGGCAGAATTGTGCTTGTGTGTGCAGTGTTGTACAATATCTGCAAAATGTTCCGCTACCCCCTGATGTGGACATAGAGGCATGGCAGAGGCAAATGCACACATTGCCAGAGATGGTGCGAGGAATGGGAGAATGGCATGCCAGGGACTGATGGACAATTTATGTTGCACTTTCACATAGCACACACCATGCACCACTGTGTGACACCACACCAATCAATAAACACAACAATAACGCAATCAGGAATGTCCTTGCATTGATGAATTGTAACATGTTTTATGGAATGAAGTGCCCCAACTATCCCGCCTGCCACCACCAACACCTCATCACACTATTCCCCCCACCACCAACACCCCATCCCACTATCCCCCCTTCCCCCTCCCACCACCAACTCCCCATCACACTATCCCCCTTGCCCTCTCCCACCACCAACACTGCAGCATGGCCACTCCTGGCAATCAGTGTCCCAGAGTCTTTCACAACCGTGGCCTCTTCCCTCCATTGCCGGCCCCTGGTGATTTTGGGTGCAGAAGATGCTCTGACTGTTGCTGCGGTGTGTGCTACTGTGACCCCTATGTGGGTTTGGATGAAGTGGATGGGGCGGAGCCTATTCCCAGGATTTGCAGCCTTTGCAATTCCGTGCTCTGCCGGATGGCCTCTGCCAGTACAAAGATGCCTTCCATCCATGTTGGGGGGACAGTGTAACAGTGGACATATTGGCTGTCATCTCTGTCCTGTTTCGCATCCTGGCATGCACAACCCTGTGGGTAGCCCCCTGGATACTGTCCCTGAAGGCCTGCAAGTGTGTGGTGTGCATGTGGCCAATCTCCTCCATTTGCCGCTGCCTGTGCTCCATGTCCTTGAGCCTCCGCAACAGCATGCTGCATTTTATAGCGGGCTGTGTGGGTGAGGGGTTCTGCACTGGCCCACAGCTGTATGCAGGGGAGCCATATGTGGGAGTATCCACGTCCAGCTCTGGTGTGCGTGCACGCTGGCGACATGGAGGCATCTCTGGGGAGTGTTGGTGCTGGCAGCATGGAGGGCTCTCTGGGGAGTGTTGGCACTGGCGGAGTGGACGGCACTCCAGGGACTGTGGCCCTCCAGCAGGTGATGGCACTGGGCGGGTGTCCCCCTGTAGCTCCTCAGTTGCCCTGGCAGCAGGTGTGGCTCAGTGTCAGTGCCTTCGGCTGCAGGTGTGGGTGCAGTGTGCCCTGCACTGCTCCTGGTGGCCTGTGGTGTGGACGTTGCCTTGGTCCTGCTATGCATTATGCGGTGGGACTTTCTCCTTGGTGTGGCCTGTGTGGGCCTTTCTGGGGTGGTGGTGGCAGACCTTGAAGGCCTGGTAGCAGTGAACCCTGATGCACCTGTACATTTCTCCTCCTCTGATGATGACTCTGGCGATGCGTGAGTACCTGTAGGGAACATAGGAAAATGTTGTCAGGTATGGTTCCCCCATATGCATGCAAGGCACAATTGCTATGTTACAGAGTGTGTCCCCACACATTTGGGAAAATGGGCCTGGTTGGTCATGGGAGGATGCATGTGGGCCCAGCATCATGGGATTGTTTGTAACGATGGGTATGTTACCCATGGCCTTTTGGTCTTTGGCCTGTGTGTGGGTAGGGCAGGGTGTCCATGCTGGCGCAGCTTATGTCTGGCATGCATGCTTGTGTTTCTTCATGGACCCACATCCCCTCCCCGGGTGGCATTCACATGGTGGGGGGTGGCTTAGTCCATGGCACTGTCATGGCTCTATGCGGCACTGCTGTACAGCCAGCAGGGCTGCACTGTGGTGCACAGTGATTGGAAGGCTGGGCACATGTTGTTGTGTTGGACGTGTATATCCCTGCGGCTTATGAGCCATGCCGACATAGGGCAGGCCTACTGAGCCCGCAACATGCTGATGTGACTGATGCACGGTGTTGTGGTCGATCATGCACCTCAATACCACTGGCACTGGGTGTGCCAGTAGGGTTGTGGTGCCCATAGCATTAATTTGGTTCACTTGCCTGACCTTCCTGCTGCTGTGACGTAGAGGGGTGCCCTTGGTGCTCTGCCCCATGGCTGATGTGCCGGGTGTCTGATGTGCCACCCCATCACACTGCCCTGTTGGCATGCCCAGTTTATAGGTATGCTGTCTTGTGTCCCTGTCCACTGGTGCATTTTATGCGGGGCGGTCATTTGTGGATGCAGTTGATGCAGTTGATGCAGTTGTGTTGGGGGGGTATCACAAGTATGACACTGACACAAAAGGTACAATTCGTAAAACGTTTATTCAATCCTCAGGGTTTGAAAAATCTCCTACTTTGCCCTCTAGCTAAGATGGGAGTAGTCTCTACCATCAAATAATAAAGATAGCACAGTCCTTGTTAGTCTCTGTCAAATCAAAATGGCCTATACTAAACAAAACCTAATGCCTGCCCTATCTCGTATACAAAAAGTGTGTAAAGGGGAATATGTATGCAATGGAAAATCAATGTAAGAATAAAAAGAATCAAAGTGGCTGAGTCAGCTCTCCTCCCCACATTGGACAGCAGGGAGTAAGGCGTTCCTTGTTAACGCCGGAACACTCTGCTAGTCTGTATCACAGGCTTCACAGTTATCGGTAATTTCAAAGTTCTCCACAGGTGTGCCTTTCTTCACGTCTCATCCACTCGCGTGCAGCCTTCAATTGTAAGATATATTGTTGCCACTTCAAACTTTCCTTAACACACACTGGTTTTCGTCCCGCTCGCCAACTCACCGGGTGTGTGCATTCCTTTCTTGTCTTGGTCATTTTAATTATTGAGTCAAGGTTAATACAACAGGCTTGGCCTCGCCTCCCCAACTCTGTAGTTCACCCGAAGGGTCGCGGGTGCTTTTGAAACACAATGCAGTCTTCTTGTCTGGGATTTGGCCTTCTCCACGTATCTCCATGTATCTCTTATGGCTCTTTGGAGGCAACAACCTCCTGCAGGGAACTCCTGGGTTCCTCTACCCTTGGTTCTCATCCCTCGATCCATCACTCTGCTTCAGTACGTTCTCATTCGCCCCGGAAGTTCTGCTGCTTCTCGTGTTCCACCTAGCTCAGAGTGTGTCTCAATGTTCCGCCTTTTATCCGTGTGGGGAGAGCTAATGAGTATCGCATGTATGTGATTAAAGTCAAGTGCCTGACTTTGCCTGAACCGATTAGCGGGACATGTCCAATGAGATGTGTAAGGGTTAGCCTTGTTACTCTCAGTCGTCCTCTTCTTCGGCCCAGTGTTTGTGTAGAAAAGGGGGAGTTGGTACATAGGAGGGGTCATGGGTACAGGAAATGAGGGAATACCGCATCTCACCATCAGTCGCCTCACAACCACTCCCTGAAGACCACTCACCCAGGTGATCCTCCCACACTGGTCCTCCCACTTTGGACCACCCCCAGGCTCCAGATCCAAAGGTGATGGCCATGCCCTCGCCACCTGAGAGAGAGATCCACGGGGACTAGTTGGTGAGACACCCTTTGGTTTTTCACATACCCTTAATCTATGTGATGTAGCCACATCTAATTCACAGGGAAACCAGGAAAGTAAATTGACATTCCCCTGTTCCTTACCTTTTCGGTGTTGCACAGTGAAACAGTAGGCTTGCAGGTCTAAGAACCATCGCATAACTCAAGGGTTATAGTGCTTTCATTGACTTATCCATACCAAAGGTGAGTGGTCAGGGATGAGTGTGAATGTGTACCCTAGAAGGTAGGACCCAAGATGGACAATTGCCCATTTGATGGCAACAGCTTCCAATTCCAACACAAAGTAGTTATTTTCACGGGGAAGAGTTTACGACTAGTGAATAGGATGGGGTGATCCAATCCATTGTGTATTTGCGATAGTACTGCTCCTAAACCTGTGAGGGAGGCATTGGTCTGTAAAACAAATTCCTTCGAGAAGTCTACTACTTTTAATATTGGATTTTGGCATAAGATTTGTTTCAGGTTAGTGTAACAAGCATCGTCCTCAACACTCCAACAAACTTTCTGTCGTTCCACGCTTCTTAGCTTGTATGTCAGTCTGGCTGTTCTATCTGAAAAATGTGGGATAACCCTACAATAATATCCAATCAGTCCTAGGAATGCCCTATGGTCTCTCTTGGTCTTGGGTGTAGGAGCATCTAGGACGGCTTTCATTTTTTCTTGTTGGGGCTGGACACTGACATTCCCTACAAAGAAGCCTAGGTATTTCACTGCTGACTGAGCTAGTTTACATTTTGATGGATTGTCAGCTAAGCCAGCCTTTTGGAGGGTTCTCATAATAGTGAACAGATGGAAAAGATGGTCTTCCCACGTCTTACTATAAATTACTATTTTGTCACTATAGGCCACAGAAATCAGAATAAGGCTGTAATATCCTATCAATGAGTTGTTGGAAAGTTGCTGTGGCACCATGCAATCCAAAAGGGCGGACTTTAAATTGGAATAGTCCTATTGGCATTGAGAAAGCTGTCTTTTCCTTATCAGGTCCATCCATAGGGACCTGCCAATATCCCTTGGTTAAATCTAGGATTGACAAGAATGTGGTGAGTGGTCAGTGATGAGTGTCAATTTTCACCCTAGAAGGTAGGACCCAAGATGGACAATTGCCCATTTGATGGCAACAGCTTCCAATTCCAACACAAAGTAGTTATTTTCACGGGGAAGAGTTTACGACTAGTGAATAGGATAGGTGATCCAATCCATTGTGTATTTGCGATAGTACTGCTCCTAACCCTGTGAGGGAGGCATTGGTCTGTAAAACAAATTCCTTCGATAAGCCTACTACTTTTAATATTGGATTTTGGCATAAGGTTTGTTTCAGGTTAGTGTAACAAGCATCGTCTTCATCACTCCAACAAACATTCTGTAGTTCCACGCTTCTTAGCTTGTATGTCAGTCTGGCTGTTCTATCTGAAAAATGTGGGATAAACCTACGATAATATCCAATCAGTCATAGGAATGCTCTATGGTCTCTCTTGGTCTTGGGTGTAGGAGCATCTAGGACGGCTTTCATTTTTTCTTGTTGGGGCTGGACACTGACATTCCCTACAATGAAGCCTAGCTGCTGACTGAGCTAGTTTACATTTTGATGGATTGGCAGCTAAGCCAGCCTTTTGGAGGGTTCTCATAATAGTGAACAGATGGAAAAGATGATCTTCCCAAGTCTTACTATAAATTACTATTTCGTCGATATAGGCCCCACAGAAATCAGAATAAGGCTGTAATATCCTACAATGAGTCATTGGAAAGTTGATGTGGCCCCATGCAATCCAAAGGGCAGACTTTGAATTGGAATAGTCCTATTGGCATCGAGAAATCTGTCTTTTCCTTATCAGGTCCTTGCACAGGGACCTGCCAATATCCCTTGGTTAATTCTAGGATTGACAAGAATGTGGATTTTCCAAGTTCATCTATTAAATCATTGATACGTGGCATAGGATAGGCATCAAATGCGGAGATGGTGTTGAGCTGCCTAAATTCTATGCAAAACCTCCAAGAGTTATCCGGGTTTGTCACCAACACAATAGGGGAGGACCATGGACTCGAAGAGGGTTTGATGATGTTTGCCTTTAACATTGTTTTAACCTCATCAATCACTACCTGCTTTTGTGCTTCTGGGAGTCTGTATGGCTTAAAGTGGACCACTTTCCCTTTTGGGGTTCTGACATACTGGTACGTACCATGTACACTCCCTGATTTTTCACAGAATAAATCGGGGAATGCCGTAATAAGGTTGCTACCAAACAAGACAATATAGAAGAGGTAGAGGTAGTAGCAGAAAGATTTTCTTTCCACTCTTTCAGGAGATTTACAAGGTAGAGATTGGTTTTTTGCCTTCTATCGGTTTGGACTATTTTATAGGTACAGGTTCCTGTTTGCTCTAGTACCTCATAGGGCCAATGTCACTTTGAAACGAGTTTATTTTCAGAGGTTGGTAAGAGGAGTAGTACTTTCTGTCCTACTGAAAATGATCTTTGATTTACCTTCTTGTCGTAGGTAAATTTTTGTTGGGCTTTATCTTTCTCCATATGAATGTGGACTAGAATCTGGCTGAGTCTCATGTGCTCTTGTAATCTGGTAGCTGTCTGTGAGAGAGTGTAGAGGAGCAGCTGCATGCCTCTGCAGGAAATCCTGCCCCCTACCTCCCATATGTTGGAGACCTGAGATTGTGCTGTGTTTGACACCAGCAGTTGTGTGCCGTGTGTGTTGGAAAGAAGATACCCATTGAGACAACCGTACTGAATGTATCCCCGAAGGGATGACAACCTAAGGGAGGAACTGCATGAAGGAATATGAAAAAGATCAAAGAAAGAAGCTAGTGATGTCACAAGAGACATATATGACGTCCCGATATACTGGTTGAAGAAGATGTATGGATCCTACAGAAACTAATGACGAAGTAAAGAATCAAGTGAATTTTTAAATACGAAAAAGAAGATTACACTTGCACGAAGTGCTGCAGAGAATCAACCGTTCAATAATTGTACAGACGCTGAAATGCAAGTAGGCAAAGTCATCACAGAAGCTGGCTATACGCAGTGAATAGAATGAAGGAAAAAGCCGCCATTACATAGAAGCATCGGTATGGACATCAGTATCATGAATTTAGTAAGCTAGGACTCATGAAGAAGAAAGGGAAAACTGTGTTGCAGCAACATTAAGCTGAATCATGGAGCTGCATGACGAGTTTGTCAAGCATGGAGTCAAGACCGAAGCAGCCAAGGTCAGCTCTCTATTCTGGAAAGGAGAGAAAGCACAAAGGATTAATCATCCCTTGTTGAGGTGCAAAGAAAGAACACCAAGAGTGCCAATTTTAATTCATTTAAGTCATTTAAGATTGCAAAATTGACCAAATCGTGTTCTCCTGTCACGTAAGCGAAGGGTGAAATTAGAGTTTGAACTTGGAGTCCGAGAACACGATATTGAGTGCTCACACTCCCATGTATTCTGAAGACAAGGATAATTTTGCAAGGCCAAGTTCAAAAGACAATCTTCCCGGCCGAATATGAAGAGAGATGCTGGGCTAATTGGGTGGGGAAGTAGTGTCATGCCCTCTCCTTGCACCTGGATTTGGGCTTACTTGCTGCTAATTGAACCGAATGTTCCAGACATGGCACAAGTGTGCCAACTAATTGTAGTGGTCCATATAACGAAGGACATTATAGTTTGAAAACCAATGTGAAACTGTGTATCTAATGTTTCTTAAGATTACATGTTTTAGAGGTGGGCATATATTGTCCGCTGACAGTGGGCAGCCAATCACAATCCTACGTCTTATAGAAAATATACTTAGATGTTCCCCTTAAGTCAATTCCGACCCTTAGTAGGTTTTTCATTATTTGCCACGTAGCATGACATCAACGCTGATGTATTTTTGACATACAAACTATGTTTTGTGAAAAGATCGCTGAGAGAACCTGAGCATACGTCCGTTGAAGTTCGTTGTAAACTCCCTGTTTTAGATAATTGTTAATAAAACAGTAATTTGCCATCTTCCTGAGCTGGTTCGGTTATTAGGACTGTGAGTTATTCTGTGTGATCCCATCAATTCTATGCATGTTCCTAAAGGTCCCTAAGCTCACGTGGTAGCAGAGGATGATTCAAAAGATCCAAACTAGTTCAGCTCCATATTTATGGACGATCGGGCATCCTCCACCATTAGCTGGAAGATTGTAGTGTCCTTTTGAGAGGGGCCGAATAGAAATAAACTTGCAAAAGGAACCGAGATGGTGAGCAGGTCCCCCTTTGAAGAAATCCCTGCCCGGTTTCCATGGGCGCTCTGTGGACGGACGTGAAGTGGTCGGATTGGAGGAGGAGTCGATACCAAAGGCCTTGAGTCAATTAATGAATGGTGAGTAGACTAAGGGGAATGGCAAATAAAGAAACAGGATTGTGATAATTTTGAGTAACAGGGAAATATTGTGAAGATAAAGAGATACCGCCTAGAATCCTAATTTAAGAGAATTACAAGGAGACATTTCAAACTCCAGTGGGAGTAGGGTGAAAAATAAAATGTGCAGTCAGGACTGTGTAATGTCTAAAACTCTGTACAAGGTAAAAAGAATTAAAGCGAGGGAAGAGGTGATCACAGTGTTTTATAAAGTGTAAATGACTGACTAGTCTAAATGTTGTCTGCTAAGTAAACTATCGAGGAGCGAAGAATTGTGAAGAGCTGAAAAAGTAAAAGTGAGTACAGATAAAGTGTTGTAAAACCATTGGCGCCAATCAAAAGAATAGACAGGCCATTGAAACAAGAGGATTGAGCAGCGATTGATGGTGCTTGCTCATATATGTTGTTTTTAAAAAACGTTGAAAAGTGGTGACTTAAGCCAAGGTAAAAAAGTTTATTTAACAGTCTGGTAAGTACTGACAGTCAATTGAGACTTGTCACTATGGGGGACACTCTGCTCATGCACCTATGCAAGACAATGACAAAACATAAGCCCAAGCTCAAACTGTACAGTGCAGAATGGGTAAAGGGCACAGCAGATAAAATGTTCATGCCGTGGCCACAAGGGGGATAAGTGTCAAGAGTGGTATTGCTACACATGACCTCATACTTGCACTCTGCGTACACAGGGAAGAAATTAGTGAAAAGATTAGCAATTTCAGAGCTTTGGAAGATGTATCAAGTGGAAAGAGAAGACCCGGCGCCCGAGGAGTGGATGCTTACTCAGCAAAAGGGGGAGGGCATTGAGCCCTCAGCTCCCCTTACATTGCCGTAAGCAAAGAGTGTTGCTTCGGAAGAGATATGAGTGTATCCTTTAAAGGAATTAAGAGCAGCAACAGTGTACACTAATCTAATATATGAAGCCCCCGCTTACAGTAGCAACGATAGTCTGGAACAGAATAAAAGAAAGGAAGATATTTATAAGTTCATACAAGACAAGGAAGATAAAAGTGAGTGGCCGAATTTGTCGACAGAAATAGACAGGGAGATTAATAGATGCAAAGGAGAAAATGATAAGGCTGACAAGGTAGCGCCCGTACAAAACAAAGGGTGGGAGGACAGATATCACTCAAGATAGATGGGAAAAGTATTGAGAAAGTTAGGCAAAGAGAAGATAAGGATAAACAAGAAAGGAAGTATAAGGAACGAGAGAAAATGTTGAACGAGGATTAGCAAAAAAAGGAAAAGTAGGGAGTGACGACAGTACATATATCAGTAGGAGCAAGAAAAAATTGAAGAACGGGGAGAAGAACAAAGAAAGCATGACAATAGACAAAGAGCGATAGAAGAAAGGGACAGAAAGAAAAGAAAGAGAGAGGAGGAAGAAGCACAATGACTAAGGGACATAAGATTACAGAGACAAAGAGAAGAAGAGGAAAGAAGGGAAGGAGTAAGGAGAGGAGAAGAACGAAGGCTAGAGGAAGAAATAATTAGAAGGGATGCAAGAAAGCAAAGGGAAGTAGATGAAGAAATAGAACGAAAAAGAAGACAGCGAGGTATCGAGGCAAGTCTCATCCGAAAGGATCAAATGAGGCCGAGCCCAGAAATGCGATGGGCCAGAGTGGAAGAGATTCTTCCGATAATGGAAGTAATGCCAGCAGTATCTACAGTAGCGCTAGAAGAAGAAAGATTTGATGCAGAAAGCATTGGAGAAAGGATCGATAAGGTCTATCAACAGTTAAAACAAGGTAGCGAGTTTGGAACTCAAGGGAATGGTGATCGATCCCCAGTACCTCAATCAGGAAGTGAGGAGGGAAACCTGTTCAATGATGAATGTCGGGCATTGTCTCTGAGTAGACTGAACTTAGACAAGGGTGAAGGGGATGATAGTCACACTAGTTGGGGCCAAGACATGTCAGACAAAGAAAAAGAGTTTGCTCTTGGGGCAGAAGTAGGGAGCATGTGCGCCCCTGAAGGAAGCCTGCAAAAGGATAAGGAAGTGAGATGGATGGATCTGGAACAACCTAAAGATAGAACGCCAGATGCCATAGCACATCCTGAGGGTCCCCGAGGGCGATCACATAGTGAGAAGGGAGAGTCTCCACCATATGTAACAAGGTCAAGGTCATTAGCGACAAGACATACAGACAGAGATGATTATTCCTGCCATGGATAGACTAATAGCGGGAAACGACTCTGGGATGGGGTTCACACAGTTCCCCTTGTTAGAGGAGGGGGAGAAGGACCGCAATCTATTCCATGGCCACAGATGGACAAGGATAACTTAAAATGCAAGCTCCCTAGCTTGACTTTAGGGGCTGGGAAATGGATATACGAATTAGAGAAAATGACCGGAGGAAATACACTAGACATAGGGGACATAAAAGGTCTCCTGGCAGCCATTCTTAGAGAGAGAGGGCTGATGACATATGGAGGAGAGCGGGATATTCAAGTGTGACTGCAAAAAATACAGCGCATGATGGAGCGCCATTTAATAATTGTAGAGCAGACATTTGGAGGGCTCTCAGGGTACAATATCCTGACACATCAGATATGGGTGCAGTTATGACATGTAAAATGAAGGAAGATGAAGACCCTATTGCTTACATTCAGGATATTCAGGAGAAATGGCAACTTGAAACCAGTGAGCTGTGAGAAAAGACAGTGGCATTATTTTACCACATTTTATGCCAGGGGTTGCTTGTGCCAAAGGCAGATGAAAAAACAAGCAGGGATGGAAGCGAAGCCATGGTCTGAGAAACAGTTGACGATAGTGCATCATTGTCGGTTACTACAAGAGAAAAAACAGAAGAAAGATGAGAATAGGAAGATCGAGGAAGCCAAGTTAGTTGTCAAAATTTGCCATAGAAGGGGCAGTACTGACAAGCGGAGAAGGATTGGGAATGCAGGAAGCAATATGTACATTGCAGGTGAATACTTCACGCCCTATGCACCAAGGTGGGTATGGGTGTACGCCACGAGGCAAAGGTATGGGTTATAGGGGAAGAGGAGGCCGATTTCAGAATAAGCAAGGTGGGTTTCAGAATACACAGAATGAGAACCAGAGTGCTGAGTGAGGATATAAGCAAAAAGGGATTAAGAGGAGGTATCCCCCAGTATGTTGGAATTGTGGAATGACAGGACATATTGCATGCGTATGTGGAAGCCCAGGGAATGTACAAAATGGTCAATTTTCCAGATGGGGGACAGTTTATCCTCCGCCACACAGCACACAGACCAGAGAGAGCTTTGCCCAAGAGCACACATCTTATCAGGCACAAGCACTGCAAGTACAGAAGGTGCAACAGCAGGGACAAATACAAATGAAGCCGCCACAAGGGCAATCGCAACAATCCCCTATGCAGACACAGCAGTATGCAAATACAGGACAAGTATTGACTCCTAGAATAGGAGGTGTCACTTTGGTAGGAGGAAATCCTTTCACAGGAACGGGATAAGCTTGTATCTACAATATGACAGCTCACAGAGTGGCTTGAAGTGTTCAGTACTATCTGTGACATCAGACCCCCAAGAGGAACCAAGGGTTGATTGTGACGATAGGATGCAAATCCTTTTCTTTTCTTGAACAGTCTGGAGCAATTCATTAGTGTATACGAGAGGTAAAATATCCAATGTCAGGTATTGCCATGAATGCTTAAGGGTTATCTGGAGCTACGAGTCGAGTTCCTTTTACTGATAAATTACCAGTCTCCATAGGAGAATGTGATATGTCGGTCCCTCTATTATATTCACGACAGACACATTTTAGGGAAAGATTTAATGATGACACTTAATATGATGATTTAATTTACCAACCAAGGAATAGTGTGCTCCACTCCAGGAATATAATGTTTTAAACGTGGGAGAGTACACACTTGCGTTCACAGGGCAAGTGGCTCTGTGAGGCGTTCCAGTAGATCCAGAGATTTATTTATATGGGTGAGCATTTTACTGACATGGCTACCTGGCCTGGTAGGAATGATGGTGAGGATACCTGATGAGTTTTTATTTAGACCACAAATACCTATGGATGAGGATGGTGGACAGACTATTCCTATAGAGTTGGAAGCAGCTATAGTACGAAAAGAAATGGCAATGCTCGAAGGAATAGGCGATGAAGGTAGACCATGTGGTACAGATTGACTGACATAACTGATGATGATATGTTCGAGGAGGACCGAAGCAATGACGCAAGTAGTATTCTTCATGAGCATTAGAAACTGGATAAGGATAGAAAAAAAGGAAGTCCCACAAAAAATGTCGATAACACAGCAGCAACCAGTATTTTGTTCAGGAGGATCTTGAAAATGTACAGAGTGCCCTATAGACCACAGACATAATTGTACCCTAGGCAAAACAGTACCCCATGTCTCGAGAAGCTGATGAAGGTATATTTCAGACTATTTCAGCACTGATGAATCAGTTATCATGTAATACTGCGGTGTATCCGATAAAAAAATCTAAAGGAGGGTCGTGGAGATGTATCCAGGATTTGAAACCTCTTAACCAGATTGTAGATGCTGAGTTTCCTTTAGTTCCTAATCCAACCACAATATTGTGTAGTATCCCAGTAGAAGCTGGAAATGGAGATCAATTGAAAAATGCGTTTTTCTCGATCCCGTTGCATAAGGGCTCCCAAGACTTTACTTCATTTACGTTTCGCCAAAAAAGACTAAAACATTAATATTTGCCTCAAGGGTATTGTGAGTCCCATCAATCTTTAACAGAGTCCTACAGATGGATCTAGGCAATATCGATCTCGAAAATGCAGTGATACAATACGTAGATGACCTATTGATTTGCAGTAAAACAGAGGATGATTGCAGACAGGACTCTATCTGATTAATGACTATTCTAGCACACAGGGGATTTAAGGTTGACAAGGAGAAGTTACAATACTCTCAAGTAGAGGTGTTATACATAGGTCAGTTCATTTTGCATGAAGGAAAGAAAGTGACACCTGAGAGAGCTGAGGCAATCATGAAGACATCAAAACCGAACACAGTGAGACACATGGAACAGTTTTAGTGTTTGTGCAATTACGTTAGAGCCTGGGTGTTTGATTATGGTATGTACACAAGGCCACTTCTGCAAGCATTAAAGAAAGCACAAGTTGGTAAAGCAAAACTAGAACCGAAGAAATGGAGCAAGGATTTGAAGAATTGAAAAAAGCAATTTGTACAGCCCCAGTTTTAGGAATTCCCAATGATGGGAAGGAATTTTATTTGTTTTCACACAAATGTGATTGGTTGATTGGTTTCTGGTCAGGGTCATCTGGTACCTCGAAATTCAGGGGCCTTGGGCAGTTGTAGGTGCTATAACTCATAGTTGGCTTGGTGGGGGTCAGAGGCCTGCTCTGGCCTGTTTGTGTACACCAAGGCACCCAGTACTGTCTCATGGCTTTGCAGGGCACATTTTTTCTTCGAAGAAACATATCGGCAACAATTTTAGAACAAAGAAGAGTTTCTGTGGAAGAGGCATGGGCCTCTCTCATTAGTGCTTGGGTCTGTTCAGATTTCCCCTTCAGTCTGGCAGCCTGTGTCTAACGCACCAAATACTGCATGGCCATGCAGGCCCCATGCTCCGACTATGCCTATTTAATGTCTGCAAAATGGCATTTGCTTATATGCAGGTACTATGTTTAAACATCTAAATTGCGTATAATATTATGATCATGTGGGGGCGCCCCCCCTGGAATATTATAGGTCTTCCAATGGTCCTCGCCTCAGCCTAAAGCACCTAGGGGGGCGGGGTGGGTTCACTCCCTTCTTCCCGACAGTCTTGCCAGCTTGTGTTTATGGCAATTTAAAATATTTGTTTACTCCTTCAAGTTGGTTGGACGGTATAATACAAAGGAACATTTTGAGATTTGTAGGTTACAGATATAGATTTCCTGCTGTCCTTTGAGGTACTGTTTCACAATAAAGGTCCAATCTTGAATTTAAAATCCAATTCATGTAAAGGTTACTTTTGAACATAACTGTTATGCATTGCGTGGCATACTTTGCAGTTGGTAGTGCTGAGTGTGCAGCTGAATTCATCAAAAACACATGATAAGCCCAGCAGGGATGCCATTTTCCTGTTTAGCACTGGGCAGATTCTGTAAAGATGGCTGAGCGGATATCTTGACAAGTCACCTAAGACCTTTCTTCTTTACAGCTGTGAAACAGTGTGCACCTTTAACAGATTTAGTTCTCTCGCACCCTTCCATGGCTTTGGGTGTCTTTTCACAGGTTTGTGATGCACTTGCACATTTAGATTTACTCTTTGCCATTTTAACTTCTGCACGGTTTCTTTATGCTTTTTGGCGGCCACAGACCTCTGAAGTGTGGGGCCGGGGAGGGAAATTAGTGCTGCCTTCTGAAGTTCATTGTAGTGCCCACATGTGGGAATTATGTGCTTGATTTCAGAATTTAATATTGTAAAATGATGCATCATTCTCAACCGTTACGAACCATGTAAAAACATGCATGCTGTGTTTTTTAACATAAAAGTGATTCCTTGACACAGTGTATGCGTGTGTTGATTAGAAAGACCTCCAATGATAATGGGGAGTTGCACCAAAAATACCAATGTGGTTCTGGCAGTTTCGCATAGCAAAGAGTATTCTGATAAGAAACCAATGACCAAAGGGTATCTGTCATGTATGTCTGTGAGAGCTGTATGAATTAATCATTAAACAAAAGCAATTTGCTGCCCTAAGGCAGGGTTTAGCTAGCCTTATTCTAAATATGTCTCTGCTCACACCAAACTTTCAAGAGAAGTTGCTTGACAACAAAGTGCTGCCTCTGGAGAGGAACTCCCCTCACTTATAGGGACTGGGACAAGGAAACATAAGACTCAGAGTGATGAAGATTATCGGTAAGGTATCTGGACGGACTCTATAAATTGTAGATTTGAAACGATTAATGAGATGCAAGCAAATGTTGAAACACGTATGTAAACTACATCCATGCTAAAATGGTTCATCCTTCTGAGGAGAATCATCCAAAATTGGGATAGTCTTCCATATGAATCTCAGAATAAGAGTAATTTCCTAAAATTGCGAGCAATGCTAGAAACACATGTTTGTTCATTATCTGACATATATTTAAATGCATCTATGCTTAGTCTTTCTATACGGGGCCTCAGTTTAAATGGGGCAGTGCATGAAATGCAAGCATAAAAGGATCCTTAATTTTGAAGGAGTGACAAGATGGAGGAGCCCTGCATGGAGCACTGATAAGACCTCCGCCATGAATTCTTGCTCTGTCTCGTCAGTCCATTTCATTTTACGTCTGAAGGACATTTTTATGCATGAGTAAAATGAATGGAATCCTATAGGATCCTCCCTGGTTTTGCACCTCCTCAAAACCATCTGGATTCCATGGGAATACATTAGTAAACGCTGCCTCCAAAACGTAATATGCAGTCTCTGTTTACAGAAAGATAAATGGAAGAGTAAAAAGGGAGTAGAACTCGCTTCTCTACAACAAGCTCTTTCCTTCTCCCCTCCACCCTGTGAGATGTTTAAAATTGTGTCAAGGGGATCCCACAACAAGTAAGTGCACATCTGCATGGAATTAATATTCCTTATAAAATAAGGCTGACTGCATAAAATGTATTGTTTTTATGTAACACAAACGTTATGTGCCCTAGCTGGCAACACTGATTTACAACTAATAAAACTAGAAATAAACAAATCCAACTTTGCCCCCTCCGCCCTTGCGCTCTCACATTTTCTGCGCACCCCGCCACCACTTGCCGGCACAGTACTGTTGTTTGTTGACTGAGCAATGCAATTTTAAATGGTGTTTACTTGGGGGAGAATCCTTTGCTTTGCTTGTTCTTTGATAATTAGAAAAAAAGTTCAGGAAAAAATCAGCCTGTTGTACAATTAAAACACAATCACAATCGCAGTGTGTAGCGCCAGAATAACATGCAAAATATGCAATTAGCATCAATGACATAAAGGCCTGAAATCGTTACTCATTTAAACTGGCGAGGCACTGCCATAAAAGATAATTGCAAACAGTGTAATGTTCCTGAATTCATAAGGGGCGCTTCCTCTAGTCACATTTGCAAGATCAATGGGGTGAAGCCGAAAGAAAGGCCACAAACCTGGCTGGTCACTGGACCAGACTGCTTTACATTATCCCACCATCAAACTGCTGGCTGAGTGAGCGTGTTTATAAAGCCCTACACAACCAAGAATACAGATGTGGCCTGTGTAAGGGCAGGTAGTCCACCTCATACAATACTAGGCGAATGCTGAACAGCAAAATGTAAACTTTTAAAATATATATAAAACACCAAGAAAGTTGGTGGGTTTGAACACTTTCACCTGAAATGTGAAAGTAGGATAGTCCATTTGAGCCAAGTCACACATTCCACAACACCACCTAGTAGCCACCACTGGAAACTCACCTCCAGTTCAGGGTCACAAGAGCAAGGCATTGTGGATATGCAAATGAGCCCAAATGCAAACATTTTAAACCCACCATAACTTTCTTGGGGTTTTGAAAACATGGCCCAATGCTCCAACCACGAGGCTGTCAGGACAATAGTGCACTGTTGACCCCATAAGGGTGAAACCAGGTCTGTAGTTGTCTTGACAGCATTGCAAAATGTCTGTCTTCGGTAGATTAAGCTATGTATAAAATAGCACTGCCCTCTTAGACAAAGACAATTTCCTGGCTACTAGGGGGTGTTGTGGAATGTGTGAATTGGCTCAAATGGACTATCCTACTTTCACGTTTCAGATGAAAGCATTTTTCCAAACCCCTTACATAAGAGGGGGAGTACTCTGCAGGATGGGTTCTCCCCTAAAACACAATGGCCCTCATTACGACCCTTGCGGAAATCAACCGACCGGACCGCCATAGCGTAAATAGCGTTTCCGCCATTGCACGATGGAGCAAAGTGCGGCTCATTCCGACCCATCGGGCACGAGCACCACGCCATGGCGGAAGTGCAAAGTCCGCGATGGCGGAAATGACCCCAAAACGGCCCACACCGCCGCCGTACGGCGCCCTAGGTGCAATACCGCCACCCATCTCAGCGGACACCGCAGTGAGCGCCAACCGGAAAGTACGGTGACCGTAAATATACGGAAACGGAAGTAAAAGCATGGTCCCGGAACGGGAAACATCCCGCCGTACACCTATAAAACCACAAATTCCACACAACCATAAAAAATACTACCCTGAGACACATCCCAACCCGTCATCCACCCTAGTGAAACCAAGAAAAATGGGAAAAGTAGCGAAGAAAGCGTGCGACCGCAAGCGGCAGGTCCACTTCTCCCGTGAGGAACTCACCGTGCTCACGGAGACCCTCCAGGAGAATGCTGCCGCCGTCTTCTCCACGCAAATGACCAAGACGGCACTTGCGAACAAGAAGGCCATATGGGCCCTGGTGGCACAGCGGGTAAGTGCGGTGGGGACCGCACCCCGCAACCCACAGCAATGCAGAAAGCGATGGGACGACCTGCGGATACGCGTCCGTAGCATACTTTCTGCCAACCGCAACATTGCCACAGCTACCGGGGGAGGATCGGAATCACCCATCAAGTTGACCCCCTGGGAAGAAATATGTGCCTCCACCATTGGAATGGAGAGCATAGAGGGAGTCGGAGGGATGGAGAAAGGAGTGCAGACATCCGAAGATTCAGGTAGGTGGCCCAAATAAAACAATGCCAAAACCACAACGTCCAATCATGTGAAGTACCACGTGCCCACATAGTGCAACAGGAACACATGTCCAGGAGAACGTCCACATACATAGGCCTGATAGCACACTTTAAAACTCACATCAAATACATAAATAATTACAAATCCTAAAAACACCCTCTACACGTGCAGCAGGCACACCCTAACTGCAGGCTGCCAAACAACTGCACCCACACTCCACACACAAATGAAACCACCTCCAAGGCCCCGACCCAAATCACCCTCAGGTACCACCCCAATGCATGTGATACATTGCCATTCCAATTCCCACAGACCCATTAATAACGCTCGCCCTCCTTTACTCCACCACAGGGTCCGATCCAAACGACGAGCACCAGGACACCCCTACCAGCACACCTGCAAAGAGGGCCAAGACCAACGGCCAAAGACCCTCCACCTCAGCTGCACGGATCAAGACACGGCAGCAGCACAAATCAAGTGGCAGCACACAGGAGGGGACTTCAACAGGCACCCCAGCAGCCAGCATGCCCACAACACCACCACCACAGGTCCCCCCAATGGATGCCACAGTAGGCACTGCTTCTGGTGGCAGCAGCACCATAGGTGATACTGCATTAATGGCAGCATGCTCCGACACAGAAAACGGGGATGTCGAAGTTAGATCCATCCATGACCTGTCTCAATCCCCCTGTCTGTTCCATCCCATACACCATGAGGATACCATGCAGGGGCACCCACAAGACGACGACTGGCCATCCCCCACAAGCCCTGTGGCAAGGCAACATGAGGTGACCAGCCCCTCTGTGACACCACCGCAAATGGCCATGGCCCAGCAGAGGCAACAGTCCCTCAACCAGGTAATCGTGCAACAGCAGCAACTGGCCACGCTCCTCAAGGACCATGCCGATGAATGTGGGGGCACTAAGGCAGACATAGAAACATCAACTGAGACACTTAGGGCAGAAATGGAGAGAAGTACAGAGACACTAAGGGCACAAATGGAGAGTAGCACCGAGAGCCTGAGAGTACAAATGGAGAGAAGCACCGAGAGCCTGAGAGTACAAATGGAGAGAAGCACCGAGAGCCTGAGGGGGGAACTGCATGCGACGTCCAAAGACGTATGTGCCGAACTAGCCGCAGTGCGCCGTGTGCTCACTGAGCTCTCACAAACCCTTAGGGACATGCATGGACGTGAGCAGGCAGAGACATCATCCGTTGCAAGTTCCGTCCAGGGCAGCCCCCAACGTAGATCTGGGAGGAACCTGCGCTCCACAGGCAGGGGTGCCCCTGATACCCGCAGAGGGGGCTTGCAATAGCGTCTGCCCACTGACAATGAGCATCTATGGACACTGGTGTTCGGGGGGGAGGTAGGAGGGTGGAGGGGGTGTGTTGGGCTCACTTGGGTGGCGGGTCGATAGGGTGTTTAACATGATATCACATATGCCATAAACAATGCACGATCATGCAATGAGATGTGTGGACATTGATCTTTGTGTACGAGCCCATTATAGGCGTACAGTCCATATTGTGCATGTTCCAGACACACACAGTGCCACGAGTCCCGTGTCCATGTATCAGCCACCAGGCGTGAGTGCTAGAAGCATGCATCTATGAGATGCTGACGAATGTCACGGCCCTCCTGTGCCTCGCAGACTCCTTGAGGTGCTGCCACATCCCCACCCTCATCATGACCATCTTCAGGTGCTTGCAGTTCTGCGTCAGGGGGCATGGGCACATTTCTACGTACGCACATGTTGTGTAGCATGACACATGCCATGACCATCTTTGCAACCTTCACATGGCGGTACAGGAGTGCCCCGCCAGACCTGCTGAGGCAGCGGAAACGAGTCTTCAGTAGGCCGAATGCCTGTTCTATGACTACACGGGTACGTGAGTTGGCATGGTTGTAGTCCTCCTCATGCTGGTCCCGTGGGTTCCGGACTGGTGTGAGGAGCCATCTCTTCAGTGGATACCCGGCATCACCTGTATGTGGACAAGTAAGGAATTTTGAGGAATGCCATTGCTACGTACGCACCCCCCCCCTTCCTGCCAGGTCATTGCCGCATCACATACCCCACATCATCATGCATGAAATGAGACTCACCGAGTAGCCAGGATCTGTTCCCTGCGTGTCGCTCCATGTAGCGTGGTATAGTAGAGTTCCTCAAGACCATAGAATCATGGGTTGATCCAGGAAATCGGGCACAACAATGTGTAATGATCCTGTTGGAGTCACACACCATTTGTACATTCAGAGAATGAAATTGTTTTCGGTTGCGGTACTGGGCCTCCATGGCATGTGGGACGACCAATTCCACATGGGTGCAGTCGATGGCACCAATGCAACCCGGTATGCCGGCAAGTGCATGGAATCCCACTTTTGTGTTGGTAATTTCCTGCTCCGAGCGTGGTAGGGAGATGTAGTCGTCTGCGTGCTTCAGGAGGGCATCGAGCACTTGCAATAGTGTCCGTGAGAACAGTGGCTGTGATATGCCATGCAACTGTCCGACTGTCCGATGTGCTGGTAGGTGCCTGTGGCCAGGAAGTGGAGTACAGACACCACCTTCAGTAGGGGTGGGATGGCGGTTGGGCTATCTATCATGCTGACAAGGTCAGCCTGTGTCATGTCCACAATGGCGGTTATGGTGTCCCGGTCCAAACGGTAGAGGGTGTGGATCTGCTCATCAGTGAGGTTGAACGGATGTGCTCGGAGGCGTGGGATTGCGGGCTGCCTGCGTGGTGGTAGTGGCTGTGCTGGCGGCCCTTGCTGGCCCTGCCTTGCCCTCCTCCTCCTCCTGCGTCTCCGCCGTGCGGCCGGTTGTAGTTGGTGTTCGTCTTCTTCTTGAAGTTGGAGTACTTGCAGTGCTATCAGGTCCCCCAGGGCCAACATAGCTAGTCCTGCCGGTAGCATTTCGGAGTGGGTGTGGTTGTGGGAGGAGGCTGGGTGTGCAATTTATGTGTTTTCAGGCTGTATGGCCTCCACCTGTGGTGATTCATTCCACCTGTGCAAGCTGCACTCCCCTTTGGGCGAGCACGTCCCGCACACAACGCTGCAATTCGACGAATGGCATCTTGCTATTGCAATCATGTATTTGTACCCGATGGCAGTGTAACATTGGTTGATATGTTCATTCGGCTATGGTCCCATTGTTTCACATACTATCTTTGCAGTTGCGAACAGACTTGTGAAGGGTCAGTGGAACGTAGTACTCGAGTAACGGTGGACCCTCATGCAACACTGTACCGAGCTTCACCGACGGGCGGGGCGTCCCATTTGTGAGTGAAGGCAGTTTCGGTTTCACACACAGCCGCACTAGATGGATTAATTTGTGATTTCAAGCGGCCACAGTTGCCTTTTCGACGTGATGTTGCAAATGAGGAATTCGAAGGGCGGCGCTTTCGGTTTTCAGCTAGCGGCGAGGAGATGCCCACAGGTCTGACTGCAAATATAACGTTCTATTGTTCAATGTCCTTGGGACAGGGGCCATGGCGAGGATGCAATGATTGATATGAATAGTTTGGGATGCGCAATAGCGACGTGGGCGATGAGGCCGGACGTTCCCAAATACATGTTACTTCACAACACTGGAATTACGGGCTGGGGCACAGTGGATTTTGCAGGCTGCATAACGCACAGACTCAATGGAAATTTCACATGTTATGTGAGTATGGAGACAGGCGTTTTCATTACGGGATGAGGGAATGATGTATGGATGCATGGACAGATGATTTGATACAGAGTTTTCCATGTACAGGGCTTCTTGGAATCTATCCGCCTCCCCTGCGCTATGTGATGCAGGGCTGCCATAGTGGGACCATCGTCTATCTGGCCTTGTTGAGCCCTCCCTGTCTCGACGCGCCTTCAGACACTTGTGTCTATGCACGTTACCAATCCCATCAGATGGATTCTGTTTTAACAGACGCATGCACAGGTACACTCGTTTGTGATAGTGTTTTCACCTCGATATAGATAGTTATGATTCGCAAGTGGTTTTTGGGTGGTGATGATCCTTTGGAGTGGGCTAGCATGCATATGGCTGTGGATTTGGTGTGATCATTGAAGTGAGTGATTCAAATGTAGTTCTGATGGCCATACTATTCTTTTTCATTTCATTTGGTTGACAGGTATCTCCTCCCCTTTTGCCACTGCCATCTGTATGCCACTCCTGCAGATGGATTTTACTCCCGACACCTGCTGCTTCGTGTTAATCAGTGGAGCAGCATTACGATCTTATGGGACGATCGCCAATGGGCCACATGCCCTTACGCAGTACTAGTGGCTAGGAGCAACATTTCGGCCTTTCAGCTGGACTAGTGCCTCCCTATTGGGACGGCCCTGCGGTTCTAGGCGCTTCCATGTTGCCTTTTCGTACGGGAATGTAGCCCCTGTGTACCATGAAGGAACAGGGCGTCACACAAGAAGTAGCTGGTCATTTATTGCGGATGCAGCCCACAATAATGAAATATATTTTGGAGTTCATGGCCTAATGGCTGTATGGGCTTGGAGAATTTGTTGTGCATTAAATTTCTATTCTGATATGAACCGTGTAGCGTTCTTCTTTGCAAGTGATGTGGCATATTACTATTTGGGGAGCGATGTATTGTGAGGAGATCTGCATTGGGTTCCAGCTTCGGGGTATAGTTGCGTGGTACTGTGCTGGGCGCGTTTGCCTACGAAGCCCAGTGAGGTCAGGGATGAGGGCTGCCATTATGACTGTTTTGATGATGTCATGCTCAGGGGCGGGGGATTAGCTTTTGTGTAACAGATGCCGGTCAGCCAGTTGGATAGGTGGAATGATGTGATTATCGGAATATTGCTGGTCACAGGTGCCTGTGTTTGCGTGCGTTTCTTGGTGGGAGACTGAGGTCATGTCCATTTGTATGGCTTCTGTATTCGTGCCATCGGTGCCCTGCAGCTTCCATTGGGCCCTCTTGAGATTCATTTGTTCGTTGGCAGGCATGGATGACTAGTACATTTCACTGGTTGCATTGTGTGACTTCATTGCACCTACGGGGGGTTGTACAATGTGGCCAGGGAGCGGTGTACAAGCACTCAGTAGGGCCGTTTACGGTTGGTTCGCGATGCCGTACTTCTCACCATGGCGGAATGGTACTTTCCGCCGTGCTTGATGGCGTTAGGTGCATGTCCGCTAGGGTCGGAATTCGCGTACCGTTGCGCCATGGTGCTAATTACGGTTTGGCATGGCGCGCGCGCGCGTACTTGGTGCAGTTAGCGTTGGCGTTCACTACGGTGTCGCTAATGGCATCGTACTTTGCGGTGACGGGTCATAATCGCACCGAGCGCTATTCGATGGCGGTATTGCATTTCCGCCATCGTTTTTCGATTTCCGCCAGGGTCGTAATGAGGCCCAATGTTTAAAAAAATGCACCAAAACAGTGCATTCTATAACACAATTGTGAAAAATCATATGTTTTAGAGCAGATATCATCATTTCAGAGTGCCAAACTCAGATTGTTCAAAAGAAATCTTTTTATGATACATTATGTGACATTAATAAACGCTTTTATGTCTACTCCTGAAATAATTAAAGGTGCACAGCTTTTAGCCCACAAAGCTGCATGTGTTTACGGAGTAAAACTAGGAAGAGGGCACATCTGACTGAGATCAGGGGCCAGGGGCTGGATTGCATAAACTGCAATGGGTAGTGAAAATTAGGATTGTTGTGTTATTTGCATATCTGCTTAGTTTATTTACTCATTAGGTGCGAATTACCCCACAGTAATAGTGCAATTTTTCTTTAAAAGAAAGTGGTGCAATATGAGGATCACCATGCTTCCGAATTTTTCTATTGTAAGTAAACTATTGAGCTGATGGCCACTGTCATTGAGAGACACTAAAATCAGCAACACATTTATAATTGGGCCTACTGCGGCTCAGTCTAGGCTAGCATATTTTATGACACAATACCATAATTTTCCCTGATGAATGTCCAAGAAGTCAAGAGGACAGACACATGCTGGATAGGTTATTCATAATTGCCAATATCAACAAGTTCACAATAATCATTGAATTTTGTGTGTATAATAGTGGGTGGATTTTCTGTTGGTATATTGTTTTTCACTATGTATTTCATTTAATGTTTTTTTTTGCTAGTGTTGTATGTTCTTATCTGTTATATTGAGAACAAATTGTATTACATTTATTTATTTATTTATTTGCATTCGTATAGCGCACTTACAGCCCGAGGGCATCGAGGGCGCTGTTACAATAATTTGTAAGTATAATTGATTCAGTGGTTACAAATGACAATGGTTAACAGGCATGATTACTAGATTACAGAAACACAGGTTACAGGCTTGATTACAGAAACAAAGGTTTGCGAATAGACAGCAGTGACGCACCATTAGACAAAAAGCGTAGTTGTATATGACCCATGAAACAGTGGTTTTCATATTTGCTGTTCACTTGGTGATGTTTAGGGTTAATTGACTGTTTCTTGACATACATGTGGTCTTAAATTTTGTAATGAGAACAATAAAAAATACTTTGGGATAATATTCTCTTTGTGAGGTTTTAAGAGATTCCCTATTCAGAGTAGTATGTGTTTATAAATACAGGAATAATAGGGATCCCGTGTCTTGCCTGGAGTCTTGAGAGTGATTACTTTTTTTTGAGGCAGCAGGATTTAGGGATCTGTTTTCATATTACAAACATATTCATTTTGGACAAACATGACTGACCTGGCTGCCAAAAACAAACATTCACTTACCAAACTATGATAATAAGAAGATGTGTTTCTGAGTTGAAGAAGCAAAAGAGGTTCTTGCTGGCTGAAGTTCACTGACGGTTGCTGTAGGTGAACTCAGACTTGAAAACACCAGTACCCATCAGTGTGGGCTCACAAGGCCACTATGTTACCTGAGCCCTTATCCAAGTAGCTTCCCAAGACTCCAGGGACATTCAATGAGTATCTTGTGTTTGCAAAGAATAACCATTCTCTACAACTTGGAAGGATGGAGTCTATTTAATTCTGATGATGTTGCTTTTAAATGTTAAAAAATATGTTGATGAATTGCGTGCTGGATGCCTGTACCAAAAACGGACTTTAAGGCTAGTTACTAAATCACTGGTTATTTTGGAGAGTGCCTTCTTTTTCTTTAAAGGATTAGGAAAGTTTACAGAACTGTCAAAAAGTCCCTTTTAAGTATACATTGTTAAGTTATCTGCACCAGACACCAAAAAACTACCACTGTGCGATAATCAGGAAGGAGACTTTCCATCATTAACACATTGTGCTAGACCATAATAAATCCACTGAAGGATTTAAAATCAGCTAAGACCTCCGAAACCCCACCATATGTAGCCCAACCCTACCCCCTGTCAGAAACAAGTGGTCAACTAACAGCTTTCTTTCAAAACAAGGTCAAATAAATCTTGCATAATATTTGTTCTCATGCTTTATCCAACTTGCCACCCCATCTACCGACTCTCTGTGCCAGCTCCTTCTCATCATTCTTACCCATCACCAGGATGGCTTGATTAAAGGTTTCGGCGAAATGAAAGCCTCGTCGTTGTAAAGCAATCCTTGTCCAGTTATCACCATCAAAAAGAACAGAAACAACTTGGCACGTGCCTTGACCACCTGCATTGATTGCTCCTTTACCACAGGAAGCACTAAAAAGATGTCAAGAAAGACTTCATTGTGACACTTCTAATAAATCCCTCATCAGACCCCACAGTTCAGGCTGACTTCCTCCAATCACAAGCAAGCCCTTCATGGGCAAAATTCGGAAAAGAATTGGCACTAAACTGCTCATGCATCATAGATTACCGTAAATGTTTTACAAAACATCCAATCAGGGTTCTGCCCTGCATACAGCAGGGAATCTGAACGGTTGCACATGAAGGAGTCTCTCTTTGACAGTTAAACGCTGGCCACTGGTCCTCTTCTTTTTTAGCTTTTCTGCTGCTTTCAACACCATTAATCGTACTACCCTGTTCCAATGACTTGAACCTTCTATAGGCATCTATGGGGTGGTGTTACAATGGATCATATCCTATCTCCAAGACAGGGCTTCCTGTGTGAAATTAGGCCCTTTCACCACTACCTGCAGCATACCCCAAGGCCCTTTTCTTGCTTCACTGCTATTGAAATGCTACATGAAGCCATTTGTAAGTATGCTGGTCACCTTCAATACTTCTTTGCAGCTTCAAGCAGATTGCACAGATTGCATTAAGGGTGCAAATATCAGCTACTCCATTGCATGATATCACTAAGAGCCTACTCTGAATCCAAGACTGGACAATCAATAGCACTTGTGCTTGAATGCTGCAAAATCAGAGATCATGTTTTAGGCATGAACATCCGCTGCTTCCTCCCTTTTGCCTAACCACCCTCCATGAGTTCTATCCCTACACCAGTTCTTAATGGTAAAACCATAAGGATCCTTTTTAATGCAAACTCTGCTTCAGTAGGTGACTCTTGAATTTCCCTAATGCATGCCATTTTTATCTGCACATGTTTAAGCGGATCCTGCCTTTTTTGAATATTCCCTGCAATGCAGAGGTTACCAGGGCTATATTCTTGTCCAAGGTAGACTACTATTAATGGTTTATAACAAGGTCTACACAAATCACTTATCCATTTCCTTCAATTGATCCAAACTAAACCTGCGGGATTATCATAAAACTGCAAACGTCCAACCAGATCAAACTAGCCCTACATTCCTTGCATTGGATTCCACTGGAAAAATCATTGTTTTTAAAGTCTTGTGCTTCGTTCCGAAGGCATTGTCTTTCTATTGCCTTGCTTAACAAACAGAAACTTGCAGAGAATACACTCCTTAATTTTAAAAGGTTGATCATGTTTCTGAACATGTGAGAAGGTGGGGGTTGTATACGCTGAACAATTTCAAACTCAAGATCATATTTCTCTCATATGTTGTTGTTGCAACATGACATCGATGAAATATGGATTTCCCGGGTCACCTGCCTCTCATAAATGCTGCGGGATAGTGTGATGAATATATGTGATTAAATATGACTAATGTAGTAATAATTATAATTGTATCAACTATAATTAATAGAAGTATGCCAAATGTGGTCTCATTTTTGTAGAGGAGTCCCTCAGTTTCCGGACACATTTTCTTTCCATTTTCAGTCATATGTTTGCTGAGCTCCTTCGAAAATTGTTTTGAAATGCCTTTCTGGATCTTATTCAAAACAAGTTTCATTTCTTCAAATTATGAAACCTGGTGCTAGCATCATGAGCCATATGAACAGCTCTCAGAGGCCCATTTGTCTGAGCTTCCATTAACTGAGCATCTGGTGGTCTTTACTACCTGGCTGATGTCAAGAGAAACACAATAAGTGAATTTCGGCTCTTTAAATCTGGGTCTGTAAATACCAAGCTCCGACCATACGACTTCAGGTGAGATTGTATCAGTCCGAGACCCATGATTTTGAATTTCATTACAGCTATCTTCATGTAGTTGGTTGAGCCTTAACAGATAGTGTTATTGTTACAGAAACTGTAATGGGTTTCATTGTTGGCTTTAATTATATAGGTCTGTTTACTCCTATCACCAAGCTAATTCCCTGGGAAATAGAACCTCCTCCATCAACAATGCACATCCTGGGCTGAACATGAGTTTAGCTTGTTGTCATGCTACCTGGAAAATATGCATTGGAAAAGACACATCAGAAAACCAATTATTTCCTTTACATGAGAGGCATGCTTACCTCTTTTGCATTGATAGTGCACAAACAATTATTTATAAACACGCTACAGTGATTTCTTTCCTTTGTGTTCAAAGCATCCTGAAAAATATCACATTGCAATGTATACACTATGGGCCTCATTACACGGTAGGCGGTAGGGATTTAACGTTACCGGTAATGGAATACCGGTAACGTTAAATCCCCATCCAAATTATGACCTGGCTCACCGCTATTTGCGGCACCGCTAAGTACGGTGCCACTAATAGCGGCCAGTCCTCGGGCGCGCGACCCTCGAGTCCGTAATTTACGCCATGCCGCTATTAGCACATCATCACAAGCCAGGCGGACGTGCCAATAGAGGCATGGAAAAACACCCAAAACCCCTTACCGCCATGGCGCTACTACCGCCATCGCGAACCACCCGTTAAGGGAACTGAGCAGTGTTTCCACCTGCCACAGGTGGACACAATCAGCACAGGTGGAGGCAATGGAGACTCAGGCAGCACAAAAGGATCACACCACACCCCTTCCCACACCAAGATGGTTCCAATACTAGCAGCATTACATGGGCTGGAGGACATGATCGCAGCGCAGCAGCAGCAGCAGCAGGCAGCACAGAGGAGACGCAGGACGAGGAGGAGGGCAAGACAGCCACAGCAAGCACCACCACGGCACCTAATTATACCACAGAGGCACCCACCAATTCCCAGGATCAGAACCAATCCATTTAACCTAACCCCGGAGCAGAGACACACCCTGTACCGTCTGGACCGGGATACCATAACCAGCATTGTAGACATGATACACAACGACATTGTGAGCCTCATAGACATCCGAACTGCCATCCCCCTTCTACTCAAGGTGGTGACTGTGCTCCACTTCCTGGCCACAGGAACTTACCAGCATTCGGTGGGGCAGATGCATGGCATCTCACAACCAATATTCTCACGCACGCTGACCCAGGTACTCGATGCCCTCCTGAAGCATGCACCTGAACACATATTCATGCCACGGACTGCCCAGGAGCTTACAAACACCAAAGTTGGCTTCTATGCACTAGCAGGCATCCCAAGTTGCATCGGGGCAATCGACTGTACCCATGTGGAATTGGTGGTCCCACATCACAATGAAGTAGTGTACCGAAACAGGAAGCAATTCCACTCCATCAATGTCCAAATGGTATGTGACGCCAAAAAGATAATCACTCATTGCTGTGCCCGATTTCCTGGATCAACCCATGATTCCATGGTCCTGCGGAACTCAACTATCCCACGCTACATGGAGCGACAAGCCGGACAACGTTCGTGGCTACTTGGTGAGTAGAAGGGCAAGCACATGGCAGTGTGATTGGGGGGGAGAGATACATACTCCGATTGGGTGTAGCTTGTTGTCCGTTGGACAAATGCACATACAGATGTACGCCAACATCCATCTGGGTAGGCCCAAAACGTACCAGAGATGAATGGACATGCAAGTGTGAGCTACATAACATAGATGACAATCCAGGTCTAGAAAAATCAAACATCCATCCACATCCACATTGCACAACATTCCACACCTCAAAATACACAAATCTCATACATGCCACCAACATAGTCCTACAAAATGAGCGCAGCATAACAGCAATAATGCATTGTGGCCTTGAATGCATGCAAAGGGATCACCCCTAACCATAGCATTACACCACGCACTTATAGCACAACTCAAGTGATGCCTCTCAGCACGGCAACATCAATGTTGGAATGGCAGTACACCAGCAGTGTGATACCAAATCTGCCTAGGACCAAGGAACCCCTAACACACGGCTTCAGCCAGGACATGTCCATTACTGTTGTAGGCATTGACGGGGCATGTGTACTTGCAGGGTCACCCTTACCTTTGCACATTCCAGTCAAACAGACAGTCTGCATGTATGCTGTTAATTGTGCACTTCAATCACAATGCAAATTAAAAAAGCCTGAAATGAACTGGGCGCACTTGTGCTGAACAGTAACAGGTCCCCATGTGTCCCCCCATACAGGTGATGCTGGCTATCCCCTGAAGAGGTGGCTCCTTACCCCTGTACGGAACCCACAGAACAGGCACGAGGAGGAATACAATCGTGCACATACCCATACACGCAACGTGATTGAGCAGACTTTTGGCCTTTTGAAGACACGGTTTAGGTGCATGAGCAGGTCTGGTGGTGCTCTCCTGTTTGGCCATGAGAAGGTGGCCAAGATCACCATGGCATGTGTCATGTTGCACAATATGTGTATCAGACGGAATGTGCCACTGCCCCCTGAGGTTGAAATGAAAGCACCTGATGAGGATGATGATGGTGATGAGGACGGAGGTGAAGGGGATGCAGGACATGCAAGAGGGGATGGTCAGGAGAGACGTGCTGTGAGACAACATCTGATCAACCAAATATTCTGAGTAACGTGGTTTTTAACTGTCACATGGATATGGGTATGAATGCACTGGTGTATGTTTGGAAGCACGCAATGGACCCTGTCGCCAATAAAGTACACAAACACAATGAAGATGTCCAAGCCTGTGTTTTGATCAGACACCAGTGTATTAAGTAACGGAAAGATGAAAAAGTGCATGTCCCCAAACATCCCACCACCCTTCCACCCACCCCCCACAACAGACCCATAACACCCTTCCACCCACCCCCCACAACAGACCCATAACACCCTTCCACCCACCCCCCACAACAGACCCATAACACCCTTCCACCCACCCCCCACAACAGACCCATAACACCCTTTCCCCCACCCCCTACAACAGTTCCTCATGTGTCTCCCACTATGTTTGCGTCGGGCCATGCACGCAGAAGCTTCGCCATAAACTCCCTATTGGCCATTGTCTGCAGCAGCATTTGGAGGCTGGCTAGACATGCGCCTGGTGGTGCGTGTGGAGCGGCGGAGGGGGCTTGTCTGCGTTGAACCGGCGGATGACGACATGGCTGACTGTCCTGGTGGTGTGAAGTGGCGGTCCATTGTGTCTGCTATTCGAGTGATGACCTCCCCAAGTCTGCCTATCTCCTCACACAGCCTGTCTGTACAGGCCTCCATCCTCTCCCTGGAATGCCTTGCCGTCCCCACAATCTCCTCCCTGAGATGGGCAGCCTCCTCCACATGCTGGCCAACCAGCACAGTTAGTTCCTGTTGATGCTGGCTGATGGTGGCCAGGTCGAGGGCAGTGCTGGGTGCTGGTGGAGTGGCTGCTGTGCCCTCAGATCCATCCATGTCAGCAGGTGAAGCCACCATGGGGGACATTGAGACTAGAATGTTGTCCTCGCCAGTGGCATCAGACCCAGGTGTCTGGAGTGGTGATGGCTCAGGGGCTCCAGGGGGCGTTGGGGTGTGCATCTCCATTGTGACATCTGTTGTGTCCTCAACATCAGATAGTGGGGCAGTGGCTGCTGCCTCTCTTGCGGAGCTTGGCGCAGCTGATGGTGGGCCCTCCGTGGCTGGGATTGGTGGTTGTGGGTTCACCTCCGGTGGTGGGGCTATAGTTAGTGGTGTGGCTACTTCTATCCTGGCAGTGGCACTCCTCCGATGGTTGACACTCATCATGTGGAACCTTCCCCCCTTGCCCCTTGATGTCATGAGGGTGTCCTCAGAGTCCTGTGCCCTTGGTCTCTTACTTGCAGGGGGTGCCTGGGATGCATTTCCGGCATCCTCACTGTCTGTATGTGAGCCTGTCAGGGACAAGAAGGGGGATGGCATTGGTTACGTTTCTATGTACTTCATGCAGAATACATCAATAATGCAGTTGTGGCCATTGGCACTTCATTGTTGGGGATGCAGGTGATGTGTCAGTTCAGTGCCTCATCCATGCATGGTTGTGTTTGGCACTTGTCTCTGGTGATGTGTGCATGTGTGTGTGTTTGGGTCTGACACTGACATGGGCAGGGATGGATGCATGTGTGGATGTTTGTCCATCCATGAGATGATTCTGGGCTCACATTTGGGGGGACCAGTACATTCACATAGCATCTTGTCATGTGTACACTCACCTCCATATGAAGTGGTTGCCACGCCATGCTCCATAGTGCCAACTCCCTCAATGCATTCCACTCCGATTAGGTTCGCACAGGTCTCCTCCCATTCCTTTAGTTTGATGGGTGAACCGGATCCACCTGCAGTGGCTATTCTGTGGTTTTCGGCAAGGATGCTCCTCACCCGCAGTCTGAGGTCGTCCCACCTTTTCCTGCACTCACGCACATTGCGGGTGGTGGTGCCCACTGCACTAACTTTCACCGCAACTTCATCCCAGATGGCCTTTTTTTTTATAAGTGTCTCCCGCCGCATGTTGTTGGCAAAGACAACGGTGGCATTGTCAGCCAGGGTCTGGGTCAGCATGATCAGCTCCTCTGATGTAAACTTTTCTTTGCACTGCCTGTCGGTGCTTTTTTTCAATGCCTAGGGCATGTTGAGGGTGTCCCTGATGATTTGCAACTGCAACCTACTCCAAACAGGTCCAGGGGGCAGAGGATGGCAATGGATTGTGTTTTTAAAGATGGCCGCTGTGCTCTTTCCCGTTCCTGTGCGATGATGCTATTTCCGGTACCGCAATTTAACGGTCACCGCTAATAGCGGTGACCGCTATTTGCATGCAGCGTGCGGGCGGAGGTGCTATCTGCACTTTTGTCGAGGGCGGTAAGTGACTTTTTGGGGTCTTTAGCGGAATGGCGGTAGGCTCATTACCGGCATGGCGCTATGCCCATGTCCGCGTACTCGTAATGGTACGCTATTCGCGCCCTCTTGCGAGGACAGGCACGTTAAGAGCGCCTTGCCGGTAATTGGAGATTTTTACTGCACAACGTGTAATGAGGCCCTATGACATTTTTTCCATTTCGTTTTGCTTAATATACAAAGGTGCTCTATTTGACCTTATAAAATGACAACATGGTTTGCTTTACAAGTGCAGTTACATTTGCAGTCCCTTTCGTAAAGCAAACTATGTTTTCTTCTGTGCTTATCAACATTTCCCACGTGTTTATTTTCAAAGTGAAAGTGTTAAGGTTCTAATATCACACACATTTCTTCATGTGTAGCAGGAAGTAGAATGTTTTTATTTAGAAAAGGAGCTCTCTGCATCCTTGCTGTCAATTTAAAATTGATCAAAACACAGTCTTTGGGCCTTGAGTACATTTTCTCCTATGCAGTTCAAATGAATTTGTCTGGTGTGTGGCAACATCTGCATCATGTGTCATCTTGGTGTCAGGTGTTTCTGAGCAGGGAAGCAGGGGGCTACCTGCATTCCACAGGTGCACCTGTTTCATAGTAATGAAGAAAGATACATGGCAAGTGCTAAAAACAGGGACCTGCACAGCATCTTTTTTAGCTCTTTGTCTCCATATTATTTTAAATAAGTGCAAATGAACAATGAAAGTTTCAAAAATGCGCACAATCTTGTCAGCTTTTCTAGGCTCTTTGGTACTCAGTATTTCCTCCTCAATAGTTACTTTGCATGCAGATTTCTACTGTTTGACAGAGCATAAAACATTGAATGGGTTAAAAGTAACATTCCATGCCAGTCAAGCGAATCTATCACAAAGGGCCAGATACAGCCATTTCCTAAAATGGGTTGGCATTGCCTTGCTGTGACTTTTTATTCTCTGACTTCACCCAAGTCTTACTTTACATGATGTTTACTAATAAGCCCCCAAATTACTTTATTCAGACATGTGCTCTGTGTGCGGAGCTCTCGCTGTCCTAATCAAACATCCACACCCAGGCCACAACCAATGGGAGTCAGGGCAGGTGGGCTTAGGGGCAGGACCGGAAGCACTGAAGTGCTGACCTCATTAAAGAAAATCAGAGTTCTCCATCCGATGCTTATGGTCTAGTGTAATCCATATACATGGAGTGGCAATGTTGATTATGAAGGTAAAGAAAGTTGTGTGCATCTCCAGTAACAGTGTTGCTGCTCATATGGGATCACATGTGCTAAACCAAACAGTTTGTGATCCTTCGATTCTAATGTGGTTTACTGACATTTAAGACTGGGTTTTAGTGTGCAGAACTGGTTTGCCCCCAATATCTGAGATAACACACAATTAACATGGAACTTTTACAAGTAACTGGTAAAAGGAGCAATGGAACAGTCAGAACGTACTCTGATATTGGTGAGAAAACCCTAGAAAGTGAAGGGCACTATTTATTCCTTCTCCAATTTAATATTTGTGCTTCTGTCACTTAATGGTAAAATGAGGTGGTGGTGAGCCTGATGAACAAGCATTGTCTGGAAATGGTTTGTTGTTAAGTGGGGGTGAGGCATCGGCCCATCACTGGTCGGTAGGGTCTGAAGGGGCTGCACTCTGTGGCTGTGCGGATTGACACTTCAGGACCATTTCTGAGTTCCTTTCTCAAATCTCCCGGCTAAGCTGACTGGTGGCTGGTGTGCTGCAGCGCTCTGTGGTGCTTCAGTGTGGTTGCACCAATGTAGTAGTTTGGCACCTGTGTTATCCGGCCATGTTGGCAGGTGCTGGTTTATTTTCTCGTCCCACAGAATCGGCCCATTAGTATTTGTTGTGGCGGCTTCCCACAGCACCAGCCATTCAGTGTTTGTTGTGGTGGCTTCCCAACGTCCTAGATCAGTCCTAGATCAGTCGGGTGTGCTGTTTAGGTCTCTATCTGTTTTTTCCCATTGTTTGGTCTGGGCTGCCAGCTCTTTGTCGAGATTGTGGAGTCAATGGATATTTGGAGGGCGGTGTCTAGCCCTTAGGAGGTTTTGCCCTCTGTGGACATTATTGGGGCAGGGGGTTACAGAATTCCTGTTTGCATTTTTTTGGGAGAAGGCTGGGATTTTTAGCTCATGAGATACTGTGAGTCATGCTCTGTCCCTTGAGAAGCTGTTAATGGTTTTTATTTTGTTGTTTTACCCTTGTGCCTGTCATCATGCCATCTGTTAGGGCCAATAGAGCTAAAGAAAAGCTTCTACCAATAGTTAAGCCACTACTGTTACCTAATATGGCTTACATGGAGCATATTAATGAGCCTCCCCATGAATGGTTACAATTTAGGCTTATGGAGCAGGCACCCATAACAGACAAGGATTTAGAAACTATTATTACCCAACTAAAGCCAACAAGATGTAAAAATGACATATATACCACTATGATAATTAAGACTTGTACCCCCTCACTAATTACTTCCATACGCCAATTCGTTAATACTACCATATCCACTGGCACGATTCCACAGGAACTTAAGAAATCCTGGGTTATGCCAATTTTGAAAAAACCTGGGCTATCTGTTGATATGCCAAATAATTATCGCCCCATTACCAACACTGCTTTTCTACTTAAGATCTTGGACCGTGTGGCGTACATTCAAATTGCAGATCATTTAAAGTCATATCCTATCCTTAACAACCATCAGTCTGGTTTCCGAGTTGGATATGGTACTGAAACTGCGCTTCTCGAACTTAAGTCTACACTGATGGCTCGTATGGATAAGAAGGAGGCATCTCTACTCATGTTGTTGGATCTTTCTGCGGCCTTCGACCTGGTGGACCATGATATAATGGCCAACAGGTTGTCTGAAGTGGCCAACTTCTCCCCCCTAGCTTGTCCTTTCTTAGTAATCGAGACAGTAGAGTCTTTGACGGAAATGCTGAATCGGAGTCTATTATCACAACTTGTGGCGTCCCTCAGGGTGCTTGTACTTCTCCCTGCTTCTACAATATTTTTACGGCCCCTTTGTTTGCAATGCTCGACCACGAGAATATTATATTTACCAACTACGCGGATGACACTCAATGTGTCATCCCGCTCTCTGGCTCTCACTCTCAGGATGAATTGGCCATCTATAGTCTTTTCTCTAATTGAGACCTGGATGGTTCATAATAAGTTAGCCTTGAATAAATCAAAAACCGAACTGCTGGCAATTGGATCCCCACATACTATCACTAAACTTGGCCCATTGTATGATAATTTCCAACTGGGAGAAGAATCTATCAATCCACTAAAAAAAGTGAAAACCCTGGGAGTGACCTTCGATCAACACATGACCATGAAACAACATGTTAGTAGTCTTGTTTCGTCATGTGCATACAACATTAAACTTCTAGCAAACCTAAGGCCTCTTATTTCCCAGGACAACGCAGAGACTATAGCAAGAGCTATTATAGGGTCAAAAATAGACTATTGCTCTAGCCTTCTTATGGGTATTAAAAAGGCTGATTGTAATAGGCTTCAAATTTGTCAAAACGGGGCTATTAGAGCCGTTATGAAACTTAAATATAGAGACCAGGTCACACCAGCGAGACGTGAGCTCCACTGGCTACCTGTGGCTACTAGATTTCTATTCCGTACTCTGACCATTGTACATAAGTGCAGAGCTGGGAATATGCCGGGATATTTACAGCAGCTACTATCCACAAGAACTAATTCAAGATCATTGAGGTCAAATAATGTACACCTCCTGTCTGAACCAGAGTGCCACACTGTTAGAGTAGCCAACTCAGCTTTCTTTGCCAATGGACCCAGAGCTTGGAATGCTCTTCCGCTGGAGTTGAGATCCATGGACCCCTTAGAATTGTTTAAGAAACGATTAAAGACCTACTTGTTCCATTAGTCAACCCTGATGCCCCTGACATATTATCCGATTGCCTTGCTGTATGAATAGGCTGTGTTTTTTTTGTTTGTTATGTCTTGTAGTGCCCTCACGCCCTCGGGTTCATTGACGCGCTATACAAATGTATTAAAGTAAAGTAAATTAACAGCCAAAATGTGGTCTACTCTTGTGCATGCAGGCTTGAGTAACAAGCAGAGGGCTGAGGTTATGGCAAGGAACAACCGCAGAAGACAGCCGCTCCTTGAGAAGAGGCTTCAGCTACCTGAATCTGATCTTGGACTCACTCAAATCGCCCTAATGGTTAGTTTAGAGCTGGATTGAGGGGATAAAATCTGTAAAAACGATCCAGCATGCTCGCTTGGAGGAACATCTGTCAGAAATCTATCAGGAAATCTTAACCAACTCTCTTTGGTTGTGGCTATGGCACTGCAGTCACTTTTGACTGGATGATGTAATCTCTGAGGCCCTTGGACAGGCCCAGTTAGACACCAAGGGTTCGAAGGAGGGTCACATACGCACTGTAAGCTGGTTGTTCATCAAGGAGAAGATTATCTCTGCTCCCAATTGGTCTGAAACCAGTCTAGACTTCTGCCGATGGGCAGACTCTCTAGGCAAGGTTGTCACACAGATACCTCCTGAAAGGACTGACACAGAATGTCAAACTGACTGGAGTAACATACAGGCCTCTTTAAATATGGTGGAGACTGCCTGTCAAATTGATCCATTGGATTTTAATAACAGGGTTACTATTGTCGAAAAATGCCACGAACACCAGTTGGATTCGTCTTGTCTTATCTTATCGTCTTGTGATATGGTGTTGGTCTCTGCACCTGTTAAACCCCCTAGCAATGTTATATCATCGTGACAAATAACTTCAGACTCAGTGACTACCAGAGATATGCCAGTTACTTCCTTTTATTCGCGGGATAGATGTCTCCAAACAAACAAAATGACGCAGATTTCTGATTCACACCAAAGACCGTTTATTAAGGACCACAGAAATGCTATCATTGCCATCGTGGCCAGGCCAGAAATAATTGAGTCCAGGCAAGGATTACAGAATAAGGTCTTATCCTGGCTTCATGCAAAAGGGGGCCAGGGATGTATAAGGAGGCAAGATTTGAAACTCTTGCAGTGGATTCAAATTCCAGAATGGTGCTTTATTGATTGTGGTAAGAGCAATCTGCCGGCTTTTTTGAATTAATGTAAGACGCCGAATAATTTGCCACTGGTCTCCACTTTCGAAATGGTCATAGACTGATCCTTGTCATTCCTTTTATTCTTATTTAATAAGTAGAGTTTTGTGCTTTGTTTTATTTTAGTTTATTTTCATTATGACTTATGGTCATGGGTCTTCTTTTGTTTTTTGATGATTTATTTCTTGCTTGTTATTGTATTCTTGAGGTTTTATTATGTTAGTGTTATTTGTTCTATCTGTTCGCCCGTTTGCCCATGGGGCTAAGACGCTTAAAACAATTTAATAAACATAACATAGATATAAACATAAACTGTGTTGATCTTATGGCATTAGAAGGCATGCATATATCACTAATTACCTTCCACCTGTGCCAGCCAACTTCAAAACTATAGGTAGCAAGTGTTAAGGTAAACTGCTTATGAGCGCGCTCACGCTGAAAAGTATTTGTAAATATGCTATTCAGGTGAGCTGCAGTGCTGGTAAGATTGAGTCTTACCCTAGACCAATGGAGAATAACGAGTTAGAAGGGTTTATAGCAGCTATCTGCGCTCACCAAATATATTAGAAGTGCATTACACAAATGTATAGTAATACAGTAAGTACAGTGCAATAGTGAAAGTTCAGAAACAAAGATATTTACTTAGCATAAACAAAATCCAGCCAACACAGGTTTCGACCTCTGGTCTTTCCCAAGGCTGGTATCAGTATCAAACATAATCATATGACATCATTTCTGTGTTATAATATATACATACCAATAGCAGGCATGGCAGATTGGCAGAAAGAAAAGAACAAACAAAGAAAGAACATTCAACTTGAGGTTCATTCTGATAATGTCTTGGGAGGATAGCTCAGGGTCAACCTGCTCGCCTTGGAAGCAACACAGGTTTGATCCCGGGGTCCATGCTTAGAAACCTCTGGGTATTAAGATTAAGTGCGTTATAAATAACCTATCATATCATAATGGAATTTCAGATGTCCTGATTTGTCACCTGTTAGGCACTGGTAAGTTATGCAAGTGTGGATTTTAGTTCAGTGCTCTAGTCAAAATTGGTTAGGCTCTAAGTTATCTATTGTGCATCTGCATCTATAGGTTAGCTTAGCACACCCATGCAGGTGTCTAACTATAGCTTCAAACCTTAATACAGTATTACAGTAATTAACCTCTCAGCTGAACTATGTTGCTAGTAAAACTCCTGTTCTACAAACTGAGCCCATCCACCGTTTGAATACGAGTTTAGTAATTATAATTCACCAATACTTGGTACTGTTTATAGTCTGGAACATGAGATAGAAACAGAACACTAATATTTAATAGCCCCATGGATATGTGGTCCCACCCCCATACATTAGTGATTGGCCCCACGGCCACTTACCAATTGTTAGCAGTTCGTTTGTGACATATAAGGTATAAACATTCGAGCTCTTTCTCTTGTGGCTCCAAACTGTATTGATACATACATACAATTATATATGTATATAGTGGACAAGTCCTCCACATAAACCTCTTCTTTCAATATATACAAATTGATGTAACACTGGCTTACCCTTGTTGTAGCTCTTTTGTGTGATGCTGATATTATTCCCTGGTAGGTACTTTCTCCCTCCAGGTCAGTATTGTCACTATGGGGAAACCGTGTTTCTTTAATTACATGTGCTCCCACATACTAGAGGCCCACATTAAAGCCAAGTGTAAAATGCCCCTCACCCAAAGGTCGATGCACTCGGTCAATCAATGATGATGCTTAATCTGACCTTACTAGTGGCTGAAGCTCTCTTGTTGAGATCAGCACGCCGTTCCACGTGTTACTTTACTCACAGGCGCCATCTTGAATTAAATATATGTAAACAGTGCGCGTTACGTCAAGCGCTCATTGATGCGTGACGTTGCCCTTTGTGATTAATGAATATACACTCAAACCTGATCCTATTTCAGACCTGCTAGGAGTTCCCCAAGGATCTTATCTCTCCCCAACGCTCTATAATGCATACACCAAATTACTCTTTGCAGCCTTAGACGCAATGGGAGTAATTTACACTAACTTTGCCGACGATACACAAATACTTATCCCCATCTCAGGCAACCTAGAACAAGACCCCATCTCCGGGAATAAAATATACGCCATCATCCAGAACTGGATGGCAGTCAACAGTTTATGCCTAAATGGGGAAAAAACAGAGATTCTCATAGTAGGATCTCCAGCCCGCCTAACCAAGCTCCACCCACATTATAAAACCATGCTAAAACCCCTATCCCAATCTCAAATCAAGTAAAAACCCTAGGGTATACCTAGACTCGAGCCTCACCATGTGTAAACATATCAGCGCCCTCACTTCAACCACAGCCTATACTACTAAACATATCACGCTAAGTCGACCTTTCCTTAATCAACAAAATTGCATCACTTTAGCAAGAGCCCTGATTCTAACTAAAATCAATTACTGTAACATACTCTTACTTGCCACCCCGTAAAAAAAAACATTAACAAAATGCAGTTACTCCAGAACAAAGTGCTAATATCAGCTTTAGGCATAAGTAAAAAGGGACCATATATCGCACCACAGGAGAGAGGCACACTGGTTACCAATCCAAGCCAGGATACTTCACAAAACGCTCACACTCACACACAAATGTGTTGCAGGTGACGCTCCCAGCTACCCTAACAAATGCTTATACTGCAAAGTTACAACCAGAATCCTTAGATCCAATGCAAACTTACAGCTACACGTCCCGCAATTCAATAATGTAAGAACAGGTAGCTCCAGCTTCACTGTAGCAGCCCACATAATTTGGAATTCACTCCCAGCGTACATTAGTAATAAGCCTGCCCTGAACAAATTCAAGAAACTCCTCAAAACATGGCCGTTTAAGAAATACTAAACACCTTTGTTCTTCCATTCAATGTAAATATTGTGTACCTCTGTAATTATAATATTGTAGCAACTATGTCTAAGTATCTACTTTAATTTTATATGCAACCACTAAGTCTAAGCTTTCCTATAACTATGCCGTGATACCCCTGGGTTTGGAAAATGCAATATATAAATTAAAAAAATAAAAAATAAAACCGAACAATGCTCAATTCTAAAAGGAACTCCTGTGCGTTGTGTATACAATTGACCAAGCCAGTGCCACTGAATATTATATTTAACCATGAGTGCTCATACTGCTTTCTCTAGGATAATTGTAGCATTGGCATAAACATTGCTGCAGGTGGGCCCTGGGAGATATCCAAAATACTGCCACTGTGTCAAGTTATTTAGCTAGACCCATGGTAGGTGCTCACTCAATCCAGAATAGCAAAATCCTCTTGCTTCCTGATATGCACTTGTTCTAACTAATAATTGGCATATTTGGCTTCTCATGGTTCTGTGCTGTACATTTAGTGGCATTATTATGCCATCTAATTATTGCACAAACCACGTTATCCAATATGTATGCACATTTCACTACTGCATCTTCTTTTGTGTTTTGATGATTTATTTCCTGTTTGTTATTGTATTCTTGCTGTTTCATTATGTTAGTGATATGTGTTCTATCTGTGCTCCCGTTTGCCCATGGGCCAAAGGCGCTTAAGAAATGTAATAAACATACACATAAACATAAACTGTGTTGAGCTTACTGCATTAGAAAACATGCATATTTCACTAACGCCCTTCCACCTGTGCCAGCCAACTTCAAAACTAATTAACTATTTGGGCACCACTGAATCCTCCCTAAAATATGCATATAGTATGCACCTCTTACTCCAATCGCTTGGGAGCAACTATTCTATGACAAGACAGGAGGCTCGCATTATGCTTTACTCTCTTTAATTACTGCCATTCAGCATTTTTATAAAAATATTTAAAACCGTAACATTTGCTCTTTTTTTCTTTCTTATGTAGAAAATACCAAATATGAGAGGTTTTGACAGTTCCAAAGTCACTGTTCTTTGTTGAACTACCTCCCCCATGATCCTCTGGGGTTTAGTAGTCCTGACCACTCCTGATCCACCTATCCGAGAGCAGGTCGTAGTTTAAGAACCCTCCATGATAGTCCTCTGCCTCTTTCTTTTAGCTGCCACTTTGAGATAAGTACCTGTCTCTTATATGATTTATAAGATTCGAGAGTGCTTGAATTTTAATAAATGAATGTTTATATTGTGCCTATTATGTTCTAGACATATGATAGTAAATGGGGAGTTAGTGATTATCTCAATGATATTCAGCGCGCGTTTCTGCAATATATGTTTTTTGTGGCGTAGGGTGAATTAGAGAGGTGAGTAAATTACATTTTATAATATTGCAGGAGCGGGTGCCGGAGCCACAAGCAAACGCTTCTGCCTTAGGCTGCCGGCCCCGCTCCGTGAGGAGACGCCAAAAACACAGCAGACTCTAGGACCGAGGGGGAGCGGCAGGCTATTTGCTTCCCAGCTTCCCGGTATCCCCTGGGGAATCTTCAACGCTCGCGTGTAACGTTTTCATTACGTTCGTGTAGCGGAGAGTGAAAGTAAGCCTCCACAGCATGGGGATGAAAAAAAATAGAATCATTTTGCCGTGCAGAGGGGAGAAAGGGATTATCCTTCTAAAACAAAGGCTGATACTGAGCACATAAGGTTTTTTCCTTCCATTACTTTGGGCAGCCTCCCCACCCCTCAGTGCTGACAATTTGATAGTTGGCTCTGCCAACAGCAGTTATGGCTGCATACAAAGCCCTGGCCAAACGCCATCAACTTCTCCTGAATGGAGTGCAGAAGAGTGGGAGGAGGACCCTTCCCACCAGGAAGCTGATTTATCACTAAGCTTTAAGAAAGTCCTAGGGGACTTGCTTTCTCAAGCTGTCTCTAGGAATTCAGCCTATAACACAGAGGCTGGAAATTCTGGAGGCTATAATGGCAGAACAGCAAAAGCAGGTGACTGCCAAGAAAAGGCAAGCAGAAAGCCCGGATGAAGGGCCGTCAGCCAGACACCCCGCAGAAGGGGTTGAACCTAAGGGGCGTAAGGTAGCTCGGAAGAGCAAACACTCTTTGACCCCCCCGAGCACTAATGAAATGGAGGATACTGCTCCCCAAGATGTAAGCGACCCTGTCGCTAGGCTAAACAGAGCCTTCCTGGATAAACAGAAAGAGAACCAGGACAGACCCTCTACCCCAGGGGTGAACAATTTAGGGGAGTTTGACAAGGGCTACTCGCCCGATGATGAGGGGGAAGGAGATGAAGACACCTCACGACACTTAGAAGAAAATGTCGACCCTCAAGATATGGAGAACACCGCTGACATGTTCGACCCAGAGGCTATCAGACACCCAAAATCTTCTGAGTGGGTGCCATCACCCAGGGTGTCAGCGTGCATGTCCCAGCACATAAGAAAGCCGCTGGATAGAGAGGTGCGATCACGCATGAGGTCAGAGTGTCCTAGGCCAGTGTTGCCAGGGAAGCTGGCGGAAACTCCAGACCTATATCCCAAGATGGTCACATTTGTGACTAAGTCAGCGCGTGATATTAGGAAAGGAATCGACCGTGCCTGGAGACGATGCCAGGACAAGCTGGTGGACATAGCAGGTCCACTAGCAAAGATAATTGACCTGGCAGAGAAGGCGAAGGACACTGGAACTCTGGTAGACCCCCTTGCTCTGGAAACCTGGGCCCAGAGGGCAGTGTGTCTTCTGGGAAATGCCAATTGCGCACTTTCGTCAGTAAGGAGGAGAGGAGTCTTATTAAAAATTGATGAAAAATTAAGCGATCTAGCCTCTTATGAGGCGGGAGAGAATGCCAAAGGTCTATTGTTTGGCAAAGCTTTCACTAAAGAGATGGCCCAGTTTGTGGGCACATATTCTGCATTAGAGAGAGCTCAGAGCTCAATAAAGAGAATCTTCCTGGGACGTGTTTTTTTCCAGGACCGGACGACACAGGGGTCGAGCGTCCGGTCGCTACAACTATCAGCGCAGGCCCCAAGGACAACAAGCACAATACTGACAAGGGAAGCCTCAGGATACCTTCTTCCCATCCAGATACAGATTTCCGAGAGGTCGGAGAGGGAGAGGATCTTATCGGCAACCCAGTGCCGCTGGCAGTGAGTGCAGCAAGCGCGAGATTAGGAGGGAGAACTCTCCAATTTTTGAGCGAGTGGTGAGCGTTGTCGTGCGATGGATGGGTGATACAAGCAGTGGCAGGGCTGCGGCTGGAGTTTGTAGGAAACCCCATGCAGAGAGTAGAGCCTTCCCCCATATATATGGCAAATGAAGAGTTAGGGTTGTTGCACAATGAGCTCCTCAGTCTAGTAAACAAAGGAGCTATAGAGCGAGATATGCAAGTGGGGCCAGGTTTCGTCAGCAACATGTTTCTGGTCCACAGGGGAGACAAGACTCGGCCAGTCATAAACTTCAAGAGTTTAAACGCATGGCTCGAGTACAATCATTTCAAGATGGAAGGTATTCACCTTCTGCGCGGTCTCCTGCGCAAAGGAGACTACTTAGCGCGCCTAGATCTCAAGGATGCTTATCTTACAATTCCGATAGCTCAGGAATTTCGGAAGTATCTGCGCTTTCAGTGGAAAGACCAAATTTGGCGTTTCTCTTGTCTCCCATTTGGGCTAGCGTCCGCCCCGTGGGCCTTCACCAAAGTGATGAAACCAGTAGCAGCCTCCATAAGAGAGAGAGGGATACGTATTATCATATACCTAGACGATATTCTCGTACTAGCCGCAGACAGAAGTACACTCTTCAAGAATGTACAATGGATCTACACGCTCTTGTCCTCTCTAGGGTTCTTAGTAAATTGGGACAAGTCACAACTAAGGGCAGTTCAGAGACTGGAATTTCTGGGCTTCACCATAGACACAGTGAAAGCAACACTCGAACTCCCTCATCTCAAAGTGAGAGCAATAAAGCAAGAGCTCAGAGTAGTGATAGCAAAGAAAGTTATTTCGCTTTGGTGTCTGGCCAGAGTAGTGGGATTTTTGGCCGCCTCGATTCAGGCGATATTTCCAGGCCTGCTCCACTACCGAGCTCTTCAACGTCTCAAGATCAGGCATCTACAAGGAGGCGTAGGGTATCACCAACTGGTGAGCTTGGACAGCGAAGCGCTCACCGAGCTCCACTGGTGGCTTCAGAATATGGAGGCGTGGAATGGCCGAGCCACTTTCGGAGACGCGCCAGAGTTAGTTATAGAATCGGACGCAAGCAGGTCAGGCTGGGGAGCCAGATGCGAGCACGCAGAAACAGGGGAAAAGTGGTCAGAACAAGAGTTGCATCTGCACATAAACTGCCTCGAGTTGTTAGCAGATTCATTCGCAGTGCGCGCCTTCACGAAGGGAAAGGCGAGATGTTGTGTTCTGCTCAAGATGGACAATATCTCCGCACTTCGCTACATAAACAAACTAGGAGGGACAAAGTCCAAGCTACTAGCAGAATTAGCGGAAGATTTCTGGCATTATTGCCTGGAACATCATATTGCAGTCACAGCAGAATATTTGCCGGGGGATCTCAACGAGGTAGTGGATTGGAACTCGAGGTATCTGTTAGATTCAAGCGATTGGAAACTACACCCATGAGTTTTTCGAGATACTGCAGAAGCGCTGGGGCCCAATACACATAGATCTATTTGCGTCCAGACTGAACGCTCAAACGCAGACATACTTCAGTTGGAGGGTAGACCCGTGTGCAGCGGGCACGGACGCATTCCTACAGACTTGGCACGGAGCGCTAGCGAAAGTTCGCAGAGATTGCGCCGAACTCGTGATGGTATTACTGCTCTGGAAATCTCAGCCCTGGTTTCCAGTAGCGATGGAACTTTCTTCAGATTTTCCGAAGATAGTTCTGCATCAGCCGGACCTTCTACTAGGACCGACCGGCCAGATCCATCCCCTGATAACAACAGGCAGGCTGCAGTTGATGGCCTGCAGGATTTCAGGAGAAAATGGGAATTGCCAGGAATTTTGCGAATCGCTGCAGACTGCATCAAAGACTCCTGGGCGCCTTCCACCATTAGGAGCTATAGCACTGCATGGAAAGCCTGGGTTCGATAGTGCACAGACCAGCGTCTGGATCCCGTTTCAGCCCCTTTAGTGCAAGTTCTTACATTTCTGGTGACTAAATTCCAAGAAGGGGGAGCTTTTAGAACAATAGGTGCTTACAGATCAGCGATATCAGGGGGCACGATACAATAGAAGGGATCGCAGTAGGCGAACACCCAGTTGTCCTGAGGCTCCTCAAAGGGATAAAGATTAGAAAGCCCCCAGAACCGAAGTACGCGGTTTTATGGGATGTTAGAGTAGTGTTCGAACTCTTCCTTAGATGGCCAGCGAACAAAGATGTTTCCCGCTCTCAGTTATCAGGTAAACTGCCAATATTATTGTGCCTTACATCATGCCGCAGAGTATTGGACGTAAAAGCGTTGGAAATCGATAGAAAGATCTTCTATCGAGAAGGGTTAGCTTTTCACATAGCGAAAAGAACAAAGACAGGGTCGCGAGTGATTTCATACCCTTATTTCACTGAAAACTAGAAGCTATGCGTTGCCCAGTGCATCAAAGATTACGAAATCTCCACAGAGCATCTTATGCCGCGAGGGGTTTCCCAATAGCTTATCGCGCGCAGAAAGCCTTACCACGCAGTAGCAGCAGCCACTATCGCTAGATGGGTGCGTGAGGTCATGCAATGGGCTAGAATTGGACTGTCAGTATTTGGGGCACATTCTACAAGGGGTGCGATGGCTTCGAAAGCATTCACAGCTGGAGTGCCTCTTCAGGACAATATGAAGTCGGCAGATTGGTCCTCAGAGTCGACCTTTAAAACCTTTTACTTCAAGCCGGTTTCTAATATAACAAATGCAGTGGTGGCAAGCTTTTAACAAGCATAATGCGAGCCTCCTGTCTTGTCATAGAATAAAGATTGCCCACGCTGACAGCTCAGGGAGTCTTCATTCTATTAAACAGTCTGAGGCGGCTAAAAATATGGATAGGGCTTTCTCACTCGGTATTCAGAAAATCTATCCTTCTAAAGATCTTCATGTTTCTGATGAGTTTATTGACAAATTGCTAAATGAATGAAGGCCTGGTGCCTCTGCACCGCCTCTGTATGTTCCTCTTCCCACTGCTGTACCTCTTCCTGCTGTTCTTCCTGCTCTTCCTGCTCAACCTGTTGTTCCTATTCCTCCAGTTGTTGTTCCTCCATCTGCTCCTCTGCCTCTTCCCATTGCACCAGCAATAGTACCTCCGTTGAATTTGCCTGCTCCCCCTCTCCCAAGTAGTCCTGTGCCGCTTGTAGCTGATCAGGGTGCAGGGTCAAGGGTTGTCACTCGTAATACTGTACTTTTAGAAAAGAAACGTGACTTGACCGCATGGGCTAAGCATTGTATGGAGAGAGATGATCGAGCTAGTGTTTTTGCCACACTTTCTAATATGGACAATTTTCCTGAGAAACATGTTTTTATTGAAACATTAGGAATACATTTATGTGCAATGTGGAACAGATTAAACAATACAGATTACCCACAAGGATTGAGGGATCTGAACACTTTAGCATTCTCTAGAGACTCTGTGGAGAAAGTACAAGAGCATGTTGAGAGGGTATTCGAGTATAGAAAGGAGTTGGAAAGGTTACAGAATGAGGATGACGAAGAGGAAAGTATGTATGTACAGAAACGATTCTTTCCGATACCTGAGGAAACACAAATTTGTACGGAAGATGCACTTAGATGGATCTCAGATATGTCGATAACTCCAGTTGGGGTATATAATACATACAGTCATTATACGCCAGAAATGCAGAGGAAAGTGATACAGGTTATGGTAGAGTACCTGAAGGATGAATGTGTAAAGAGAAAAATTAGTTGTCCCACAGAGTTACTGGGTATTTATAAGAGGGCTTTTTCACTTGACACTTCTTTGGCTGCTTTAGCGCTCGATTTAGCTCTGCTGCTTAGTAAGCAGTCGGAGTTCCCTACATCTCAGTTGCCTATGAGAGAGGTTCCTCCGACATTTGTCCCAAAGCTTGAGATTGCGGCCGATGCTGCACGGGGCATAGTCGCTGTGGACATTCCTGCACATTATGTATCACAGTTTGTTCACGTCCCATTTTCAAGGCAGGAAGTGAACACCATTAGACAGTCTATTCCTGACATTAGGAAAAATCCGACAGGGTTCGATAAAGAGATAGAGTCCATTTTGCAGTCCTCAGTGTTCACCCTAGGCGACATTGAATTGTTATTTCCTGTACTCCTGCCCGTAGATTTGTGGAAACAAATTAGGACTATGGACGACGTACCAGGGTTGGGAGATACATGGGCTAACATAGTTAGGCTCGATGGAGAAAGGCCAGCTGGCGAGAGACCGCCTCAGGTAATACGAACTGTGCCTGATAGAATTGTTGCTAAATTAAAAACCATAATTCCCGAAAAGAGAATTATTTGGGACAAGCTTGTCCAAGAAAAGTCTGATGGTGATACCGAGTTCTTTAATCGGTTCGAACAGGTATTCTCGGATTTCAGTGGACAAGACTTAGGCACAGAGTCTGGGAAAAGATTATTTGTGGACAAATTTATACGTGGATTGCTGCCTGACATCCAGTCACAAATTATTTCTTCCGAGAGGGCCTGGCAGGCGAAATCCCAATCAGAAGTACTGCACATGGCTCAGTACTACGAGAACCGTGTCAATAATGAAAAAGATAGAGTCGAGAAGAGAAAAGGTGATTTACAGACTAAAGTATTGTTACAACAAATTGTTAGAGGCCCCAGAGCGGGTAGTTCGCAGATTAGAGGTCAGTATGTTCCACAAGGGAATGTGCCCTTGGGTCCTGTGAACATTAATCAGTGTGCCTATTATCGCCAGGAGGGTCATTGGCGTGCACAATTCCCCGTCCTTCGACAGAGGTCGAATAACACATTTGGAAATATGGGTAGACGATCCAGAGGTCGCCCAGGTGTAGGGGGCCCAGGTAGAGGTCAGTTTTCACAGGATCCCTAGCAACCTTTTTCAGACTTTGAGTGTGGATACTAGAAACATATTTGATCATCCTTCTGCTGCATATCTATCTGAAGAGCTTCCTTTTGATGATATTTTGTTTAGGTAGGATTGCCCGAAGCAGGATTTGGAACCTACACCTATTCCCGTTAATCAGAAAGGTCTCTACGTTGAAATGGTAGTGGGAAAAAGGAAACATCAGTTTTTGATAGACACTGGAGCACAGAAGTGTTCCATTGATCATTCACGGGTTCCAAACATTCCACTGTCAGGGAAAACTGATGTTTCCGTCGGGTTTTCTGGCACACCAGTTGTCTGTCCGGTTTCTTCACCGGTACCTATTTCTTTGGGTCCCTTTACGGACCACTGTCCATTTCTTTTGACTTCGAATTGTGGAGAGAATTTGTTGGGGTTGAATCTGTTGAAGGAATTAAATGCGGTAATTTATGGTTCTTCTGATGGAGTGCGTTTAACAATTTCACCACAGCAACTTTCTGTTTCCCAATTCCTGACTAGACCTTTGCCACCAGAATTCATTGATGTATCAAAGTGTTTATGGGCAATTGACAACAATGATGTCGGTGTTCTACAGATTGAGCCTGTTAAAATAGTCTTGAAACATGGAATTAAGCTGCCACGCATTCCACAGTATAAGATCTCAGTTGAGGGCAAGCGAGCTTTGAAATGCATTATTTCAGATTTTGTGCATCGCGGGGGTGATTGAGGAAATTGCAGATAGTTTGTGCAATAGTCCGATTTTACCCGTGTACAAGAAAGGCGATAATGCAATTCCTTTTCGTTTTATAATTGATTTGCGTGCCATTAATAAAGTCGTCGCTCCGCAATTTCCAATTGTGCCTGATGTGACAACAATATTAACTATGATTCCAGCTACAGCTACTTACTTTAGTGTTGTGGACCTGAAGAATGCTTTCTTCAGTATTCCTATACACAAGGACAGTAGATACATGTTTGCGTTCACCTTAGGGGGACGCTCATTCATATTTACTCGTGCACCTCAAGGTAACACTGAGAGTCCTAGTATTATAGTAGGGCTTTGAAAGAACAGCTTGATACTCTTGAATTGCCCTCTACTTGTACGCTGCTTCAGTATGTTGATGATTTGCTTTTAGCTGCAGACTCTGAGAGCGCTTGTAAGGAGGGCACAGTGTTGTTGCTTATTCATCTAGCTAAGCATGGTCACAAAGCTTCGCTTAAAAACTTTCAATATTGTTGCCAGGAGGTCGCATATTTAGGCTATCTCCTGTCATAGGAGGGAGGAAGATTGACACCTGAAAGAATACAACTCATTTCTGGCATGTCTGTCCCAACTACACAGAAGGAAGTTAGAGCCTTGATAGGTATGGCTTCTTACTGTAGGTTGTGGATCCCACATTTTTCACTAATGATCAAGCCGATGTTGGCCTTGACGAAGAAGGGCATTTCTTCGCCATTGCCATGGAACTCGGAACACCAGCAATCATTTGAGTTGCTCAAGACTGCATTATGCTCGGCACCAGTTTTGGGCACACCAAATTACGAAATGTGCTTTGGTTGTATTAACGCTGGAACATGGAGGGAATAATAGACCATGCAGTTACTTTTCTTCCGCCCTTGATCCTGTAGCATGCGCTTTGCCAAGATGTTTGCGAGCTGTCGCTGCTGCTGCTGCGTCTGTTAAACAGAGTGAGGGAATGGTCCTAGGCCATGATCTAACCCTAATGGTACCTCACTCTGTAGATGTTCTACTGAGCAGAACCCAAACACAACACCTCACTTCCGCACGGTTGACGAGATATGAATTGATCTTGTTTGCCCCTCACATTCAAATTAAGAGGTGTTGTGTTCTTAATCTGGCTGAACTCCTACCTTTCCCGCAAAATACTGTTTGCGGTGACGAAGAGTCACATGACTGCCTGTATACTACCGAACAAGAAACAAAAGGTAGAATTGATCTAAAGGATACTCCTTTGGTTAATCCACAAGGGGAGCTGTTTTGTGATGGCTCCTGTTTCAAACTTCTGGATGGTACATCCACAGCTGCTTACGCAATCACTACAATCGAGCATGGTTGTGGAAACCAAGAGAATCACGCATAACTCCACGCAGGCCGCAGAGATTATAGCATTGACCCAAGCTTGTGAACTTTCCAAAGGGTTACAGTAAAAATATATACTGATAGTCAGTATGCCTTTGGGGTAGCTCACGACTTTGGGAGACTTTGGTCAGAAAGAGGGTTTTTAACTTCGCATGGCACCAAGATTCAACATGGCTCCCTAATAGTACAACTGCTCTCAGCGCTTGCACTCCCTACTCAGTTAGCACTTGTAAAATGTGCAGCACATTGAAAGGTTATAGATGATATAGGAAAGGGGAATGCTTTCGCTGATCAGATAGCTAGACAAACTGCTACCGATCTCTCTACGGAGATGAATGTTTTGAGGGAGACTGTAAATGCCTATGCAATAGATGAGGGTGTTGGGTCTGTACGGGATATCCAAGCCGATGCCACATTAAAAGAATCCAAGAGGTGGGCTGAGGGCTTGAGGAAACTCGATGATGATGGGTGTTGGGTGGACATGGTTGAAGGGAAATGGCTACTTCCTGACGCTTACGTGATGATGATGGTCATCATGGCACACGGTCCTACGCATGTGTGTGCCCAGCAGATAACGAAAATGTTAGAGAAAGTTTGGGTAAATGACAAAATTTCGAAAATTGCTCAGCGTTATGTTCAGAACTGCATGATTTGCCTACAACATAATGTGGCAAAGAGGACAGCAACTCCAAGGGGAAGTTTTGGGCCACCCATTCAAAGTAATCCACTTTGATTTTATTGAAATGGAACGATGCAACAATCTAAAGTAGGTCCTCGTGGTCATTTGTGCTTTCAGTAAGTGGGTCGAGGCTTTCCCTGTCAAAGATGCTACAGCCATGACCACTGCAAAGACCATGTTAAAGGAATACTTCCCGCGGTTCGGGCTGCCAAGAGTCATCTGGTCGGACAATGGTCCACATTTTGTCGCTGCTGTAATACTGCAGGTATGCGCGGCATTACAAATTGACAAACGGTTCCATTCGGCCAGACACGCTCAGAGCGCCAGACTAGTTGAGAGACACAATGGTATCATCAAGAACAAGCTCGCTAAGACGTGTGCCGGCACCAAACTAAAATGGCCGGATGCCTTACCTATCGTGTTATTATCCATGCGTACAACCCCTCTAACTAAGACTGGGCTCTCTCCATTTGAGGTGGTAATGGGGAGACCTGCCAATATCTGGGACCTTCCAAAATGTCGTGCACTACGAAATGTTGAAAATGTATTACTTTCAGACTATTGTAGCCAGTTGACTAAAAACCTGTATTTCATTTATCACCAGGTACGTGAAGCTTTACCTGTGCGATACGAGGGCCCGGGCCACAGCATACGGCCAGAGGAGTGGGTGCTCGTGAAGTCCTTTGAGCGCTCTTCCTGCCTTGCACCTCGGTGGCGGGGCCCATTCCAGGTCCAGCTGGTCACCCAGACATCGGGGCGTGTCGCAGGCCGGAAGCATTGGATCCACATGTCGCATGTCAAGAAACTTCTTCACCCAGTGCCACACGTTACGGAAGAAACAGAACCCCTCGCTAAAGCTGCAACCAACGATCCCAAAGCAGTAAAAAGCGCCGAGAGTGTGTCGGAGAATCTCTCTGAGCCTGTGAGACTTGGGGAAGCTGCCATTTTGTCTCCACACTCTCCATAAATTTTGCATCCGGAAACTGCTGTCCCAAATTCGGCACCTGCACTTGTCTCTGATACGTTGCTTCCAACGGGGAGTGATGACACATTTTCCGGATCAATCAGTACCAGGAACAGCAAGGTACAATCTGCGTCCAAGAAAATATACTTACGGCACGGTCTTGCTGTGCATCTGATAGACTTACGGCACGGTTCGGCTGTGCATTCGGAGAAGGAAAAGAGTCATCGAGGGCTTGTCTTTGCCCAAAATTTGAGGAAAGGGGATTCTGTTGGCTAGGGTTGTGGAAGGACGAAGAAGTCGCTCGGCCGGGAGGTCGCCAGCCAAAAACAATGGGGTCTTGTCGTTTGAAGATTGCAATGCCTGCTACCGCCACCGCTCGTATTGGACTTGTAAATGATCGTGTGACCAGCCAGGACAATGGACATAAAATGTGGGCCCCGAACATGTATTGCTGTGTTTTTATGATAATATTTGGGTTTTTAATAGTCACTGTCTTAGGCCTGTGGTACTTTGAGGAAACTTATCCTTTAGAATCCTTGTTACTGACTGAAAATGTACCTGCTGTTTCCACTCCTTTTGTGCATTTGCATACTCTGTCCCTAGAGACTCTCAACATAGACAAAGGTACAATAAGAATACTCAATAATTATCAACGTTACGCATGCCATTTTTAATAGATCTAACTGTTGGGTCTGCTCGCATTTACCGCAACATGGGGATAAGGAGCTAGGTTGGTATATTCACCCTTTGACAACTGCTTGTTATGCTTCTCTTAGAGCACTGTTCTTTGGCCGTTGGAACAATAGCATCTCGGGGAACTTTGATGGCACTAATTTGAATAGTTTTGAGAAACGTGTTTTGACTCTCCTGGGATGCTCACTTTTTGCAAATAGGAGCAAGCTCAACGTTGCTTCTATTAGGCCATCTGATAGACTGTCTCGTCCTTTCCAATCTTTGATTTCCTTTAAGATGGCTCCGATAGGCAATAAGGACGCCATGCCTCCTTCTTACACTGTTAACCATAGCCCGATTCAGTTTCTTTCTGCATACAGAGGAATGGCACTCGGTCAATGGAAGATTTTAAAGGTTGTGCCAACGTTGCAAATTTGACTGGGGAAGACAGAACTTTGTATGTAGGCGAACCTGTCTATTTCATTTGCGGTAATGTAGCATTTCCATGGTTACCCAGGGATTGGCAGGGAACTTGTTATTTAGGGATCCTGTTACCTGGGGTGTTCATAGCAAGTACTGTAGAAGTTTCAAAGGCTCGTCCACGGCGGGACGAGAATGGTGATACTCCAGCACAAATCTTGGGAGATATTGCAAAATCAGTTGTGCCATTTTGGGGGCAGATAGTGAATTCCGAAGATATCAGGAGACTAGCGAGAGTACTGGAGAGAACCATCAACCGGACCACAGATATACTCTATAACATGACATTAGAGCAGAAGGCGATAAGATAAGTAGCACTTCAGAACTGGATGGCATTAGATGTCATGCTGGCTGAACATGGTGGAGTGTGTAAATTAGTGGGGTTCGCTTGCTGTGTTTTCGTGCCAGATTCCTCCCCAACTGTTTTGAAGGCAATACAGAATCTGCACGTCCTTAGTTCATAAGTGCATGTTCCCGAGGGAAACTGGGATCTTAGCGCTTGGTTCTGGGACTTCTTGCGATCTTGGGGTTGGAAGGTGCTTTCAGTCTTGCTGATTATTTTGGGAATTCTACTATTTCTTTTCTGTTGTATTCAGTGTCTACCTAGTATATGTTCGATGCTGGGAGGATGTTGCGCTCAGGAGATAGGTACAATAGGACATAAAGTGGATGCCCCAGATAAAACTTCTAAGGAATATGTACTGAAAGCGATTTTAATAAATGATCTGATGGCAATAGATATATCTGACAGCGATTCAGGAATGTATGGACGATGATGCATGGAGTTATTTGCAAGGAGATCAGAAGTAGTTTAGCACTTGGCATAGGCCAAAAGGAGGGTTTGTCAAACTAAAAATTATATCGTGCCTCCTATTGCTATGAATATATGTATATTGGCCTACACCAGCTGCTAACAATCTACTTGTGAAGAAATTTGTGTTGCAAGGTCCTGACCCTAGAATCAATGTAAACCGCCATTTTAGATTCTATCTCCATGTAAAGTCACCCTGTGAGTTAAAATGGTGGACGATGTCATTCAGAATAGAACATGCCGTCATGACCTCTGTGTACAGCTAATATGTAACTTCCCTGCAGGCCACTTGTTAGGGTCATGAACTGAGACCTTGTCCTTCGCTGACCTGTGTGTAAAGGATTACCTGTGTCAATGAAGCTAATCCATGACTTATTGGCGAATGAATTAAAAGTAAAGCCTTAGGCACTAACTGTATGAACCTGGCATGAACCCTAGATCAGTAATGTATTAGAGGAATATTAACCCGCAGTAGGGTTGGACATTGTGTCAGAACTGTATAAAAGCATGTCTAATTCTAATGTACAATTGCACTCACTGAGCACACCGAACCACGCTGGAGTTTGCTGTGTTGTACTGAGGGCCGATAGCTATCTGATTTGCCTTTGACTTTTTTGTAACTGTTCAGAGTAAATTAAAATATCATTGTATGTTCCTTTGTAACCTGTGTTTGGTGTATTTCCTTTTGGGCTACCCAGCCTCATATTATTTCTTTGTTTTCACACAACCTTCTAGAGTGTGCTACCCCAAGAGAGCCCTTTGGGAGCCAGCACCTAAGCAGATGATGCCACCTTCAGATAATATGGCTCTTTGATAGTGGTGACCGCTTTAAGGCCTCAACCCGTGAAATTGTAGCCACCCATTGAAGTAATGTAATCCTGAACTCAGCTAAACATCCATGCATGAAGGAAAACAAACATGATCACGGGGAGGAGGTGGAGCAGCATAGAAAGAGCCAATCACTTTTAGTGATATTAGCAGGAAAAATGCCAACCAATTAGGAGCTGGTTTGACTAATGGTGCCAATGAACCACCGTATAAAAGGTGCGGATAACCTCTTAATTTGGGTGCAGCGTTAGAATTGAGGAGGTGGGAGCACCTCCCTGCTTTGTTGTGCTCAATGACCCTGTTGCATTGTCCCAAAGAGGACAAACACATCACCATCACAAGACATCACAAGCACAGTGACCTACAACCATAGCCTGGACCAAGAGCAACCCGTGATGGGATATTCACCATTAATAAAGGAGCTTGCAGGGGTCCTCCAGTCCCTGTGATTGCCTGTTTGGCAGTCCACTATCCAGGGTGGATGCAGAGAAAACTTTCTTTTGTTTATCTTTTGTTTTATCTTAGGGATGTACTTTGGACCTCCAGTCATAAAGAGTAGCAATAAGACAATGGAAGGACTTTGGACCTCGGGTCCTCGGGCCCCTCAAATTTGGAATCCCAGCATGGATCCTCTGTCATTACAGGCTGCTTACACTGTTCTTCACCGAGTCACCCATGGCCAAAAAGGCCAGATTCCAATCGATCCTGGTTAACAATACAAAATAAAGCAAAGGGCGCCATCAAACTGCGTGTTATGTGACTCTGTGATCACCACCTGTGACCATACTTATGTATAATAAATGTATTTATTGTGCATTTTTAAGGCGCTTATACATCAAGTAAATTGTGTTTCAAAGTGCCCACAGGGCAACAGGGAGGGCACAAGTGAATGAAAACAACAATGAAAGATAAAGGCGGACCTACTAGGCCTTGTGAGCATTCAGAATGTGCAAGTGCAGAGAGAGAGGGTGGGGAGTAATTGCTTGGTGTATCATGAGGGAAGTGCTAGGGATGAGCAGATGTACGTGCCTTGGTGGAGCGGACAGCAGCCAATAAATAAGTAAGTGCAGGTATGTGGTGACATAGCCCAGTGGGTGCCAAGGCAAAGTGCTGGGAGGGGCGGAGGCTGTAGGAGATTGGGTGTGGGAGGACAGGGACCGGGATGACACATGAGGGCCTTGGTCACCAATCTCAGCAACTGTGGGATTTAGCAGAGAAGGGAAGATGGGAAGGAGGAGGTAAAAAGGAGAGTCTCGAGGAGCTTCTGGAATTTGAGGAGATCCGGCTCAAGACAAAGAGGGAGGGGGAGGCTGTTCCTTAGGAGGGAGCCTGCTGAGGAGAGAGATCCGCCACCAGCTCACTGTTTAGCAAAGTGCTTAACACACAGAGAATTGGTGCCGCAGGAGCGTAAAGATCTGGAGGGAGAGTATTTGGCGAGAGCAAGTTGTAGATAGTTTGGTCCCTGGCGCCAGGCAGCCTTGTGGATGATGCAGAGGCATTTGAATTTGATCCTTCCAGAAACCGGGAGCCAGTGGAGAGTTTTTAGGGCTGAAGAGATGCGGTACCTGGGCTTGAGGCCAAGGATAAGTCTTGCAGCCCCATTCTGGATTAGTTGGAGGGGTTGTAGGGAAGAATATGGTAGATTAAGGAAAAGCTATTGCAGTAGCCTAGCCTAGAGAGAACCAGCTCTCTAGAGAAATTGAGTTCTGGGGGAAAGTGAGGAAAGGGAGAATTCCTTTAAGGAGATGGAGTTAAAAGTGGAACTTCTTGGCAAGGTCCTGAATGTCAGGGATGAAGGAAAAGAGAGGAGTCAATGATAACTCCAAGGTTTCTGGCTTCAGATGAAGGAGAAGGGGGAGAGCCCATGGAAGGTGGCAAGAGTGAGGGACAGAAAGAGGGAGCAGGAGTCGCATTAGGAAGGATCTCAGTCATAACTCTTCAATAAATGAAGAGTCATGTCAATTTGACTGCAATACGTCTTTCAGTATAGTCTTTATACTATTGTTCTGGCAGACATGTTGCACAATTCACATCCCATATGCAATATCGGGTTCCTCCGTTAAATATTTGGAGTCCAGAGAGTTGAATATTTCTTTGGCGGTCGATGAAGATTTGCTGGGATGGCACTCCTCCTGAAAAGCAATGGGCCTCCTTGGGAGAGTTGTAGTGAGATCAAAACAGATAGCATCCTGAGAGTAACATGTGAAGTATAGACGAAAAAATAAAAAACAAATTGGGTTCATAAACATGGCTCTGTATTGTTCCTTTGTTCAAATATTTGCCTGGATAAAGAATGCATGCACACTGCTCTGGGTCCCCCATATTAAACTCTTTCAGATTTGGTCTGATTTTTAGTAAGTGAAAAAACAGGAAAGAGACTCACTGTACAGCATAGTAACTTACCTAATAGAACTTTGTTTTCCCTCTAAGGGACTGAAGCATTTTTGTACTTTTAGTGGAAATGTTCTTTCTCCTCGGTTCTTTTGCTTCCATGGCAGGCACCCTTTATGTATAACACTGTTTATCATCAAACTTCAGTGGTTTCCCGGTGCTTTCTTGGTTCAAATACATTTCACGTAGGCTCCCCACTTTCTTGTATAACACTGAATTTTCCAGAACAAAGTAGCTATATATGAGAAGAGGGACGCTACTCATTCTCGTTAAAAGGAATTAACATTGGTTTGTGTGACAAGTAGACGAATGCGCTATGTTCCCATTTGAAAAAAAGAATGTGTTTGATTTGTTTGTGTTCTTTTCTAATTCTGTGTAACAAACATAGAAACACTGATTCAGTCCTGGTGTGTGTGTGTGTGTTTTAGAGACTCTTGGGGCCTGACTTATAAAGTGTTTTTCAATGGGATTGCGCCATTGTAAAAGGCTTTTGTAAATCCGGCCCTTGGTATTTTTCGGAATATTGGGACTGTGTACCGGGTAGCTAGTTGTGTTTTTGTCAAAACAAGGGTAACACATCTTCCAAATATATCAAAAGGCAAAATGCAGATGTCACACAATAAGAACATGAACACAATATGAAGGTCAGGGGTAGCAATCTCAGAAGGAACAGCATGTGTTGAAAATTACCCTTTTGCAATGCCTACCAGAAATACTCTGAATCGCCTACTGTTATGTACAAAGGGAGGCTTTCACATAACCAGTAGTTTAAAGGTAAAGAACCTTTTATTTGTAAGTTGATGACATAAAACGACCCCCAGCAGGAGGAGTACAATCTTCCCACTAAGGCCCTGCTTCATCACTGGCTCTCCTTGGAACCCTGCTACATAAGATGCAGTTCTATGTTCTATAGTATCTAAGTGACAATAGACATAGTGAAGGAAATATTATACACTCATGGTTTAACAGGTAAACATTGGAAACACTGCACATCCTAACACCTCTCCTCCTTAAACATAACAAGTAACTGTGTGGGTGAGGACCCACTAAAATTGAAACCTGTAAAACAAATATTGAACAACTGAAATTGAAACCTGTAAAATAAATATTATACACTTGTGGTTTAACAGGTAAAACATTGGATGCGCTGCAAGTCCTGGCACAAATCAAGAGCATAGATATAGGACATCTAGTGGTTGATTAGGTAGAGTCACAAGAAAGTCCCTCTCTCCAACTAACTGAAGACAAATTAACATTGAAACGGAAAAGCCACCCTTTCCTTATTCCAAATAGCTCCTCCTTTGACCAACACTGATGAACCCAAGTCTTTCACAACTTGCTTGGGTTCAGAAAACAACGAGGCTCCTTTACGAACTTTGGTGGGGAGCTTGACTTTAATCCAATCACCCTCTTTGACCTTGAGTTCCCTACAACAATTCTTCTGATCATACCTCTCCTTGGATCTAACTCCAGCTTCAAAAATTCTCCTTTTTACACTCTCTAGATCCACATCCACCATTTTTGATTTGCCCATCCAACCTGGACATAAATGAGTATTTGGTTTTCTTCCTCTCAAGATCTCAAATGGACTCACGCCTGTGACACTATGGGTAGTTAGCCTATACTGGAACGTGCGTTCCATCACTGTTCTCACCCAATCTCCTCCAGTAGCCACCGCTATCCTAATAGCCTCCATCAGAGTCCTATTAAATCGTTCCACACACCCATTACTCTGGGGATGATATAAAGAAGTATTCACCTGCTCAATCCCATGATTCTCTAAGAATTCTTTAAACTCTCTGGAAACAAGTTGGGTCCCATTGTCAGACAAACACTTTCTTGGAAACCCTTCTCTCCAAAACAGTTGTTCCAAAAATCTGATTATACTACTACTGGATATGTCCTTGAGTACACATACCTCCGGCCATTTTGATAATAAATCCATGACTACTAATAGGTAGCTATCTCTGCCACCACCAATATTAAATGGACCGAGGAGATCCAACGCAATTTCGTCCCAAGGGACACGCGGGGACTCCCTCACTACCATGGGAACTTTTTGCACTTTCAAGCCTTTGTTTCCCTCAATACATTCCACACAGTCTTTGACTTGTTCCTCTATGTCCTTGTCGATACCAGGCCACCAAAATTCAGACCTCACAAGTCCCTTCGTCCTGGCCAGACCTAAATGCCCAACATGGGCCAACTCCAAAACAGACTTCCTCATACCGACTGGCACAACCATCTGGTGATCCTTGTATAAATAACCATCCTGAATCCATAGCTCCTCCCTCACTTTGGCAAAACCATTCATCTCGCCCCTGTGGCTCTTAATTTTACCTTCTGCAACCAGAGTAAGTACTCCTTGATATACAACATCCTCCGTGCAAGACACATCCCACTCACTTTTCTTTAATGTTTCATGCACCTGGAATATTTCTGCACTCTCCTCTGAACTTGTAAAGTCACTATCGTCAGAAATTTCCCTCTGGACAGATCTAGACAAGGCGTCTGCAACCACATTAACCTCCCCCTTTACGTGGAGCATGGTATACTGTAACCCTTGCAATGCCGTGACCCATTTCATAATGCGTCTTGACACTCCCTCCAAACCACCTTTCGTAAAAATTCCAACCAAGGGTTTATGGTCAGTGCAAATGGTGAAACTCCTCCCCCACAAGAATCTTTTAAATTTCTCGACACCCCAAACGCATGCTAGAGCCTCCTTCTCAATAACTGAATATCTAGATTCTGGGCCCTTCAAAGACCTGGACGCAAAAGCCACAGTCTGTAAACCTGTCTGATCCTCCTGCATCAGAACAGCCCCAACACCATAATCACTGGCATCAACAAAAAGCAATGTGGGTTTACTTTCCTCAAATATTTTCAAAATGGGAGCATTGACAATAGCCTCTTTTATCATCAAAAATTCTTTCTTGCACCGGTCACACCATTTAAAAACGACTCCCTTGCGAGTGAGAAATCTCATATTCCTCGACATTTCTGCTAACCCCTTGACAAATTTGCCGTAAAACTCCACCAGTCCCAAAAATGATAGTATGTCCCCTTTAGACTTAGGCTCCTCCATTCTTTTTATGGCCTCAATAGCCTCCTCCTTGGGTCTAACCCCTTCCCCAGTGATCTCATGACCCAGGTACACCACTTTGTTGGCTTTAAAAGTACATTTTTCCAAGGCAACGGTGAGGCCTGCCTCCTTCAAAATATCCAAAACTCTTTTCAAACGAACATCATGCTCCTTCTCATCGCTCCCACATACAAGAACATCATCCTGATAACACATCACCCCTTTTTCACCCCCAAGTAATTTATGCATAATACTCTGAAACACACTTGCGGCTGAGACCAAACCAAATGGCATGCGAACACACCTGAACAATCCAATCGGGGTGATGAAGGCGGTGAGATCCCTGGAATTAGGGTGCAATTCAACCTGATGGTAGGCCGATTTAAGATCTAGTATGGAGAACACTTTTGACCCAGCTACTCCCACCATCAAATCATCTATTCGGGGAAGAGGAAACCTGTCTGCCACAACCATGCTGTTTAGATGTCTAAGATCTATACAGAGCCTCAAAGACCCATTGCCTTTTCTGACTACAACTATAGGACTGACCCATTCAGATGCTTCTATCTTTTCAATGACACCATCTCTTTCCATTCTCTTGAGTTCTTCCTCTACATCTCCTCTAAGAGCAAGAGGAATAGTTCGCAGTTTTGCAATCTTAGGTACAGCTCCTTTCTTTAGGCGAATTACATGTACAAAGCCCTTAAGACACCCCAATTTCCCAGATAACGTGGTTTGTATCTCTGTGGGCTCTCCTCCCGCAACAGACATTACCTGCTCGGGATGACTTGCCTCAAGCCTTATCTTCAATTCAGCTTGATCACTCCATGACAACAATTCACCCCCTCTGTTGGTAACATACACATAACCTTTGGCCTTCCTGTCCTTAAACTGTAATTCAGCATCAAAGCAACCTATAATATCTATGGGAACATCTCCATAAGCATTTGCTTTAACAGTATTTTCCCACAGAGTAGAACTATCGAATTTGTTCCTCCACACTTCCACACTTATCAAGGTGTAGTCAGCACCACTATCCATTAGCATGCGTACTGGTACACCTCGAATTACAACCTCAGCATAAGGTTTCTGCGTTTTCACTCTGCCATTGACAGCATTCACTGTAAATACCACTTCTCTGCCATCCTCACAATATGACTCATCTTCATAACTTGCACTTATTTCATGCACTTGATTTGACCCAGCATTAAAATTTCTACAACATCGGGCAATGTGCCCTCTCACACCACACTCATTGCATCTGATATGAATAGCAAAGCAATCCTTATCCGAGGCTATATGCGACAAGCTTCCACATCTAAAGCATCGTCTCCCTGGAAAACCTCTGGATTGTCCTGAATCCCTAACCATCTTGAAAGAATTCATGTCTTTGGGAATCCCTCTGCTATCTTTTGCAGGAACCCATTGACGCCATCCTCTGCCAGTTGCCGGTCTGTTCTCTTCGCTCCTTTTAGCATTCTGCGAGGCGCGTCTTGGATTCCACGTACTCTGCCTCTGAACAACCTTTGACACCTTCAGCACTGAACCCTGACTCTCATCCAACTTGGGTTTACCATTGTTCACAGTATCCGATTGAAGAACTTCAATGCACTTATCTGTGTGTTCCACCATTTTCGCTATCTCAATTGCTCGATCCAAAGTGGGGTTCCTCTCTTTCCATAGTTCTTTCCTAATACTGTCATTGGAACATTTAATCATTAGCTGGTCTCTCAAGTGCTCATCCTGGCAGTGAGTGAATTTGCATTTCACTGCTAAGCCCCTTGAAGCCGTGACAAAATCCTCGATACTTTCCCCATTCTTCTGCTCTCTCGTGGCAAATTTATATCTTTCCAATATAATGTTCTCCTCCACTCTAAAATGCCTGTCCAGTTTGGCTAATGTCCTTTCATATGGACCAGCATCCAAAATGTCAGAAGGCTCCGGCAATCTCTTTAAGACCTCTTGGCCTGCAGTTCCCAAACAGTGAAATAGCAATGCCTCCTTGCGCTCATTGGAGTAGTTGGCACCAAACACTGCTAAGGCATATTTGCTGAATCCTTCCTTCCAGTCTTCCCATCTAACCCTGGGTTCACCTGGCACTGCCAGAAAAAACACAGGAGCAGGCACATTTGCCATGTCTCAAAGTTGCAGAATAGAATAACAAGCTTGCAATTCTGGTTTAACCAAAAGAGCTCCCACCCACACAGGTAGGTGACACTAATTAAAAGATAGCTGCTTGGTTATCTACTCACCCTGGAGCGCCTCACCAGGGTCATCGGCGGCGACTCCTTTCTCAACCTTGCTCAGCGTGGGGCCAGGGTGTCCAATGGCCGCTCGGAAAACACACAACCCAAAATCCAATTATAAAAGTGCCAAAGCCGTGTCTTTGCCAGCCCAGTCTCCACAAGTTCAACAAAATTGCAGGGGTCCAATTCCAGCTCCCACGGACCACGGAGACTCCAGGGGTTTTCCTCTGGCGCTAGCAATGTCCCTCCGGTGGATGCCACACACTGGATGTCAGGCCGTCAATAATCCACTGAAAAAGGCCCTCCCTCAGGCAAGTCAGGCTGGCTCCGCTCCACAGCCAGCACACTAGATCTGTAGAAAAGGCGCTGGGGGTCGTCCTCGGGGTCCCAGTCAAAATCCTCGTCGCCAAATGTTATGTACAAAGGGAGGCTTTCACATAACCAGTAGTTTAAAGGTAAAGAACCTTTTATTTGTAAGTTGATGACATAAAACGACCCCCAGCAGGAGGAGTACAATCTTCCCACTAAGGCCCTGCTTCATCACTGGCTCTCCTTGGAACCCTGCTACATAAGATGCAGTTCTATGTTCTATAGTATCTAAGTGACAATAGACATAGTGAAGGAAATATTATACACTCATGGTTTAACAGGTAAACATTGGAAACACTGCACATCCTAACACCTCTCCTCCTTAAACATAACAAGTAACTGTGTGGGTGAGGACCCACTAAAATTGAAACCTGTAAAACAAATATTGAACAACTGAAATTGAAACCTGTAAAATAAATATTATACACTTGTGGTTTAACAGGTAAAACATTGGATGCGCTGCAAGTCCTGGCACAAATCAAGAGCATAGATATAGGACATCTAGTGGTTGATTAGGTAGAGTCACAAGAAAGTCCCTCTCTCCAACTAACTGAAGACAAATTAACATTGAAACGGAAAAGCCACCCTTTCCTTATTCCAAATAGCTCCTCCTTTGACCAACACTGATGAACCCAAGTCTTTCACAACTTGCTTGGGTTCAGAAAACAACGAGGCTCCTTTACGAACTTTGGTGGGGAGCTTGACTTTAATCCAATCACCCTCTTTGACCTTGAGTTCCCTACAACAATTCTTCTGATCATACCTCTCCTTGGATCTAACTCCAGCTTCAAAAATTCTCCTTTTTACACTCTCTAGATCCACATCCACCATTTTTGATTTGCCCATCCAACCTGGACATAAATGAGTATTTGGTTTTCTTCCTCTCAAGATCTCAAATGGACTCACGCCTGTGACACTATGGGTAGTTAGCCTATACTGGAACGTGCGTTCCATCACTGTTCTCACCCAATCTCCTCCAGTAGCCACCGCTATCCTAATAGCCTCCATCAGAGTCCTATTAAATCGTTCCACACACCCATTACTCTGGGGATGATATAAAGAAGTATTCACCTGCTCAATCCCATGATTCTCTAAGAATTCTTTAAACTCTCTGGAAACAAGTTGGGTCCCATTGTCAGACAAACACTTTCTTGGAAACCCTTCTCTCCAAAACAGTTGTTCCAAAAATCTGATTATACTACTACTGGATATGTCCTTGAGTACACATACCTCCGGCCATTTTGATAATAAATCCATGACTACTAATAGGTAGCTATCTCTGCCACCACCAATATTAAATGGACCGAGGAGATCCAACGCAATTTCGTCCCAAGGGACACGCGGGGACTCCCTCACTACCATGGGAACTTTTTGCACTTTCAAGCCTTTGTTTCCCTCAATACATTCCACACAGTCTTTGACTTGTTCCTCTATGTCCTTGTCGATACCAGGCCACCAAAATTCAGACCTCACAAGTCCCTTCGTCCTGGCCAGACCTAAATGCCCAACATGGGCCAACTCCAAAACAGACTTCCTCATACCGACTGGCACAACCATCTGGTGATCCTTGTATAAATAACCATCCTGAATCCATAGCTCCTCCCTCACTTTGGCAAAACCATTCATCTCGCCCCTGTGGCTCTTAATTTTACCTTCTGCAACCAGAGTAAGTACTCCTTGATATACAACATCCTCCGTGCAAGACACATCCCACTCACTTTTCTTTAATGTTTCATGCACCTGGAATATTTCTGCACTCTCCTCTGAACTTGTAAAGTCACTATCGTCAGAAATTTCCCTCTGGACAGATCTAGACAAGGCGTCTGCAACCACATTAACCTCCCCCTTTACGTGGAGCATGGTATACTGTAACCCTTGCAATGCCGTGACCCATTTCATAATGCGTCTTGACACTCCCTCCAAACCACCTTTCGTAAAAATTCCAACCAAGGGTTTATGGTCAGTGCAAATGGTGAAACTCCTCCCCCACAAGAATCTTTTAAATTTCTCGACACCCCAAACGCATGCTAGAGCCTCCTTCTCAATAACTGAATATCTAGATTCTGGGCCCTTCAAAGACCTGGACGCAAAAGCCACAGTCTGTAAACCTGTCTGATCCTCCTGCATCAGAACAGCCCCAACACCATAATCACTGGCATCAACAAAAAGCAATGTGGGTTTACTTTCCTCAAATATTTTCAAAATGGGAGCATTGACAATAGCCTCTTTTATCATCAAAAATTCTTTCTTGCACCGGTCACACCATTTAAAAACGACTCCCTTGCGAGTGAGAAATCTCATATTCCTCGACATTTCTGCTAACCCCTTGACAAATTTGCCGTAAAACTCCACCAGTCCCAAAAATGATAGTATGTCCCCTTTAGACTTAGGCTCCTCCATTCTTTTTATGGCCTCAATAGCCTCCTCCTTGGGTCTAACCCCTTCCCCAGTGATCTCATGACCCAGGTACACCACTTTGTTGGCTTTAAAAGTACATTTTTCCAAGGCAACGGTGAGGCCTGCCTCCTTCAAAATATCCAAAACTCTTTTCAAACGAACATCATGCTCCTTCTCATCGCTCCCACATACAAGAACATCATCCTGATAACACATCACCCCTTTTTCACCCCCAAGTAATTTATGCATAATACTCTGAAACACACTTGCGGCTGAGACCAAACCAAATGGCATGCGAACACACCTGAACAATCCAATCGGGGTGATGAAGGCGGTGAGATCCCTGGAATTAGGGTGCAATTCAACCTGATGGTAGGCCGATTTAAGATCTAGTATGGAGAACACTTTTGACCCAGCTACTCCCACCATCAAATCATCTATTCGGGGAAGAGGAAACCTGTCTGCCACAACCATGCTGTTTAGATGTCTAAGATCTATACAGAGCCTCAAAGACCCATTGCCTTTTCTGACTACAACTATAGGACTGACCCATTCAGATGCTTCTATCTTTTCAATGACACCATCTCTTTCCATTCTCTTGAGTTCTTCCTCTACATCTCCTCTAAGAGCAAGAGGAATAGTTCGCAGTTTTGCAATCTTAGGTACAGCTCCTTTCTTTAGGCGAATTACATGTACAAAGCCCTTAAGACACCCCAATTTCCCAGATAACGTGGTTTGTATCTCTGTGGGCTCTCCTCCCGCAACAGACATTACCTGCTCGGGATGACTTGCCTCAAGCCTTATCTTCAATTCAGCTTGATCACTCCATGACAACAATTCACCCCCTCTGTTGGTAACATACACATAACCTTTGGCCTTCCTGTCCTTAAACTGTAATTCAGCATCAAAGCAACCTATAATATCTATGGGAACATCTCCATAAGCATTTGCTTTAACAGTATTTTCCCACAGAGTAGAACTATCGAATTTGTTCCTCCACACTTCCACACTTATCAAGGTGTAGTCAGCACCACTATCCATTAGCATGCGTACTGGTACACCTCGAATTACAACCTCAGCATAAGGTTTCTGCGTTTTCACTCTGCCATTGACAGCATTCACTGTAAATACCACTTCTCTGCCATCCTCACAATATGACTCATCTTCATAACTTGCACTTATTTCATGCACTTGATTTGACCCAGCATTAAAATTTCTACAACATCGGGCAATGTGCCCTCTCACACCACACTCATTGCATATGATATGAATAGCAAAGCAATCCTTATCCGAGGCTATATGCGACAAGCTTCCACATCTAAAGCATCGTCTCCCTGGAAAACCTCTGGATTGTCCTGAATCCCTAACCATCTTGAAAGAATTCATGTCTTTGGGAATCCCTCTGCTATCTTTTGCAGGAACCCATTGACGCCATCCTCTGCCAGTTGCCGGTCTGTTCTCTTCGCTCCTTTTAGCATTCTGCGAGGCGCGTCTTGGATTCCACGTACTCTGCCTCTGAACAACCTTTGACACCTTCAGCACTGAACCCTGACTCTCATCCAACTTGGGTTTACCATTGTTCACAGTATCCGATTGAAGAACTTCAATGCACTTATCTGTGTGTTCCACCATTTTCGCTATCTCAATTGCTCGATCCAAAGTGGGGTTCCTCTCTTTCCATAGTTCTTTCCTAATACTGTCATTGGAACATTTAATCATTAGCTGGTCTCTCAAGTGCTCATCCTGGCAGTGAGTGAATTTGCATTTCACTGCTAAGCCCCTTGAAGCCGTGACAAAATCCTCGATACTTTCCCCATTCTTCTGCTCTCTCGTGGCAAATTTATATCTTTCCAATATAATGTTCTCCTCCACTCTAAAATGCCTGTCCAGTTTGGCTAATGTCCTTTCATATGGACCAGCATCCAAAATGTCAGAAGGCTCCGGCAATCTCTTTAAGACCTCTTGGCCTGCAGTTCCCAAACAGTGAAATAGCAATGCCTCCTTGCGCTCATTGGAGTAGTTGGCACCAAACACTGCTAAGGCATATTTGCTGAATCCTTCCTTCCAGTCTTCCCATCTAACCCTGGGTTCACCTGGCACTGCCAGAAAAAACACAGGAGCAGGCACATTTGCCATGTCTCAAAGTTGCAGAATAGAATAACAAGCTTGCAATTCTGGTTTAACCAAAAGAGCTCCCACCCACACAGGTAGGTGACACTAATTAAAAGATAGCTGCTTGGTTATCTACTCACCCTGGAGCGCCTCACCAGGGTCATCGGCGGCGACTCCTTTCTCAACCTTGCTCAGCGTGGGGCCAGGGTGTCCAATGGCCGCTCGGAAAACACACAACCCAAAATCCAATTATAAAAGTGCCAAAGCCGTGTCTTTGCCAGCCCAGTCTCCACAAGTTCAACAAAATTGCAGGGGTCCAATTCCAGCTCCCACGGACCACGGAGACTCCAGGGGTTTTCCTCTGGCGCTAGCAATGTCCCTCCGGTGGATGCCACACACTGGATGTCAGGCCGTCAATAATCCACTGAAAAAGGCCCTCCCTCAGGCAAGTCAGGCTGGCTCCGCTCCACAGCCAGCACACTAGATCTGTAGAAAAGGCGCTGGGGGTCGTCCTCGGGGTCCCAGTCAAAATCCTCGTCGCCAAATGTTATGTACAAAGGGAGGCTTTCACATAACCAGTAGTTTAAAGGTAAAGAACCTTTTATTTGTAAGTTGATGACATAAAACGACCCCCAGCAGGAGGAGTACAATCTTCCCACTAAGGCCCTGCTTCTTCACTGGCTTTCCTTGGAACCCTGCTACATAAGATGCAGTTCTATGTTCTATAGTATCTAAGTGACAATAGACATAGTGAAGGAAATATTATACACTCATGGTTTAACAGGTAAACATTGGAAACACTGCACATCCTAACACCTACCTATATTTTGCTAAATCATGCTGGAGTCCACTTTACCCTGTTCAAAATAAAATGATGAAAATTGTGCTATTATGAGACAAGGGTCATAACATATGCCATATTTCACCATCAATTACATTGGCATATTTATATCCCAGTATAACACGAAAGCACTTTCCTCTGCCTCAGTTTCAGCTAATGTATTCATTTCACTGGCTTGCCAGCCATCGGAGGAGTTCAGAACCAAGAATATACCATCATCTCAGACTTCCCCAATGTATACTGTCCTTGCAAAACACCTCCCTTTCATTCTTTTCAACATTCTTTTTAAACACCCGTTATTCCCAAAATCAAGGAGTCCGTAAAACAATTACAACACTCTGATGCTTGACATTTTCACACCTGCAAAAGACAACCAGATATCTCTGTGTATTGCACTACTTGTCTTCACTCAGAATTGTTTCACACAAACATCCTTTGAAAAAAATGTGCAAGGGTGTATGCATTATTACCGCACTCTTTTCATGTCAATTTAGACATTTTGTAGACTAGCTAGAAGTAACATTTACTGTGGAGTGTACAGAGAATACAGAGAATGAAGGGCTTTGGAATACTAGTAGCCGTTTCCTAGTGAGCTGAGACCTGTCAGGGAAAGGGGCCCTTAGCATTCTCCATTTCACACTTTTGTCTGCCCGAGCCCAGTAATAAAACATAAGACTTCAAAGAAATATGCACAAAAAAGCACAACCCTTTATCGTGATTTCATGGAGGCAAACCTCTCTGTTTCAGTGGTGTCTCCAGGAATCAAATTTAGGGAGAGCACAGAGGAGGCCACAGACAAAAGTAGGGTGGCCACCTATAACAGGACAATGTGTATGTTTTTCCAAAATTGACGCGGGAAAAGTAGTCCAAAGTGGCCCGGGGAGGTAAGAAATTGTGCATTTATACAGCAAGCAATTCTGTTGTATATATGTATCGATCTTGATGTGAACAATATTGTCTCATCCTATATCGATATTGAAAATATTTATCGATATATCTCCAAAACTTGCTATATCGCCCAGCCATATCCCTACTCTCTAAAGATAAATACCCCCTCCCAGAGGCAGACACTGCTGTGGGAATGGGAGGGAGCCCTTAATGACTGCTTATCACTTTCTTTCTTCCAGAAGAGCATCTAAAGTGGGAGTAATTTACCAATGGTGGGTAGGGGGGCTAACCCTTCAAATGTAGGGAGAGGAGGTAGACTTTGGGGAAGGGCAAACATACTTGGGGGGCATCTAACTTCTGTACACATTGTAATGAGACTAAACTGGTGGAGCTTCAATGTTACAAGCAGTTCACTCTCTCCTTCGCATCTGAAACCTTTTTCATACTGCTGCTCTGAGCCTATGTTACCCTTTCTCAAATCAGTCTCTCGATTTCGCTTTACAGACCATCGAAAACACCTTGCATGAACAATCCACCCAATCCAGGTTAATTGTGAAACTAAAAACATCGGACTTCAACCTCCATAGTGCACCTTCGGGATAGGTAATTGTAGTCAGGGCTGGACTGGCCTATAGGGAACTCTGGAGATTTCCTGGTTGGCCTCTGCACCATGGGCCTCTTTTGTGTAGTAACCCATTTTATTTTCACATTTTCTCATAGGAAAAGAGCTGGTTTTGCTAAAAATTTGTAATATGGGGCCTCTTTGACAATTATTTCCAGGGCCTCTTTTGATTCCCTGCCACCCCTGATGGCAGTGGCCATTCTCCAGAACGACAAGCCAGGTGAGTTAGCATGAGTCTTTTGTAGGGTAACGGGTTAAGGGCTCAGCTTAAATAAAATTAGAAAAAAGCCCATATTTGTGGGGACCAAAGGGTGGGGGAAATTGGATGAACAGTACAGACTAAAGAATGGTATCTATGGCTAGCTGAGAGGGTGGAATGCAAAAATGGAAAGTCATAAGACATCATTTGAAACTAACCTGCAAATGGGTCAAACAGAAGCAAACGTATTGTCCATTTGGAAACTGTTTTAGAAGGATAGGACTGGGGTGCCTGTTGCCACTTACCTGATGATTCCCACCATCTTCCAGTTGAATGGTATAGAGTGATTTCAGTTTTATTTTACAGCTGAGAAATCTCATCACCTTTGAAACAACAGAATGCCTTCTTTCTTTACCATTACGCCCACTGTGCTTGGGAGGGGTAGGGGTGGTGATGCAGACGGAAAAATCAAAGTGCATTTCTCCCAACATTGTAAAAAAGAAATTGTTTAACAGTATTAACAGAACAAACTTGCCTTATTTCTTCCCTAAGCACTGATTTGCCATTGCCAGACAAGCTGCAATTATTAATGTGTGGCTGGTGTCACAGTTGCTAATTGGCATGTATGTTAACTCATGCATAGATAACATCTGCAATTAGACCCGACTCAGCTGCACTGATCAATGACAAATACAGCTAGCTAAATTGGATATAATTGCAGATGTTATCTGTGTCTAGTACCGACAAATGATACGTATGTGTTATGAAAGAGCATACCTTTGAACAAAGTCTATATGATACCATATACATATTTAAATCATATTTTGCTTATTAACAGGTCTCACTCTTGCTGAAAAAGAATTCAGTGGATCAATCGCTTTTCAAGCCATTTTCCGGACTCGCACGCAATAATAAACTGAAGGTGAAACTACTAGGTCCTGATCAGCCAGGTTTCAAAATTGAACAGTCCGCAAAAGATAGGGGAAAGGCCTATTCAAGCACATTTGCCATTGCTTGGTATGGAAAGAAGACAGGGCTCACTGGTAGCATTCCTAAGCGGTCTTTGTTCTTCTTCCCCTGCCTGCTGTTGGTGGTGAAACAGCATTTTTCAGAAAAAGCTAGAGACATGAATCGTGCAAATCTGGTATCGAGAATATATTACAGCTGCGCATGTTCGGTAGTCTCAACATAACATTGCAACACAGTTGGACGATGCCTTTCGCCAGAGGGCGGTGAAGCATAATGAGGATGTGAATAAAAACTGATACATCTGGTCAAAGTTAATCTACTATGTACGCTTTGCGGTGCATTTGAATTAGCTGTACATGATCATGATGAAACTGAAGATTTGTTAAATCTTGGGGTATTTCGAGGCCTGGTGGATTTTGTATCCAGCATAGACAGTGCACTGGAACTGCATTTAAATAAAGCAACAGTATTTAAGGGCACTTCAAAAACTATTCAAAGTGAGCTACTGGGCTGCATGCTCATGGTCACTAGAGAGATCATTGTAGAGCAGTTTAAACACACAGATTATGTGGCTATTCAGGCAGACGATCAACCAATGTTTCCACTAAGACTCAGTCTGTGCTACATTGATGAACGATTCAGAATTGTTGAAAGGTTTTATGGATTTACTCATCTGAAAGACTCCAGTGCACAAACCATTGATTCTCCCCTAATGGAAAAATTTGACAACATTTTCCCTAAAGTTTTCCACAAAAAGAAAGTAATTGCTCAAACATATGATGGTGTGAGTGTAATGAGGGGGGTGTCTAGTGGAGTCAAAAGAAAATAGCTGAAGTGTATCCAAATGCCCATTATGTACATTGCTATGAACACCACCTTAACCTTGTCATGGAACTATAAAAAGTTAGAATTTTCTTCATTGATATCTCTGACTTCTGTGCATTTTTTTCTCGTTCTCCAAAAAGAAGTGAAGTTCTAGATGAGGTATCGGATTAAAGACTTCCAAGACCATTGCACACTCACTGGAGCGACTATATTTAGGTAGTAGAGGCCCTATATCAGCAAAGGGTCGCACTTCGTAGATGCTTTCAGATCATTGAAAAGGGTTGATTTTGAGGGAGTTACTGTGCATGAGGCCAGAGGATTCATTAGAGCTCTGAAAGATCAGAAGTTCTGTTTCTTCCTTTTTTTGTTCAATGACATAATGCCCCATGTTGACATTCTATATAATCAGCTTCAGAAGCGAGATATTAATTTTGTGTATGTGCAGAAAGCTACTAAAACATTTATCAAATGCATTGGCAGAGTATGTGAAAGCACTGACAATTTGGAAGTCAAAATTCCACCAGAGGCAACTTTTGCATCTCGCAATATAAATATGAACGCTTTAAATCGTTTGGCAAAAGAAGTATGTGACATAGTTACACACATCTAAGATCGCTTCACATTTGCTAAACACTTAGATGGTGCCAAATTGTTGCAAAGTGACCTATTCCAAACACACGGGTAGTCTTTTCCCAATAATGCACTGACTGCAGCAGTCCAAGGATACCCCATGTTAAACAAGGAAAGACTGTGCCCCAAGCTTTCAATTGTTTATGAGAGATCGGAATTCTGTAGTGCAAGTGGGGCAATTTCTTTATTTAAATTGTTCAATCGAAAACTGTCTTGAATAATTTTCGGAGACAATGCATTTATTAAAAATTCTAATCACTACACCCATGACAACAGCTAAGTCTGAGCGATGTTTCTCCACCCTAAAGAACGTTAAAACATTCTTGAGAAACACAATGACTGAGGATCATCTGAATGCTTTAGCCATGCTGTCCAGGGAAAAACATCTCATTCAAGAGATCCCGGACTTCAATACACGGACTTCAATACATTTGCCTTTCTGAAAAATTGCACAATTTGTTTACAAACTTTCAAAGTAATTGACAGTTGAATGTTGTTCTGTTACAAGCTATTTGCAGTTATTTTGCGGGGTATACCTTCATTGAATTATTTAATTGTTTACATCTCTTTCCATTTTAGGATTTTGTGGAAGTTTGCAATGATCTATTTGACAGAACTGTGAGATATGTGAAATGTATGTTTAATCGTTGATCAGATCAGAATATGATGTTGTGGCTGTTGGTTGTGATAATACCACACTGACAATAATACAGTTAGTAAACTGTTTCTGTTTAATTTTTCTCCATGCAGTATGTATGTGCTATTCTGTGACCTGTGCATTCCACGTGTTTCAACTTTGAGCAACTGAAGCAATGGCGACTCAACGGCGCAGACAGCCATTAGAGGTAGGACAAATGTTGCATTAATTAAGTGGTAGACAAGTACATTTTTTGCTTACTTTCACCCCTTTCAGATAATGCCTAAAATCCCACCTTAGTAAGAGGATGAATGCATATGAATGCCAGTAACAGCATGACAAAATGAAATGTTTCCATCATTACTGGATATCTATATAATGAATGTCTTTATGCATAAAAGCTTGTATTTGAGAATAGCTGGTACTATGTTGTATAATACAATATAGTACCAGATATTCTCAAATACAAGCTGCTGTGAAATACACCATCACACTTGCACACAAACAATGTACCTCCATTAGTATGTAAAACCTAATTCTTTTTAAGTCATATTTCTGTGGATTTTAACAATAAATTGCAGATTTTGGAAGCCATTTTTCAAAAATGTTCTCACCGGGGAGAACTACCCCACACCCCAAATGTTACGTCCCACTGCCTTTGAAAGTCACCAGCCGCCACCGCAGAGATGACAACTTTAAAAGGGGGCTTTCTCTTCTTGTGCTTATGTTTGGGCATTTGACACTGATGCAACCCCTTTTGAACAGGTACAAATCTGTGAAGGTCTCATCAGTGCTAAATGGCTAAACATATGCAAAAAGAAGAGAGCACTCAGATTGAGACTGGGAACACAGGAGTAATTACGCTGCAGACAGCTTTTTAACGACCTGCAATAATTGAAGGTCAGCCCTTTGCAGGACACTCTGTGGCCCTGTGTAATGGGCTTGGCTGCTTTGTCAACAAGCCCAATTACACGCCCACTTTTGATCAAACAAGCGGACAAAAACCGCGACTAGCGACCATCAACATATTATAAGAGACTTTGGGTATAAACAAGCCCAAAGTCACTTATAATAAGCACACTTGGCACCCCTGCAGGCAGCACTGCAAAAAGAGTGGCCCAGGTGGGAGGGGGGGGCACGAGGAGGGACACAGGATTAGAGAGGAGGGGCACTGGCTGCCCTGGATACACAATAGCGGCGCACTGCCATATTTTAGACTTCAAAACGTACCCTTTTCCTCGTTTTCAGGAACGAGGATGCATACCATCCAACTATTAAAGTGCCATCACCGAACCTTGCGGCTGTCGGGATGGTTAGTTTTAACATTCGTCACTAATCTGTTCATTTCCCTTCCACCTTTTTGATAATAAGTTTGGTGCATTATATACAGTCTAACTCCAGTGGCAGAGGTGCGTAACAAATGCCAGTGGGGAACTATCTTCTCATGTGTTGGCATGGATGCAGGCTGTTCTTTTACATTGAGTGTAATGGTGTAGTCAGGCAGTCAGAATCTACATTGTAATGTTTTATTGTACAATTTTTCCATGTTCTTATGTGAATAGTTTGAGTCATAGTACAAACGGATGTAACGTGGCAAGGGTGGGGGCCGGAATTAAAGAGGAAGTTGGTAACAAGCACAGCGCGCGCGCGTGCGTGTGAGTGTTATAATGCCACTGGCTTCTACGTGCAGGGTCCTAGCCAGTCCTTTAACAGATCACTGGTGCCAGCTGTGTAAGTCTAACTTGCTCAGTGTAAGCAAACTAAGACCAGAAGTTCCAGAATGCATTCGTTTGTTAAAAGCAAGCCTAGGGACTGGCACGTGGTGTCATAGTGAGGTGGTGTTTTATCACCTCACATAAGCAAATCAGTAGTGCATTCATTTTAAATGGCGTTCGCCTATTTGAAGAAATGGGCAACATTTTTGGTTTTCCGAATATGTACCTTTGTTGAAGTGCAAGGAATAGCATAACATTCGCCCCAATGTTGCAGCAGCGGATGGTGGCCTAGATCAACTTGAATATTCTGCTTTCCCCCAGTACAGATAAAAGGAGGGAGGAAGGATGTTAAAAAGCCAAAAAAGAAACTGCGGTGTGGCAGATTGTGCGTACCCAGCATGCTTTGAAAGAAAGGCATCAAAGCAGGCTAGGAGAGTTTCATCTGGATAATATTCTTCACTGAGTGGACCCAAACACCCACCCTTTCATCAGACATGCCCAAGGTCAGACGTAAAGGATGTGAAGACGTACAGGCGGAAATGTCAACTGCATGCGCTGGCAGGTGGAGGAACTAAGGCGGAAGAGGGCCTGTCAGTGAATAAAAGCAGCCTGTGGGGACTGATTGACACATCAATGGGGAGGACGACGCCATTTCCCGGGTCCACAGACACTTCATACAAACAAACTGAATGCTGGGTTTATTTAAAAGTCACGAATGTTGAGAACTGGCGTTATTTTAAATACTTAGCACTTACATTGCTATTTTATATCGAACATAGCAGTCTTGATGTGGCTAATATTCGTGACACTAATTCAGAATCATGCTGACATCATGTGCTTTGTTTTTAATTAAGAAATGACTGCTACAATAGCGGGAAAGACCAGATATGGAGAAGCAAAGAGAAGAGCCGTTAGTGAGGCTTTTGGCTGAGGCATTTGTTGTGATGTTTAAATGTTGTCCTCCTGGCCATCTATGTATGCTGAGAGAATGTTGGTGCTTGGAGTGATTGACAGCTCAGGAGAATGTTGATGTGTGTTTGCTGGTGAGAGTTCCGTGAGTGTCAGTCGAGGCCTGAGCTCATGTGTTAAACAATAGCCGGTGAGTGGTCCCGGCTCCATGCATATACTATAAGAGTAACTGGAAACCCTGAACTGTACATATGTAAATAGAGCTTACCTGGTTCTTCATACTCACGTGGCTCAAGGCTGCTCTGGGCTTGGACTACATCTGCCCACAAGGTTACAACATCATTCTATAGGCATTTGCCATTTATTCACCATTCGACAGCTATTTCTACTACATGCCTCATGATCTGGTGCTCGCATTGCAAATGTATATACCATCTATTGCTATGGAAAAGCAGGTATTCACACCATTTCCATGTTTTGGCATCAAATGAGCATGTACATAATTGCCAAGACTTGTCTTTCAATGGTCAGCTATCGGCAAGTTGCCATAGGAAGTGAAGAAAAGTCTCCATTATTTTGATGCACTGCCACCATTCATACTGTAAGGCAGGGGGCTCACCAGATGTTTTGGACTACAACTCCCATTGTTGAACGGAGACGCCATGAGAGTCTCGACCAAAGGGAATTATGGACATACAGGCCTCTATCGGGTAATGCACTGTGCAGGCTGTGTGCTGTCTGTCAACAGAGTGCAGCCATTTGATTGATATAGGATGGCGGTACCCCTGGATGCAAAAGGAGTACATTAACAGTAAATCCAAAAACATTATATACACCATCACCTGCCCTTGCAACCTCAGATATATAGGGATGACCAACAGACCCGTTGAGAAGAGACTTATTGAACATAAATAATGCATCAGAACCAAGAAGACATCGGCACCAATGGTCGAACATTTTCTTGCATGCAAGCATTCGGCAGACCAACTGTGCTGGACCGTGCTGATGAAGGTGAAAATATCTCAGAGATGAAGGGGTTCTTGGCTCAGTGCTTTCACTCAGAAAACAATGTTGGATTTACTGTAAAAGAACATACACATACGGTCTCAATGAGGCCATCAATGGCATGATTTATCCACCCTCTAACCAACACCAATGGGATAGATAACTTCCATACTGGTATTTAGCATCTAAGAACAGACATATGTGGTTTCAATATGGCCAAGTGATGGCATGATCCAGCCACACTTTAACCAGCAATAATAGGCTAGATAACTCGGATTGAGCCCAAATAATTGTCTCTTTACCATATGGTTTGGCAGGCACTGCCTACAGTCCATTGATGTCTAGAATGTGGCTCTGCAGAAGCGGTCCCTTTACTTAAAATCTATAATTTATCTCAAACTACCCAATAGAAGATGGTGTCCTTCGTACTTGAGTACTAAGCATATAGATCTGGGACTGGCTGTAATGCAACATTTGACACACACACCAGACCCTGTCAAAACTGGTATGCTATTTAAAACAGGAGAGATAAAGCTGATCCGCTAAAAGGCTGTGAAAACTTGACCCGTGAGGTCCATGTCAGTACAGAGCTAAAAATATTTCCCAAACATATCTTCAAAAATGTTCAAAAGTATTTTCAAACATTTTGAATAACATGGCCCATGAAGTCATTGGGCCTCATTATAAGTTTGCTAGTCCGGTAACAATGGTACCGGTAAGCTTGCCAGTACCGTTGTTACCGGACTGGCAAGCTATGAGTTCTGCTCGCGCGTGCCTTCCCGCCCGCCAAGACTGGCCTGGCAGGCGTACCGGCACCCGCGAGCAGAGCATGAGAGCATGTCGGATGCACCAGCACCATTCTGAATGGTGCCGGTGTATTCGACATCCCCATTCCAAGGAATGGGAGTATTTTTTACTGGCACCCGCAAATGGGAAATTACCGGGTCTGGCAGGGCTGTAATGACCCAGTAATGGCCCATTCATGGGTGCCAGTAAAAATCGCAAGTTTGGCGGCAACCTGCCGGTTTTACCGGCAAGGCTACCGCCAAACTTGTAAAGAGGCCCACTGTTCTAATTCAGACCACAGACTCCACAGCACACATAGTAAGATGGCTCTGTGCATAACAGGATCTCAGGGTATTAGACTAGACGGCACGTTGAACGTAACAGAATTCACGTAAAAGAAAAAATAAACTATCGACTGCCATGTACCATATTTACGTGATGTACTCAAGCTGTCTCATCTACCAGTGAAAAAACAGCTAAAGATACTTTCTACGAGCACAGCGCACATCGAGACAAGGAAAGCAGTGGCATTCGCAATGGAAGAGGTACGAATTTGGGGAACCGTGATTGGGTACCGGGAGTGGACCCAATGGCAGATACACTGGCCCGCAGCCTTTGAAGTTCCTAGCCACATAAATAAGTAACTTCATGTCAACATCCCTGTTTGTTTACAATAGGGAGGCGAGACGCATTATGAACAGCGACCCCTATGACTAAGACACAAATTAACAGCAAGGTATAAGGTACAGAGGTTTCTTGTTTTTAAATACTTTAAAAAAGGGAGACCTTAGCACTTCTGCCACAAGCTTATAGCTTTTGTTTTGAAATATGTTGGTAATGAGATAGCCAAAGATAAATTGGAATATGCTGTTTCCTTTACAGATTGAATGTGATAAAATGATCTCCACATGAGACAAATGTGCCCATCTGACCCAGCCAAGTCATGATAAATGTACAGTGGTCCGGACGAAAGCGACAGCACCAGTGAAAGTCGCATAAACCGGTCGACCAAGCCCAGATGGGATATCCTTTATGATATGAGATACCGAAATTAAAAAATAATGTCAAACGGATTTTTTAATAGATACCAAGTCTCAGGGCTTTAAGTGGGCCGGGGCCTGCCGGGGCTGGGCCCCGGCATTCTCCAAAAAGTGGGACTGAGCCGGGGCCCTGCCGGGGCCCCCCCTTCCACTGCACGCAACATTGGTGGGATGCATTATTCCGTCGCGGCGGCATGAAGTCAGGCATCTGACAGAAGTGGCAGCCAACCACAGCGATGCTGTGCCTGGCTGCCACTTCTGTAAATATTTATTTCTATGTTTAGAAAAGATGGCTTGCAAAGTACACAAACCATAGTAAGGTACGCACACAGATATATAACATGCATATATATGTGTGTGCATACCTTACGATTTGCGTACGTTTTAGGCCACGCCCCCCACAAGCCACGCCCCCAAATGAGGGCCCCCCCTCGATTTCTTACCCCACTTAAAGCCCTGCCAAGTCTGCAAAACTTGGAAGGAGCTGCATATTGACCTCGGGGTAAAATAACAAAAAAAAAAAATCCACAGTTGAATGCAACCCTACCAGCTGCCTATTATGTAACTCAGCTTTGATATTGTCACCCTTTTTTGGGTCATTCTAAAGTAGAACACCTTTGAATTACATTCTGATTGGTCTTGTAGTTATAAACAGTGGATTTCTGTGACATTTGGGAACACAAGTTGGATACCCCATATTTAAATCAGTAAATATAACTAAGAGCAGTGGGGTAATCCCTTCTTCTATCCCTTGTAGATAGGCGGTGCAACAACTCACTCTGGGGATAGGGCCCTTCTACAGGGACAGTAGAGTTCTTCTAGAGGGACAGACAGAGTCACAAGAGTGCTTGCCTTCATTTAATAACTTGGGGTCTCCCCTTTGTGTGTTATGATCAGAATCAGAAATACACTTCTCAAAAATAGGGTCAGCATTATGACAAGAGATACATGAAATATGCTGATGGCCTCTTCAAATAGTTTAGATAAAGAAATTCTGGGGCTGAAGCAGTCAGCTTGATCTCTAGAGGACTAGTTTCAGGAGAAGACACAAAAGACTTTTTACTAAAGTGTCCAAGTAGAAAGTTATCGGAAGCACCTCTCATAAGGGGAGATGAAAAGCAGTAAGTGAAGAGAACACACAAACATTGTCAGAGAAAGCAACAATAAGTCCGTTTCGAGGCAGGAAATTCACATAAAGGCACAGGGGCAAAGAGAGCAGAAGCAAAAAGTGCATAGGGACCATTTTGAGATTGCTTACGTCAGTATAGCAGGAGGGCTGGGAATCTGCACATAATAACTTATACTCACACTCTTCTTTTATTTGATGAAAACTCCATGCTAATGAGATGTCCTCATCTCCTTTCTCCCTGAAAGTGAGAAAATGTTGCACCTGTTAGCCAGGATCACACTGCACCAGTTTAGATATCGCCTTCTCATCTAAAGGAATGGATGCAACACCCCATTAGCCAGCCCACCAACTTTGAAACCCACCTGGAGAAAAGCAGGATGCTCTCAGAGAGGAATATCTAGTGGAGGAAAGAGAGAGCACAAGGCAGAAAAACACCAAGGACCATGGGCGGGATCCAACAAGAGTGTCAGCGGCCAACAGCAATGCAGCAAGCAGGAAGGATTCCACCAGCAACCTTGAAAGTGAGACAAGATGCGACGTGCCGCCTCCATCCTGTCACTGGCTCCTTTGATTACCTGCTGAGCCATATGATATAAAAATGGCATTTGTAGACAGGCCATCTTTGAATGTAACATCATTCCACAGTAATGTCATTGAAAGGGAAAAACACTTTGGGGTTGCCCGGGGGATCTTTTAAAGGTCTTGGTAGAGATTCATAGAAACAATGAGGCCAGTGTTCGCAGTGTCCCGGGGGGGTCATTGCACAGCTTTTTTAATGTGGGCTGGCGTGTTCGGCAAGGCTGCGTCCTTGCACCCATTCACTTTTGTCTCTATTAATGGGCTTTGTAAAGATCTGATGGAGACAATGGTGGACATCTTGGTCTTGGGGAGTTGTGCCTTTCCTGTGCTGGCGTACGCAGATGATACTGTGTTGCTATCCAGAACCCCAAGAGCCTTGGAAATTCTTATATCTGCGTATGAAACTTTTATGGCCAATTTGGGGCTAAAATGAATACCAAGAAGTCGGACGGAATGGCCTGTATAGGCAGTAAGAGATCGGTAAAGATGGTGCCCATGCAATGTAATGGAGAAACTATCCCTAGGGTGCAGGTCTTTGACTATCTAGGGATTAGGTTCTCTCAATCTTAACGGGGAAGGCACACATGCAAAAACAACTGGTTAATATACCCAACAAATGGGGAGAAACTCACATTTTCTATTACGTTGTGAGGATAAGCCTCTGGATGTCATGTTGAAAATCTATTTGGCCCAATCAAAAGCTGTCACCCTGTATGGTGCCCCGCTATGGGGCTTTGAAAAGGCACATGACATCCAAGTAAAGGAGAACTTGTTTTTTAGGAAATTACTGGGGCTTCCAAACTCCTCTGCCTTTATCTCAATCCACAGAGAGCTGGGTATGCAGTTTTGGGAGGACCAGTGGGCCTTAGCCCCTATTATTTTTTGGGTTAGGATTTGGGCGAATGAAAGAGCCATACTTTGTCACTTTATAATGAGGGACGTTATGGCTAGGGTTGGCTGGAACAAAATTCTGTGGCTCCAATACATTGAGAAAACTCTGTCGGAGGGGAATATAAGATCTATTTCCCCCCCCCAGAAGCTTTGCTGACCAAGCCCCAGCTCAGAAACTATAAATCTGTATTGGGGGAAATATTAAATGTAAAGATATTCCTTCAGGAACATGTGTTGACGTCTGATAGAGAGCACGTGATAATTAGCCGGGTCAATGAAATACAACCATACTTAATGTGGGGTACAACAGGGAAGGACTGTTGGCTAATTACCCGTGCAAGGTTTGACTTCCTGCTTTTGAGGAGTAACACAGTCAACTGGCACGGCTACAGTGATTCAGCGGCCTATCCAGTGTGTGGCTATTTCAAGGAAGATTTGTCTCACCTGTTATTGTTTTGCCAGGGTTATACAGGGATATCTCGAGTGAGTCTGTTGCCAATCCTCAGAGAGGCTAATATCCGCCTCTATAGATCTGCCAGGGAAGGGGATTTTTGTCCCCAGGACATAATCATTTTTGATGCGATATTGGTTGTAGGTATTTTTGTATTGTATATGTGTTGCAAACCCTGTGGCAAATGAACTGAACTGGATTATATTATGTGCAATGTTTTATTGAGGGGTTCTTATTCAATTGATTGTATTGTATTATGTCAATGTTTATTTGTGTTTAATGGATCATGTATCCGAATAAAAGTATTGACTGACAAAACACTTTGCGTGGCAGACATTTTGAAACAGAACAAAGCAGAGGAGTGGAATTTCATTCACCTCAATGGAGTCTCCAAATGCCTATCTCCTTTATCAACAGCAAAACAATGCCAAAGTCTGAGACTCTAAAGCTGAGACCATCGCCTGTGATGCCATGCTGACCCCAATAATCCACTCATGAGAAATCTGCCCCACCAGGCCACCAGATACCCCAACACACCCTGCTTTCATGGTGTATTTACATTTTTTTATTTATTCATTTAAAACAAAAAGTCCTTCACCGAGAAGCTCTGTAGAAGGGGCAAATTATTGGCTGGAGCAGTCCTGTTTTACAAACCTTTATGTGGTATCCTGGATGTTATGTTGATTGCATGTGTGAGTGTTGAGGCTGTGGAATGCTCAATTGGAGCTCAATTGGAGCTCGGAACCTGGTAGTTCCATAACTGACGGTTGGGAACTTGGAGCTGGGCAGGGAACCAGGGTGGAGGCTACTGATCTTCTCTCTCCTACTTTCTGAACGGAACTTGTAACTAAGAGGCAATAAAGCTTGTTCCCTTTCCACTTATCTGGGTCAGCCTGGTTCCTGCTCCTTGTGTATTACTGGCTCAGGGCAGATCCTGCAGGAAGCAGGATACATCATTTTGGTGGCGAGCATATTTGAACCCGAAGCAAACTGGGTGTAGGAGAGAAGAAGACATTGAGAGGAAGAACCAGCAGGGAGAAGAGTTTTCCTGAGGTGCTGGCAGTGAAGAAATGCAGCAGATGCCAAGGAGGGAGACTGTTGCAGCAACAGGCATCAGAAAATAACCATGGAGGCCCATGAAATTGATACACAGTTCCATTTGGGAAATTGTACATAATATGTGTTTTTTTGGAGAATCATTAATCATTTTATGTTCAATGTTTAGTTGTAAATTGGGAAATGAAGATCCTGGGAAATGCAAATTTTGGGGAAGTGCAAATCTTGTGTGTATTTCATATATATATATTGAAGTTGTTGTTTGACTGAGTGTTGAAATTTGCATATGTGTGTGCAAGTGAATTTATGAGTATGTGACGCAAGGGTGCGCACATAGTAGTTGTGTAGTTTAGTGTGTGTATGAGGTAGCACATGAATTGACGTGTGGGCGTGAACACTTTAGTAGTATCGTAGTTGCACAATATTGGAGTATATAATTGGGAGTTGCATGCATGCAATGGGGTTAGGCTTATACACCCGGGCCAGGTGTATTTGCAGTAGTATGAAAACCTTCAGGAGGAACCCCAAGTTTTTTTAAGGAGGTTGGACACTCACAGAGAGTGTTCCAGTAATGTTGACCTTAGGGCATGGGGCCCATTTTGAGGTTGTGGTGGTTTTTCAACGCAGTGGTGCGTATGAAAAAGGGAATAGAGATTCTCTAAATTGTAGTTTTTGTCTGCATTGCAGGTTACCTCATGACAATTTTTCCTCTTTGTTGTGGTTGGAGTTGGATTTTTAGGAGGTATGTTGTCTTCCTAAGTTTTTCTGTCGTGCCAGGTGGTGCATTCATTTGGGAGGAGGTACATGGTAATTATTTTTTTGCACACCAGTTAATTTTGGTTTTGAATAGTAGTGGAGGGCACACAGGTGGTAGGCCAGTGGTTATTTTGTGGAGTTGTAGTGAATATTTGGATCCGGTAGGGTCCAAACACTGGCATGGGTTTTGGTGAATTTTATGTTCAGTCAAAAATGTGTCTTATGATATGTTTAAGTTGGAATTTTCAGAACACACAACAACATTTTTCCATCTTTTGCGTTGTGTCTAATTTGGGTTATCATCTTAGTAGTGGTTTGTTGTTGTTACATCTTGTCATAGCACATGTGCTGTGCATATTTTCGTGCCACACCTCTTTCCTTTGTGGTTGCGCTTTGTATTTTCGTGATCTTTGTTTTGTGAGTCATTTTTACTAGATTTTCATAAATAGTTAATACATAAAACTGGCTGGCGGTGCAAAAGGAGCTGGAAACTAAGTGGGGAGCAGCACAAGACACGCTTAAATACATCTTCCGAAAGCCTCCACGGAATGGTGGAAGCCATATGCAGGTGTGCCATTTTGTTTATAATCCGGCTGGGCAGCTCCTGCTATTGCTACAGCAAAAGGGTCTGAGCTCCTCCTGCAGAGACATTGCCAGTGGCCATGAAGAGATGTTTGAGAATATATAGGTTATGGCTCTTGAGACTAGGGCATGTCCACTTTATTAAAGATGCGTGGATATGAAAGAGGAATGAGTTATGTTAGAATGGTTGAATAGCTGCACCGTTCATAATTTGCCTAAAGAATGCCAAGCTGAATATCACAGTCCATTTAGTGTCTTGGACATTCCTTGCCTGCCTGCCAAGATAATGAATGCTCTTATTTACCTAGAGTTTCCTGGACTAAAGAGTGGCTCCAGAATTGGGCAAATTAGTTTCATGATCTCTGCCGGTCCAGTTGGATAGTTTGATTTGTTATGCCGTGCTTTGCATCTCTTCCAGTGGATGCCCCAAGAGCCAAGAAGTCCATGAAAGGTGCTGCTTTGACATGGTGTCTATGGGATTTAAAAAGGAATTGTGAAACCAGTCGAGAAGTTCCTTGAATCCTAGAGGTGTGGACTCTAATCCGTGTATGCTACAGAAGGAATTCTAAAGTGTTGGAGTGCTTAAAAAGGCTATAATAGCTCTAGGTTCCAAAATCTGCAGAAACCCAAGATGTGGGCTTCAACTATGATAGACCTGACCAGAAAAAGATATTATTGGCATAACCTTTGCATTTCTCAAATTCTGACAGTGCAAGCTCTTTACAACTCAGCAAAGTCTCTTGATGGCAAATTCTTTCAAGTGAGACCCAAGGTTGGGGAAACATCATCTGCCTTAACTTGTGACCATTGCCCGGTGAAGAGCCCTGAGCTCCCTCAACTCCTTCCTTTTTGAACCAACTGGGGTGAACCACCAATATATTCGTGCCGTTATCTTTCTTCTACCTCCAGAAGTCCCTTTTCCCACTTGGAGCAATTTCTTCAACACAATCGTCCTTCAATGCAGGCTCTCACTCAGCTGATCTGAAGTCATGGAACTATTGCAAGACTCTGCTTAAAACAACCTCTGCCGGTCGATCCTAACTGATCACAGCCAGTGAATTTCCCTAGAATCGCCCAAGCATGCATCCCGTGACAGGGTAAAGCCCAAACATTTTGAATACCAAAATAACGAGGCTGTAAATGCCACTGTTTTTTTGTCAAATCTTTCGACCTTTTTGCATCTTTTTTTAAAATAAATAGATAGGGATTGGGGGAATGTTGGAGTGTGCGCCACCCAATTTTATTTTTAAAAAAGAGGGCAATAAATTCGAAAAATGTGAATAAAAAATCTCAGCCTTTTCAGCCTCTGTACTTTTTTATTCGAAATGTTCATGTAGATTCCGATGACAGCACACCCGCTTTCATAAAATGTTGCTAAAGCATATTTGGTCAGACAAGCCATTCATTGATCCTGTTCTCGATGATAACACCTGCAAGGAGTAAGTTGCTTTTGCACATTTTTGCTGCTTCCATAAACAACCATGGACCACATTCTGAGAATTACTAGCCCTAGATTGCGCTGGTTGCTCTGCTTATCTAGGGTTAGGTGATAGTCAAGAAGGAACTTGCCCTATTACTAACCTTCCAACACACTCAAACAAGAACAAACTGTTGGTTCAAAATAATCAATTAAAAGGCTCTGTCCGGTCTTTTTTCAAAAGCATACCAATTATATGGTGGAAGAAAACGTACATAGATTCCCCCCAACAAACGAAGGGGGTGGGATCAGATTGAACCATAGTCTGAGTATAAAGAAAGAAAAAACTGACTACGGATCTCATGGGGTTGTAATAAGACTGAAAAACTACCATCCTGTCTACAACTATATGACAGGGAACCAGCCCAGTTGGGTGTCCCCGATTACAAAGAGGGATACAAACTGAGCAGTTCTGATTCACAACTAAGGGGAATAATACCCTGTGTTCTATCAAATAGGCCGCTCTTTGTAAACTAATTCGGTCAAACTTTGATTATATCTGCCAAACAAAGATAACCAATAAAACATAGTAATTTTCTCATTTGTAAGGCAGATGACGCATGCACAGATGGTTAGGGCATGCGCCTTTTAATTGATTATTTGGAACCAACAGTTTGTTCTTGTTTGAGTGTGTTGGAAGGTTAGTAATAGGGAAAGTTCCTTCTTGACTATCCCCTAACCCTAGATAAGCGGAGCAACCAGCGCAATCTAGGGCTAGTAATTCACAAGGGTATAGCTTAGTATGGTTAAAGGGCAAGTTAGACTAGGGCCACATTTTGTGCCAACAGAAGTCACAATAAATAAAATAGACTGAAGATTTGAATGTGCTACACTATTGATTAGGGAGGTCTTCAGGCCGATACCCCCAACAGTCCAAAACATGTATTTTTGGTTCCACATTCTGAGAAACCTTATATTTATTTTCCTATTGGCTTCTTTACTACCAATTGCTGCTTCTGACTTTATGTTTCCCCTTATTGCTTTGTACATCTTAGTAAAACTGAGTTATTCACTTTGTAAAATATAATTAATTATATTTAAAATAATATAATAACTTTGGAATTGATCATAAGTTCTTTCAGACATAACTGCATTGCACTTAGAATTGTTGATACATGCATGCCCAGTTTCTCCATCATAGCCATCATAGTAAGCCTTGAGCTCAGCCCACGCTACTAAAGTGAGAACTGGAGATATTTGGAGAAATTATCAGGCTGTTGTAGGATCAGCTGATTTTGGATATTGTAAGAGCTCATGTGAAGTGCATTAAACTTCTTGCCTGTCTTCTGTCCCTACGCTATGTAGTTAATTGGGAAAACTGAACCCAGTTTCTGATTCTTTCTTTTCTGTTTGCCTCCTGCTGGCCCTGAAGCAGAGCCATGTGGAGATAAAATAGAAGATAGCCCAAGTGAAGGAGTGGCCATTGTGGTGAGAACACTGCCAAATGAGGACATTCAGCAGAGAGCCTTGCCAAAAGTCATTGAACACACGGTGAGAAGACAGTGGCAGTGCTGGAATGCAGATGGTTTATCAGACCGCTCGAGCACCAACAAAGAGACTGCAGAATTGCTGATGAACACCAGTCTGATGAAAGCATTCAGTCTGTGAAAAGTTTTCTAAGGGATACCCAAACTCAAAACAGCAGTAATGTGACAAGGAGGTAAACACAAGTGCAAAGTAAGACACATAAACCATCCTCCTATTACCGCTGATACTAAAGTAATGAGTGATGAGAAAGATCCAGCGGAAATGTCAGGAAGAGATGGCATAAGAGGCTAAAAGGCCATGAAGTGTTAGCTCAACAGCGACATCAGCCATACCGGGAGGGCAGGAGCCCATCCCGCATCACCCGTGCACGCTGCCTGCATCACCCCAGAGCAGAGCGGCAAGAATAGCTGCACTTTGTCACACCTGATTGCATCATTATCCAGGCCACCAAAGAGCTGAAAGGCTTGCCAGCACTACAGCTGTAACGTGATACAGCCCCCATCATCTACATCTAGGAAGAAACAGCTGACGGCTGTATTCCGTCCACGCAGAACGATGCCTAAAATGGCCACCAAGTGAGTTGTTTAACAGGTTGCTAAGCAACTAGCTTGTCTGCTCCTTGTTCATTGGCTGCTCCAATATACATATTTCGGCAAGGCTCACCGGAAGGCGAAGCCGGCCCTCCTCTTGCAAGGCCCACCTTTTTAAGGCCCAGAGCCCGTCTGCGCCCTCAGTCGTAGCCCAGCAGTGACATCAGCCATACCGGGAGGGCAGGAGCCCATCCCGCATCACCCGTGAACGCTGCCTGCATCACCCCAGAGCGGAGCGGCAAGAAAAGCTGCACTTCACGGCACCTGATTGCACCATCATCTATGCCACCAAAGAGCTTAAAGGCCTGCTAGCACTACAGCTGTAACGTGAGTACAGCCCCCATCATCTACATCCACGAGGAAACAGCTGACTGCTGTATTCCGTCCACGCAGAGCGCTGCCTAAAATGGCAGCCAAGTGAGTTATTTAACAGGTTGCTAAGCAACCAGCTCGTCTGCTGCTTGTTCATTGGCTGCTCCAATACACATATTTCAGTGAGGCTCACCGGAAGGGGAAGCCGGCCCTCCTCTTGCAAGGCCCATCTTTTTAAGGCCCAGAGCCTGTCTGCGTCTGTCAGAGCCGACAGAGGCCAGGACCACAACCCCTGCCCGATTGTATCCAGATCCACGCTCAACATCTTCCCAAACCAGCATGTAACCGGTAAGCAAGCTCCCTGTGCATGCCCACACATCAATCCATCCAAACTAACTTTAGCACTCCTGGCCTCATCTTCCGATCAGTCGCCACCGCTTGGCTGCAAAGAGTGCTGTCCCAGCAACAACAGACTTTGTTCTACTGTAACATTAATCTGTTACAACATTGACTGCCTACTCGATTCATTACCAACCCCCTCCACCCGCTGGTCACCAGCACTACCTCCTGGTATTCACAACCATTGCTCTAACAACATTAAGTACCGCCCCTCCTAAGTGTACAATTATTACCTGCCTCGTACCATTATGAAATGCAATGTTTTATAACCGGCTGCTCATCTTGAGATCTATTACAATCTGCTATGCTTGCGCTAAGATTCATGCCTGAATGTGCTTTAAACTACCATCTCTGCTATGTGACCGATGCGATTTTGCCATACTGTACACTACTGAGCACGTTCCATTTTGGATCATGATCTGCAAGGATCACTTTTTCTATCAATGCATCAACAATCTCATGCACACATCCGTCAGATAGCCTACGGTAGCATACTTGTAATAACTTTGCTTGTCTCCTACTATCAATATTTGTTTATTTGTTACTGCATAGTGGTACATACAGTATCGCCATTCAAACTGACCCTATCACACGCTCTACTTATACTTATAAAGCATATCATTGTCAACTGCAGCTCTGTATGCTGATTGCTAACTGCATACTGTTATCCATGCTACAATAATTGCTGTTAGCTGTCACTCTGCATGGTCACTGTTACCGCCTGCGGTCCTTGACCCACGCACACAATGATGCCCAAAGACACAAACATGGTCCTCAGCTCCCACACTCTTACCACTACCACTGTGCTTGCTTCCTTATTCACTCTCTCCATTCTCTACCCTCTCATATCCTACACCGCATTAACTTCCCTGCAACTAACACCTTTGAACATCTTTTCTGCTCCCCCTCCACTGATTGCCATGCACACTTCTATTACATCGCAACACTCTTACCACCCGTACGCAGCCACATCATGTCCACCACTGTGCCTCAGCACAGCGAGCAGACTTTACAGACTCAGAGCTTGCACTCAACCTCTAGAATTCAGCCTTCGTTGTACTCCTACGGCATCTAGAAATCTTAGATTAGGCTCCCGCTCCATCTACAGGTACACCTCCCACAACGAAACTCAATCGCACCCAAACACTCAGACACTAATCCCAGTAGGCCCCTCTTCTCTACTGCACCTGCCACTCCAGACTCAGCCTCCATCCCCACCACCTCAAACACCAAAAACATACCCACATCACATATCGAATGTGCCCTCTTAAATGTTCGCTCCCTCCCAGCTCATGCATTAGAAATTCTCGATCTCATAACCAACAACAACCTTGACCTACTCGCCATCACAGAAACTTAGTTGCATGAAGCCTCCGGCCCCGCAGTCGCTCTCAAACTCCCATCAGGCTTTACCATCTCCAGACAAGACAGACCAGCCCGCTTGGGAGGCGGAGTAGACCTCATTTTCAAAGAGAGCCTCCCTCTTCGACTCATCAGTCACCCATCGACTAGCAACTCAGACATTCTGTCTGCTAAACTTGCCCTGTCCCCCAACAGCACCATCAACATTCATGTGCTATTCCGCCCCCAGGTCTCCCTCTAGACTTTCAGGGACACCTTATCCATCTACTCAGCAATAACATCAAAAGCTCCACTAAGACTCTTCTACTTGGAGACCCAACCCTAGGATTCAATGATTCCAAAGATAAAGCTGCTGATACCCTCACAAAGGAACTTACTGACCTAGGATTCACACAAAAAGTATTGAATCCAATGCATTCCAAAGGCTGCACCCTAGACTGGGTTGCAGACCACAACTGCCTCACCACTATTACCTCCAATACAGCCATGCCATGGTCCGATCACAACTGTATTGAATTCACTCTACCCATCACCGAAAGCCACAAAATTCTCACCCCTGCCCCCGCAGCTCAAGTGAGAAGCTCCAAGACACTCAACGAGGATAACCTTTGCCCATACCTTAATATCCCAGAACTAACCCCCCCTTTCTCCAATGATCCCAATACCTTAGCAGACATTTACAAGGATACTCTCACCAAAGCCATTAATTTAATAGCACCACTTGAATGTAAAAAAGAAAAAAAATCCTTACACTCCAATTCCTGGTTCACTGAAGAACTACAGTCCCTGCTCTCCTGCAAAAGGGAGGCACAAAAAAACTGGCAAACTAACCCAAGTGACAGTGCCAAAAACAACTTTAACCTGATCTCCCGCAAATACAAAGCCACCATCACCAAAGCTTTTAATGTACGCATTTCTAATGCCAAATCTCACTCGAAGGAAATCTTCGCTATCTTCAATAAGCTCGCCACCCAACACCCCAGACGAAATTGTCAAAGATGAAGCCTGTTGCGCCAGTATTCAATCTGCCATGCTAAACAAAATTTATTTCCTTAAAAAAAAACAGGATCACTGCAAAGCCCTACCTCTGCACCTTGGACCTAAGCAAACCAGTTCAACTCCTGCTCCAACTAACTCCACTAAACCCGTCTTCACCTTCAGTGACATCACTGAACTAGACATAGTGAACCTCCTCAAAAACCTCAAACCCTCTATGTGCAAAGGCGACATATGTCCTCCTAAACTCATCAAGGACTGCGCAGACCGTCTCGCACCACTCTTGACGGCTTTCATTAATGCTTCCTTGAGAACAGGCATTATCCCTGCCAGCCTCAAAGAGGCTTGGGTCCACCCCTTCTAAAAAAGCCTACTCTCGACCCTTTACAACCAACTAAATACTGACCCATAACCACCGTGCCTTTTCTCCTGAAGATATTGGACAAAGTCGCCCATAGCCAGATCCAACACTTCCTTGAAACCCACTCCATCCTCGGGACTAGGCAATCTGATCTGGTTTCCGAAAAGGACACAGCACTGAAACAGCCCTGGTGGATCTAAAAAAACAGATCACCCAAATCATGGACAAAGGTAAGCCAGCCCTATTATTACTCTTAGACCTCTCGGCTGCTTTCGATCTGGTGGACCACAAGACCCTCACATCACACCTTACACATTCAGCTAACTTCGCCAAAGAAGCAGCTCTTTGGGTCACCTCCTTCCTGAAAGGTAGAGCAATGAAGGTATTCTCTAACATAGCCAACGCAGCCCCCACCACCATCCACTGCGGAGTCCCACCGGGCTCTTGCACAGAACCCACACTGTACAACTTGTTCACAAACCGTCTATTCAACAAGCTCGACGGACTTGGTATCGCGTCTACGAACTACGCTGACGATACTCAGGTACTGCTACCTCTCTCTCTGGCTCGTACCATAATGACGCAAAGGCACTTCACACAATATACACAACCATCCAGGCCTGGATGGTGGGCAATGGCCTCTGCCTTAATGGGAATAAGACTGAAATAATTATATTAGGTCAAAAAACGACTCTAGCCAAACTTGACAAACTGTACTCCAACTTCACCATTGATAATACAATCATCCCTGTGTCTACATAGACTCCACACTATCCATGACTAGACAGGTCAGTGCTATCACATCCTCATCCGCACACACCACCAAGCTCATAAACGCCATAAAACCATACCTATCCAAACCCAACTGTCTATCAATAGCCAGAGCAACTATTGGTGCAAGACTAGACTATTGCAATGCCTTACTAGCAGGTACATCTGAAAAATGTTTAAACAGATTACAAGTCATGAAGTACAATGCTCTACGTGCAGCTTTAAGCATCCCGAAAAGAGATCATATTTCCCAGGCCAGGCAGGCAGCTCAATGGCTCCCGGTCAAAGATCGAATCACTTTCAAATTCCTCACCCTCCCACATTAATGCCTCACCCTCTCTGCACCATCCTACCTATCTCTGCACCATCCTACCTATCAGAGACAATCACCAAATCCACCTCTACACAACCCACCAGGACCCAATACACCAACCATCACCCTCAAGCATAAATGCCCCACCCTCTCTGCACCATCATACCTATCAGAGACAATCACCAAATCCACCTCTACATGACACACCAGGACCCAATACACCAACCAACTTTACATCCCACGAATCAATAGGGCCAAAGCTGACAGGCTAGGCTTCCCCTACATTGCCGCAAAATCTTGGAGCGCATTACCCACAGATATTAGAGCAGAAAACTCTCTCCTTGCCTTCCGAATAAAACTCAAAATCTCACTTTCTGTACTGTAAATTGAAAATGTTTACCTAACTGTAACTAAAAATAGTCTGTAACAATCGCCACTATACTGTAAATTGCAAATGTTCACCTATCTGTAACTAAGAATTGTCTGTAACAAGCGCTGAAAGACGGAACCTGGCATTAGAAGACAGTAGAGCACCAGAAGGAGAGTATTAAGGGAGATAAATGTTATTGTTGTTGAATCACTTCAGGAGTAAACAGAAAGTAGTAGTGGAGCAGCACTAGCTAGTCTTATTACTCTTCATCTATTATATTTAATCTATGTTTCTTATATTTCAGGTGCATATGGGTATTGTCCACAGGCCTGCACTTGTGAGTTAACTGCATTTCCCTCTTCCCCTCCCCCTGACACCTCTCCCCTCCCTTCTTCCCCGCACTTGCGTGATCTGAATGACACAAGGCCTAGTAAGATTGTTATTTTGTCCTCCCTTTGTTTCTCCCTCCTTGTCTTGTCGCGCCTAGAAACACTTGTGTACAGGCGTGTTATAAATGCCACTTCGTATCATATCATTCAAACAATTCTGTGTTGTAATCAAACTTAAACCCTTACATCACAACATCTATGTCCAATTCATCCTCTAAAAAAAGTAAAAATGATTTAAAAACCATATCAAACTTTTTTTAAAACATATCCAACATACCAACTGTACCCATTTAAGTGCATTGTGCATACGTTCATCAAACTCTCTCTTGCAAAATCTGTCAAGCTATAACATTCCACAAGTACTTACTTTATGTGTTACACTGCAGATACCTTCCTCAGCCTTCATAAAACCAATTCTCAAAGGAATAGTGCGCTCAAAAATAATAGTTTCCCAAAAGATGGGCAATAATGAAAAACATGCATTAAACATAATTTTAATAAATGTTCCTATGTAAACCTGTGAGCAAACGAGGCTCAAAGCGTTTACATGGAAGCATCCATTTTGCAGTTTTGAGGCAGCCTCCTCAGCTCATGTAAGCTCTGCCCTGGCGGCACTAAACAAGCAGCAAAACAGCCTACTGGGAGCTTTTGCTTACTGAAGCCACAGCAGAGCAGTACATGAGCTTGGGAGGCTGCCTTTATTTTCATTGTATGTGTTCGGTGCTCCCCAAGCTCAGGGAAGCACAGAAAATGTAAAATGAATGGCAAAAAGCAAAGGTGCAGCAATTATAAATACAACGTTGTTGTATTTGTGATTGCCGTTGGTGGAAAACCACAGCAATCACAAATACAACAACGTTGCTTTTCTGACTGCGGCTGCTTCCGCTTCGAGTGGTGGCTCAGGGGAACCCAGGAGACTCAAAGCTGAAGCCACAGCAAACATAAATACAACGTTATAAACGCTACGTTTTTCTTTCTAAGTTAGAAAGAAAACCGCAGCATTTATTTTGCAGTGCTTTTAAAAAAGAAGGACATTTAAAGCACGTACCAGCAGCAGCTTGTGTTAATCTCTGCTCTCCGGCAATAATGAAGCAAAAGCCACTTGCTGGTAGCATTTGTTTATTACAGCTGGCTGGATTTTGCTTTATTAGTGCCGCAAGGGCAGAAATTAACACAAGCACAAGAGGCTCATCCATTTCACAAAATGGATGCCTCCTATTGCTTTAAATCTGTGACTTTGAGCCTCATTTGCTCAAAAGTTTACATAGGAACATTCTTAATGAATATTTTGTATATATATTTTTGATGATGGCCCATCTTTTGAGCCAATAACATTTTTGATGGCACTATTCCTTTAATCTCAAAGATTAAAATGTGGCTCATGCATAACAATAGTACTTCTCATTTCAAATGTATCTTATACATTTAACGAGTACTATTAATTAATGTGTGTTGTGCATCAGTCCAGCAAGTAGCTCTTCACCCTGATCTCTCACACATTTAAGAGCTGCACATATTTTCTTGAGGAGTCTAATGCAAGTGAAAGAGATGTATTACTAGCTGTCAATAGTCTCATCCACATATTCTTTGATACAATTGATAATGTATAGTGTACAAAATGCGCCATTGTCATTAGTCTAAAAGAAACCTTGTCTGGACATTTTAAAACAACATGATACAACGCTGCCTGACTGTCAAACTTGCAGAGGCGACACTTAAAGCTTGTATGTATTCTGAGTCTTGGACCAATTACCTCTAATGTGGGCAAACGAAATCTAAAGTATCAGTCTCTGTAAAAGATTCCTCTGTTTCTGTATAATTTCAGTCTTTCCAGAACTTCCATATTTGTTATTCTGTCCCACTGTTTGATTTTATTTTTGGTGGTTAGTTCTGAGTCAGTGTCTGTAATCTTCAACACACTCATAAAACTGATACATTTCTTGTTGTACTTACTAAGGAAAGGATTTGAGTCTCTGGTTAACATATCCCCTAAGAAGGAGACGAGAGTGGGTTTTTCCATTTTCTTAACCTTCATATACAAGGATTTCATTATGCACTTTCTTTATGTACTTATTTATTTGATATATTTATTTATTTCATTTGTTATACGTGCCCAGGACCCAGAGGTATCACAGTGCTAGAATACATAAATAGTAAGGCATAGGTAGTTACAGTACAGAGTTTTGGTTCACAGTGGTTTCAGAGAGACTCATGCACATTTGTCAAAAAGTGCGGTTTTGACTTGTTTGCAGAAAGCAAGGTAGGATGGTTTGTTCCTGATTATGGGTGGGAGTGTGTTCAATAATGTGGGATAAATTACAGTAAAGCAAGAGCCCCCTGATTATTTTCTGGTGAATCTAGGGTTAGTAAGTGAGATGGAGGAGGTTGAACGTAAGGTTTGCAAATTGTTTTTTTTGGAGATGGGGTGGGTGAGATTGGGGGTCTGTGTTGTAGAGGAAGCAGTGAGTGGTGTATAGTATTTTAAATTCAATGCGTGCTTCGACGCAAAGCCAATGGGCTTCTTGTCTGATTTGGGAGATGTGCTCTGAGCGTTTGAGGCCCCAAACTGATCTAAGGCATTATTCTGTGTGAGTTGTAGTTTATTAAGTTTCTTGGTGGAGGTCCCTGCTAGGATGGCATTGCAGTAGTCAAGTTTGCTGCCGATGGTTGCTCTGGCTAGAGCGAGGCAGTTGCTAGAGGTGAGGAATTTTCTAGAGAGATTGAGGAGATTAGTTGAATATGCTGTGTAGGAGGCCATGGCCTTCACATGTTTGTTCAGGTTGAGTTCGGCGTCTAGATAGACTCTTAGTGTTTTGACATGGGCAGAGACGGGGATACTGTTTCCGTCGATGATGATGGAGGAGTAGGCAGAGTCAAGGTGTTTGAGATGGTGGGGGGAGTAGACAATGAGTAACTCGGTTTTATCAACATTTAGGCAGAGGTGATGGTTAGCCATCCTGGTCTTTATGATGTTGTAGATGTGATTGATGTTTGCGCAGTCAAGCTCATAGGAGCCAGAAAGTTTAAGGAGGATCTGGGTGTCATCTGCAAAATTTGTGTAAGGGACATTGAGGTTGTCAAGGCGTTCAAACAGGTCCTTGGTGTACATGTTGTAGAGCGTGGGGAGAGACACAGGAGTCCTGTGGGATGCAATAGGGCACTGGGATGGGGTCTGCTGCTTCTGTGCCGGCGAAAACCCTAGAGGTTCGATCGCTCAGGAAGGATTTGACCCATTTGGCTGCTTCTTGGGAGAAGTTGAAAGAGGCAGTGAGGCGGTGGCAGAGGATATCGTGGTCTACGAGATCGAATGCCGCTGAGAGGTCAAGTAGCATGAGAATGGCGAGGTCTCCCTCGTAGCGCATGTGATCAAGTTGTATCTTGAGATCGAGCAGGGTGGATTCCGTGTTATGTCTAAGCCAGATTGCCATAGACCGAGTAGGGAGTGGGTCTCAAGGTAGGTCTGGTGTTGTAGATAGGCGGTGCACTTGAGAATTTTCAGGAGGAACGGGACTGTGGTGATGATGCAGTAGTTTGTGGGGAGAGTGGGGTAAAGGGAGTGTTTTTTCAGCAGGGGTTTGACCCAGGCTTCTTTGATTGAGCTGGGTATGGTGTAGGTGCTGAAGGAGGCAATGATATATTTTGCAGTGTGGGCCAGGGGTTCAGCACAGAGTTTGATTATGTGTGCGGTGCAATGGTCGCCAGTGAAGTTGGAGGCTCTGAGGTGTTGGATGATGATGTGCATTTCTGCTGGGTAATGGGGGTGAATTGGAGGGGAATGGTGGGTGTGGAAGGGGAGGATATAAGGCGGGCAGGATCAGCTTGAGGGATCTGTGCTTTCTTGAGGATGGTTTTATCTCTGAGGTTCTGGAATCTGTTGGCTAGCGTGGATTGTACCAGGGTGCACCAGGCTTTGTCCTTGGAAAAGGTTGAGATGGGTGGAACCGGGGTTTCGCGTTCTTTGAGAATTTTGAATAACTCTTTGGTAATGAAGCAGGCTTCTGTGATGTGAGTATTGTAGATGCTGGCTTTGGTGTTGATGATGGCCAATTTGTAGGAGGCGGCATAGATGCTGAAGGCATCTCTTTTGGTGGGATAGAGGTTTTACACAGATGTGTTCTTTAGGGCATTTGGCTTGCAGAGATTAGCTAGGTCTTAAGGGAACCAGTACCTCACCCACCAGGATTGCAGGACTAGTTTTAACCGCACAACCCTTATAGGCGCTGATGTTGACAATCCTAAGACGTGTTTCAAGATTTCTCTCTCCAGAGAGTCTAAGTATTTCCTTACAGAAAAATGCATCAACTCTATGCCATCTAGCACCATGTGGGAAACCTTCAAATGAAAAAACTCTATCAAGAGCTCCAAGAAGGCACAAAATCTACTTTTGATCACCTTCATTAAGGTCACACATGATCTGGCCTTCGTCTCCAACATGTTTTTATGATTGATAAAACTTTTTTTGCGAAGAGATCACCAATACCAGATATGTTAACCAATCTGTTCTCACTTAAATGAGCTTCTATCCCATTCAGAGTGCGCTGTGGACCTGCCGAAGTGAAATCCAAAAGGAAAAGTTTGTCACCATAGGAGATGCAGTTGATTAGTTAATCACTGCATTTTGGTGGGTCCCCACCCCAACCGTAACCACATCCCACAGATGTGTCATAAATAGGTTGAAAAGGATTGGGGCCAGTACACAGACTTGTCTGACTCCCTTCTCAATGGATATGTTCCTCGACAGGTCTCCTTCTGTGTTCAACCTGACCCTGGCTGTGTTATTCAAGTACAGGATCTGTAGCATGTTTAGCAGTCCGTTGGTAATACCCCATCAAATTAGTTTGTTCCATAGCCTAGACGTGTCTAGATTATCGAATTCTGAGGAAAGATCCAAGGCCACCATATACAATGTATGCCTTGACCTTCCATCAGCCAACGACATGCACGCCGACACCACTAAGCCACTCAGTATTGTGCCCGTACCTTTCCAAATACCATCTGCAGGGGACTAAAACGCCCTAGGTTCTCTGCCCACTGCATCAGATCTTTTAAGACTAGAGTTGCTCATATTTTTGAGGATGTGTCGATAAATGCAATGGACCTATAAGTGTAATATATACCCGTAAAATACGGGATCGACATTCAGCCTTGTTTCTTGTAATAAGATGTAGTCATAACTTACTAAAAGATGCCTCATATTAGTCTTAGGAAAGCTGTTGCATCCTGTTGAATTCCAACTCAAGAGTTTACGTTCACCTATTCTGAAACCTGGGTCGCGTTCTGGTTGATCGTATTTGTAAGCCAGGCCCAACTCCCTGTCTCGTTCCAAAAACAAACCTGCCTCCGCCCATCATTATTGACCGAGCAAATTAGGTTTGTTTTGTTGTTTGTATATTCACCCTGATCAGGTTGCTTGTCAACCTTGTCACATTTAAGTAATAGCTTTCAAACCTGTTAATCAAAAATTAGCGAACATGTAGACAAATTTAATATCTGATGAGGAAACTGACCTTAACACAGGGATCAAATGAAAAACAGACATTATTCTAGCTCTATTGAGTGGCACATCCCATTCACTTTCAAACACTGATTCAAAAATTTGAAGCTGGTTCAAGTCATTTTAGATCTCCCATCTTCTCTTTAGTTTGTGTGCTTTCTCTGACTCCGCCTTGCTGAATGTATTCGTAGGATGTCTTGTTAATGGTTGATCACCTGCGTTTCTAACTGAGTGCAGGCAGTTTCTATCTTCGTCATCTCTACTCCTTTGTTGCCCTGAACAACGACTAGTTGTTGAAACCATTTCCAGGGGTCTGTTGAGTCCTCTCCTTTTCTTCGGCTTTCTCCTCTTAGTTGTGCCCTGAGTTAGCGTTGACTGGGAACCAGACGTTGTCAAGCTAGGTACATTTATTGTCACTTGTTTAAGTTGTTCCCTATTCTTCTTGCCTGGCTTTTTTCGAATTATCGTTGTTGGATTGTCTATTATTTCAATAACAGTCTGAGATGTTCCTCCTGTGTTTTTCACAGATACATCTGATTATTCTCTTGTTTTAGTTACCCTTAAGATCTGTCTCAGGAATTTTCTAGATCCTCTGTTTTTATACTTTACACAGCCTTTGATGTTTTTAGATTTCTTTCTCGTCCATTCATTCACGATGAACTTCACAATAGTTATAACACCTTCTAATTGCTCTTCGTTTGAAATCTGTTGTCTTCCGATCAAATTTCCATCGGCCTTCACACATGCTGTTGTGCCTTTTACTTTAACTCCACGGTCGATTTTGTCATTTTCCAGTGGTTTTTGCACTTGAGTAAATGCCCGATCTTAATTTCTTTCAGAATTGATTAATTCTGTCTTACTTCCATAACAAAAGTATCATACAAACGTATTAAAGATTGAAGCACACTATTCAAGGCCACCAATAGGCAATTTTCACACTCAGAGGAATCTCTGTTGTGTGTTTCCTCTCTTTGAAAACTGAAGTGAGGAACAGTCAGGGTTACCCAAGTGGTCATTTCGAAGGAGGTGTTAACCACAGCTCAAATTCCTAGTTGTTTGTTAAGATGCGTCCTTCTCCGTTATGTTATTGGCAATGGGAACTTAACTCTCCGTACTTGTAGGATCGGGGATACTTTGTCTCTACAAACTGAGTGCGGGAGCGCTCAATGAGGTCAATTACAAATTAATTCTGTCAAAGTTACTGTGTTTCAAGCGTGCTGCGTACTGCAGCAGTCAATGAGTCAACTGCAGAACCAAGAGCATCACTCAGAACAGTTAGCAGTTACTTATTTCTTATGTGCAGTTTTTACCTTACCTCTGCATACTAATATATGCTCTTTCGTCAACCGGTATTAAAAATGCTGTTCTGCTGCAGATTTCACATTTTTTAATGTGTCTGGTCTGCCACAGCCCTCCTGCCGACCGCCCTCCTAACACCAAACACTTTGCAACCGCACTTCAGGTCCGTGCTTCACACAGGCTGGTTGCTTTATAGATGCTGCTTCCAAATTGCCAAAGGGACGCAGCTGCTCTCTCCCTCCACACAACGCAGCAGGACAAGATGGTCAGCTACTTCAACACCAAACACTTTCCAACCGCACTTCACCGGAAGGATAATGGGAATCCTTCATTGTAGAGTTCCAATATTGAAGGTGAGATATTTTATGAATCTTTTAAAGTTTCAGACGTCATTACTAAAAGAAAACCTAGAGAACAATTTAAGGACAATTACAGAATTTCACAGAAGGCATGCTTTATCAAGTAGAGAACCGGAGACTGTTTAATCTGTCATGTCTAATTGTCCAAAAATGTATCCATAAATTATGGAAATCACATTAAACCTTTACAAGGCATTTATGGCTAAAATAATTAACTTATTCAAATTAAAGGGAAGAGGACTACATCTCTACCATTCCAGCATCCCAGCGTCCCAAGAATGTATGGGGAGGGTATTCCACTTATGTGTATAATACAAATGCTGTCTCGATTGTAACCAGTTAGGACTTTTGACCTATATATACACCATGCAAAGGTTTGCGTTATTGCTTGTACCAGGTGCAGTTACCATTTAACGGAACTGAAGGAACAAAATGTAATGCAAGACTGTAATTGCGAAATTGTTTGTAATGCCAAGCAGTGATGCCTAAATAAAGTTATTAAATACAAAGAAGGCATGCTTTCTTTGTTGGGAGGAGGTGGAATGCTTTCCATCCACTGAAAAAGAGTGACCACTGTACAGAAGAACCTTCCATTTTATGATGTGCTTTCCTGCTACTGTGGCCACCACCCCTGCTCTGGAGATGCTGGGCTAAACAAATGGCTTTGTTGAGCATTATCACTGTCTCAGCGCGGTCACACAAAAACTACCCAGGGGGCCAGAAAGTGCCAAATGTTGCCACCCACTACTCCTAACCTGCTCTATCTTCTTTCTGTAACATAGTCATGGAAGTTGCTTCTGTCTACCAATTGGATGGTGTAGTTGGCTGGTAGCTGCCCACTGACACAGAACCTCGGCCATGGAAATTAAATAAAAAATTAAATACCATCTTTTTGATTGCTTGAAGACACAATTAAATAGATGATGACAGCAAGGGGTCTTCTGAGGCAGAGCAACCCTTCCTTTTTAAAGGGACTGGCATGTTCCCTGTCATCACGGGACATTTGTCATGCAATCTACCTGTAGATCCCAAGAATTGGAGAATTTATAGTTGCTCAGCTGCAACTGATACTCAGAAATCAGTCGTTTTAACATTATGCATAACCACATTGATGATCCCTAATAAGGGTGAAACAATGTATGCAGTTGCTGCTGTCTTGGGTCAATTAAGCTATACATAAAATAGCACTGCCCTGTAAGATAAAAAGGATTTTCTGGTGCAAATAGCTTACATAAGGGCTTAATTGTGTTACCACAATGCCTAGCTCGTGTGGCGTTGAACAGGAGATGAGCTTCCAGTGTTGGTAAACAGGTGGTGCTGTGACATGTGTGACTTAGCTCAAATGGCTTTTTCTACAGTACAATATTGAAAGATATGTTGGAAGATATGTTAAAATAGAATGTGCCTGCTTTACCTTTGCTTAACCTTCCTTTCCACGGGGTGGGTGCAGGCTGATCTCACTTGGACAGAAGTTGATAGGCTTCAACATCCTTCTTCTGCGATTGACCTACATAGGTCAAGCAGGTGCTGTGCTGATGCGGTAAGTTCAATAATGAATAGTAACATTTCTGCGTGAACTCCACATCCATATCCAGTTGGTCTGACAGAGACCAAATCCACCCAATGCCAAACCAAGCAACAAAGAATCCACTTTCAGAAACTCTGATTCAAAGTTCTTTAAACAACACATCTTGGAGAGATATCTAAGAACAGGCCCTTTGCTGGAATCTTGCCATTCTATCAGCATTATCTTGTTTGCTTCTAACAAGTGCAAAGCAGGTTCATGGCAGTCAGTACTGTCCTAACAGATATTTCGGGTTTTCAGTATATCCCTTATTAATATTCATAAGGGGAAAATGTGAATACATTTAGAATCATTGCATGCATATTTATCTCATGAATCTTAATGAGGGGTATCCTGAAAACCCAACATGGATCTGGCCCTTGAGGCCTGGAGTTGGACAACCCTCTTTTCCTCCCTTTTGGGCGACTCGGATGGTGAATGGCCTCCACGAGGTCCTCCTTCTGGAGATATCAAAATGGGCATATTTCTTCCATTAGATTGTTTTTGCATGAGATGCTTCAATATACTCATAAATGAAGATAGACATACAAATAAACCCCTGGTCCCCAGCCAAGAAGAATGCCCTCCTTTTTGCTCATCGGCCCTTTAACTCTGGCTGGAGAGACTTCCCTTCTTGCAGAATCTCTGTTGATTTACATTTCAGTTGCAATCTTCCAAAAAGCTACATGGGTTACAGAAATACCCTGCACAATCCTGTGACAGTCGCTAGGAGACAGGCAAGTGTCATATTACATCAATGTGCATGTATGCCGTTTATGGGGTTTATACCACTGACTCCACCAACTTCAAACTCTCCAGGTGAATTGCTGCTACCTTCTTATTCTATTCACGTGTTTATCTGGGATGTTACTATCCACCTGGCTGTGTTCACAGGATTGGTTTCATGACTTTCCTGACGGCGCAATAGCTCAGTGAGTTAAGCACTCACCTCAGATGCCTTTGTGCATCCCTCAGCGGCAGGCTTGAATCTCGCCAGGATGAATGCACCTTTCATAATTCCTAGGTCGATACATAGATACCATTACATTCGGATATACTAACTCCTATTATTTGAAGCAAGAGGACCCGGGGATGAAGCATGATATAGACATGTTGCATCATCATTGTTAAGTACATGAGGGTCTGGATTGTATGCGCCTCGGCAGGTTTTAGCAGGATTATAACTGAACATGTCTGTTAAGAAAGATGTGTTCAGGTGGGTGGGACAGATTTTGGGGAATGGATCTGGCTTAGATCATTGGTTTATCACTTTCAAAGGCAGTTAGTTGCCATGCTCATGGAAAGAATCCCTCTTATCTGAGACTAAAATTAGCGGAAGGGGAAAAATATAAAATGTGACTCTCCTGCTCTCTGCTACCTTGAAGCTTATCTTGGAATCTCTGAGTAACTAGGCAGCAGGAACCTGATACGTATGCCTTTTTGTGTATGCAGGTCCCCGGCGCTATATAAAACAATAAATACAAATACAAATACAAATGATCCTCATTTGCACGGTGGAGTTCAGAAGGAGAGTATAAAAAGGCAGCATACATGCTTGTACGCCACGCCACCCTTTTGCACTCGCTGCGCAAATAAAAAATAAACGCTGCTTGCATGTGCGCATGGCAGGTGCGTTTACAATGGATTCCTATTCAGGTCGCCTGCTCTTTGCGAGTGTAAAATGCAGGCGGTTTACACAGAAATCCACAGCATTTATGACAGCATGAAAGTCCATGCAAGTGCAAATGCTGTAGTATTTATATGGCGGAGAAGAAGTGGGGCAGTGGAATCATAACTTACAAACTACCCCTGCCCCTCCCAAACAAACGAATGACAATGAGCCGTAATGTAAACCAAATGCATAAAAGCCTTACGCAAGGCTTTTACGCATTGTGTTCACGTGCGGTTCAATGAAAACGAGCTCCCGTGTGATTAGGCTTCCGTAGATAAGCATACTCTGTTGGCTGTTGATTTTCTACCCTAGTAACCATTCCCCACTAGTTGATAATGTTGCTGTAAAACACGCAATAAGTGAACATGTTTATCAGAATGTCTGCAGGCGTTCTCAACGGCCAGCAGTCCACTGGCTGCTGATGCCTCCTGTGTTCTGAATTCACCTCAGTGACATGCCATGCCAACATACATCAATCAGGCTATTTAACTTCTGTGCTCGCACTGTTGTAAACCTCCTTGAGCACTTTGATGTAGCTTTTTAATTGTAATTGCATAAGACTATTGTGAGGATATTGTTATAACTAGATGTACATAGTTCATGTTGTCATGGCACGTGAAATGTAACTATGACAACATCTTCGTGTATGGTTCCAGAATGTTGATCAGGCCATACACGAAGATGTTGCTGTGAGGGAAGTTGGCCTTCTGGGGGCTCCTCCAATAAAACCAAAATATATATAATACCACGCGTAATGTGTTTTGCAGAGTACCTAGAACACACAACAACTATGCGTTTGGCCAGAAAAGCACAGTTTGTGTTCTCACTCCACGCAACTAAACATGAGCGGACAGATGGCCAATGCTGCCTATAGCTCCTAGAGAGTTTAGATCAGTTCTAGCATTCAAGAATCAGGCGGGTGATTGTGACACCTGGATGGGATCCCACCTCCAATTAATCAGGGCAGGCCTTGTCTTCTTTGTTCCCAAAGTGAATGCTCTGAGAATAGGCTCTAGCTCACCCTCACATGTGATCTCCCACACCTCTGCTAGAGCACAGTTTAAGAACCCAATGAGGCCTTGCCTATTCATCCTTGTTCCCAAGGTGAATGGTCTGAGAACAGGCTCTAGCTCACCCTCACATGGGATCTCTCAGAACTCCACCTGGGCAGAGTGCAAAAACCTAGTGAGGCCTTGCCTAGCCTTCCATGTTTCCAAAATGAATGGTCTGAGAACAGGCCCTAGCTCACCCTCTCATGTGATCTCCCACACCTCCGCTAGAGCACAGTGCAAGAACAATATAAGGCCTTGCCTAGTCATCCTTGTTGCCAAGGTGAATGGTCTCAGAACAGGCTCTAGCTCACCCTCACATGTGATCTCTCACACCTCCGCTAGAGGACAGTGCAAGAAACCCCGGAAGCCTTGCCTAGACATCCCAGTTCCCAAGGTGAATGGTCTGAGAAAAGGCTCTAGCTCACCCTCACATGTGATCTCTCAGTCCTCCACCTGGGCAGAGGGCAAGAACCTAGTGAGACCTTGCCAAGCCATCCTTGTTCCCAATGTGAATGGTCTGAGAATAGGCTCTATCTCAACCTCACATGTGATCTCTCACACCCCTGCTAGAGCACAGTGGAAGACCCCAGCGAGGCCTTGCCTACCCACCCTTGTTCCCAAGGTGAATGGTCTTAGGACAGGCTCTAGCTCGTCCTCACATGTGGTCTCCCCCTCCTATCATGGGCAGAGTGCAAGAACCCAGAGAGATGTTGCCTGAAATCCAACTTGTTCACCTTTGAGAGGTGTTAAAGAGGCTCCTCTTCCAAATTATTATCTGTAGAGTGGAGATATCAAAACTCATGAGCTGGTAATGAGGTTTGGGTATGAGGACAGTGATAGGAAGCAAAGAAATGGAATCTCAAACAACATCCACCTCACAAAGTGCCATTACAGAAGAAACGAAAGACGGGGAGGAAAGCTGGAGACCAAAAACGGAAATCATCAGGCTTGATATACCTGGTGGACTTTTTCAGCTGTTCTATGTTCACACTTACGTATGTATTGAACGAAGAAATAGGAAAATATGTTTTTAAACTTAATATAATGTTCTGTAATTCACAAAAGTATTTCACATCTTATTCACATAATTCAAATTTTCACATTTATCAACTACATACATTAATTTTATTAAAACATTGTTAAATAGTATTAGTACCCGGCGAGGGTCAATCAGAGTGTAACAAACAATCGGATTGGCCCTCGTCGGGGCTACCACCGACTGGGAATTCCTTTCCTTTGTTTCCGGCGGGGGGTGTGGCAGCCCCTCAGCCAATGAGGAGTCTTGAAACGGGGCAATCCCTACTCCAAGCCTCCACACGGCTGGAGGCTGCCATCCTCCCCTGCCGGGGATTCAGGTAAGTGTTTTCTTTCTTCCTCCCCCCTCCTCTGCAAACAATTCCCTCCCCCCTAACCCCACTTACCTTCTTTTTTTCTCCTTTTTCGGGAGAAAACGCGCTGGGAACACTTCTGTCCCCAGCACGTCCGCTCCCGATGGCCGCCATGTAAAGTAAAAATGGACCTCGTTTTCCCTTCCCCGGCGGCCATTTTATGTTACTTTTATTCATTTTTTTAACAGAAAAACAATTCTTTAGTACCCCGGTCCTATAACTATGGACCCAGGGCATTACCTGACTCAGTAATGCCCCCGTGGCTCGGGGCTTATTACTTAATTACAAACTTCAGTAAAATACATCAAAATTCATCACTCGCATTCAAATTTCTCTAAACTACTCGGAAATAATAATTATGAAAGAAATTATACATAGAAGCAGGATTGCAGGTTTTAAATCTTTCGCGAGTGCATTCTTGGACATTTTTGAAACTTGTCTGAGCCATCAATTATTTCCTAGCTTTGGCGAATCCGACATGTGTCACATTGTAATCATTCTGCTTGGGGGACCAATAGGAATGCGAGTCTAATTGTGCCTACACTTCTTGCTGGGATTGTAGAAAACCCATCTTAAAAATAAACATTTTTGCTGCCTGGGGAGCGAAACCAATTACTGAAAATAATCATAGGATGCCAACAAATTAATGCTTTACCCTCATGACTCAATCGCCGGGAAATCATTCCTCAAAGAGGCCAGAAATATTTCCAAACCGCTCTCTGTCATCAGAATGAAATTAATTGTAAGCCCTGTTTTGTAGTCAAGAGAACCTTATACTCGAATAAAATCCTTCTTGGAAGAAAAAAAAAAGATATGCGGATTTGTCACAGGAGTTCTGCATTTCAATTGCTAATGCATTCAGGGGTGGTTTATGAAGTGCATATAATTTAAGATTGTAAGAGCGAATGTTTTTTACAACCACCTGGACAGAAAGCGGGGCATAGTCCTGTTAGTGAGAAAGGGTATGGGTTTTGGGCAATGCAAGCGCATTGACAGGAGAGAGATTCTAACGGCCCGATTCATGGAATTATTTGGGTGGAAAAAAGGCTACTTGTGTGGAATTGAATGCGCTGTACTTTTCCTGGACTTGTGTGGAGTTCGCGCAGGCTCGGCATGTCTCTGCGAGCCATCGATGGTCTTGCGCGAGACGCCACGCAGTTCGTGGACGTGGCTTGCATAGAGGGCAGGGAAGGGGAGGAACATGAGAAAGGGGGAAGAACCTGCGAAAAAGTGGGGGCTACAAGGGACGGCCTGCAGGCAGTCTCTCGCATGCCCACAACTGCGTGGCACGAGACATATTTATGGATTCGATCACGCAACCTCTCGGCCAGGAAATGTCCACGCAAGTCCTTTATACTATCCGCCACCCGAATGCAGGTGTAAGTACACTTGCGCATAGGAATGGCAGCACAGAGGTGGGTTTGCATGTCAGATTTCGGGGTGCATGTAGGAAAACCGGGGTTCCAATCCAACTTAAAGGTGCACGTACGCAGTGTAGCGGGGTGAAGGGATGGTTTACGGGGATTCGCACGCAGATTTTTTGAGATTTCAACAGAGTTACAATTTTTCATACACATGTTGTCGGGGTGCTGGATACGGTAAAGGGGGCCCCTGCGCAGCATCCCTAAAATGCTGGCCTGCTTGCGGGGAACCCCACGCACTATTTGAAGGGTGCATGTATTTGCGGTTGGGGGAGCACGCAAACGTATCTTTCCTGGCTGTTTTTGCTTTACATGGGGGAGTGTCGGGGCGTTCTGGGCGCGATTTACGAATACGGTTGTGCAATAAATTCCCTGAATTTGTGAGACGTGCATTTTTTTAATCTGCACGCAGACTCACGCAGTGTCCTTCTCGGCGTGCGGCCCCTGTGGGATTTCTACACACATTTCCGTTAATCAGGCCCTAAACCCCTGATTTATGGAATTATGTACATGTAAAAAGGGGATTTGCTTGCCATTCTGCGCGCAAATCCACATTCATCAAACTAGGATTTACAGGCACAATGCAACTCCCCGTTTTACACCCAAATAATTCCATGAATCAGAGCCATAGTAGCTAGTGCCTTATTGAAAAACCCTGGCAGCTCCTGCCATGGGGGAATGTGGGCTTCTGGAAACACACTCTGAAGAACATTCCAGGGAACCAAAGAGGTATCAGGGCTCATGAGGACCCATTTCAATATGATGTTTGAGAGACCCCTTGCCTGCAGCTGGGAAAAACAGACTGATGCATCCGTTGGATGCTTGGATCATAATGGAAACATACAGAAATGCAGCAAGGTGGTTAATAGCTGCAGATTATCAAGGGCCAGGCAGCCAGCGGAAAGCTGATCACCAAATGTACACAGAAAAGCTATTACTTGTTCTTTGTTAGCAAGGTGCCAATGTAATCAAAACTGGAATAAAAAGGAAAGGCGGTGATAAGAACACTGCTGGATATTGCAGAACCCGAGGGAGGTGGCAAGCTGAGAGCACCAGCAAAGGAGGCCTGTAACATGCACACTGTGAAGCGCACATTAATCTATTGAATTAAAATAATATTTTGCTTTGTCATACAACTGACAACATGAGGGATGTTGCGGGGAGGACCTTGGGGGGCTGAGGCTTGAGGCCCATTTCGACTGAAAAGAATAAAAGGTACAGATGGCACCCATGAGAACATTATTGTCATGGATTCTTGACTTTGTGTCAAAGAGGGTTCTATCTACACATCCTGTGACTTTATAATAATCTTTTGCTTGACACTCATCATCCGAAGATCGTTTACCAGAGGATCGTCATGTATTTACAACGATTGGTTGCTCTCAACTTGCTTTCAACTTTCTTCCTCACGTGAAGTTATTCCCCCTCCTAACTCTTATTCACCACACCATACATTAAACATTCATGCCAACCACAAAATGCATATCCAATACATGAACAAGTCTAAATGTTAAAATGATTTTGTCAGAAAAAATGGGGAATTGTATAATGGGGTATGTAAGAAAGTGAATGTGATACATATGTTTGTGCAGGCATGAAGTGATGGGTTGTTCTTTATTCTTTTTGTGCCTTTACACATTAGGATATATTCAATAGATTTATGAATTAATAAAGCAATAGAATCATTTAGTTTTCTATATTGATTTGTATTTTGATTGACAAAAAACTACAAGTCCCAGAATTCCATGAACAAACAGAACTGGGTGACTTTCTCACGCATTGTATGGGGAGACTTAAAAGGCTGGTATACAAAGTGCAAAATGCAGTTTGCCATTTCAAACTTATAAAGCAAAATAAATTAACGACTTCCAGGAAGAGTAAGCTTGATATGACAGTGTAGAAGGACTTCCAGGAATTGTGACTCTGAATGTTATACATTGCAAGAACCTGTTTGTGAATTGAAAATGTAGGTAGGCTCTGCCTATATGCATGGACAACACATTTGCTAGTCAGCCTTCTGGGTAAGGCACTATTTCAACAAGCCTTGGCAAATCCAGTAGGTTTGGCTTGGTAAACGTAAAAGGCACAATAGTTTGCTAAGCCCCCACATGACAAGAGATTGTACCCACTACATTTGCAAAACAGACAGGTTTACATCACCTTAGATGGGTAGCACAGTAGCTGCTATAAGCCAAAACACACAATGCCATTTGGGAGATACTTATCTAGTCTAGGTTTTAATTTGCCTTCTGGTGCTTGTAGTTTTGCTTTTCACATTATAAATCCAGGACTACAAGGCCCACCATGTAAAGATAAAACAGCAGTGGATGAGCATCTCCCATGTGACTATGGGCATGTTTGCAGCTATGATGACACAAGATGTCAGCTGAGGAAAATTGTTTAGACTCTGCTGTTACGATCACTGAATAAATAAATACTAACAAAAGCAGCACAAATGTAATACACATTAAAAATATCAATAAATAAAAACAGTTCAACATTTTTCTTAAACAGAAACAAATATTCACACAACACGTTACATTATTCTCCCTATAAATATTTTATAGCAAAAGCAAAACATTTGAAACCAAGAGCAGGGTGAGTTAAGGTTAGCATCATATTTGATTTTAATATAATATATTCTCTAATTAATTGATAAAGTATATTATGTTCTTACCTTAACGTTATCATTTCTAATGTTTCGAGACTTGAATTTTTTGTTGGTTTAACCATACTATTTTGTAAAAATTAAATGTTTTCAAATAATTCCTTTTTTTTATTATGGTTACATGATTGTATTTGATTTGTAATGTACATTCTCCCCATATCCATGAACATTTTGTACAAATGCTGTACATTCATTATGAGTGTGTGTAATGTACGTGCTCTACACATCAATTCATATATTGTATAGCAGCTGTACATTTATTTTGAGAATGTGTAATGTATATACTTTACATGTCTGTGTACATTTTGTATAGAAGCATACAATTATTCTAAGCCCACGTAATGCACATACTCTACCCGGCCATGCACATTTTAAATAGAAGATATAAATTCATCTGAGCGTGTGCAATGTACATACTCTACATGTCCATGTTAATTTTGTGTCAACGCTGTACATTTATTCTGAGTGTGCACAATGTACATAATCTACATGTACATGTACATTTTTTAGACAAGAAGTAGATTTATTATGGGCATGCACAATGCGCATACTCTACATGTCCTTGTACATTTAAAAATAGAATTTGTACATTGATTTTGAGAATCCGTAATTTATATACTCTGTATGTCTTTGTACATTGTGTTTACAAGCTGTACAGTCATTCTGAGGGTGCGTGTTTTACATACTCTACATTCCTTATACATTTTGGATACAATGTGTACATTAATTCTGAGTGCGTGCAATTACATACTCTACATGTGCATGTACATATTTATACAAGCAGTAGATTTATTATGAGCATGTGCAATGTGCATACTCTACATGTCCTTGTACATTTAAAAATAGAATTTGTACATTGCTTTTGAAAATCTGTAATGTACATACTCTATATGTCTTTGTACATTGTGTTTACAAGCTGTACAGTCATTCTGAGGGTGCGCATTGTACATACTCTACATTCCTTGTACATTTTGGATAGAATTTGTACTTTAATTCTGAGCGAGTGTAATTTACATACTCTATATGTGCATGTACATTTTCATACAAGCAATAGATTTATTATGAGCATTCATAATGTACATACTCTATATGTCCATGTAGATTTTAGATGGAATTTTCACATTCATTCGAACTTTGATGTATACATTTTCAATACGTACAAGCAGCATATATAACTTTTACAGTGCCATACTTGGATTAATGTGCACAAACTGTACAAAGAGATGTATGAGTTTAGCTGTGTCCTAAGAACACACATCATAGGAGTGCATATCGTAAGAGTGTGCAATTGTAAGAGTGTGCTGTAACCGTGTGTTGTAGGAACGCATGTTGTAGTGGTGTGTGGTAAGAGGGTGCTATATGTGTGCTGTGAGAGACTCATGGTATCAAAAGTATGACAGACACAAGGGCTGCAAGTTTTCAAAACCTTTATTGAAATTGTTGGATGTGGTTGGAAAACTCCTATCTAGCTCTATATTTAAGATGGGAGTAGTCTCGTCCATCAAATCAAAGAAAACGCAGCCCTAGTCAGTCTTTAGTCGAATAAAAGTGGCCTATACAAAAACAACAAATGACTGACCTTACTCTAAGATAATAAATGTGAAGAGGGAATTGTAAAAGCACAAAAAGAAAAATCAGTGTTCAAACTATATGTCTGTGTGGCTGAGCAAAGTCCCTTCCACACGTTTAACCTCACGGGGTAAGGTGGCCCACTTAGGCTGAGTGACACTGTCTGGCTCTTGACACTCAAGATGCAGTTCAGATCGTAGATCAGGACCCACTTGGCCTTCCACCGCAAAGTTACTTGGTTTCAGTTCAATTCACCTTTCAACAGATGTCTCCCTCAGCCGGGCTCAGACCTCTCAAATTACAGTTCAGGGAGTTCACTTCCCCAAGTACAAATACAGTCTCAAATCAGCACAGGTCCCCCTCTGTCAGGCTCGGACCTTTCAATCACAATGCCATTGGGGCTCCCTTCCACAAGCTTTATTCGCATTGCAGGTCTCCATCAGTCGGGCTTGTACCTTTCCCTGATGTCGAACACTTTTGATTGTGCACAGATTTTTCACAGACCTCTGCAGAACCACTTCGACTTTCAACTTTGTTGCACTTTGCTCTTATACCCCAGTGACTCTTGGGTCTTGTAGTTTCATACACAAAAGTTCAACAAAATCCTTTTTCATCTAGGTTTCCCTCTGCCGGGCTCGAACCTAGTAGATTGATGTCACACAAAGCTACTTCGAGCGGAAAGGTGCCCGTAAACCAACATGAATGCAATAATTTAACCTCTGAGCATCCTCACAGTAAATGGTGAAAACCGCAGAGAAGTGGTCTCCCTACACCATGCCTGGGACTTTCCTGATTTATATGGTGTAAAGAGCACTGACAGGGAAGCCCAGAGTTTTCAGGAAGATCTGAAATGAAAGGCTCGTATCAAGAACAAAGGTGGGTACTTAGGAATACGGTTCAGATGAGGCAGCGCAACAGGAAGCAGACAGACAAGGGCAGGCAGGCATGAGCAAGACAGAGGCAGGCAGGGACAGTTAGGGAACCGGCATGCAGCTTCAGGCTAGAATGACCCAAGATGAATAAGAGAAAAACCAGGAGGCATGCAGGTCAGGACTGCATTGGTAGAAGATAGAGAAGGGAAAAACCAGGAGGCAGGCAGGTTAGGACTTGCAAAGCACAAGATGGACAAGGGAAAAACTGGGAGGCAGGCAGTTCATGACTGGCGAGGCACAAGATGTACAAGAAAGAACAGGAAACAGTATGGGCAAAGGAACAAGCCAGGGAAAGCAAACATATCCCTAGGAGTGACAAGACGCTCCAAGCTTTTGTGATGAGTGTTTCAATACCCCGCCAGCATGGGAACAAGACTGCAGCATCCCCATGCCAGTTGCCAAAGCTATACGGAACTCTGTTCCTTTCACACATGTGGGGAGCCAGAAGTCCGCCCATGCGGGTAATGACAAGATGGCTGCACTCACTGCAGTCGCCTGCGCCATGCTGCCCAAGTTCTTGGAGAACACAGCTGCTCCCTTCAGGGACCGGCCAGCCTGGCCTTCAGGAACCTCCCCGCCCATGGACAGCCACGCTCCTCTGCCAGGAGCCACCGGCCCAGTCCTCTGCATCCACCCTGCCGACCACCGCCAGTGGGGATACAGCCTCCATGTGTTGCATGACACGTATGAGTGCATGTCATAGGAGCACGTGTTGTAGGAGCGTGCATAATAAGAGTATGTTATTTGTGTAGATATGTCACCATCGCGCCTTACCTTGCTACTAGTCGGAGAGGTCCTCTTGGAGTGGTCTCCAGTCCCCTGGGCAGCCACCGTGATCAGGGGATGGAAACTGTATCTTGGGTCTGCCCAGGGGAAGCAAAGCCAAAAGAGATGCGTGAAAAAAAAACCTTTTGGGTAAAAAACCCGCCAGCCGGATTTCAGTAGCTCAGCAAGTCAAGGATATATTCACCGGAGTCTGACAGGAGGAGGTATCCAACCAGGACAGGCAGCAGCTTCAACAACGAGAACAGGATGAGAACAAAGACGGGAGAAGGCAGAAGAAAGTGACCAGGAAGGGGCAAGGAGTAGCAAGCAAGGGCAGAAGAGGAAAGGAAGCAAAGCGTAGTGCAAGGGAGTAATGTTGCAATGCGCCGTTCCTGGCTGTTTACTCGGTGTTATGCTTCCGGGCAGGTGACGTCATGATGCGCAAGTCAGGGATCGCAGGATGATGGATAGGGCGGAAGTATTTTCAGTGCACAAATCCCTGATGAAATCTGGGTGCATGACAAATATTCATGGGCAAAACAGAACCACTTTTATAGAACAAATGTATTTGTAACAAGATGAAACTCACAGGAAGGCTATTTAACCAGTCCATGCTAGCAACATATACAAAACCTTTTTTAAATCAAGAGTTAAGGGGAGGAGCAGCGAATCAGCTGAAAATCAGTTGGGAAGTCGCTGCTCTGCTTTAATAGAATTCTGAGGCAGAGAGGGGAGAGAATTCAAGTTTGGGCCTGGGCTGGGTAGGGATACTAAGCAACAAGAGACAAAACGTTTGTAACCACCTCCAGAACCATGTTGTAAGTAAGCATAATTGACAAGATCAGTGCTTAATGTGTTGCCAAGAGGGTGTGGGGCATGGGTAGGCTAAAATATACTTTAGCATAAGGGGATAGGTTGGGATAGGTTGGGATAGGTTGAAGTCCATTTACGCTTCTCCAATCTTCATCTGCACAGTGCTAGTTGTGAGAGTCAAGAGGGTTTGCCTTCGCTGGCAAGGACCTGGGTTTCATCCCCACCTCTGCCAACGCCTTCGTTATTTTGGTGCTTTTGTTTGATGTCCTCAAGGATCACTGTAAACTCTATAGTAAAAACTTACGAAAAAGCAGGGGACAAACCAAACCAGAAAGCATAAATATGATACATGCCCAATTACTTCTGCAAGTGTAAAATCTACAAATTAACGCATGTATTAAAAGTAGAAACATCAGATCGATACTGGGATACCGTATATTGAATAGTCACACAATTGATGAAGAATTCACCCAAGTGATGAGGCTCACACCATGTTCAAACCCTAGTCCCCAGTCTATCACGGGCACACCTTGTAGGCATTCAACCCCCGCTAACATCACAATCTCCTTCCAATCACAGTGCACCTTTGACCAGGGGCAGTGCATGAAGGACTGGGTGCTCTCAACCCCCCTTGTTTGGCAAGGAACGACCTAGTAGCAAAATGATAAACAGTGTTTCAAAAGGCTGTTCGAAGTCAATATTGAAAATAAATTGGGAAAACATTAGGCCAATTCAGCCAGTTAACAAAAAAAAGCAATACATTCAGAATGCTGTGATGATCACTCCTTTCCCAGCGGTAGCCTCTCCTCATGTGGTCAGTCACTACCTGATCCTGACCCTGGGGGTGGCTATGCGAGGGAGGACCACATGGGAGGAGGTAGCCCTCAGGGGGATGACACTACATCATCAAGTGAGACATCTATGTTCCTTCGTATGTATCTAATAATAAAAATGACCCATCACCATTTCCAAATTGTATAACATACTGTAATATGGAACCTCCTTTTGTAAATAATAAACATCGAGCTACAAACCCCAATAGGAAGACTGAGACTAGAAAGAGGAGCTGAGTAATGCTGAATACTCAGCAGAACCCAGGGGAGCAGTCTAGTGGTTCGATGAAGCTGATTGGCTCCAAGCAATTCCCATTCTTTAAGCGGGAGTTTAAAGATGGAACAGCTGAAAGTAACTGGGAGATTCAACCAGCTAGTCCCTGCCGGGGAAGCCAAGCTGTCAGGTCCACATGTAAACAGGGAGATGGAAGAGACTGCAGGAGCTGGTCTGCCATACTGCGATCACAGCAGGAAGAGAAGAGGACCACTCCTGACATCTGCGGGAACAGAAAAGCAGTACCAATGCCACCTGAACATGGCGAAGGGGATCGGGAGCAGAGCAGGAGCTGTGAAGGACATGGAAGCCGCCAGACGAAGCCAGTATGCCTGTGAAGTGGAGGCAGGAGGCCAGGGCGCTTCTGTATGTTTGCCACAAGAGGTCCGGAGAATGCCAAAGATAGCCAGTTAGCCCTGAGAAGACATGCTGGGTCACTAGGGCACTTCGGCAGCTCCATCAAGTACCGATCGATGCCAGTTACATCAGTTGGGCAAGGAGCAAGGAGGTTGGGTCACTGGGACATTTGTTAAAGAAAGTAAACAAAAGTGTGTTTGAGACCCAGTACTTTGATAAAAGCAATACAGAATATTGGAACTGTGTGAATACAAGAAATACAAGAGTAAAGAGAGAACCTGGCAGGAGAGGATAGCAGGTATCTTGTGAGTCTGGGACACGCACCCAAATTGTGTAAAAGAACTACATGAGAGAACCTGGTAGGAGAGTATACCAGGTGTTTTGAGAGTCTGGGACTCAAACCCAAGTTGTTGTACTTTGAAAAGAGAATCCCAAGTAAGAGTTATGCCATTAGGATTTTGAATTGTATTGATTGTGGAAAAGACTTGGAGAAGGGAGTTATTTCCCCTGGGGTCATCCTCTTGGGCTTTAAAGAACTTGATTTTTCTTTGGAACTTTTGTATTGGTGGAGAGAAACCTGAAGAACTGAGCCATTCCCAGGAAGCGTGAACATTATTAATTTTGAACTTGTGTTGGATTATACCTTTTTGTTGAATTTGAACTTTTGTGCACTTTTCAAGCCAGAGACAATACTCTTAACACCTTAGAGTTAGTTTTAGAATGTGAGGGCTAGGGTGGGATTTCGGACACATGACATTTTTGCTTTGGACATCTTGACACAGGACAGACCCTTCGTTTTAGTTGAGCTAGCAAAATACCACCTAGATTAGGGGCAGTGAAGCATTTTCCAACCCCTTTATTATTTAATACATGTCTATAACCAATACCATGAGTCCTCTGTGCCCCCGTCTCATTCCTGTAAGCTTGTCATGCAAGGGCATGAGCCTGGTAGTCTGTTTAAAGTGGGTGCATGTGTTCCACCGACAGGGCAGATTAGGCAAAGGTAAAAAAGCGGTCATGGTACAAATCAAAACCCAGACTACAGTATTAGGGAATTATATGGCAACTGCCGGAAGCAGCATGTGTCTTTCCACATGTGTAAACCTAAACTGTGTTTTGTCTGCTGCACCATGGAAATCATTGTCATGTAAATGAGCTCCTAGCAGTCTCTATTGTATTTATGGATCTAGTTGGCCTCTGTGCAGTAGCGCAGGCAGGGAGGCTGCCAGGGGGTGCAGCTACCATTCCTGTTGCCCCCCTGACTCGGCCACTACCTGCATACACATGTTTTGTGGGAGGAAGAATATACATAATATTAAGACAAAAGAGATTTGAGGGGGACTTGGTAGATTGATTGAATCGGGAAGGACTGACTGAAGAGGAAAGCTTGATGGGGAGCACTGAGTGGTGGTCAGGTAAGTAGCTAAATGAAAAGTCACTCTCATCACCCCATATGAGACAGAAATAGACTGTATTTGTTCTCCTGTGGGAGCTGCTGGTGGATGGAGAGCCCTCTGGTTCCAAAGGATATAATGATGCCGAAAAAGCAGTGCTGGCAAAGAAGCAGAGGTATGGTAACTGGGGTAATTTTGGCTAAACCACATATAGAGAGGCTCCCAAAATATTCTGGAGTTGGAACTTGATTCTCATTAATTTAGGAACATGCAGTGGGAGGACCATTGGGTGTCTAGCAGGTTTAGCACATTTAGCACAGGGTTTTCCGAGTACATCAGGCGTCCGTGGTAGGGGTGTCCAGTAGTGTTGACCTGATCCCACCTCACCACCATTGTTTCTGTCAGGAGTGAAAACTATTTTTTCTTACCCGATAGCCTATGAAAAGGGGTTGGAGAGCAGCAAAATTGTTTCTTTCACCTTTGCACCTGGAAAATTTCAGCTGTGTGCCTGTGAGGACCCCTGCTGTCAGTCTGTCCCACCCCAAATCTGTGCTGTTGAGTCTTGCCTCTTTGTCCATGTAAGGTATGGAGCTGTTTGATCTCGCCTCGGAGTCTATGAGAGAGCAGTGGCTTGGTGGAAAGGGGTGCAAGTTTGTTAATATGCCTGAGATTGAATGTGTGGCTGTCAAGCAAGACAAAGCGCTGGCTACTCGTACCTGATATTCGATTTCAGCAAGGTATACTCTATGCCACGTTACTTTCAGAATTAGATGGCTAGGATAGGTTTTCGGACACTGGACATTGTTGCTATGGACATCTTGACACAGGACAGGCCCTTTATGTTTTGATTAAGGTAGGGAAATACCTCCTAGATTAGGAACAGTGAGGCATTTCCAACCCCCTTTATTATTCAATACAAGTTTATCCCAATCACCATGAGTCCTCTGTGTCCGCATCTCATTCCTCGTTCCTCAAAGATCATACCCTGGCATAACACTCTGCCTCCTCCAGAAACGGACAGAGCTCTACAGCTTCCATGGCTACCATGTGTAGAATCAATGGAGCAAGCGAGGGGCATGTACATGTGCCGCTGGTTCCCAAGTAAGATCATTCCAATGGGTGAGATATTGCAAACGTCCCTGAACGTACCGGGAACACATATTGTCTCCACTTCATATTAAGGCACACCGTCAACAAGCACAGGTGCACAAGGTTTTCAAGGTATCCAGTGTTTATAACGGAAAAAATAACAACATACTTTAAAAACAACACCTTAATAATGACAAAAAGTTACATTTTAAAGTAAAAGTATATATGGGGTGGGTTAAGGGATGGAAAGGTAGTAGAGGGTATAAAGGCAGTAGAAAGAGGGAGTTTGGGGGGCCAAATAAAAAAAAAAGAAAAAGAAATCAACCTTTTTCGTTATGTAAGTATGTCGTTATTTTGGGTGTCGCTGTAAAGACATGGGACGAGTTTTCAAAAGTGACACATGGAACACAGGACGGATGTGCCAAGAGGACGGAAGCTAAAGACGATAGGCCACTGGCGATATCTTTTTGATGATGCAAAACGGCCCCACGAAATGGGGAGCAAGCATCCGATGGACAATTGTGCAATGATAAATTCAGGAGGCTAAGCCATACTTTGTCCCCAACTGAGAAAACAGAAGCAGGGGTCCTCTTTTGATTGGCAAAAGTCTCCTGTTATTCGTTGGACTGTTTCAGTATTGAAGCAGTGGTTTCATGGATCCCCTTCAGGCGGTTGACCAAGTTGTCGGCAATAGGTACCGGGGTAGGGGTAATGACATGCATCGGGGGAGTTTAGGCTGTTGCCCATAGGTGCAGTAGAAAGGACTGCACTGAATAGCCAAATGTTTGGTGTTGTAAGCAGCCTCAGCTGTGTCCAGATAATCTTCCCAATCAGACTGCAATGCATTGGTGTAACAGCGCAAATAGGTCTCAAATGTTCGCCTGAGGGTGATAATCGGAACTAAGGTGGTAACACAGGGCTGTCCAAAAGCATGAGACAAATTGCTGTCTTCTGTCCAAGATTATCTTCTGCAGGAGCCCGTGTAGGCAATAGATATCCTGCAAGAAGGCATAGGCAGTTTAAGAAGCACTCTGCACGGACACAAAGGGAACAAAACGTGCCAATTTACTGAAGCAATAGACAACCAATAAGCACAGGTAGCCCCATCAGGGGGGAAGATCCAAAATGTAATCCATTGCTATCGCATGCCATGGATAAGGCGGGATTTCCAGTTAATTTAAGAGACCCAAAGGCTTCCTGCATGGCACCTTCATCATGGTGCATATCCTTAACATGCCCTTTAAACACAGGCCACCAAAACTGTCAGGCTATCAGATTCAATGTAGCCTTTTGCCGTAATGCTCGGCAACTGGGGAGTCATGGAACCCCTGAGGTATGGCGTTCTGCAGTTTTGTGGTGGGTACAAGTGGTTTATCCAATCCATCTTTGAGTTGGAAATGGTATGATGACAATAAGCCAAGAGTATCAGGCAGGATCTGGGTATCATTGGTCACAAAAGGGCTCTCCATGGTTCATGACAAGGCATCAGGCTTCAGATTCTGTATGCCAGGTATGCAAGTAATATTAAATTATAATTCTGTAAGGAAGTGCGCACAATGGGCCTGACGATAATTGGGCAAGTCAAACTACGGAAGTGTTGTACATTTATTTGGTCAGTCCATCCATACTGTAACGGGGTGTCTAACCCCCACCCAAAGAGATGATTTCTCCACTCAACAAAGCTTTCCTTAATGGCCAACATTTCCTTCTTGATTATGGTATAGTTCCTTTTGCTGGGCGTCAATTGTCGAGAAAAGTATGCCACTGGATGTTCAATGCATATTGCTTCATTCCATTGCAGTAAAGCAGACCCAATGGCAGAAGCAGAAGGGTCAGTTTCGACAATGAAGCGGGATCTGTCATCTGGATGCTGCAGAATGGGTCCTTTATGAATTAGTTCCTTAGGCTTTGAAACGCACGCTTAGCCTTATCGTCCCAGAAAAAACTCAATTTACCTTGAGCAGACAAGTGATGTCAGCAGTTTGTTGAGCGAAATCCGAAATGAAACAGTGGTAAAAATGGACAAACCCTAGGAATGGCTAAACAGACTTCACATCACTACGACCTGGATATTCCTTAATTGCTTGTATTTTCTTGGTATTCATATGAATACCATTCTCACTGATTATATTTTTCATCTTTAGCGTGCAGATGGTGTTCAAGGAGTCTCCTGCGTACTTCTGATACACGGGAACAGTGTTCTTCCAGGGATGCAGAAAATACCAAGATGTCATCCAGATACACCCAGGTGGTGCTACCCAGCAAGTCAGAAAATATGGAATCCATGAAGCGCCGGAAACCCGTGGGAGCATTGCAAAGTCTGAAGGGCATCACCTGGTATTCAAAAGGCCCTAACAGGGTTTTAAAAGCAGCTTTCCACTCAGATCCTTGTTTAATCCGGACCAGATTGGTAGGCATTTCGCAAGTCAATTTTGGTAAATATGGTGGCATGACAAAAAGACTCCAGAATATCCCTTATCAACGGTGAGGGGTACCGATCCTTGATGATAATTTATTTATTTATATAGCGCACCAAACCCGTAGGCATCAGGGCGCTGTTACAGGTATTCATAGTTTACAGTAGGAGCAGTACATTGCAGCGTCAAGGGCACAATACACATTTCAGTTACAGAATAACAAGTTAGTCATTCCTGCCGATATGCTGATAATTAGTTGTCTAGTGAGAATGAAAGGGGCCCTTAGGGGTCCCTCGCGATAAGGAAACAAGGCAATAACAATACACGAAAGGATGCGCCAGACACGAGGTTAAAATTCCCAATGCTAGGGTTTATTGCAAGCAAAATAGTCCCAATAGGCCAACTATGGTTTCACGCCCCGCAACGTGTATTCTCTAGACCTCGAGGAACGCAAGAGAGCGAATTACGTACATCAGTTACATATATACAAAATGCATATCATACAATCAGCTATGACATGTTTAACACCCCCCTTTTATTGAGTTTCTTTGAACTCGGGATGATGATGGACATTTCCGACGAGTATGACAATTATGACACTTTCGATGTCTATTCTAGTAACAATGTGCAATTTAGAAAGTGCGGAGGCATCTTCTAGTTGTTGAACAGAACACGGTGCTTCTGTTCTTGGAAGCAAGCTGCACACGGGGGAAGAGTCACATTCCAAGCTTTTCTATCTATGAGGTGCTATTCGTGTCCAGGGAGCCGACACGCTCTAAAGGGTTTTGTGAAGGGGGGCCGTAAGAAGAGCATAATTCAAGCCTTTAGCTGCTTTATTGTAACATATTCTACCACAATACGAGACTGGCTGGCAGGTGTGAAATGATTAAATGCCCTGCAGCTCTCCCTCAAGGCTACAGAGAGGGAGTGTGGGCATTCCTTTCTGGGCTGCTCATGAGGAGTTTCAACAAACTCCTCAGTCCCGCGACCTTGCCCTTTCATATTCAGACAACAATGTTAACAGTTGAGCAGAATTCGCAAGAATTGCAAGCTGCAAAGCAGTTTAGACAGAAAACAATGATCAATGGTTAACAAGCAAAATGGCGATTCTTGCTACGTTTAAAATGGCCGCTTGTTGGTCAAGCATAGCAGTCTGTATTTCTATAATTCTGTGCATAAAACGGTTGGCCTTCGGCCATCAAGATACGTCTATCATCCAAGTGAAGGGTATTCACTTTTCCAGATTGACAAACCCTCCTTTTGGCCATATGCCAAGCGTCTTATTCATTCATTGTATCTTTCTCTGATGAGGATAAGTCTGGGGTATCTATGTCTGAACCTTTCATGCTATCATAAGCATCATCTTCATCATTAATGTCTATAGCCATGAATTGTTTTACTGTTTTTGTTTCATCAGTGTCTTTGTTATTTTGGCCATGCGTTTGTTTGTTTTCCTCTCGACACCATGTGCATACATCCCTTAGTACATCCCTCAGTTATCTCAGTGCAAACTATTGGTAGGCATTGTATGCAACAGCAACATGTTATGAATATACCAAGTACCACCACTAGTATCGAAATTAGCTTCCATCCCCAGGACCGAAATAGTCCCCAAAACCATGATCATATCCCCCTACCCCCTTCTTCAGTAGAGAGTGTGGAATTTAGGACATGTAATTCTCAGATTGCTTTAAATATCGTAGGGGAGTAATCATCTATAAACACACAGCATGCAGTTTTTACGAGTTTGCAAACTCCCCCCACGATCAACTAATATTATATCAAGAGCCATTATGTTTTGTAGTGCCATTAGCCTAATTCCTTTTTCTTCCAACGTCATGTTATATAAGATATCCATTGTTGTATCTATTGTATTTTTTAGTATTCTGGACAGTTTCCTTATGTTATAGGAGTTTTCTATTTGGGCCAAGAATGGTATAAAAGATTTGGCTGCATCTAATGCTATCATTCCGTCCTCGCTACTCCTTCGGGTTCTACCTTTTAACCGCCTGGCTACTTCTGCTGTTTCTAAGAGGAACACTCCCGGAAACAGTAGACCCAGGTAACACGTACCTCCCCAGTTTCTAGGTAACCATGGATATGCGCTTTCCCCACATATGAAATGAACAGGGTCTCCTACGTATACTGGTTCAACTTCATATTTTAGGACCACTGTATTCATTCACCCAGAGGACGTGCCTACTAAGTAGGTACTTTTTTTCTTCAGGCATAACGGGACAGTTCTTGGGCTGTAATTCACCGCATAGGAAGGTGGCACAGCGTCTTTGTCCCATTCTTCTCTCATGCGGAACGTCATTACTGATGTTTTTTTCTGGCGGGGACAATCTATCCTGCCTATATTATTTTGTTATTTTTCGTGTACTCTTTGGTATGGGTTTTGGGATTATACACGTGTTTTATAGAATATGGAGCAGCCCACAGGTCTCATGATAATTTCCTCGAAATCATTCATATTTGTTTTATCTAATTGACCCGTACTGCTTCTGTTCCATTTCCCAAAAAACATTGCACCTAAAGATGCTCTGCATGCAGAACTTAGTGGCAATGGTTGTCCACACCATTCTATCCCCTTCCCACCATGCTGTGGTAAATGTGTACATACCCAGCAGTCTCTTTTCTTTAAAACTGCATGGGTCATATTCATAATAAGCAATGATGTGTTGTTGCCATACCCCTCTCTTTGTCTCTCTTCCATTGGAGATAATGTACCAGTGATCACATGAACCGGGCTCTCAGTAGTCGACACATTAATTTCTGATAAGAGTGTTATTAATGGGTGCTTTGACTCCATCCACCATAATACCATCGCTATTGTTACTGGTACTACCATACTTATGAAACACAGAACCAGTGTCCAAGTTAGTACACCATTTTATTTACCATGCCTTTTCCCCTGAATTTACAGTCTCTGGATATCTCTCATTGTTACACTTGCTCTGATGCCAAAAGTTCAACGGAAAAATGTCATAGTTCAGTCTGCCAGCCCTTCACAGCCTTTACCATTGGTTTGGGCAAGATTAGTAGTATTCCTTTTTTCCCACTGCTCAGACGATTTCTGAACAGTTTTTAGTGACTGAGTACTATGTGCATCCAGCTTGTCCTGCTCTGGTTTAGGACACATGTACTCTGTCATAAACGCACAGAGGAGCCGTGAGTCTTGAATTGTCCAGTTTGCACAACTCTCACACCTCTCTCCTCTACACCCCTGGTTCCTTCTCCGTCCGTGAGTGGAACCAAAGGCAAAAACACCAAGAATCAGTGGATCACTTCGCCCTCCGAGGCCTGAGGTTATACCTTTTCACTCCTGGTATAGTGTGATCTGTGAACAGTGCCGATGCACTTCCAGTGTCAGGCTCAGTGTCAGCCTGTGTAACGCTCACCTGATTCCCACAGAGGCGCCGACCTGTTCTGGACTGCTACAACTTCTTCCACGGTAAAGCGTAGTGCTTGGAAGATAGACTGGACTGGACCCCCAAACCTCGTCTGTTCGGCCCGTAGAATAATCCTTCTGTAGATGGGAAAAGGGAGTTCACTGTCTGCTAGATTGTGTGTGAGATTCCCCCCTTTTTCCCCTTCTCACCCTCCTCGAACCCTAGCTGTGCCTTCCGCAGACTCTCATCTTAATTTCTCTATGGACGAGCTCTCCATCCTGCTTCTGACGCAGGGGTGCGTAGATTTCCAGTTACTTCACTGGATCTCGGATTTGGCGAGGGTTCGATGTCTGCTTGCCTTTACCAAAATGCTGCCGTAAGTATATAGTTCAAAAGATCAAGTCTTATTTGTCCCTTGGCCTTTGTTTAATTTTCAGGGACTATGTGAGGAATCCGTGTGGAGGAATGGGTTCGCCGAGGTAAGCTCAGGTGAGTACTTTTAATGAAGGTGTGCCGTAGTGGTTTGCTCCGACACCTTAATGAGTGTGTCTTATTTCCCCATAGGGGCCGGGGTACGGAAAAGCCAGAAAAGCCGCTCCGACCCGAAAAGGGAACTGAGGTCCCAACAAAATTCAGGTAAGACTTAAGGTGAGTAATCTGTCCTTTTGCAATTAGTTTGTTGCTCACCTTGTTTTGTCCTTTTTCTCCGTAGGTCTTGAATGCGACCGATGTCGCCTATGGGCGCTGAAAAGGTTGCCAGCGCCACGTGAAGGTAAGTGGAAGCGGCGCGGCAGCGTGAGAAGCGGAGCGCTTCTAACTATTGTCTTTCTTTTCCGTAGGTGCTGGGATGCGGCCGATGTCGCCTATGACCGCTGAAGAGCTAGACAGCGCCACGTGAAGGTAAGTGGAAGCGGCGCTGCAGCGAGCGATGAGATGCGTTTCTAACCCTTGACTTTCTTTTGCAGGATCGACGGAGTGAAGAATCCGGATGCTGGATGAAGGTAGGTAATGTCCTAATGCTTGCCTTTCTCTCCTTGCAGGTGTTCCAGGTGCTGGCGGGCGTGGCAGGAGCCAGGATGCAGGAGCCGACTTGGTGAGAGTCCTGCTGCAGATGCAGAATAACGCGAAGCACGTGTGGCCATCCGGGCGTGGTTTAAATAGCCTTGGAAGAGCTTCAGGTGAGTGTTCTTCCACTGGCCCCACCCGAGTAAGAAAAGAGTTCCTGAAAGAAAATAGTTCCTCCCCAGCCTTAGTTGGCTTGGAGCTTCAGACAGCATGGTCTGCCTCGGTGAGTATGCAGCATGGTCTGCCTCAGGTGAATTCACCCAAGCATTACCATATGTTCTGCCATGATGAGCCTGGCACCTAGGGCGCCAGGAAAGATGCCTTTTATGAGCCTGGCGCCAAGGTCCAAAGAGCCCCTATAGGGGTTTGCTGGGTCCTGCTTGGTGAGTATGAAGTCTGCTTCCGGGGACACTCGGCCTGACCTGGCTCCTCGGGAGCAGGCATCATAACAGCCTGCGGCACAATGACAGGTGACGTGGAGTGCCGTGGCAATGATACAGATTCTGTTATTGGCTCTGGTGTGGTTACAAGATCTGATGGGTGCCAAAGGGGCACACGCTCCATTTTTGCAGCTGTTTGCAATGCTGATTCTGTGTCGTTCAACAATGATGTTGTTTCTGCTGGACAGCGTTGGGGCACTTTTCACCCTTTCCCCTTTTTGGCAGTCTCTTCAGGCTCTGTTTCGAGTTTCACTTCTTGCTAGGGTTTCGTTTTGAGTTTCACTTCTCGCTCAGGCTGATGCTGTGGCAGTCGACTGGCAGTAGTTTCTTTTGCTTCCAAGACCGTTTCCTTTCTCTGGTCGTCGGAAGTTGTCTGCAGTCCTGGGAATCTTTTGGCATGTGTCGCATGGATCCATGCCTTGCGACCGTCCACTCGAATGGCCGCCTGTGTCGCCAAAAGTACTTGGTAGGGGCCGTGCTAATGACGTCTTCCTTTGAAAGTTTTTAATCAGGACCCAGCTTCCAGGCTCCAGTGCGTGCCCGGTCCGGTGTATCGCACTGGTAACGCCTCCTGTACCTGCTGATGAATCAAACGCAACTTCTGCATTAAAAGGCCACAGTACGTGCTTAACACAGGATGCTCAACCTCACATAATCTTTTGAGCTGCGGTGCACACCATACATTTGCCGGTCTCCCCATGATAATTTCATAGGGAGAGAGCCCAGTTTTAGCCTGTACAGATGTGCGCATGCATAAAAGTGCTAGAGGTAATGCATCTGCCCAAATCAACTTGCTTCCGGCACATATTTCTGCCATCTTGGCTTTTAGGATGCCGTTATGTCTCTCAACAAGTCCGGTGGAACTCAGATGCCTGGAGCTGTGGAATCGCTTGTCAATCTGCAGACCTGCACAGATCTGTAGTACTACTGCGCCCACAAAGTGTGGGCCGTTATCTGACCACAGGACACGGGGCAACCCGAACCGGGAGAAATACTCCTTCAACATTACTTTTGCCGTTGACATGGCAGTACAGTCTTTTAAAGGATATGCCTCCACTCACTTGCTAAATGCACAAATCACCACTAACACATATTTGTAGTTCTGGCACCTTTCCATTTCTATGAAATCAAAATGGATCACCTTGAATGGCATAGAGGGTGTGCCAAAACTACCTACTGGAGTCACGGTTCCCTTCCCTACATTGTGTTGCAGGCACGTAATACAATTCTGCACTAGCCTTTCTGCATTCTTTTTTATGTGCTCATTTTTCCATACTGTGGATAAATGCTGTACCATCTTCTTCGCGCAAATGTGGGTAGGGCTATGCTTCATTGTAACCATTGCGGTTATGTAACAATTTGGCAACATCCAATTCTTGGTCTCTTTGTTCACCCAACATCCTTCCAAATCTAACTCAGCAGAGCCCTCAGCCCACCCCTGAATCTCTTCGGTCGTGGCCTCAGCCTACATTTCTTTGACTGTGGCAACTCCATTCTCTATCATACAAGGTACTTCCTCTGTTTGTTCTGTCATCATCTTATTATGTAGGTCAGTGGCAGTTTGTTTCGCAATCCTGTTTGCAAATGCATTTCCTTCTCCTATTTTGCATGTCACCTTTTTATGCGCTTCGCATTTTACTATTGCCAGGCATTTTGGAAACGTGAGTGCAGACAACAACTGCACAATCAAAGGGCCATGCTGAATCCTGGCCCCATGTGATGTCACGAAGACCCTCTCAGCCCAGAGTCGGCCAAAGTTATGAACCAAGCCAAAGGCGTACTGGCTGTCAGTATAAATATTCACATTCAAATTCTCAGAGAGTTCACAAGCTCTAGTCAAGGCTATAATTTCTGCAGCTTGTGCTGAATTATATGGGATTCTTTTACTTTCCACAACCCTTTCTAGAGTAGTGATAGCATACGCGGCAGTTGACGTGCCATCTGGTAATTTGAAACAAGAGCCGTCACAAAACAACTCCCCATCCGGCTCTTTTGGTGGGGTGTCACTCAGATCAACTCTTCCCTTCGTTTCTTCCACGGTGACCATTAAACAATCATGGGGTGGTGATTTGTTGTCACCAATTTCTGCTATGGTCAATGGCATTAATTCTGCAGGATTCAATGCTCTACACCTCATAATTTGAATGTGGGGTACAAACAGGATGAGTTCATATCTTGTTAATCTCGCGGAGGTGAGGTATTGCGTCTGGGTCCTATTTAATAGAACCTCTATAGCATGTGGCACCATCAGAATTAAAGTGTGCCCCAATACCATTCCTTCCGTTTGTTTCACTGATGCAGCAGCCGCTGCAACAGATCGCAAACATCATGGTAGTGCGCGCGCTACAGGGTCCAGCGCAGAAGAATAATAGCCGCATGGCCTATTTCTTCCACCTTGTTCCTGTGTCAAAACCGCCAACGCACATCCTTCACTCTCGCTTATAAACAGTCTAAATATTTTAGCATAATCTGGCTTGCCTAAAACTGACGCAGAACATAAAGCCACTTTCAACTGATCAAACGCTTTCTGACATTCTTCATCCCACTGCAAAGGCATCACTGCATCCTTTTTAGTTAATCTTATCATCGGCTTCACAATCAACGCAAAATTACTGATCCACTGCCGACAATAAGAGACCATGCCTATTACAGCTCTCACTCCTTTTTGAGTTTTTGCAATAGGCATACTAGAAATACTTTCTATGCGTTCTGATGTTAATCTTCTCCCTTCTTTCGAAAGTAGGTAACCCAAATAAGACACCTCCTTTTGATTATACTGGAATTTCTTCAAACTTGCCTTGTGACCATGGGTCGCTCGGTGTGTCAATAGTAATATAGTACTTTCTTTGCAGATCTCTTTTGTGTCAGCAGCTAGTAACAAGTCATCTATGTACTGCAAGAGTGTGCAACCTGTTGGTAGTTCTAGCATATCTAGCTGTTCCTTTAGTGCCCTGCTGTAAATGCTCGGGCTTTCTGTGTATCCTTGTGGAATGCATGTGAATGTGAATGATCGACCTCCTAGAGTGAACGCAAACAGATATCTACTGCTTTTATCCACTGGAATACTAAAGAACGCGTTCTTCAAATCAACTACACTAAAGTATTCTGCAGTGGCCGGTATCATTGTCAGTATTGTTGTGACATCTGGGACCAAAGGGAATTGTGGGTCTACCACTTTGTTCAATGCGCGCAGATCAATTATGAAATGATATGGTACTTCATTGCCTCCTTTCTTGTAAACTGGAAGAATCGGGCTGTTGCACGTGCTACCTGCAATTTCTTCAACCACCCCCAATCTCACCAGGTCAGTAACAATACTCTTTAATCCCTTCTCACCTTCAACAGAAATTTTATACTGGGGAATTTGTGGTAATGTAACACCTTCTTACAAAGTTATTTTTGCTGGCTCTATTTTCAAGCATCCTACATCGTTATCATGCATTGCCCACAGACAGGTTGGTACTCTACTTAGCTCTTCTGGTAACGCTTCTGACATAAATTCCGTCACCGGTGCATCGTGAGGCCAAATCGTGAGGAACACTCCATCTGCCGTACAATGTATAACTGCCCCCAATTTTCTCAACAAATTTAATCCTAGCAAGTTCTCCCCACAATTATCTGTCAGAAGAAATGGACACTGTTCCGTAAATGGTCCTATTGTAATTGGGACAGCTTCAGACACGGGGTTAATTACTGGTGTACCTGCGAACCCTACAGAAACATTCTTTTGCCCCGACAGTGGGATCTCTGGAACCAAGTGGTGGTCTATCGAACACTTTTGTGCCCCTGTATCTACAAGAAAACGGTGCTCCTTATTCCCGACTCTTATTTCTACGTAGGGTCCTCTCTGATTCACAGGAATAGACACTGGGTCCGACTCCTGCCGTGGGCTGTCCTATTGCAAAAATAACACATCGTCCGATGTGTAGTCACCGCTGCTGCTATAATACGTGTTTGGCTGTGTATCAAAAATATTCCCATTTCCCCCTCGGTGTCCTCCACTCTGATCACTTCTCTGTTGGCCCTGCCCGCCCTGATTTTGGTTCCGAACACTTTGGTTCAATGCCTGGTTCTGTTGAGCTTGGGTTTGAGCATGGGATTGGTTTCGATTAACTCCATCGGTAAATCCCTGCTGCTGCTGCATGCTATTTCTGCTTGGGCCATTTGACCCCTGATTTCCTCTATGAGGCTTCTCTGGCCAAACCCACCTCTATTCTGTAGGTGCGGGAATTGCGCTCACCAGTGTCCTTCCTCTTTACAGTACGCACATTGATTTAATCCCAATGACACCCCGTGCATATTATTCAAATTTCCCCTGCCTTGTGCATTTCCTCTACCTCTATTGTATCCAATTACCTTCTGCAGTAACACCCTCGTTTTTAAATTTACTCTATCCTTCATCTCTCTTTCTTTCGCCACATTTACCCTGTTCTCGTAATATTGGGCTATGTGTAATATCTCACTCACCGGTTTTGCTGCCCAGGCACTTTCCGACGCCATTAACATATCTTGAATTGGTAATATTAGTCCTCTCACATATTTATCAACAAATAGCCTTTTCCCCGACTCTGTGCTCACATCCTGCCCACTGAAGTCTATGAATACTCCTTCAAATCTATTGAAATAATCCGTTACTGGCTCATCCTTGCCCTGTACACATGTAGTTAATTTGTCCCACTGAATCCTTCTTTCTGGAATTATTTTTCTCAATCTCCGCATTATCCGTTCTGGTAGATCTGCCATGTGGGTTCCCGGATTTTCCCCTACTTTTTTAATTTTGTCCTCCAATAGTAACTCCGCCCATGTGGCGCCAAAAGCCTCCACGTCATCTACCGTCCTTATCTGTTTCCATATATCTGATGGCAAAATGACTGGGAAAATCAAATCTATATCACTCATAGTAAGCACTGCTGATCTCAGGGTTGACTCTACTTCCTTGTAGAAACCTGCTGGATTCTTTCTTATATCGGGAATCGTCTGTTTTATAGCATTCACCTCTTGCCTGGAAAAGGGGACATGCACATACTGGGCGGTGAAATGGGCTGGTGTTACCTGCGCTTCTACTGTATCCGTCGCAGGGACCTCTACTTTTGGTACAAACGTGGGCGGAACCTCTTTCATTGGAAATGCCCCACTCACGATCCCTCCCCCTTCTCTTAGGTTCAATAGTATTCCTAAGTCCAATGATAGGCCTGTTTCTCCTGTACTTCACTCGAATGCTCTCTTGTATATCGCTAGTATCTCAGGTGGGCTAGCCTTATTGTTTTTTATATCTTTGTCTATTAAATGTTCAGCCATCGATTGCAGTGCCTTTCTTTTCATTGGCATGGAATATTTGTCAAATATGTCATGTTTGACCATTGTTGGGATACTAAGATTCGACATCCACTTTATCGCTTCCCGTATACATACTTTCAGCTTGTCGCCCCTCTGTACAGATGACATTGAATGTCTCCACTGTATGTATGGTTCTACCGTCCCTCTCCCATCTCTTCTAATATCCCAACCCCTGTGCCCAGGTGCAGCAAACACTTCAGCATAATCATTATCCAACTAATTTTTAAGATCAAAAAGTCCATTCACATGTTCCTTTACTTCTTCATCTTTTATTGTACAACATGCTAATTGGTTCAAATCTAGCAATCGTTGTGGCGGTAATTTCCCAAGTAACTTTTTCCATTCTCCCACCAAAAATTCCCCCATGTATTCCAATACTACCTGTCTCTCGTTGCTTCTTCGGTACCCATATAATGAGGCCAATGCTGCCGTCCCATCATTTCCTTCTATGTACATTTCTACCTCTTGCTGTAATTCAACCTTTCTTTCTTTGCTGATCGCGCTGCGAGTTACCCGTCCAAATCCTGTTCCTTCAGCCCCGCCTCTCGCCTCCTCGGTCTCAATTTCGAATTCCAGAGGGGCGGATGGTGCTGAATCTGTCTCTGGAGCGGGAGGTGCGGATGGGACAAGTGACACAGGTGGCATCTGTGAAGGGCCTTGCTGGGTGCTGGGAAATTGCGCGTGTGCGGTCTGCGCTTGTGGGAGGGCTCGAGCTGTGGGTGGGGCGTGGGTTCATGCTTGCGTGAGGGGAAGTGCTTGGGCTGTGGGAGGGGGTATGAGAGCTACTGGTTGGGCCTGCGCAGTCACTACTGGCGTGTTTGGTTTCTATCCTGGTTTTGGGCCTCGACCCGTATGGGTTAACAAATGTTCCATTAATTCATCTGCTATGTGTAGTTCCTGCTGCGGGTATATTCCTTCTATGTTCATTTGCTCACGTCTCCCTTCCCGTATTAGACTTGCCGTCCACTCCTCCTCCTCCTTTTCTTCTGCTACCTCAAGCTTCGATCTGTGCCTACACGCATGCTTCTCTCTACTCCTAAGTCGGAGCATTGCTTCCCTCCTCCAATCTTTGATAGTCTCAAAAGCTGCGGGTCGCGCTTTTTTCCTTATCAACACCCTTTCTAGGTTATCTATCCTCGCAATCTCAAAGCTGCCATTAATCGGCCACTGATGGTCCTGATGGTTTTGCATACATGTCATAAGCCGGCGTTCCCCCAGGCGGTGCACTTTGGCCATTTTCCAAGGACTGTCTAACGCAGCGGAAAAGCCCCGCTAAAGTGGACGGTACTCCAGGCATGTTTTTAACCTTCCCCTTGGTTAACCAACCATACTCTGGATGTTTGAATTTGCAAAATCAACACTCTACCAATAATCAGGGTTTCGTTTGAATCGGGGAATGACTTACCTGATAAAACAAGTCGCCTGTGTCCTGACGCAACCCCTCCCAACGTCGTGTCTGCGCTTCTCTGGCTTCTGCCTCGTTTCGGGACCCTCGTCTCCTTTGCCCTCTGGCCCGGTACATCGATCAGGGATCAGATGTGTGCAGATCTGCGAAGGAATCTCTCCTCACTTCTACAGGGCGCCCCGTACACCTCTTGATCCCGCCTCGATCGTCCCGTCCTCAACGTTCTTCCGTCTCTACTCCGTTACAACGTCTACGAAGGGGCAAGTGGGGGAGGGTCCCTGTTCGGGCGCCATCTTGAAAGGGGCGCTTAGGGGTCCCTCGCGATATGGAAACAAGGCAATAACCATACACGAAAGGATGCGCCAGATACAAGGTTAAAATTCCCAATGCTAGGGTTTATTGCAAGCAAAATAGTCCCAATTGGCCAACTATGGTCTCACGCCCCGCAAAGTGTATTCTCTAGACCTCGAGGGATGCAAGAGAGCGAATTACGTACATCAGTTACATATATACAAAATGCATAACATTCAATCAGCTATGACATGTTTAACACCCTCCTTTTATTGAGTTTCTTTGAACTCGGGATGATGATGGACATTTACGACGAGTATGACAATTATGACACTTTCGATGTCTATTCTAGTAACAATGTGCAATTTAGAAAGTGCGGAGGCATCTTCTAGTTGTTGAACAGAACACGGTGCTTCTGTTCTTGGAAGCAAGCTGCACACGGGGGAAGAGTCACATTCCAAGCTTTGCTATCTATGAGGTGCTATTCGTGTCCTGGGAGCCGACACGCTCTAAAGGGTTTTGTGAAGGGGGGCCGTAAGAAGAGCATAATTCAAGCCTTTAGCTGCTTTATTCTAACATATTCTACCACAGTACGAGACTGGCTGGCAGCTGTGAAATGATTAAATGCCCTGCAGCTCTCCCTCAAGGCTACAGAGAGGGAGCGTGGGCATTCCTTTCTGGGCTGCTCATGAGGAGTTTCAACAAACTCCTCAGTCCCGCGGCCTTGCCCTTTCATATTCAGACAACAATGTTAACAGTTGAGCAGAGTAAGCAGAATTCGCAAGAATTGCAAGCTGCAAAGCAGTTTAGACAGAAAACAATGAGCAATGGTTAACAAGCAAAATGGCGATTCTTGCTATGTTTAAAATGGCCGCTTGTTGGTCAAGCATAGCAGTCTGTATTTCTATAATTCTGTGCATAAGACGGTTGGCCTTTGGCCATCAAGATACGTCTATCATCCAAATGAAGGGTATTCACTTTTCCAGATTGACAAACCCTCCTTTTGGCCGTATGCCAAGCGTCTTATTCATTCATTGTATCCTCCTCTGATGAGGATAAGTCTGGGGTATCTATGTCTGAACCTTTCATGCTATCATAAGCATCATCTTCATCATTAATGTCTATAGCCATGAATTGTTTTACTGTTTTTGTTTCATCAGTGTCTTTGTTATTTTGGCCATGCGTTTGTTTTCCTCTCGACACCATGTGCATACATCCCTTAGTACATCCCTAAGTTATCTCAGTGCAAACTATTGGTAGGCATTGTATGCAACAGCAACATGTTATGAATATACCAAGTACCACCACCAGTATCGAAATTAGCTTCCATCCCCAGGACCGCAATAGTCCCCAAAACCATGATCATATCCCCCAACCCACTTCTTCAGTAGAGAGTGTGGAACTTAGGACATGTAATACCCAGATTGCTTTAAATATCGTAGGGGAGTAATCATCTATAAACACACAGCATGCAGTTTTTACGAGTTTGCAAACTCCCCCACGATCAACTAATATTATTTCAAGAGCCATTCTGTTTTGTAGTGCCATTAGCCTAATTCCTTTTTCTTCCAACGTCATGTTGTATAAGATATCCGTTGTTGTATATATTGTATTTTTTAGTATTCTGGAGAGTTTCCTTATGTTATAGGAGTTTTCTATTTGGGCCAAGAAAGGTATAAAAGATTTGGCTGCATCTAATGCTATCATTCCGTCCTCGCTACTCCTTCGGGTTCTACCTTTTAACCGCCTGGCTACTTCTGCTGTTTTTAAGAGGAACACTCCCGGAAACAGTAGACCCAGGTAACACGTACCTCCCCAGTTTCTAGGTAACCATGGATATGCGCTTTCCCCACATATGAAATAGACAGGGTCTCCTACGTATACTGGTTCAACTTCATATTTTAGGACCACTGTAGAAAGGACTGCACTGAATAGCCAAATGTTTGGTGTTGTAAGCAGCCTCAGCTGTGTCCAGATAATCTTCCCAATCAGACTGAAATGCATTGGTGTAACAGCGCAAATAGGCCTCAAATGTTCGCCTGAGGGTGATAATCGGAACTAAGGTGGTAACACAGGGCTGTCCAAAAGCATGAGACAAATTGCTGTCCTCTGTCCAAGATTATCTTCTGCAGGAGCCCGTGTAGGCAATAGATATCCTGCAAGAAGGCATAGGCAGTTTAATAAGCACTCTGCACGGACACAAAGGGAACAAAACGTGCCAATTCACTGAAGCAATGACAACCAATAAGCACAGGTAGCCCCATCAGGGAGGAAGATCCACAATGTAATCCATTGCTATCGCATGCCATGGATAAGGAGGTATTTCCAGTTAATTTAAGAGACCCAAAGGCTTCCTGCATGGCACCTTCATAATGGTGCATATCCTTAACATGCCCTTTAAACACAGGCCACCAAAACTGTCAGGCTATCAGATTCAATGTAGCCTTTTGCCGTGATGCTCGGCAACGGGGGAATCATGGAACCCCTGAAGTATGGCGTTCTGCAGTTTTGTGGTGGGTACAAGTGCTTTATCCAATCCATCTTTGAGTTGGAAATCGTATGATGACAATAAGCCAAGGCCAGTGGGGTCCATCTGTTGTTCCTGGCATACAGGATCCAGAAATGAGCACACCACTAACAAGAAATGTTTATCAGGCAGGATCTCGGTATCATTAGCAAAAGAGCTCTCCATGGTTCATGACAAGGCATCAGGCTTCAGATTCTGTATGCCAGGTATGTAAGTAATATTAAATTATAATTCTGTAAGGAAGTGCGCACAATGGGCCTGACAATGATTGGGCAAGTCAAACTACGGAAGTGTTGTACATTTCTATGGTCAGTCCAGCCATACTGTAACGGGGTGTCTAACCCCCACCCAAAAAGATGATTTCTCCACTCAACAAAGCTTTCCTTAATGGCCAACATTTCCTTCTTGATTATGGTATAGTTCCTTTTGCTGGGCGTCAATTGTCGAGAAAAGTATGCCACTGGATGTTCAATGCATATTGCTTCATTCCATTGCAGTAAAGCAGATCCAATGGCAGAAGCAGAAGGGTCAGTTTCGACAATGAAGCGGGATCTGTCCTCTGGATGCTGCAGAATGGGGCCTTTATGAATTAGTTCTTTAGGCTTTGAAACGCACGCTTAGCCTTATCGTCCCAGAAAAAACTCAATTTATCTTGAGCAGACAAGTGATGTCAGCAGTTTGTTGAGTGAAATCCGAAATGAAACAGTGGTAAAAATGGACAAACCCTAGGAATGGCTAAACAGACTTCACATCACTACGACTTGGATATTCCTTAATTGCTTGTATTTTCTTGGTATTCATATGAATACCATTCTCACTGATCATATAACCAAGAAACTTGATACTAAACTGGTGGAGAGCACATTTTTCTTCTTCAGCGTACAGATGGTGTTCAAGGAGTCTCCTGAGTACTTCTGATACATGGGAACAGTGTTCTTCCAGGGATGCAGAAAATACCAAGATGTCATCCAGATACACCCAGGTGGTGCTACCCAGCAAGTCAGAAAATATGGAATCCATGAAGCGCCGGAAACCCGTGGGAGCATTGCAAATCCTGAAGGGTATCACCTGGTATTCAAAAGGCCCTAACAGGGTTTTAAAAGCAGCTTTCCACTCAGATCCTTGTTTAATCCGGACCAGATTGGTAGGCATTTCGCAAGTCAATTTTGGTAAATATGGTGGCATGACAAAGAGACTCCAGAATATCCCTTATCAACGGTAAGGGGTACCGATCCTTGATGATAATTTATTTATTTATATAGCGCACCAAACCCGTAGGCATCAGGGCGCTGTTACAGGTATTCATAGTTTACAGTAGGAGCAGTACATCGCAGCGTCAAGGACACAATACACAGTTCAGTTACAGAATAACAAGTTAGTCATTCCTGCCGACATGCTGATAATTAGTTGTCTAGTGAGAATGAAAGGGGCCCTTAGGGGTCCCTCGCGATATGGAAACAAGGCAATAACAATACACGAAAGGATGCGCCAGACACGAGGTTAAAATTCCCAATGCTAGGGTTTATTGCAAGCAAAATAGTCCCAATAGGCCAACTATGGTCTCACGCCCCGCGACGTGTATTCTCTAGACCTCGGGGGACGCAAGAGAGTGAATTACGTACATCAGTTACATATATGCAAAATGCATATCATACAATCAGCTATGATATGTTTAACACCCTCCTTTTATTGAGTTTCTTTGAACTCGGGATGATGATGGACATTTCCGACGAGTATGACAATTATGACACTTTCGATGTCTATTCTAGTAACAATGTGCAATTTAGAAAGTGCGGAGGCATCTTCTAGTTGTTGAACAGAACACGGTGCTTCTGTTCTTGGAAGCAAGCTGCACACGGGGGAAGAGTCACATTCCAAGCTTTGCTATCTATGAGGTGCTATTCGTGTCCAGGGAGCCGACACGCTCTAAAGGGTTTTGTGAAGGGGGGCCGTAAGAAGAGCATAATTGAAGCCTTTAGCTGCTTTATTCTAACATATTCTACCACAGTACGAGACTGGCTGGCAGCTGTGAAAGGATTAAATGCCCTGCAGCTCTCCCTCAAGGCTACAGAGAGGGAGCGTGGGCATTCCTTTCTGGGCTGCTCATGAGGAGTTTCAACAAACTCCTCAGTCCCGCAGCCTTGCCCTTTCATATTCAGACAACAATGTTAACATTTGAGCAGAGTAAGCAGAATTGCAAGCTGCAAAGCAGTTTAGACAGAAAGCAATGAGCAATGGTTAACAAGCAAAATGGTGATTCTCGCTACGTTTAAAATGGCCGCTTGTTGGTCAAGCATAGCAGTCTGTATTTCTATAATTCTGTGCATAAGACGGTTGGCCTTCGGCCATCAAGATACGTCTATCATCCAAATGAAGGGTATTCACTTTTCCAGATTGACAAGAACAGTCATTCAACAGTCGATAGTCCACACAGGGATGTACATTTCCTTCTTTCTTTGGAACAATAAGCAGGGGTGCTCCAGCGGGAGAATGAGAGTGTGCAATAAACCCTTCATCAAGACAATCCCAGAGATATTGGGAAGTTCCTCCTTTTCAGGCAGTAAACGAATATATCCAACATGGGCAATGGGCCGATCTGGTTGTAGTCATATTGTTCTGTCAAAGGGTCAGTGAGGCAAGAGTGGTATGTCCTCAGTATTGGAAAAGATCTTGCAGAAATATGCATATTCCTCAGGAACACTCACAAAACAATTCAGACAAGCTGCAGAAGTCATAGAATCAAGAGTGAAGAAAATGGATGTGGAGCACAAAGACTGACAACAGGTTCTAGTACACCAATCAGATCCGTATACCATGGTCTGTGTGGCCCAGTTGATATTAGGATTGTGGTGTATTAACCAGGGTAGTCGCAGAACAAACGAAATCTCGGAGAATGGATGACATCAAAAGCTATCAATTTCTCATGTTGATTGATGCTCAATTACACTGTTTCTATCTCCATGGTGATAGGACCTGAGACCAGACGGGTGCCATTGATTCCTTCAATCAGAGCCTTTTGCATCTTGGCTCGTACTGGAAGCATGTTACATCATACAAATACCTTGTCACAATCATTTCGGGAGGCCCCAGAATCCACCAGTGTGGTCATGGCTCAGTCTTCTTGTTTTAACCTGTACTACGAACAATGGACGTGGGGGCATAGTTTGTTGGATTGCCAAAAAAGGCTCTGAGGTGTTTCCTCAGGATTTGCGGTTTCCCTCCTGTCAGACAACAAGCCTGTTAGTTTCTCCCCAGCTAAGAGGACCGAACTGGGCATCCGCTTATGAAATGGCCACTATTGCCACAATGGAGGTAGTGCCTGTTGGTCCTGCAACGTTTCTGTTCTGCTTCAGACAAAGGGCCTCAGATAGTGCCCAGTTTCATGGGCTCTACATCAGAGGTACTGGTTGGTGTAGTTCCAGGCATGAACGTTGGGGGATGGAAAGATCCAGGCACCATCATGATGTCACCTCTCTGACAGCCAGTAATCGATCTTTATGACAAGGTCAACCAGTGCTTGCAATGTCTCTGGGTCTGGTACGTAAACCAACTCATTCTTGTTTTCTTTCCTCAGGCCACGTTTAAACAACGTCTTTTGTATGTTTTCCGGCCAATGTGTCTCAGCAGCTAATTGTCGGAATCGGCTTACGTAGAAGATGATGTCCTGTGACCCTTGTTTAATATCTAGTAAACGGTTCTGGCAGGCCTTTGTCAGGTTTTGTGATTGAAAAACCTCCAGAAATACCTTTTCAAAATCTGCTAAATTATCAAGTATCGGAATACCCGCCACCACATATGGTGCAGCCCAGGCCAGCGCATTCCCAGTAAGGCTGTTCAACAGAAAGCCAATCTTTGCCTTTTCACTGTAATTATTGATAGGTCTAAACATGAATTGTATTCTGCAGTGGTTGCAGAGTTCTGTCAGAGAGTGTGGGATTCCATCATACTGCATCGTGCCAGATTGTGGTATGATGCATTCAGCAATGGGGGCTGCAGCATGTTGCACCAAGGCATCCCTCAAGTTCTGATTTTCTTGCATCAGAGTGACAACCTCAGTATGGCAAGCTATCAATTCATCTATAAACTCCTGTATGGCCTCCATGTCAAAGCATATTCAGTGGGTAGGAATATCAATCTGTAAAGCACAATGGAGTGCTGGCAACTCGTGTCTGATATCCGGTTTGAGCAAAGTACATGCTCGCCAGGTTGCCACGTATCTATGGGGCTGTTGATAGTCCGATCAGGAAGACAGCATGGGTTCCACAACAGTAAATGCAACACTTAGGGGATTCCATATGAGTCTCCCTGCACCGTGTAAGGCGTGCCCCGGGAGTTGACGGTGCACGGGCAGCGCAGAGCGCTGAGCCTGAGGCACCGGAAGGTTATGGGAAGAAAGACTGAAGAAGCCACAGAAAGGAAATGGCTCCAAGGTAGTCAAGCAAAGTAAAGCGAGAACAGCAGTGAAACAGATCAAGCAGCTCAGGAGGTAGGTAATCAAGCAAAGACAAATAGGGAATTAAGCATTGGCAGAGAAATTAGGGATAACTCTAGACTGGTGATGGAGCAAAGGGGAAGAAACACAACAAAGGCATTGAGACTCACAGTGCTGGGTCTCAATGAGGCTTTTATAACTATGGGGCCATTTGGCCATTGTTTGTCAAGCAACGCCTCAATGCTCCCATGTGCGCAGGTGCCAAACGGGGGACACTACAGTAGCACACATGTGGAAGATGGCAGCACCCTGCCGCAGATATCCTTGGTGACCGGAGAGACGCATTGAAGCACGCAAATGGACCCCGCAATAGCGGCACCATCGAGTGTAGATCCTCCAGGCTCCCCCCATTGCCCACTGGGGATGCCAGACTCCCGCAATAAGTGTCAGCGTGCCCCAGTGCGTAACAGTGGCTTTTCCAAGTGTGGAAGTAATCCTTTAGGTTACAACAAAGTGAATGGGTACTATTGTGCTTTTCCCTTGCTCTGGGCTGAACATGGATAGCTCTGTAGTGACTGATGTTATCTTTTTTGCAAACCCATACTATTCATTATCCATATTAATGTTTCTTGGTATGGGCAATATTGATGATTGGGTTGCCTTACTGACTTTTGTGAGCAACTTGTTAGGTGGAGCCTTGACCATTGAACAAACTGTAGCAGACAATCAGATGTCAAAGCAAGTGGGATCTAACAGAAACTTCACTCCACTACTTTTAGTTCCTAATGTTTATAATTCAACTACTTTTAATAAGTATTTTTAAAGGTACCTAAAGTGATCATTTTTTTAAGGTAAAGCATACCTCTTTCTTTTACTCGATAGACTCTTTTAAGTTAGTGACTTCACTTGGGTTGTTGCTAAACTGCTATGCAGGAGAAGACAGTTCAGGTAAGTCCTTTCTAAGTGCTTATTCTAACTTCTAAGTGGGAGTGAAGGGACTGCAAGAGGAGCTTTCTTTGCATCAAAGCATATTTTGCGACATATTTTATAGGGTGAATAAGCACCTATATGCTTGTATTTTGTTCTTCAAAAAAGACTTAGCATAGCCTTGAAGGACAGAAATATATCTTATTTCTTGGCTTTCAGCATCCATTGTTATAACTGTGTGTCTCTTTTCCCTTGTTTGCTGTCTCAAAAGCATATACATGTATTTTTCACATAAACACTACTCTTGGACCACGTTTGGGTCATTGTCAGCATCTCAAGCAGCATCTCCTACAGCCTGTAGTGAGGAAGAGTGGGGCAGACTTGACAAAACGATAAGGCTACACTGAAAGGTTGAGACTTCCCCTTCTCCCCTTGAATTTAGTTTGGGAAAATATAGAGGTCACTGTACAGCAGTATTTGTTTACACTTGCACTTGTTTCATCTGAAATAGTGGGAAGTTGTTGTACAATAAAATGAAATGCCATATCATTGTTACCAATAAAGGGAAAATCCCAAAACATCACACCCTTCCCCTATTTACAGAATTTGCTGGAAGAAAACTTTCCAAATCCCTTAGCTCTATTACAGCTAAACTGAAATCGGTTTTGACTGACAAAAACAATATGACAATCCAAGAGGATGCCTTTCACTTGACAATCCGCCCCTATACGTGGCCATCTTCCATCCTTTCAGCCAACCCCTTAACATATGTGTTGCTCCATGCTCATGCGCCCACTCGCACGAGGTTCACAGCTTCACTACTTACTTTTTAACACTTCTACCTCTGTGGAATATAGTTTAGAGGGGCATAAAGGTATGACGCAGTTTATACAGTCTGGTGCAAAAAGCCCAAAGAACATAGGCCATCTGAACCTAATGTGAGGGAGATCAATAATGACCTGTTTGGGTAATAGTTAAAGGGCCACCTATTGATCCAAAAGTCAGCTATACATAGCACTGAGAAGCCAAAATGCTATGTGAATCCAAGAATATGTTTTACATGCTTTTACAGGTGTGGGCTCTCCAAGGACCATATTAGAAGTCCAAGGTGTTTCCTTCAACCTAAATATCAACTCTTACAAGGTCATTACAAGGTTGCTGGTCAGCAGGTGGTAGTACCAGTGGCTCACTGGCAATCTCAGATTACTTTTCCCACTGCCTGATATCCCAGTATTACCAGGATAATACGGGCAGCGGAACTGCAAGTTCCTATCCCGTGGAGTCCGATAGGACTCCATGGGATGGGAACCACTGAAGCACCGGCACTGGTGTTAATCGTGCCAGTGTTTCAGTGAATTATCTGGCAGTAGGGGCCTGAACATTTTAATGATAACTTCTAGGAAATGTATTTGTAATTGATCAAATTCAATAGTGAATTTTGTCTTTGGATGGTATCCATTTAAACAATTGAAGAAATAGAACAAAGATTCCTGATTGTTTGTCTGGATAAAGATGATATCATCTATATATCTGAACCAATGTGTGATCTGTGGTCTGTATGGGTTCCTATCTGTGAGGACAAATTCATCTTCAAATGCTGCCATATACAGTATTGTTTAGTGGGGAGCAAATGCCGCCCCCATGGCTATCCCACGGATTTGTGAGTAAAATTGATTTGCATATTGAAAGACATTCTTCCTAAGTGCTATATTCATCAAATCTGTGATGAATTCAGCCAAGATCCATTGCTGTGTTTCCCCATGTGTTAAGAAACCTTGAATTTTGTCAATCGCCTCATCTTGAGGAATATTAGTATAAAGTGCTTTGATATCCATTGTCACTGAAAAGTTGCACTCTTTTTTTCTCTTAACGATCATTTGGATAGAAAGTGTAAAAAGTTGTCCTTATTCAACTATATGCTCTTTACTAAAGGAAAACGCTGCACTCAGGATGAAACCTCAGTCCCCCAAAGAGTTTTATGGTGGCCATTGTGTCCTTTATGTATGTCATTGTATTGTTGCTGATGGGTTGCAAGAAAATATCTACACATGTACACAGTGGTTCCAGGAACGAGCCACAACCCGACATTATGGGTCTTCCCCGTTAAGAATAATTCCAGCGGACAAGAGGACAGAGGCCTTTTTTAGGCAGAGGCTTCCCTCAAGGCCTCTCAGGCGATTATTGCAACCCATAGTTCCCATCTTTGGGAGGCAGGAGACGACAGAGGCCCCCACAGGACAATGTACAACCAATGAGGAGAAGACAACTGCAACTATATGAGAATGAGCAAGACAGTGAACTTGCAGTGTTCAATCTTTCAGGAGTAACCCTATTGCCAGCACAAATACAACTCCTAGTGAAAGGGCTTTCATTCGTCCCAACAAATCAAACAGACTAGTTCACCTCGGGAGTGGACCTCACAAACCTATTTAAGAAACTAAGGCTCACATTTTTCTTTAGGGAACAAGACTGAAGGGATGTGAGCGTATGGCCTTTGGAACGTGCATTTGTAATGGAAGGGATTACACCAGATTAATTCTGAGTACAAATAACCAGAAAAACTCAAGAAGTTGGCAAGTTACTGATTTATTAACGATTATCTAAAACAGGGAGGTTACAACGAACATCATCGGTCGTACGCTCAATCTCTCAATGATTTCCACAGAAAATACACTTCATATGCTCCATTATGCATCAGAGTGACGTCATACTATTTGGCAATAGTGAAAAACCTATCAACGGTCAGGATTGGTTAAGGGAAACATCTAGATATACAATCATATAGGAGCTAGGATTGTTATTGGCTGTCCTTTATCAGGTCGACAACTTATGCCTACCTCTTCAAGCATGTAATTTAAGAAAAAATAGTTACACTTTGTTTCATTGGTCTTCTGAACTACAAGGTCCTTCGTTATATGGACTAATACAATTGGTTGGCACGTTTGTGCCATGTCTGGAACACTTGGTTCATTTAGCAGCACGTAAGCCCAGACCCAGGTGCAGGGAGAAAGGACATGAAGCTACCTCACCACCCAATTAGCTCAACATCTCTCATCACCCATGCCTTCTGCCATGAAATTGTCTTTGTACTTGGACTTGCAGAGTATTCTTGTTCTGGGAATGCACGGGAGTGAGGGCACTCGCTATCGTGTCTGGAACTCCAAGTTCAAACTCTATATCCATCCGTGGCTCACGTGACAAGAGACTGCGATTTAGTCCATTCTGCTGCTTTTAAATGCTTTAAATGAATTAAAACGTGGCTTGCTTTGTGTTCTTTCTTACACCTTAACGTGAGAGTATTCATCCTCCGCACACTGCTTCTTCTTCAGAGTAGATAGCTGACCTCAATATCAAGGATCTTGACTTCAGGCCAGACAGCCTCACCACGCAGCTTAACTAGCCTGTTATTCTGCTGCGACACAGCTTTTCATTTGCCTTTCATGGTTTATGGCTTATTTATTTCATGATACCAATGTCCAGTTTCTATACATTGGCAGCTTTGCCTGCATTCTATTCACTAAACATAGCTAGCTTATACCATGACTTGATCTATCTTGCGTTTCAGCGTCTGTACATTTGTTGAACTTCTGTTTTCTGCAGCACTTTGTTAACGTGTAATCTTCTTCTTTTCCACTTTGATTGTTCACTTGATTCTTTAATTCCTCATTTGTCCTCCAGGATCCATACATCGTCTTTATTCAGTATCTCAGGATTTCGTGCACACTTTCTTATGATGTCATCAGTTAATTTTCTTAGCTCTTTCTTATATTCCTTCAGGTAGTTCCTCCTGTAGGTTATCATCAACTCGAGGGTACATTCGATAAAATTGTCTCAATGGATATCTTCTTCCAAATACTCACTGCGGTATTGGCATGATAGCTGATGTCAGGCAAGGCAGGGTCTCATGTCTCCAATACAAAGGAGGCAGGGGGAGGAGTCTCATGTGCATCTGCTCCTCTACAGATTATAGGGATGACACAGGACTCTGTATTCCATCTACCTTCACCCCAAAAGACAATCAGGTGTCGTAGGATCTATTATTGTTTGTAAGCTGTGGGACTGGAGACCTTAAAAGGCTAAGTGCACAAAGACAACAGGTAAGACACAGCCTATCAAACGTAGAGAGATAAGCACTACCAACACTTGACAGACTAAAGATTGACTATAAAACCTGCAGATAAGGGAGGAGGCACAGTGGTCTTCAATAATGCCAAGTACAACCAAATGGTATTAGAACTATTATAGGATGAAGAAAGTTACCAGACCGTGAGGAGAGATCCCTCACCAGAAATAAAACAAGAGATGCTGGAAACAACTCAACTCGGAGTGGACAGAGGTTGGATAACCAAAGCAGAATTGTAGTACCTTACCCACTCTGAACAAAGAACCCCCACCTTCTATGCCCTCCCTAAAATGCACAAAGATCCAGTCACACCACTGGGGAGACCCATAGTGTCAGGTTGTGGCTCTATTCTGGAACCCCTCTGTAAATGTGTAGATATTTTCTTGCAACCCATCAGCATGAATATGATGACATACATAAAGGACACAATGGCCACCATAAAACTCTCTTAGGGACTGAGGTTTGATCCTGAGTGCAGCTTTTTTGGTCACAATGGATATCAAAGCGCTTTATACTAATATTCCTCAACATGAGGCGATTGACAAAATTCAAGGTTTTTTAACACAAGGGGCAAATCAATTTTACGTATAAATCCATGGGACAGCCATGGGGGCGGTCTTTGCGCCTACTTTAGCAATACTGTATATGGAAGCATTTGAAGGTGAATTTGTCCTCACATATAGTAACCCATACATACCACAGATCACAATTTGGTTCAGATATATAGATGATATCATCTTTATCTGGACAGGCAATCAGGAATCGTTGTTCAATTTCTTCAATTGTCTAAATTGATACCATCCAATGATAAAATTCACTATGGAATTTGATCAATTACAAATACATTTGCTAGACCTCATCATTAAAACGGAGACAGGACAATTGAAATGTTCTTTGTACAAGAAAGAAATGTATCGAAATACTACTCCTCACTCTTCAAGTTTTCATTCGAGATCACTTATGCAGAATCTGCCTTTTAGTCAATTCTTACATCTGCGCCGTAATTGCACCTCTGTAGAAGACTATTATGAACATGCCAACAATTTAAGTACCAATTTGAAAGAGAGAGGGTATTCCAAGAAATTGGTGTCACATGCTTTGAAGAGGTTGAAGAGGGCCAGGTTTGTGCCGAGATAAACCCTATTAGAACCTAAGGAGACACGTGATACAGAGGACAGACTTACATGTGTCACCACATACAACACCAACTCCTTCCATTTCAAACAAATGATAACAAAATATTGCCTGATGGTTAACAGGAGTATGCCGAATACACCATTACCTCTGTTTGCATTTAAATTCTCTCAAAACTTGGAGGATAAATTTGTACACTCTAGATTGAAGCAAACAAGGGCCACTACTTCCAGCTGGGATCTATGCCAATTGAAGGGACATTTCCTGTGCGGCACCTGCAAAGCATGCAGGTACACCACAAAGATGCAATCATTTAAGATAGGGGACAGCATATAGGAAGTTAGGTTCATGTCCAACTGTAAAACATCCAACTTTGTCTATTGCATAGAGTGCCCATGTGGGCTAAGGTATGTGGGACAAACAACAAGAGCAGCGCCCATCAGGATTAACAAGCATAGATCAAGAATCTGTTGTAAGAACATATCAGCTCCCCTTGTTTCGCATTTCTTAGAATACCAACATTCAGTGGATGACCTAAAATGGTGGGTTTTATGCATGGTGCAGTATGTATCAAATACTCAAAGAATCGCTCTGAGCCAAGAGGCACATTTGATACATCATCTGAATATTCTTGAAAAGGACTCAATGAAGAAATGCCAACACACTTTCTCTTAGGGCTCCATACCTGGTGGGCCATTTAAGATCCATAGATAGTAACACACATAGGTCTATTAAGCACCACTGGAAGGCAGCTCATTCATGTTGCCATTAATTGTCAGTTGATCCAAGTAGGAACCGCTATGTGTATCTTTGACCCATATTATGGGCCCTTTGGGAATCCCAAAATCATACTCTTGCAGATATAGATGCCCATAATAGCATCACGCCAATTAGGGCTACACACATGGTGGGCTATACGAGACTCATAGCAAGTTTATTACTGAGGCCCTCTCATTCTTTTTGGAAGCAAGCTGTCTCGTGGTGGCAGTCACCTTCTATATATTCAAGCATGCATTTTCATGCTTACTTGCGATAGAGCCCCCTCTTTATGTGCCTACAGCGCAATCCAGTCTCGTTCTTGGCTGATCCTATGTCAAGTGTTCATGGGTATCAGAATGGAGGCCATCGCAACTTGGATAATATTTTTAGATAAGACCGCTATTCATATCTCATTCAACTACAATCAGCTATCTAAATCCCCACAGCCAATCATGTGACTTACAACATATACTACATCTGTAGCCACATACTCTAAGATGGTGTTCTAGTTGTTAGAACTCGAGGGCCAATTTAATTGGTCATTGCGTAGCCTCGCGTTTTTAAGGATACAAGCTCACATGGCTCTGTCAGCTTGTGGTTTCCCTAAGGCATGCTAACAGATTTTGCTCAGCTCCATTTTTCCACATCGGGTAAGTCCGCCATGGAGATATAATAGCAGTCTAATCAAAACTTAGACAGAGGCTTGCTGGGTTTGATTTTAAGAACAGTTGCCTCTTCATTCACAGATGTCCATTCCCACGAGAGCACTCTATTTCAGTACACGAGCATGCGTGCCGCTAGTTAACTTGATGCGCCCTACATATACACACGCCAGCTGCAAAGACCTCCTATGGGTAAGAGCATGGGGCTTCCATGTTTAACCTCTAGATGTGCCGCACAAGCACACAGGCCCTGATGCCTTGACTTGTACTTGTTGCCCTATTTGTATTAGGCATTGTAGCAGTTGTCTCCAGCAACATCGTGGAGATCACGCATAAAGAAAATAGGTTGGGATTCTACAGCGAGGGACCCCGCCTGGATCCCATAAAGTAGAGACATCCTAACAGAGGCATTCTTACATAACTTCATGTGTACCACATAGCCATTCATTCCACTTGAACTGATATTTAGCAAGTCCGATCACTAAGATGTTGTTTAACATTTTATCTCTAAGTTGGAGACTGACCAGCCCTAAGGTCACCTGTCCTACACAGATTAACCTTTTGAGAAATGTGCCCACCCTGCAAGATTTATACCCCTTGGAAGGCGCGTCCACCACGACCTGAGAGGGTAAGTCTGCCTTCTAGGGTGATTCCCCACATGACCCCTATAGAACCAAAATACACGAGTTGGGTACAAAGTTCTATTTCTTTTGTCGTGAAGGCAACACCTCAGTGCTCTTTTTCACGTTTTAATTGATATTAATTGCACAACATGGGGATAAATGTATTCATGCTGGTCACATGGTGGTGGGTGGTTTTTATGAGCTTGTTTTTGTCCCTTACAGGATTTTTTACATTGTTTGTTCTTCAGGGGTCGCTTAAACATCCTGTTTTGGTCCTGAGGAAGGCAGCCCTACTTGGTCAACACCACTGAAACGTACAGCCCTATGTGGTCTAATACAAAACACAATATAGTGGCTGCAGATTCCTAGTTAATAGTACTTAACCCTAAGTAGACCCCTGAGCCCATGATTTGATTACTGTGGCAGAAGGTTTAGTGATATACATGCTGTGTTTAGATAGAGAGGGAGGCTGTTTTTCTTAACCTAATTTACTCGTCTTTGGTGAATAGGTCAACACATAAGAATCCTCGCGTATGCTTTCTAACAAGCCATGGGGTGATGCTAATGTTTATTATATGTGTTTTTTCTAGATCTAAGTATGTTCACGTGAAAAACCCTGTTTTATTCTTTTTTTGTACGGCTTTAACAATTTTACTTACACATGTAGAAAAATTAAAATATGTATGTTTATCCTTTTGAATGCATGCATTGATCTTGCGAAAATTGCAGATGAAATCATTCTTGCAGTGTGCAAGCAGACAAATAACTACATGGTTGTAAGTGTGGTTCTTTTGTATGGATACAACTTCCCTGGTTATGGATTTAAACCCAGCAGGAAGTGTTGTTTACTGTAGTGCATATCTATCAATATGGATAAATAGCAAATAATAGGAATTAACTTCCTTTTTTAAATGAGTACCATATCAGGACATCCTTTTCTACTTTACTTTATAACTTCCTGGCCCTCGGTAGAGTAGGGGTGGCCCTCTGGTGGTTAAAAGGTGGCATTACACATGGTATTAGTGCGACTGCCATAGCACCACCATCCAACCTACCAGGGCGGCTAACAGTGCACACGGACGTGGCCACGATTTATACCACTTCACATGCGCAATACCCCCGCGAGGTAAACGATGTCCTGTCAATCAAGGGATAAAGGTTGAGTGGATACTTCGCTAAGCCCTGCCTCCTTTTTAGAATTGTTGAAACAGCCTGTGTGGCTTCCATTCAGTGAATGGTGCACGTGCACCCCTTCCAGATGTGTGCATCTGTAGTCCTGCAGCAGGGATTGGAAACATTGTGCTATGATTTGTTCTTCCGCCTGGTTGAATTTACTCCCAGTTACATGCTGGTAATAAAGGGCTCCCGCATATAAATTAGACTCTGAAGAATGACTTGTTAATATCTGAAGTCCTCGTATTACTCATCTAAATAACCAATTACTTCAGCCGTCACTGCAAATATTTTACAGTTTATTTCCGAAACACTTGGAGTAATTTTATGCATGACTGGTTGACTCATAATATGCAATATATATATATAATGTGCAATTTATATGAATAGTATCTGCTTTGTTTCTTATTGGTTTGCCACACAATTTTATTTTATTGTTTTTACTGTGTGCAGTTCTTCTGGCAATATATACAAAACGATGTGTTAAGAAAGGTATACAAACTTAATAAAAAATATAAATTGATGGTCTATTGCAGAGCTACCTAGAATTAACTTGGTTTGTTGCCATGGGATGAAGATGTTTGGCTTACAATAATCTGCTAGACTTGTATATACCAGAGTGATCAGGCATATTTTAGACAGGATGTTCGTTTTTACAGGGAAACATAAGATTAGCACAAGCATTGGCCAAGCCATTTGTTTGGCTTCAGTGTAGACATCAGATATGTATTTACCAGGCACTGCCATACTGGTACTACCTAGCCATAAATATTGCAACAGCTGACCAATGCTTAGAGTTCCTAGGCAAATAATGGCAATTCTTGGCAAATGACTATACAAGAGACAAAATTGTTGTTTTTTAAAATTCTTGTTTTTTACTAAATGTAAGTGCAAGGAACAGACGTGAGGGCACACACATTATAGCACGCATAAGGTAGCACAAAACAGTCCAAAATCACTCTACCAGCTCACATTTTATTTCCCCACAGATTGGAATTTCATGTTGCTCAATTGTGCTTGTGTTACTATTATTCAATGCAATCGAGTTCACTGTATTCACGTCTTGTATGAAGGAGACCCCCAAAAAATAATTACCTTTGGGTGCAGAAAGATCTCTAAAGTAGATCCATTACTCCGCGGTAGGAGCTTAATGCTCATAATAAGGACAGACGGGCTTATGTTCCATAATACAAAGAGATGTTGGCTGAAAAGCCAGAACTGGCTCAAGGTTGACCTGTTCGAAGCTTTGATTATCGCTTGCCAAGTAGTTCCTCTATAAAAATCAGGTTGAATAACTGTTTGTAGCACAACGGGACTAAACTAATCAAAAAGTATAGATGGTGAATGCAAAAAAGGGGGCTCGGCCATCTGGCGAGCCGAGCAGAAGTGAACTTGCGGAGCTCTGCTTCTCCAATCCCTATTGAATATCTTCGACTCCCAATGTAGGGTCATCTTTATGATGAGATGCTCTGCAGTTGGTCCCCTTGCCCCAGGGGTGAGTGCTGGTGCACCCATCAGGCTGCTGATGTGTGAATGCAGGAGAGTGGATGCATGGCAGCCCCATGGTAGCATGTGTGCTGACACTGTAGCTGGGGGAGAAGATTGCCTGCACCTGTCTGATCAGGAGGTGATGTATATACTAAACTGAGCTCCTGTGATTGATGGAGGAGCTGTCTCTACTCCCCCCATTTCTTTAAATTGGCTCCAGTAAAGTCTTGCAGTGGCAAGCATCCCAATGAGAGGGCAGCCCCCCTCGCTGCAGATTGGAAGAGTGGCGCTTGACCGCCTCTGGATCTGGTTGGAGGAGGTGCCACAGGGCATCAGAGGTTCCATGCCAGTGCACCAGTTACTTCTCCATTTAGTGCAGAACCCCTATGGTGAAGTAAACATTTAGGGCATTTGTAAGAAGGGCTACTAGCCATTTTCAACCAATCTGGCGCAGATGTCAGAATTGCACATGTGTGCTTGGCAAGATGCAGGCAACAGGTGCCTTAATGAAGAACTATGGCTAAAGCCGTCACGGTCCAGACCTCTATGGTCAGACTGGTTAAAGGGCAACTGGGTAAATCTGGGTAGGGGGGCTCGGCTACTTCTTTCATTGACCCGGGAGAGAGATTACCCCTCTCGCCCCATCCCTGTTTGTCCTGGTGCTGCATTGTCGAGTCTGCTTGATCGCTCTTGCCTAACTACTCAAACATCCCTGTGGGAGGAGAGAATGCTCTCTTAAAATCACTGTCTGTACGAATTTTGGAAAGGCCTGTCCTGTAGTTGTTGTAATATTGCAACCTGCACCTGGTCCTGATTAAATCCTGTAATGCACCTTGAGAACTCTCAGTGTGATCCTCTCCCACCATTCCTTCAATGGCAATTGCATCCTTCAGTGTGATGACTGGTTGAACTTACACTGGGCATAAGGTGAACTGGGGATAACCTTCTATTCTAGTTTTTGGCAGTGGGGGGGATGTAATCACCAATGCCAGTGTAGCGTCAAAGGAGCTATCTGACTTTATGGTAGAAGATGATAAGTGTTAAGTTGTCGAAAGGTAGTAAACAAGTTCAGCTGGACTGGTTGGCATGGTCAAACCTTCCGACAGATTAGCTGCACTGAGAGATGAGGTGCACCCTCACGCTAGTCGGGCCCCCTCTGGACATTCTCCAGGTCTTTAAGGAATTGTGGACAACATTAGATCTGAAGGTAGGCATGGTAGACACCGGAGTCTCCCTGATTTGCTATGTTCTTCATCATGTAGCAGAGTTAGTGTCTGCCGCAGAGTCCAGGGTGCTAGACCTTGAAAGCTCAGTCAGGACACTATGGTCTCAGATGGCAGGAGTGCTTTTGCGTATTACGATTCTGGAACATCGCATGGAAAATGTTGCGGTCTGCTCATGCTGCTGTACTATCAGGGTTGTGAGCCAGCTTGAGTGCTAGACAGGACAGGAAATTAGAAAATTGCTATAGGTCGCTAATATGCAGCCATTTTCCTAACGTAAAGGCCTCAGCAGGTCTCAGAATGAGCAAGGCCTCAGAACTCAAAATGCATGTATTATAGAAGCTTGTGCACAGCCCAAGCAGTAGCACACAGCCAGAGCCAAGGTCAGGAACACGGAAGCGAGTAATGGATGAACAGAACGTAGACATGAGATAACGGTTCCCAGGACGGGAAGCAGTGGACTCCATAGTTAATCAATTTTAATAAGAAGCACAAACAACCATTGATGTCTAGGTGCACAAGATCAGCAAGCCAAAGCACTTTATAGAAAGTAACTTTCTAGTGCCACAAGTGGCCAAAAAGAACACAACATGCACGTTAGAATTAACTAAACCCTCAGTGAATATAAGGAAATCCACTCTCAAACACGGTACCCTAACACGTAATCCAGATAGGGAAAACACTGGATATTTATTATGAGCCAAACACAGACAGGACACCTACAGAACTCCCTCAGCATGCAAAGAGACACCTGATAGCGTACAAGGCCAAGTTCGAAGGATAGGGAAGGCCTCATCGCCTCAGGATGATTAGGAGTATTTAAAGGTATGGCAGATTATGGAAGTCTCTTCCCCACTCATGTCTCGCTCATATCATAACGCCATGTCAGGGTGTCCAAGGTTGGTGAACTAGATGCCAACCAATGAGAAGTCCCCTTGTCACACTGCCCACCATAGATAATGTTGACCAATTAGCTCTCCCTAAAATGATGTAGTAGAAGTATTATCAATAGTGGGATGGATTCAGGAGGAGCCATCAGATCGATACCTACCAATAGAGTGACTAACCACTTTCCACCCTATACATGGGTTGAACCATTAACCAATCCCATTTCCCCATAGGTTTTGTAAATTGATAGTCTAATGTGACACAATTTCTGACGTAGTTTTGTAACAAAACATGCTTGCAATCGTAGGAAATACGAGAACTATGAGATTAAATGTTTGTATGCTGTCTCAGCTTGGATTCATTGTTTGAATAAAGCTGGGTTTTGACGTGCACCTGAATCCTCCATCATTGAGTATTATTCTGACTACTTGTGTGATCCTGGGTGCACTTCTACAAGTGGTAGCAGAGGATGGTTCTCTAGATGTTTTCAGACTATAGAGGGCTCCTCACTGCATCCTCTCGGACAGTGAGGGTGGTCTGTGGAGAGCGGACATAATGCGCATTTAAGAAGAGAGGTCATCCCTGCTGGGCGTGGAGGGGAGCAGGCAGCTAGAGGGGACTCCACACCAAAGACCCTCAGAGGATCCGAGGATGTATGAACGGTACACAGTAAAACTGGGGAATTGGGTTTTTTGTGTGTAATTGATTTATGAGAAGTAAAGATGACAAAGGATCGAATACCTTTGACAAAGGTTGTAGAATGCCATGGGGTAAGCCACTTTACAGCGCAGAGATAAAGAGACAGATCCCCTGAATATACGGGAAGGCAGCTGTAACTTGATTTGCGTTAATGTTTGCTGGCGCCGGTCTTGTGTTGTGGGGCAATATAAAATAGCAGAGGTTTTTTTCTTTTGTGTTGGTAGAGGGGTGTTGTGGACCAGGAAAAGGGGTCCGAAGCATGAGCAACGGTTGTGGTTCTGCTCGAGAGAAGTGCTGTGTGTTATAAAAAACTTGATCTCAAAGAGAGATGTGGGTGTGTTAATGTTGGGCGAATTAGTATGGTGCGAGGTTTTGAAAAGGAGTGAAAAGGAAACGAGGTTAGCGAGGGTTGCAGCAGTGTTTATTGATCATTGGTAAATTGTGTTTTATATTGTTAGCATGGCAGACACCCCCATTGTTCATTTATATAAAAAACCTCCCGGATATCAACCCAAAATCCTTAAGTACCACGTTCAGTGATTCAAAGATACGGCTAGCAAGAAGTATATGCCATAGACTCCAGACGGCACTCATTCGAAAACGGTGCTGCAACACATGTACACATATTTACATGTCACACAGAAGGTAAAAAAATTACAAAACAGATTGAGCATACTCTAACAGTGGAAAATGTTTGAAGAAGAGGAGCAAAGTAAAAAATAATGGATTCTTAGTGACCCATCCTCCACTGTACAGGTAATATATCCATTACAAGCCACTGCTGGGTATTCCAACCCCATACATATGCCACCAGCATATAGTGATGAAGACAGTATGAGTGGTGAGAAGGCGAAGAGACATAGACCAGCACTATTATAGGAACAGTTTGATGAGTGGCGCAGGGTGCACGCAAAGTTAACAAGAAGATGAGGATCGCCATAACGTAAAACTACATGCAGGGCGAGAGAACCGAGACCGCTAATTGTGTCTGATAAGTGGATAGGAGGCCAGATCCTATTGAAACTCAGCAGGAAGGGTAATGATGAAGGTAACTAGAAGGTGAGAGAAGATAGTGATAAACAGGAGGCAGAGAAGGAGAAGAGGGTGGAGGAAGTGGATTAAAAGGAAAGATGAAGAGAGGAGAAGGAGAAAGCAGATGAGAGAATGACACAGAAAGGGCAGAGACAGAAAAAAAGAGGACGAAAAGGAGACAGAAGACGAAATAAAGAAAGGGAAAAGGAGAGAAGTTTAGAGAGATGCTGCAACAAAGTTGATGACATCATGAGGAGACACAACTCATTAGACAAGGAGGAAGAAGACATCATAAGAAGAAATAAGGACAGTGTAAACAGGAACAGAAGGGATGGCACCAGTATAAGTTGGGGAACGTATCAGCAAGAGGAAGGCACAGATGTATTGTAAGAAGTGATTAATGGGACATATGGGATAGATCCCCTTAGAGGACTTGATTTTGAGCATAGAGAGGATGAAGAAGAAGAAGAAACACCATCGGAAGACGAAAGTGACGTGGAGAGCAGGGAGGAGCAAGCTATACGAGTCCCATCCACTGGCATGACTGGAGATTTACTGGGTCGAAAGAAAGTTTGCATGGCAGAGGAGCCGAAGAGGATAAAGTATGCAGCTGCACTGTTAGGCAAAACCAGACTGACACAATTTCCTGTATTACAGAACGGTAAAGTACTAGCCCGGTACATACCTTGGCCGCAGACAGATACAAATAATCTGATTTACAAATGACTGTCACTTAAAGCAGGTGCAGGGAAGTGGATTTACGAATTAGAGCAAAGACAACTGGCATGACATTAGCATGACATTAGCTGTGGGAGACAAGAAAAGCTTGTTTGCTGCTACATCAGACAACATTTGGAAATGGGCAGGGTTTCCTGGGGGAACCTCCCAAAATACAAGTCACTTTCTGATTTTTAATAATTGCTGAGCAGATGCCTCGAGGGCATTTCAAATACAAATTCCAGGCACATCAGACATGAGCATGACAATGACACGAAAGTTGGGACCATATGAAGACCTCACTGCCTACATACAAGACATTCAGGAGAAATGGTTTTTAGAAAGAAGGGAAGCTTGGGACAAAAATATAACCATTTTCTATCACATTTTATGTCAGGGACCACAAAGAAATATAGAGACAACTAAATACAATTGTGGGGATTAAGGCAAATTCAATTGACTATTCTCTATCATTGTAGCCTAAAACAAGAGAAGGACAAAAGAAAGGTAGAGGAAAGAAAGATAGAAGAAGCAAAGTTGGTCCGAAATAAACTATCACAATTGGCAGTTTAAAGAGTTGTATTGACAAATAGTGGGGAGAAACACAACGGGCAGTAATAACAACAGATGCAGCCAGGGTCAAATGGAAACTTTGCAGGAAGAGGGGACTATAATTATTACCCACAGGGAAGAGGGTTTGCACCCAGATGGAGAGGGTTTGGACTCCATGCACCACAGACAGGAGAGTTTAATGGAGGACAACCATGATTTGGAGGACCTCCAGCACAGTGCTGGACGTGCATGAAGCTGGGACTCAGTTCACAGGTTTGTAGAAGTAGAGGAAGCATGCAACAAAATTGGCAAACATTTGGCCCAAGAGGTGGTCAACATACCCACCACAATATAGCGCTGCACCACCAGAGTATAACGTCAAAGTTTACATACAGTATCAGAAAACACAAGTGCCACACATGCTGAAAGCAAACCAAGCACTACAATCACAGATGCAACAACCACAACAGGTGGTACACCCTAAAATACAGCAAACACAAGTACAACCACAAGTACTGGAAAATACAGTGATACAATGGGCTGCAAACATATTGCTGCAGGCACCGGTAGCGCACAGGGTAGGGGGTGTGACAGTAGGGGGTGGGAATCCCTGAACTTGTATCCCAAATAGGACAGCTCACAGAGTGACTTGATCTGTCCCATTCTATCAATTACCCCGGATCCCCAAGAGGAACCGAGGGTCGGGGTGACTATAGGCCGACAAGAATTTTTCTTTCTTGGTTGAAACAGGGGCAATGGGAGTGGGAAAGTTCCCATGTCAGGAATATCTATGGATGCACAAGGATCCTCTGGGGCTATGACAACAGTTCCTTTTATAGACAAATGGCCTATAACCATAGGAGAGCACTAGATGGCTATACCATTGTTATACTTACGAAAGAGGCAAGTTAACATATTGGGGAGGGACTTGAAACATAATGATTTCTTTCACTGTGTAGGGGAAAATGTGTTCCACAGATGGCATTCATTATGTGAATGTTCAAGAGTTCATGAGAGCATTTTATGGTCAGAAAGCACAGAGAAGGGTGCCACTAAACCCAGAGGAATTCCTTTATGGAGTACTGATACTAATGGAATGGCTTCCACGAATACAAGACAAATTGTTGAGATTACCCTCCAAATTTTTGTTCAGGCCAGAAATACCCATGGATGTGGAGTAAGGACAAATAATTACAACTGAATTAGAAGCAGCAATAGTTAGAGAAGACAGCGTGATATGAAACAGAGTTGATGGTGCACAAGTGACCTGTTGCACTGTAGTAGCACTTGGTGTCCAGTCATTTGGTCGACTGAAAACTGGTCGAATGACATTTGGTCGACGCAATTTGGTCGAAAACCAAATGGTTGAATTTGTTTTAATTATATATTTATTTTTCAGGTTTCTGTTTTTTAAAAAAAGGGTTTTTTAGGAAAAAAGGGGGTGAAAATAAAAATAAAAATAATTCGACCATTTGGTTTTCGACCAAATTGGTTCGACCATTTGATAAGTCGACCAATTTTTTTTGACCAAATGACTGGTAACCGTAGCACTTGTCTCAATCCACAGATTAACTGACTTCAATGATGAAGACTTGTTTGAAGATGACAACTCAGATGACAAGGTGATTTTTTATATCTGCCTCACATATCATTTGCAAATAGAGCACATAGTGGTTTCTCAATTGATATCATTGGTGAGGAAGGTACCATCCTTTATGCGGGAAGATTTGGCAAAGGTACTGAGTTCATTGTGGGCCAGAAGTCCATATAATTTTGGGTTATTAAAAGGAGTAGGAGCAGGGAGAATAGAATTGAAGAAGAATGTCATTTTATCACGAGTAAAACAGCATCCCATGTCCAAGTAAGCTGACAAGGGAATTTATGAGACTATTGCTGCCTTGGTGCGGCAGGGCATATTAGTGCCTTCGGAATCACCATGTAACACAGCAGTGTACCCCATAAAGAAATGTGAAGGTATCATGTAGTACGACACAGACAACAGAATTAAAGTTCAAATAAAAGATGTTTATTAACTTGAATGTCAGGATGGTTGAAGGCCTACCTTACCCTGTGCTAATGTGGTATTTTCCTACCTGAACAAAACTAAGGAAAGTCTGAGTCAAAGAGTTCAACTTAAAAGTCTGTCCATGTCCAAAACCCATCCTTGCCCTCACAACTACAATTAACCAATGCGTAGGGATGTCACAGTCAAAGTAAACAGTGTTCAACTCAAGGTTCCGAGCTTCTTCCAGCTAACAGCTTACTTTCAGCTCCCCTTCCCCAAGTACAAGAAAATACCATGAAAAAGTCTCAAAAAGTCTCAAAGTGTACCTTTTCTTAGTTCAAGGCAACATAGTTCTGAATCCATCTTTGGGGTTCCTTTACTCAAATTTGAAGTAACACAATCCAAAAGCAAAAGGGGTCTTGAGACTATGCTCTCAAGACAACAAATGTGGTCTTAGAAGCCTAAGGGTTCCATTCCCCAAGACTTCCATTCTGCCACATTTACTTGTTATAGTCTTGCCAAAGAAAAGAGTCTTAACAAAACAGCAGGTCAACGTAACCTTCGTTCTGTCCCACTTCGCCAGCTCGGATGCTGTCGTTTCCTTAGGCTGTTGTTCAGAGTTCTTAAGTTTCACCATGCAGGGCTCTCTGGCCTAGGCGCAGTTGTTAGACCACATGGTCCACCCATCACAGCTCACGCTTCCAGGGCCCCAGGACAGCTTGGAACACACACACAGATTTCCTTGGCACTTGCTCCTGTGCACCAAGTCACCTTCACTTAGCTCTTTTTATTGGCCTGTTGGCTTTGTGGGTATTCTTGCACTTCCGCAGCTTCTTCTTATTAGCCTTGTGGCCTTGCTACCATGTGTTCCACACCGCCTGTCAAGCTGTGGCCTTGTCACACTGCGTTCCATCTCAAAAGGGTCACTGTTTGACTCTTTCCCCTTTTGAATACTCTTGCCTTTGATGTTTGACTTAGATCGTTGTATCACATGTTCTCAATTCAGTTCAGTGTACAGGTGTGCACTTTTATTGTTCTGACTTAAAGTTCTGTTCAGTTCAAGATCCAATGTACACCTTACTTGTTTCAATGTGTAAGTATCACTTTTGTTCAGTATTCAAGGAACATGTATTTGTTCATTATTAAGTTTCTCTGTAGTATTCAATGAACCTTTGATTGTTCAAAGTTATGTTTTTCTTTAGTTCGATATTTAATAAACACATTGTTGTTTCCTTATTGCAGACAGGTATTCCCTTGCATTCTTGTTGGAGTGCCCCAGAGCCTCTCTTTCCTCCTGACACTCACCAGCCTTCTTTGCTTTAGTCCAGATCACCTACCTTGTGCATCTCTTTGTACACCGGCAGCTTCAGTGCCTCAGTCAGCACGCAGGCAGTATCCTCTCTGCTACGGTGTCATGGCAGCTCCTGTTGCCTGCTCAGGGATCTGGAAGCTTCCAGGCATGAGGAAGTCACACAGCCCAGCTACATTGGGTCCCCCACATCCACTGGGTGTCTTGCCGGCTTCCTGGCTTGTGCTGCTCCAGTCCCATCATGGCTACCTCCTCACACGTTTCTCCCCATCTTGCGCTCCTTCTTTCTTTCTCTGTCTGACTGATCTCCATTTATAAACCTGCAGCCCCTTGACAGGCTGCAGGTGTGGCTGTCCAATTAGCCCTGCCTGACCACCATCAGAGGGACGCCTGACCCTCACAACTCTTAGTAGGCATCTTCCTCGTCCCAGTACCAAAGTGTTCAAAAGAGGTAATCTTGTCTTAGTGGTCTCTTCTGTGTCCCAGTACTGTCAGGTTTTACATATTGAAGATTGAGGGGAACTGGCATATAATAACCCATAAAGGTAGGGGAGGGCTAGGTTTATTATCACTAGGAAAAGGGGGATACCATGTCTCACCCAAGGGCATCCAACTTCAAGTCTCAAAGAGCCTCCACCTCGCTTCTCTGCCCCTAGGGTCAGGATCCAAAAGCAATGGCCTTTCCCTGGACACCTGCATAGAGGATCCAAGGGGAGTAGGAGTGAGAATACCCGCAGGTTTCTCACAAAAAGCACAATGGGGTCTTGGAGATTGATACAGGTCTTACGCAATCTGAATAACATTGTTGAGGCTCAGTTACCACTAGCAATGGCGATATTGTTTAATATACCTTCTACAGAACAACATTGTATAGTGATTGATTTGAAGAATGTTTTTTTTCTCAATCCCCTTGCATCCCCTTATGATTCACAGTATTTGACCGTGTTTACTTATCACGGGATAAGATCACAACACAGCCACCTCTCACAGGGGTACTGTGAGTCCCCCAGTGTCTTTAATCGAGTGCTGATTTGCTGCAAATGGACCTTGGGAATGTCATACAATATGCAGTCATACAGTATGCAGATGACTTATTAGTATGTCGTGCAACACAGGAAGAGTGCGGGTAAGACTATGTGAAATTATTGACAGTCTTGGCAGAAAAGGGGTACAAAATGGACAAGGAAAATTGCAATATTGTCAGGAAGTGGTACTGTACATAGGAAAGATAATCTAAAAAAGAAGGGAGTTAAGTGACACCTAAAAGAACAGAGGCAATCTGCAAAATGGGCAGACTAAATAATGAAAAGGAGATGAACAGTTTTGGGTACTCTGCAACTATTGCAGGGGTGGGTCTTTGACTACAGCACTTTGTGAGGCAGCGTTTAGAAGAACTAAAACAAGCACAGAAAGACATTAGGGATAAGGCATGGACAAATGAGATGGTAAATGCATTTGATGAGTTGAAAAAAGCCATCAACACAGCTCTTATGTTAGGGATCCCAGATTATAATGAAGACGTTCTTGTTCTCCCATTCAAATGGAGTTGTGATGATGGCTGCTCCCACACAGAGAAAGTAATTGGGACAAACACCACTGGCATATTACAGTGGGATGTTAGATCCAGTGTTGAGAGGCCATTACCAATGTGAATAAACATTATCTGTAGCAGCCTTTGCAAATGAGAAATCAGTGACTATTATTATGGGCTGTTCTGTTACATTATATGTGTAACATGCTCTTTTTACCATACTTGAGAAACCAAGAGCACATTGACAACCCAGAGAGCATCGGGTTACAAGGTCATAATCTCGAATCCATCGATCAAAATTAGTAGGTGTTGCACAGTGAACGCATCAAGGTTCATAGCAGAACTAGTGGAAGAGGTAGAATATGTACATGACTGCCCTAACTACACTAATTTTTATGATAGAGTGCCAGAAGTGGGTATAATTCTCTTCATTGATGGTTCATCGATAATCGATCAGAGCAGTGGATTACAACATATTGATATATCACTGGTGAAGGCAGTAAACAATGGAAAGTTTGAAAGTTGTGAAAAGTGCAAGATTGTCATCACATTTATCAGCACAAGCTGCAGAGTTGGTAGCCATGAGTTTAGCACATGAGGAGCATGAGGTGGTGACAGTGTACTCTGACTCTGCCTCCTACCTGATGATAACAGTACATTCAAGATTGTCACATTGGACACCCAATAAACTACGGCAGTAAAGAAACACCCGACACAGCAGTAATAAGCTGGTAAGGAGAGGGGAGGACGGGGAACGAGCGCCGGACATTGGGGACAAATTGCAAACAGGGAAGGAAAGAAGCACCCCCCCCACTGTCTGCCTCACTGATTATGGCAGCCCAACTCACGGGCTGAACATCAAGCAAGCAAAAACTGCCGAAGTGGGGTGGGGTTATTGAGGTAAACCCAGGCTGTAATCAACAGACAACTTGTTTTGGGAAATACTCCAATTCGAATTGCCAGAAACGCAGGCGGCAGCCTAAGCGAATGGACTATAACTGAGACACAGGAAGTGCAAAGTGGGACAAAGTGAGTCATACATGCCCTAGACCCGGAAAGATAAGAAAAGGAGGAAACTCCATCCAACCCAAAAGACTGGAAAAGATACCCCCAATTAACAACCACAATCAGATCATAGATTGAAGCAACCCCTATAAGCAAGAAGGAGGGGAAGGCGAGATCCAGTTACTAGAAATTGCACCATTGAGCCATCGCTATAAGGGCGAGATATCCATAGCGGGACCAACAACCCCCCGCAACAAACCCATAGGGTGCTGGGTGCGCGCAAGTCAAGGAAACTGAATGTTAAAACCTGTATAGCATCACGTAAACTACACAGACACCCTGCAGGTACTCAAGAGTGCTGGACAGGGGATAACACACGCAGAAGCTGCCGCCACCTAATGAAATCCACGCTGGGTGTAATTAACAGCAATAAACAACAGTATCGCTCACCCCCCAGTGCACGTGCCAAGCTCCCACAACCTGGAAAGCATGTTGCATGTGGCCCGCTCGACACCCAGGCGTCTCGAGTGGTCCTGTTACAGTAAATAGCTGATAACCCACACCGTAAGCAGGAGCAGAGAACACTTTGAAGTGGGAAACAAGCCGAACAGAACGATGTAAACAGTGGAAGCATACATAACAGGCTACAAAGTAGCGAACACAGCTGCATATACAGTCCTGTGAACCACAGATACTCCCATCGAGAGTAGCAATAATAAAGCAAGACCCCACTCTGTGAAACCCCACAGCACTACCCTTCATTAGACGCCACGACCCAGAAGTATAAAAAACCGAAGTCTTTGAAACGCACCTGCGTGCCAATACTGTCAGAACCCCTTCCGCCGGGACAAAAGAAACCTCCACATCGTCACGACACCGGACCAACATGGGGAAGGACAAACTAAGGAAAACCTCCACACAAAGCAGAATAGAACAATACGCAACAACACCCATATCCCGCTCACCGGAGCATTCAGCATCAATTGAATCTGACAACATGGAGGACGATAGCTCCCTCAGGGATGTGATGGGCGCTATTGCCAGCTCCAGAACATCAATGGGGAAGAAAATGGACAGTATTGGTGCCAATGTGTCCGTACTGAGACACAACCTCCAAAAATTGACTTCCCGTACCGGAGAAGCCAAAGCTCTCATCTCGGAAGCAGAGGACAGCCTTCGGGGGGTCAACAGACACATGACCGGCATGATAGATCGCATCAAAATCCTGGAAGCAAGAATCGATGGCAATGAAGGGAGATCCAGGTGCAACAACATCTGCATACTTGGCCTCCCTGAAAAGACAGAAGGGGCAAGCATGGAGCTATTCCTCGAGGAGTGGCTCACAGACATATATGATGCAAAATCCTTCTCCAAATTCTTCTCCATTGAGCAGGCACACCGTATTCCAACCGGTAAAGTCATGCCAGGGGCGCCACCGCGCGCAATCATTGCAAGATTCCTGAATTACAGAGATAGGGACGCCGTACTACAGATGGCAAGATCGAAAGGGTCCATCATCTACAACGGATCTAAAATCGCTTTCTTCCCTGACTTCACCAAGGAGGTGCAAAAAGCATGCCAATCCTTTGATCCACTCAAAATACTGCTACAGGCACTGGGAACAAAATATGGCCTGATCTTTCCTGCCCAGCTCAAAATATTCCATAATGGAACCACAGTGCATTTTACAGACCCGAAAGAAGCGTGGAACTAGGCGGAGAGACACATAGCAGACAATTGGAATATTAAAAAGAGAACAGAGGGCAAACGTAATGGGCCACACCCAGAGAGATCACCAGAGAACAGACCCCAGCAACAACAAGAGGAAATACCGCCATAAAGAAATGAATAACACCAAACTGATAACAACCGAAGCCAACACAATCACTGTAAGCTGAAATGTAATGGAGCCTCTGCTCCAAACAGAAACATGAACCAAAAAGTACGCAATGGCTGACGGCCACACCAGAGCCGCCCCCCCTAACGAGTAAGCGACCACATAGTAGTTAATCACTTTTGTTCGGATCAGTGTTTAAGTTATGAAGGGGCGACAGATGCTTCAGTTGGGGGCAAAGTGTGGAGAGGGGGGAGTTGGGTACAAGTTCAGAAGATGGAAAAGCTCAACGGAATATCGAAGCATACAAAAAATAGGAACTAAACAAACACTAGCCAATGCTCCCTGCCACAAGAGGAGCTGGGCCGACACCACTATCCCAGGAAGCCTTAATGTCACCCAGAACCACGAGCGCTGAAGTACCTCTGCAGGAAACAAGACCCGAACCCTTAAGCTTCTCACCTGGAACGTGAACAGCTTAGGAAACAGCCTGAAAAGACAATTGGTACGACAGTTCCTGAATAGACATAGCCCAGACATAGTCATCCTAACAGAGACTCACCTAGCAGGCACAACCAATGCACTATTCAACCGTACCAACTATCGCACAGCAACACAAGCAGGCTTTACGATGGGAGCTAGAGGAGTACTGATACTTGTACATAAAAGATCGCCACTCACCCTCACGAAAACAACACAGGATACCGGGGGCAGATTCACTTGCGTCATACGCACGCTCTGGAATAAATCAATATCCCTATTGGCGATTGACGCCCCGCCTGCACTACAATCCATGCTAATCAAGGATATAACACCTTTGTTATCCGATGATGCCTCTGATATCCTGATCCTTGGAGGTGACTTTAACGACGTCATGAGTAATACACAGGATCGCACCCACCTACGCAGCAGAGACCCCAACTGCCGAACCAACCTGGCCGCATTTGTGGAAGCATTTGGTATTAGAGACATGTGGCAAGACCTGCATCCTGAAGAACAACAATACTCCTATCACTCTGGGGTACATGCATCATTATCACGCTTAGACTACTTCTTTGTACCAGCAGCAATAATACACAGAGCAACACAAGCGGAATACCTCCCAAGAGGCATCTCGGATCACTCCCCCCTACTCATGTCGATAACGACATGCAAACCAACCTCCCCACCGACATGGAGATTGAACAGTTATCATCTGGGCTCCCCTAATAGAATGCCTACAAAATGCTAGCACGACATGTTTTGAACTAAATGAAGGATCGGTAGCCTGTCCCATTACCTTATGGGAAGCCTACAAACCGGTGATACGAGGGAAAATAATTTCCTGGACTGCAGCACAAAAGAGAAAATATCTAGAATCAGTGAAGGAGGCAGAAGCGAATTTAAAACAAGCAGAGGAAACACATCTAACCCAAGACTGCGCTGACACGAACAGAGCCCTAATCCTGGCCCAGAAAAAACTGCAGAACATTGCATTGGACAAAGCAAAACAAGCACATGCAGCAATGAAAGCCAGAATCTATGAAACAGGTGACAAGGCGGGGAAGATGCTTGCCTGGCTCGAACGGAGGTACGAGGGGCACAGCCAAGTAATAGTAATCACATCCCACCAATCGGAACCACGCCTGACAGATGCGGAGATAGCTGAAGAGTTTGCTAGGTATTATGAGAAGCTATATAGGGCACCTGCGCCCCCCCCCTGAAATCTCTATGTTGGAGGAGATCTCCCTCCCCTCCCTAAACACCAAACAAATTGCTACCGTAGAAAAGGAAATCACGGAAGATGAAATCATAGCCGTGATGATGTAGCTCCAATCCGGAAAGACACCCGAACTGAATGGCTTTCCCATAGAAACATGGAAAAAGATAGGAGGTAACGAACTGGCCCCCCACCTGCTCAAAATGTACCAACAGGCCCGAACCTTGGGCTGCCTGCCAGCGGACCTAAGAAAGGCCACAATAATTGTAATACCTGCGTCCCCCCCCTGAAATCTCTATGTTGGAGGAGATCTCCCTCCCCTCCCTAAACACCAAACAAATTGCTACCGTAGAAAAGGAAATCACGGAAGATGAAATCATAGCCGCTATGATGCAGCTCCAATCCGGAAAGACACCCGAACTGAATGGCTTTCCCATAGAAACATGGAAAAAGATAGGAGGTAACGAACTGGCCCCCCACCTGCTCAAAATGTACCAACAGGCCCGAACCTTGGGCTGCCTGCCAGCGGACCTAAGAAAGGCCACAATAATTGTAATACCCAAAGCAAACAAACACCCAGGCAAGTGCAGCTCATATAAACCGATCTCCCTTATTAACACCGAGGCGAAGATATTGGCCGAATTATTAGCGACGCACCTACAACAAGTCATACCATCTTTGATTCACCCAGACCAATGTGGCTTCATGCCTGGCAGGTCTACAACAATGAATATTCGGAGAATACACTTAGCCATTGAACGTGCCCAGACCCTGAATGTTCCCCTGGGAGTCCTCGCAATAGACTTTAAAAAGGCGTTTGATTCTATCCACTGGGAGGCACTCTGGGAGATCATGCATAAAATGGGGTTCCGAGAACAATTCCTATCCTGGGTCCAACTACTGTACAATGCACCAATGGCCGAAGTCAGGGTGAATGGCTGGACGTCTCGATCCTTCGCCTTGGGAAAAAGGACGCGGAAGGGCTGCCCCCTATCGGCTCTCCTTTTTGCATTAGCCATGGAACCACTAGCTCAGCTCCTAAGAGATACTCCCACATGGAGAGGAATCCCGGGGGGGCCAGACTGGGAAGACAAAGTTTCACTATATGCAGATGACCTATTGATATATATGCGAGACCCCAAGACGGCATGTGCGGTAGTGACGCAGCTACTCCAAAAATACGGAGCCTTTAGTGGCCTAAAAGTGAATTGGTCCAAATCCATGATTTTTGCATTAAACCAGCTAGGCATGGAATCCCAGAGTCCTGCCCATATAAAACAGCCCCCGACCACTTTCAGTACCTGGGTATCAAGATCACAAGAAATCTTAATGATTACACACCCAACAATTTGCAACCCATTACAGACCGGTTTGAGGGAGATGTGCAACATTGGATGTCTCTACCATTGACCCTGTTGGGCCGAGCTGCACTGTTTAAAATGCGAACACTCCCTCGTTATCTATACATACTTCAGAATGCCCCACTGCACATACCCGGGAAGACGTTCCAAAAAATAGACTGCACACTCAGAAAACTTCTATGGGGAGATGGACGACCGAGAAAAGCCCTTCAAACACTGCAAAGATCGATATGGGAAGGCGGCATTGGCTTACCAAGGCTACAATCATACTACTGGGCTAGCCAAATGTTGGTAATAAATGATGCACGGCATGCAGAAACCACGCCGCCGCATGTGCGAGCATCACCCCCCTGGAGTTATATGCTGCAACACCCAGAGTAAGCTCCAGAAAAATGGCATCACAGACATCCCGTATCTGGAGGGAGTTGCACGTTTTTATAGGATGGGAAGACAAGGTCACACCATTACAGCCACTATGGAACAATAGGAACCTCCCCGAGGTAACCAAACTGCCGGAATGGCCTACATGGGTGAGATGTGGTATAGGCAAGGTAGAAGATATCACAGAAAATGGTACTATTAGACCCTATGATGACCTGGTGCTGTCCTTTAACCTCCCAGAGGTGGAAAGATATCATTACACATAGCTCCGACATGCACTACAAGAGCATCTCCCTGCCCTCTCTAACATGTCAGATAGTACTCCACTGGAACGAAATATAATCACAGACCACATTCAGGCAAAATTCACCACAGTGATGCACAATGTTATCACCTCCTTTGCCACACCAGAACTGACACGGCTCAAGACAAAATGGGAAGAGGAGGTTGGGGAAATCATGCCAGAAGACTGGGTCCAGATCCTAATGTACCCCCGGGAAATCGCCATATCAACTAGACTATGGCTAGTCCAACTTAAAATATTACACAGGGGGCCTCATTACAGGTCGGGCGGTCCGGAATTAACAGTGGCGGTAAACCCGCCGTCACTGTTAATTCCGCACTGCCTGATCCCGAGTCCTACAGGCAGGAGGTGATCTTCCCACCAGGTCTGACCTGGCGGGCTGAACACCTCCCGCCTGCAGGTGGACGTGGAAACACCAGCACCATCACGAGATGGTGCCAGTGTTTCCACTTCCCCATTCCCATTGAGTCCTATGGGACTCAATGGGAATGGGGATTTACCGAATTCCGTCTCCGGGATTCCCGGGATACCAGGGCTGTAATGCCCTGGTAATTCCGGGAGTCACGGAGGCGGAATGGTAATATGAGTCCGGCGGTAACCAGGCGGTTTTACCGCCGTGGTTACCGCCGGACTCGTAATGAGGCCCATGATCTACTACCCGAGAGTGGCCCTATATCGCTGGGTTAAAATAGCAGGACCCAACTGTTTACGCTGTCGTGGGAAGGAGGGAACATTTTTTCACATATTATGGGAATGCCCAAATATCAGTCACTACTGGCAACAGTGCTGTGACATCCTTACGAGGGTCATACAACAAACAATCCCCAGAGACCCTAAACTACTGCTACTAGGAGCAGACAGCGAGATAGAACTGTCAAGATATGAAAAGCTATGCTTCATGACTGCAACTGCAATAATCAAAAGGAATATAGCCCAACTCTGGGGAGCAGCACAATCGCCACAGGTAGACCAATGGATCACTGATGTACAAATCTGCATAGCCATCAAAAGGAGAGTGTATAAAGCCAGGGGATTTCCCAAAAAAGCAGACAAGATTTGGCAATGCTGGGAAGACACGATATGAACTTTTAACTGTCAAGGTCTTGACAACATGGGATGTGGGATATGAACACTGCAGCAGAGATCTTACCATAAGACATATTATGCAACGTATGCAATCTGTATGAACACGTATTCCATCGAATGGTATTGTTGTTGTTAATGTGATCTGGCCCCGTAAGGACCAGCAGTTGTATGTTATAAAAACCAATAAAATATGATATTAAAAAAAAGACTGTCACATTGGAAAAGGAGGGGCTTCCAGTGTGCAGACAGCACACCAGACTTGACTATTGGAAGACCTTGAGTGGCCATCAGCAATCGGTGTGGTCAAGTGTGCAGTGCATACAAGAGGCACAGACAAGATTCCTTGTGGCAACAAAGCCACGAAAGCAGAAGCAAAAAGGGTGGCATATTTTCCCAAGATATTAGACTTTACAATTTCCCCAAACAAATACACATGTACACGCAACATGGTGATGACAGAATGGTTGAACACATTGCTAATAATACAGATTGTTGAATTGCAGGGATGCGCCCCGCAAAAAGAACAGGAATTGTGGAGAAAGAGAGGGTGCTCCTTATCCCCCTCTGAATTAGTGTGGCACCAGGATAGCGCACGGAAACCCGTCATGCCTGTCATGCTGCACACAGTAGCAATGGAGCAGCTCCGTCCCAGCACACATCACCAATGAAGTGTCGATTTTGGATTAATGATTTGTCCCTAATATGAATTAACATGCGACAGATTTATTATAAATTGTATGATGTGTCAGAAATGTACTGCTGGCCACACACTTAGAATAGTGAGAAGAGCAATACCCCGCCCGACTGGGCCATTTCATCATTTGAATATCGACTTTGCAGATATGCTTCAAAACTGCAACGGCTACAGATATATGATTGTAGTCATGTGCCATTTTCCCGCTGGATCAAAGCAGGTCCATGCACACATCCAGATGACATATCGTCTGCATAATTCCCCGTACAAGAGGTGTTTCTGAGATGGGACGTATGTGAAGTGCTAAGCTCTGATAATGGACCCAATTTTGCAAATTAAGTGTTGGAACACATAACATGCGTATTGGGAATAAGACACAAATTCTCATCTGCATATCAACCACAAGTAAACAGAATTTGTGAGTGCCTCAAGGGCCTCTTCAAGGAACGCAGTGCAAAAAATAAAAGATACACTGCACAGGAATTGGCTGCATTGCCTTCCCCTGGCTCTTTTCGCTTTACACAATCAGCCAGGGTGTGATCAGCACCTGACACCTCATGAGCTGGTGATAGAATGCAGAAAGACTGCCCCAATTGCTCATCCCACTTTAGTTCGAACTGATAATGAGAATCCAGCTACTGTACTTGGTGAAGACATGCATGATTATTTGATGGCTATGACTAAATCTCTGAAATGTATTTTCAAACAGGTGCTGTTGAGGCTGGGGGGCTGTGAGAGTCACCCAAGGAACTAACAAACATATTGACATAGATAGGTTGCTTCAGCCCCTACGGTTGTACCCCGGCGATTACGTTGTGTGTGTCATTGGCACACACCTAGATTTGAGGGGCCCTTGGTAGTAGAAACAGCAACTTCTTCTGCTGTAAAAGTAGAAGCAAGAAAGCCTGGCTCCACTTGAGTGACATCAAGAATTACCTTTGTGATGTCCCCACACCCCTTTCCAATGATACGAAGGACGAATTTGAAGAAGTCTGAATACCCCAGATGAGCGCATTGACCAGAGCCAATCAGCAGCATGAGCAGCAGCAGCAGAAATAAAGACAACGTACTGTCTGTTTACTTCAAGAACATTTTCCAACATCCTCCAAAGACCTTTCCTTTTTAACATAAAGTGTGACATTTCCCATTCCAAGAAGAATAGCAGAGGTTTCCCATAGCATCCAGTTCTTTCTGGTCTTTTCATTTTTTTCTGAACACTCTTCCCTTCCTAGTAGCTTGGAAATTTGCCTAACAGTTTTGTTATTTAACGTAATAATGTACAATTTCCTGGAACCACATTTTCTCTCACTCCTAGCTAGGACCTTCTTGAGAATGATTTTCCTTTTAGAAAACCAAAAGAGACATTTCCTCTGGCAGAACAATGCATTTATCGAGTGATATGAGATATTGGACCTCATTACGAGTCCGGCGGTTGCCTTGCTGGTAAAATTGTCAGGCTTCCACCAGACTTGTGCATTTTTCCGGCATCTGGCTCCACAGAAACAACAGGGGATTTCAACCCCATTGTTACTGGAAGTCAGGCACCAGAAAAATGTAAATCCCCATTCCAATTTGAGTTCCATAGGACTCAATGGGAATGGGGATGAGGGAAGCAACGGTACCGGTAATAACGGTGCTGGTGCTTCCTGGAAAGTCTGCAAGCGGGTGCCGTCCCACCCACCAGGTCTGACCTGGCAGGAGGGATGGCACCCGCCTGCAGACTCGTAGTGTGCCGGCCCGGAAATAACAGTGCTGGTAGGCTTACCGGCACACTTGTAATGAAGCCCATTCTCTTTTATCACCTAGGTGTATTTACACACAGATATCTGCAACAGTCAGATACACTAGCTATCCTGATCATACCAACCTTTTTCTCATTTTGCCATCTTTATTTCATTATTTGCATTGCCGTAAAAGAGCTTGTCACTAACATTATGGTCTAGTCATTATCCAGTGAGAATAACACAGGTGTAGCCGCTGAAAGAATGTAAAGTATAATTAGACCTGAAACACTCCCTACAGCATTCCCTAGAACAAGCACACAACTTAAAAGATTCAAAAAAAGTGTGCCACTTGACAAAAGCTACTTGAGCAAGTATTTTGATAATTCCACCTACGTTACCAATAACATGTGGTAGAAGAACATCAGCAAAGTGGGGAGGGAGAAGTCTGATTACAGCTTTTTTGTGTGTTACCTCATCCCGTACACCATGAGTGCCTCTAGAGTTTTCATAGTCACAGAAGTACCTACCAACACAGCACATTGCCTGACACATCTAGCACTATGCCTGACATGAGGACAATTCCAGGGTCAAACAGCATTCAGAAAGTGGGTTGCCTTTGTTACCCTCTTTCTGAATGCTCCACATGAGGTTAGTTTTATAAAGCAAATGCCTCTGATGATCAATGCTAAAACACAATACAAATGGTTATGAAGTTTATACTGTCAGGTCCAAATAGGCGAGAGATTAGAATTTTTATTAATAGCACATATAAACAATTCCAGGCGAAAGCTCACCTGGGCAGACAGTAATGTATCCAGTGGAGAGAACAAATGCAGCAGTGAAAGATCCCCCAGATAGCCCTGCCACTCCTCGCCTGAGGATAGAAAAACCCAAGAGAGAGAGGGCACGACTCTCCGGGAAACCCTCTGGGGGAAAAAAACATGTGTAGAGGCAGGAAGCAGGGACTTCGGAGCCAGGTCTTGAGAATGGCCGCCACCGGCTGGATAACGAATGGCGTGAAGTTGGGACTTCTTCTCTAATGGATGAAAGACATAGAATCGTAAGTATAATCCCAAAAGTGAAAGCAAGGAGAGAGTGCAATAAAGGGAAACCAGAAATAGTTATACCTCACCTAATGGTGGATTAACGACCCCGATAAAATACAAGGAGAGGACTTCAATCCCCATAAACAAGAGCGTCCTCTGCCTGGAGCTTTCGGAAAGCAGTAAAGCGTTCTTCAAGTAGAGAGAGAGATTTAGTTCTAAAAGAAAAGTGCACAGGTATGGAAATAGGAAAATGACTACTACCTAATGGCTGGACGGTGAGGGCTTGCATTCCAAAAGGAGGCAGGCGAATTATAGGACTGTACTCTGGAGCGGGAAGGAATGAGGTCTCTTAGCCTAAAGATGGCAAAAGGATTTAGCCACTGTTGAATAGCGGCGGAAGGAATTAGCCACTGGATACTCGGACAAAAAAGAAAGAAAGTTAAGGCGAGGGAGAGCTCCTGAAAAGGGAAACAAGAATTGAACCCCAGAGGTGAACTTACGGAGCGCCGAATCTAGCAGTAGCGACGCATCGGGCAACAGTCCTTTGGTCTGTATATGGGATCACGTGAGTAGTCGGCAACTGCCCTCCAAGACGTGAAAAACTGTACCGCTGCATCTCGCGGAGTCCACAAGACCGCCGGTCATATTGGATGTATTCCTCAGGATAGCCCCACATAGTCGTCCGCGATGCCAAAGGGACCAGCGTCTGAAAGACGTAACAAGAATAGAAGACCACAAATTGCTCCAGTGCAGTGATGCACGAGGGAAGGAAATACCTGGATGTTGGAATAGAGGCCAATTACAAATAAAAGGAAGTGTACTTACCACCGAACGATGGGTCGATGGACTGATAGGATGTAAAGTACTAGCAGTGCTAGAGCAGCCTGAGGAGGTTGTACAGAATTTCAATAAATAGTGCCTTAAAGACTGGCTTGAAAACACAAAACTGCTCACCTTGTTAGAAGATGAGGGAGGACCAGTACCTATAATTCCGATAAAAAATGCAACTTACATTCAAAATATTATTGGCCATACTGGTATTGGTCCTGAATGCTATCTGTGTCCTAAATATAGCACTGAACCAATGTAAAAAGGCGAGCAAGACAGCACTGGAAATGACTATGATAATACATATTGAAACACAAATACAAGAGTGTACACAAACAGATGAACTGGCCAGGACCCCCACAATTACACCAAACATTGGGTGGATTGTGAAGCTGTTGGGAATTGCTTTTTTATGACATGTGGTACTGAAGGATATGTAGCACAAGGGGGCAGCGTGAGGGGGGGTGAGCAAACTATGGATACCCAAAGATGACTTTAATGAAATGGGCAGAAATATGGCACGTGGTCAAAAATTCAACCACGGTGGGGACAGTAATGATACAGATGAATACGGCATTAATACCTTCTGCCCCAGCCCAGCCCCATTACCATATGGGTGAGGAACATTACAAACTGAAACAGCCATACAACACCATAAATCTAGGGGTGGTCGACAATCTGAGTTAAACTGAGCTCCATGAAACAATATGCTTAACCAAATTGAAAATGTAAGCAATCTGCATAAAGGATTAGTTAGACTGTGCAACACAAGTAAGGACTAAAAGTCGTTTGTAAGGTGTAAAAATAGATTTTGGTTTAAAGAGTGCAACATAGTAGAAAGGAACCAGAGGTTCCTGTGTACCATCAAAGGGACTCACTGCATCGATAGGGCAGGTGAATTATAGGTTGATAAAATGCTGAATACACAGGCAGGGAAATCATCATATGGCAGACATACAGGATGAATAGGTGCGGCTATAGGTCACTAATATGGAGACAGGAAAACAGAACTGCAGCCATTTTCCTAACACTGAGCCTCTGCAAGTCTCAGAATTAGCAAGGCCTCAGAACTCAAGATGCAGAATTTATAAAAACACATGTATTATAGAAACTCATGCAGAGCCCAAGCAGTAGCACATGGCCAGAGCCAAGGTCAGGAACATGGAAGGGAGTAATGGATGAATGGAGGCACGAGATAACGGTTCCCAGGATGGGGCGAGGGAGACTCCAGAGTTAATCCATTTTAATAAGAAGCACAACAGCCATTGATGTACAGGTGCACGAGATCAGCGAGCCGAAGGACTTTATAGAAAGTATCTGATTAGCACCATAAGTGGCCCCAAAGAACACAGCATGCATGTTAGAATTAGCTAAACCCTCAATAAATAGAAGGAAATCCACTCTCAAACACGATACCTTAACACGTCATCCAGATAGGGAAACACTAGCTATTCATTACTAGCCAAAAACAGATAGGACACCTGCAGAACTCCCTCAGTTTGCACACATATATCAGACAGCGCACAAGCCCATGTTCAAAGGATAGGGTAGGCCTTGGAATGATTAGGAGTATTTTTTTATTAAAAGTAGAGCAGACTATGGAAGTCTCTTCCCCCATTTATGTTTTACTCATATCTTGATGCCATGTCAGGGGGTCCAAAGTTGGTAAACTAGTTGGCAACCAATGAGAAGTCCCCTTGCCACACCGCCCATGATAGATAATGTTCACCTATTAGCTGTCCCTATAATGATGTGGTAGTATTATCAATAGTCTGATGGGTTCAGGAAGAGCCATCAGATAGATACCTACCAATAGAGTGACTAACCTCTATACATCCTATACAAAGTTTGAACCATTATCCAACCCCATTTCCCCATAGGGTTTGTGAATTGATAGTGTAATGTGACCTCATTTCTGATGTCGTTTTGTAACAAACTTGATTGCAATCATTGGCAATACGAGTGCTATGAGATTAAATGTTTCAATGATATCCTAGCTTGGATCCATGCTTTGAACAAAGCTGTGTTTTGACATGAACCTGAGTCCTCCATCATTGAGTATTATTCTGACAAATCATGTAATCCTGGGCGCACTTCTATAGAACAATTCACAGTTAGAAGGGGGTTGATTTTACTTATAGTTTGTGGAACTATACATGTTGCTCAGGGATATTTGGGAAGGTATCCCAGTCAAACCATAGAACTCTAATCCATTCACCATGATGTTGGATTTGGGGCAGGGTAGCAAGGCGGTCTGTACCTTTTAAAAGGCAATGCATGCTGTCAGGATGTTGTCAGAGCTAAAAATGTAAGAGTCACTACGAGGCATGCATTAGGAACTGACTCTCAGAAACAGAATGAATGAACGCTTGCCTTAAACGTATGGGGGTCTCTCTCGAAATGCTAGATGTAAACAAGTGCAACACAATGCGTTTCACTTGTCCTACATTACTCCTGCACTGAAACATACATTTCATTATTCATTTTCCACAACATGCCCAAAATGTAATGGTGAGGGGCCACATATTTCCATCCTCTTTGGTCCTATCTGTTGATTTCCTGATCTTTGTCGGACGTCATGGGGACCAGAGACATCTTTATGAGAGGGCAAAATGGGAACATGACCCTGGTCCCCACCTTGGGAGGGGAGGCCTGTGGCTGCCTGATGCAAATAAGTATTTGCCTATTTTTTAAATATCATACATAACGGATCAGGAGATTTTATAGTGCACTCATGAGGCTATAAACCTGCTCTCTAGATGTTGTTGACAAGTTCATTGCATTCTGATCAATTAATCATGTAATGCTTCCTGTGTTCTCTATAGTGCATATAGTTTGTATGTTTACTATAGTACAACTCCTGTAGTATTCTCATATTATTGTGGGCAATACGTTGATCACTTTCAAAACCCAAGTTGAAATTGATTAATTTGAGTGCCACTATGGTTCAGAAGATACCTCAGTGTGTTAAGTACTTGTTAAGGAGATCGTTGTTCATATGCCAGATCACAGAACACAACATTCTGTCAAGGTCGACTCTGCCTTTCCTATGTCTGAGGTTGATAAACTTGCATGTGCATATACTTTGGGATACTTACCTCTAATGTGTTGCAAAACAACATAACTGCACTAGATCACACTATCTATATAATGAATATGGCATCACTAAGGTGCACTTCTAGAGCTCTGCTCTTCTCAAAGAGGGTTACAAAAATGGATGGCAAACCTCAATGAAGAGCATAGAGTCTTTGTCAGGAGAGGTGATAAATTAACCACAGTCAAGACTGTGGAACCACAGTGCTGAGGCTCATATGCCAGGTTTACCACCAGACAATACAGTGATCCTGCACAAATCATTGTGTCTCCCCATACAGTACTGTGCCTTCCTCTGTGAAAATGCCTGCTCTCTCCCATTCTAATGAAATTGTGCAAGCCATTGCCTGCCCTTTCCTTTTATGGAGGCCGTAGACCATTTGATTGGAAAGTATCCGAGATAGAAAAGAGGCAACAGATAGTTACAGGCTTAAGCCAAGATTATTTTCAAGTCTGCTTATTTGTTAAAAAAAAATCGGTTTGCTTTTTGTACAGTTTCCAAAAGTCTGTCCAGCCCATTCATAGAAAAGTTTTACAATGATGCAATCCCATTGGAAAACGCTATGTAAATCAGGCCCTCTATGTTGAATGTATTTAAAACTTTAAAATACAATGCAATGGAAAAGGCCAGATAAGAATTGTTAGGCTCACGTCACATAGCGTTCTGCTAGATGTATACTTTCCTTGATGATGAAGAAAATTTAAATGTAGATGATGTAGATTTTAATGTAGATTATTAAGTGATTTGTATTCTTTCCAAGGCAGGGTATTATTTTGGTTCCTGAAAGTCAAAGATTCACAAATATTTGCATCTTGCTATATGACAAGAACTGGAGTGCAGTTGGGTCAAGTACAGACATTGCACACTGGGCTCAAATCTCAGCTTCACCTCAAAATTAAAGTGTGTGTGTTCTTGGGGAATTCAATTAACCAGTCAGATTTGCCAGTCCTTAAAAATGATCAGCCCCAAGAGTGATTTAATTCTCAGGGCACTCCTCAAAAAGCATCACTCAAGGTTTAACTGGTTCCGGTGTTGTTTCACATATAATATTAGTGACCGTTGATATATTGCACATCACAAGGTCATTTGTTTCCTTGCTCACTAACAGCAATACTACTTGAAAACCATTGCCCTCTTCTAATCTCCATCTAAGCCCATTCCTAGTTATTCTAATCTGTATTTGCTATCTGTACTATGGTATGTACTTTTCTTATTGCTTCTGATCTGTCTCCTGTAACCATGGTAAATAATTTGGTGGATCAGCATACTCTTGCATAGCCATAAAACTTTTGAACTCCCTCTGAGAGAAATACGAACTATGGAGGACCATCTAAAATTGTGAAAACTTTGAAAAACCTGGCTCTCCTACTCTGAACGGGGAGAAAACGCCTGAACAACATCCAAGCACCATGAACCGAATACACAACAGAAAAGGAATGGGGAGTGGGATGGACCAGAGTGTAGGGCAGGGGAGAAGAGAGGTGTTTACCTTGGAAGGGTGGAAGGAGAACACAAGTGTATATCATTCCGATAGAGAGCCAAAGCTGGAAACGGGGGGGGAAGAAGTGTCCCACCAAGAATGTGAAACTCGTCACACAAAAAGGAATGCAGCTGGACTCAGAAACCGTGTAGCTCACGGATTGACTGCGGTTTAGAGGAAACACATCACTCCTGAAGCATACTCGTGGAGGTGGTAATTGCTACGCACTTGAATGAACGACAGGGGAAGGTGATATGGGTCACATTTAACCAGAACATCGGGGGTACGAAATGTACAGTCACTAACTAACCATACTAAAATCTCACCCTACTGCATACAGCTTCTCAAACTCGGAACTAAACACAACCATACCTCTACAGCACCACAAACCGCATGCACTTCCCAAGACAACTAAGCAAACCACACATAATCTCGCCCAACACCACATGACAACTACCAACTGAAAAACACACCTACGCTCAGTGACTGGTTTCTGCAAACTGAAGCTACCAACAGCACATCACAGCTCTCTTGCTCTTTTTCCTGCTCAACCCTACTTACATACCCACCAACCTCCTTGCATTATAGATCCTCCAGAGCGTTATAAGAACCTTCAACATAACATGCTTGTCTGTGTTGGGTTATGTTTTCCTTTTTCATACAGCACCTCGTCTGTGCCCCGCAATCATACACAGTTGGTATATCTTCCTCGTGACCGCTGTTGTTGAAAAAGTGCTTTTACCAGTGCTAGGACACAAGTACCCTGCTTGTGAACTGCTAATGTTTGCCATGAAGTGCCACTTATTCTTTTAATTCCAGTAAGGATGAAGCACGCAAGGGCACTTTAATGGAGTACCGTTGCTTATTGCATGACCAGAGACTCTGGATCCCTTAATTTCTTTAGTTTGAGGTGGCCCCGAAGGTGTCTGTGCCCAGGCCCCCAAAATCCCTTAACATGGCCATGGTGTGGACGATTAAGACAGTTCCAAGGAAGCCCACCCTACACTTGCCTGGGTTATATCATCTTGCCCATCCTCTTAGACAAATAAGTAACTGATTGTATGAATTCGTAGATTTTGGGTACATTCTGGCAAAGCATTTCATTGCTTTGAAGTGGTATGTCCTCAATGACCTGCTCTCAGCAGATGTGTTTAAAAGACATGGATGGTTGGGCATCAATTAACATGCACTTGTAGTAGAAGGGAAACGAGTGAGAGGGGAAACAGAGGGATCTTTTGAATGGGGAGAGTTACTTAATACATTTATGTTCCCACCTGACATCTACCCTCCCTGAACAATCTGTTTCTGTTACTGTTTCTTTATTAAAAAGAAATGATGCTTCAAATCTGTAATGAGTGGATCTGTTATTGTAGACATGCATTCTTTCAGAATGATGCTAATACTATTTTAAGATTGCACTATGGGTTGCATCAGAGTTGGCTCCCTGGTTCTTCTTCCTCTTTGTATTGCGTAACAAACACGATGTGACACTGTGTGTCAGGTATTGTGTATCACACATCCTAAAGGAATTGGTATGTGTTCATGCCATGTAGGGCCTCATTACAGTTTTGGCTGTATTATGGTGGTAAATTAACCAGAATACCACCAAACGGGTTTCCCATTATTGCCACTTGGTCCAGCGGAATTACTGCCAGATCACAAGTGGTGGTATTTGGTGTAAGTCCCCATTATTGGTGCCCATAGGACTCTTAGGGGATTTTGGCGGAATTACCACCAGCAGGAATTCTGCTGGTGGTAATATTGCTGATTTTGTGGCAGTAAGGTGGTGGAATTGCATCCAGCATTTTGTTGGCGGGTTTTCCTCCACCACAGTGCCAAACCTATAGTATGACAGTGCAGTAATGTGGTGGTAACAGTTTCCTCGGTTTTACCACCGTTGTATTCCACACTGCAGTACTTGTAATGAGGCTGTAAGAGGATTCAATTCAACACTACAGCTAAGTCAATGCCTAGTCTGGGATACTGAATGGAAACCCTTATTGATATATCTTTATGTCCAGTTCATGCGTTCTGGATGACTACCCCTATATAACACCCCTCCCTTGGAATCCCCCTGACCCCACTGAGCCAAGAAGTAGTTCTGTTTTGCAAGTTAAAAGGTTTATATGATAATTTAAACAATATAGATATATATCACACTTTATAATAAATTAATAATTGGATATCACACTTAATCTGATCAGTAATCAATAATGGATAGTCTGGCACTAGCAGACTTGTGAATAGGAACAGAAGAATAAGGTGGTAGAGAATACTTTATATAAGTTCAGATGGATGTAATGTTGAATGAAAAATGCAATACAGAAAATACTCAATATGATTTCAACAAAACAATGTAATCACTTTTCTCTGGCAATCCCCTCCCCCCTTTATGCAATGCAAGGAAATGGAAGGAAAGCACACAGTTCTCAGAAATGCAATCAAATGTAATTCAGTTCACCCCAGCAAGCTTAGACTACAGATCGGAGTTTTAAACACAGGCCCAAAATGCTTTTACATGTGCTGGCAATGAAGTGAAAAATATGCTGAAAATGCTTTTAATTCCCTCTAGAGGTTCAGGGTGAGTGAAATATACTTGGGATGAGTTCAGGCTCACTTTAGCAAGGATCTAGGATGGTTCTTAAGAGGCAAACGAATTTTTAGCAAGGAAAGCAAGAAAACTTCTGTTTTCACACGTGGAGAAATTTGCAAATCGCAGCAAAATTCGCGAGTGCGTTTTTCGCGATTACAGAGGAACTACAAGGACTAGCACTACCATTTTGGGGTCCTAGGATAGCCTAGGATCTGAGCTTCCAGATGAAAGTTACTGCAAGTCTCTAAGACAAACGGTCACAGAGATATGAGCGATTAAATAAAGGTAGTTTTTCGGATTTGGAATGTTAAAATTCAAAAAGACAAGTGACAGCTAGCAACTAGAAAATGACAGGTGACAGTTAGGAGGCAGTTCTGGTTAGATTAAAATAGATTGAATTATATTATTTTAACTAAGATATTGGTTCTGCACAGTTCTGCTGGGTACTCACAATATATTTTTGAAATAGAATGGGCCTCGCCACGGATCTGGTCAGGTTTTAGACTGGACTCTGGTCTGGTCTCGGCACTTCACAGTGATCTGGGTCAGCTCTCTGGTTCTGCTAACAGCGGTCTGGGTCAGCTCTGCTCTGCCTCTGGTTCTGGATATTGATGGATTTGAAGTCTCTATGTTGGCTCTCTGAAGGTTGATGGAGGTAAAGTATGGATTTTCCCGGCAGAGCGTCCCGCAGCAAATGGATTTGAAGGTCCCTATCCGTCCTGACTGTCTGCTTTTATGTGTTTTGAAAATGGGTGGGTGTGCAGCATCACTAGGCTCTACCCCTCTCCACTTGTCATTGGCCACTTCATCCTCTTCCCCTTGATTGGGGGAATGAAATGAAGTGTCATCATGATGAGGTCTGTTTATGGTACAGAGAACCCACCCCTGTCAAATTACACACAATCTATATTTTGACCCAAAAGACATATTTGCACAGGTACACATTTGTTTTAAATTACATGCACCCATCATGCATTACAGGAGGTATACCCTGTCCAAATCTGCTCTTCCTGGGGGCTTGCATTCAGAAATGGCGACATTTGCACTTTTTAACTGGTTTCGCAATATCGGACATTACCCCAAATTTATGCACATGTGCGCAAGGAGTATGGACATTACTTGATGAAGTGTCAGATTTTTAACATGCATACCTTTTAAGTAATACCCTCTTAACTGCTAGCTTGCCCCCAGATCATGCCACCGGTTCTAAAAACCTCTCAAAATGTGGGCAGAAAAATCACAAGAATTATGGTATCATTTAAATAATTTTCACAAGTCCGTACTATGAGTTATTCATCTTTTTCTAAAACCATATTCTGGCTACAGGGGTGTGTCTTTTCAGGTCACATGGTACAGAAACCAGTCTTTCCACTTTCTTCAAGCTCAGCCTCTGTCTCCAGTTTCTCCCCCTCCCAGTTTCTGCCAAGAGGAAGCCATTTTTATTGCCCCTGCAATAAACCATCTGCCTGGGCCCTGGAAGGCCCATTGTTCAAGAGGAAGCCATTTATGGCCCCCATAATAAAACATTTGCCTGAGTCAGGACAGGGCTTTGTTCAATTTCCTGCAAAGCCCAGGTAATTCAATCAGAGAAGTGTCATATCCCTTTCGGCGGGAGCAGCAAAAGGACAGCTAGGCCTGGGAACACAGCTGTTGTGCAAGTCTCATCTCCTGTCGGGGGTAGCTGGTGGGCAGAATTCAGTTCCTTAAGCCAGGTTTCAGATAAAATGTCACTTTTTGTTACCCAGTTTATGTCAAGACAATATTTACATATGCAGCTAGAATGCTGATTCTAAGTTCAAAACTATGACATTTAAACAATTGCAACCTATGTGACACTCAAAAGTAGGTCACTCAATTCTTTTAAACATTTAGATTTTTAGTGTCTTTCAGTCCAAATTTACTTAAACTGCTGAAATCCACAACTCAGTCAGTCTTGTTATAAACCGTCAAGTCACTTCAGAATATAACTTTACATTCTATCCACCTCTCAGTAAGTCTTTCTTTGGCCGGCTTTGGGTTCATCTATTCAGTTTTACACAAAGTCTGGTGGTTTTAAACTGCCGGCTTTCTGATAGTGGTGAGTACTGGTACTGCAACCATTTTTGGGATTTGAGAAAATGAATTCCCCACAATTCTAGGTTGCTTTTGGCAATCAGCATTGCCATTCCCAATGGTTTCAGACTACTGTGTGGGTAGTCCAATGGTGGTTTTAGGCAGTGCCCTTCTGTGCCCATAACATCGGCAAAAATGAGTGGCAGCCTATTCTTCATGCATTTCCCTGTGCATTTTCTGGGAAGCTCTGGCCATCAGGATGTTTTCCATGTCAGTACTGCACAGTTTTTGAGGTAGGGCTCCGATGCGTGGATAAAAACATCCCACAAGCCCCCCTCTTGCGATGGCCATTCTGTTTCACTGATGGGACTCGCAAGACCTGGGATGTTTCCTCATCTTCTTCCAATAGATGGCACAGTTCAGCATCTTTTCCTCCATCCGGTCGGATCGATCGGTTGTCCTCGCCGGTCCTGATGGGAATATTGGGTGGTACCCTGGGCCCCTCGGATCGTCTCTGCTCCCGGTCTCCGGATCGTCCTCCTTGGCCAGTCTCCAGGTTTTCTTTCTCCTAGGACGACAAAGGAAGAGCGGCAATACCTATTCATAGACATTTTTCCCCCACCATTGATATAGTGGGGTGGCATATAAATTTATAGTCAAAACATATGAACATGCACATTTCTTTTTGCATTCAAAAACGAAAACACCCACATTGAGAAACTCAGAATTTGATAGGCGATATGTAGGATAGTTTAAGTTAGAACTGAATTAATCTGAGACAGCACCCTCTAGGATTCCAGAGGATTCCTCCAGTTGTTGCAGAGTGTGCCTGGGATGGCAACACTTCAACTGGTTAATGTGGACCCACTTGTCTTCCCCCTCTGCCAAACCGCCTTTGGGGATGCGGATCTTGTAGGCCACAGGGGAGATTTTGTCTATAATCTCAAAGGGTCCCTTCCATGTAGGCAAACATTTTCGCTGTTTGGCCTGGTTCCTTTGGAAATTGTATAGATAGACCCGGTCCCCACCTGATATTCCTTCCTGGAAGTTTTCAGGTCATAGTGGGTCTTCATGCTATCAGCTGATCTTTCTAGATTCCGCTGAGCATAAGCAAAAGCATGTTGAAGGTGTTTCCTTAAATTCTCCACATACTCGTGAGTTGTGGAGGCATTTATTAGGGTCTGCTCTTGGGTCCTGTAGAGCAAATGCTGAGGAAGCACCATCTTGCGCCCAGTCATCAACTCAAATGGTGACATTTTGGTTGCAGATGAAGGGGTAGATCTGATGGCCATTAGGACCAGAGGTAATCGGATATCCCAACTTGGCCCAGAATCTGCCACAAACTTCTTTAATATGCTCACAATGGTTCGGTTATATCTCTCTACTGCCCCAGAAGAAGCTGGCCTGTAAGCAATATGCAACTTCCTTTTGACCCCCAGTATCTCCCACATCTTTGTCATTACTTCACTGGTGAAGTGGCTATCCCTGTCTGACTCAATCCTTTGAGGTAGACCGAAACGGGAAAAGATGTGGTTAATCATCAGGGCAGCCGCAGTTTCTGCCTTGCAATTTGGGGCTGGGAGACATTCCACCCACTTGGTAAACAAGCATGTCACAGTCAACATGTACTTATTCCCCCTAGCAGAGCGAATCACGGGGCCTACAAAGTCGATTTGTAAATCTGACCATGGCAGTGTCATCCCCCTCTTTTGGAGAGGCGCACGGTGCGTGAGGGATGATGGCTGAAATTGTGCACACACAAGACACCCCTTCAAGTATTGGTCGAGGTCCTGCCCCATGTGTGGCCAGTATGCAACCTCTCTTAAGATTTCCAATGTTGTGTGAAACCCCCTATGACCGGCGGTGGCCGCATCATGGGCGTGACTTAACATCAGGCTTTGGAATGAGGTAGGATCGTGGCCAGCTTTGGATTTCCTTACCAACAAACCGTCTTGGATCCGGAACATTTTTGGACATTTCATCAACACTCTTAGGTCCTCTTTCCCAGTGTAATCGGTATCCGTCAGGGGAAAGTTCTCAGGGTCCTCAAGGTGCTGGTAAAATTTACCAATTATTGGATCCCCCTTCTGAGCGGTAATCAAATCAGCATCAGGGGTCTCCTTACTCCATTGTGCAATTGAAACATCATCGTGAGCATTTGTCTGGGACCTAGTGATAGCAGTGACCTGGATTTCCCCCAACAGGGACTCAATCTCAATTAGATCCCCTTGGATGGCCCCGGTTTTGGCCAGCTGATCAGCTAAGTCATTTCCAGTTTTGTCTGGTCCCTCTACTGTGGAATGACCCTTGATCTTTTTCCAATAGATGGTCATCTCATTCGAGGTGACCAGATCATCAATGTTTTGGATCAACTTCCCATGTTTCAAGGGTTTGTTGTTAGCACATAACATGCCTCTGGTTTTCCAATTGACCAGGTGCTCCACGAACCCGTTCCGTACATAATCCGAATCTGTGATTATGACCAGTTCGTGGAGTTGATGCTGGACAGCAGTGAGGATGGCCTGATGCACAGCCATCAATTCTGCCACCTGACTACTTCGGGGACCAATTTTGTATCCAGCGGATGGTTCTGGGGACTATTTCACCCATGCATTCCCTACGCCGGCCACCAGTTCTTTTTCCCCGTTGTTGTCAACATGGTAAGAGCATCCATCCACATAGACAGTGGGCATTCCCTCACACTTGTCCTCTTCAAAGACTTTGTGTGGGGAATTAAGGTATGCCTCCGTGTTGTCCTTGATTTTTAGACTTTCGTCCTCGAGACAGTTTTCTCTGGCACAATCATGCAAGTCAGCCAGACCTTGCGCGATCGGACTCTTCTTGTTTTGGCCATATCTGACCTCCACAGGAAAGCCTTGCATTGACAGAATACAGGAAGTAATTCGGGAATTACTCACATTTCCGGCCCGGATTCTATCACTTTGGAGATATTGCAGAGGCTGGTGTGGAGTCTCCACTATGATGTGTTCCCCCTGGATAAACGGGCGGTAATTCTTCAATGCCCACACCGTCGCCAGGAGTGCCTTCTCACAATCGTTGAATTTTTCCTCCACAGAGGATAAAGTTTTGCTCGCATAGGAGATTACTTTATTGACCTTGTCATGCTTTTGGTATAATACTGCCGTCAAGCACGTATTAGAGAACCCCGTCGCCAGGAAGAACTCCTTGTTTCTGACAGGGTAAGCTAGGCAGGGCGCTTGTGAGAGGCTTCTTTTGAGTTGTTTTACTGCCTCGGCTTGTTCTGGACCCCATTCCCACTTGACCCCCCCCTTCAAGAGATGAATCAGGGGTCTGGTGATCTCTGCGTAGCCCTCAATGAACTTTCTGCTGTAATTAGTCAGTCCAAGGAGGCTCCTTAGTTCCCGCAGAGTTGTGGGGTCTTTCAGTTTCTGAAGTTCTTCCACTTTCTTTTCCTGGGGACAGAGACCCTGAGGAGTAATCTCATGCCCCAAGAAATTAACACGGGTTGTACACCACTGTGCTTTCTGAAAGGAAAGTTTTGCTCCGGCGGCCCTCAACTGTGTCAGAACATAACGGATCTCCGCTACATGTTCCTCCACAGATGAACTTTTAATGAGGACATCATCTACATAAGCCAGGTTACCCCTCGCACCCAGGTCGGGCATGGCCGTATGTAGGAAAATGTTGAATTCATTGCCGGAGTTGAGGTATCCGAAGGGAGTCCGGGTCCATGTATACTGCTGGCCCCCAAAGGTAAAAGCCAGTTTGTATTGGTCCTCCCTGCTGACAGGCACGGTCCAGTATCCATTGGTCAGGTCTATTGCAGTGAATACCTGTGACCCCTGGATCTGGGCCAGCCCTTGGTCAATGTAGGGCAGAGGCCATCGGGAAGTATGGACCCGTTTGTTGAGCTCCCTGAGGTCGGCGCAGAGTCTCCACTGGCCGTTTAGCTTCAATATTCCCAGCACCGGATTATTGAAGGTGCTGTGGACTGGACCGATTATTCCCCGGGACTCAAGGTTCTTAATTATTTCAGTAAGGGACTCCATTGATGCGAGAGGCAAGCGATATTGCTTCACAAACACTGGAGTCATGCCAGGGTCCGTGGGGATTGTTGTTGTGTGGATGTCGGTGCGGCCACAGTCATATGAGTCTACCGCAAAGAGATCTTGGAAATCCAAGAAAACTTGTTTCAACTTTTGCTTTTGTTCCAGAGTCACACAGGCATCAGCTAGGTTGACTCTCTCTTCCACCATCTGCCTGAAGCCTGGAAAGACTTCTGGTTTGGCTATTTCAGCGGCCTCCTCCAGCTGGGTGGGGAAGTCCCTGGTCAGAGTGCTGATTTGGACTGGAGGCTTCAGGTGGGAAAGGCAGCCCTCATGGACCTGGAAAATCACCTCATCCCTCCTGAAGTCACAAGTCACATCTTCCTTACCATAAGGGCAAGAAGTGTACACCAGGAAGTTCCCCCCGTGCCGGGTAAAAATCCTGTCTGGTGTTGTATTGTCATCCCTGTCACTGTCAAAGCAGTCCTTGGGGATTGGCCCTAACAGTTCATTACCTAAATCTATGGAAAAATGTCGGTCATCAACCGCCATTCCAATAATGGTGCCTGCGGCTAGAGTAATACTCTTTAAGTCGCTGTTATCCACCTCTATTGGAATGGTGTCATGTTCTATGTTGACTAATGGTGTTGGGTTTACCCCTAACCCTTGCTGTTGGAGAGAAGCATTTAGATGTATGTAAGCATCAGGGTTTTGCAAATATTGTCCTCTTTTAACTTTCACTTCCAGGGAGAATTGTCGGGTCCTTTCTGGGATGGTGACTTCCTCTTTGATCTGAATTTCAACTGCATAAGGTAGCAATTGAGCTGACCTAAATGCTTTTTCTGGATCATCAAAGCCCATGGGATTATCCGCTAATCGGGACCAAGCTTTGAAGTTTATTAGGTCCAAACTAATGGCAAAGCGATTGAGAATGTCACTGCCTAAGTAAAAGGCGGCAGTGACGTCTCGCACGACCCAACAATTATGGACTATGCTCTTGTTGCCAATAGAGATTTTGAGCATACACCTGCTTGGCAGGAGCTGTTTGGAATTAGGTGCTTCCAGGTCCATTTCCCATTTGTCTATCAGTTTGAATGTGGGAATGGCTGGATCTTTTGGGAGTTGGCGGAACATGGCTTCGCTGATGAAGCTATTACCGTTGTTCACACACACTCGAGCGAGAACAGAGTCCTTCCCATCATTTAATTGGACAGGGATGAACAACTGCTCTCCAATTTGCTGAATATCAGCCAGGCTCTGAGCTGATTTCACATCTTTCTGGACTGGGAGTTTCTGATTGTGGATTAGTAAAGAATCTCAGAGTGTTTCCTTCCAGCGTGGAGTACCACTTTAGACTGGAAGGAAGGTTGATTTTCAGAAATAGAGAGGACCCTCCACCACCAGTCTCTTGTCCTACTGCTATTACTGTCACGTCTGGAATTTGGCTATTCTGGAAGTGAAATTCTACTTGGTCAGATTTTTGTTCAACCATGTGGCAGGTGCCGTTTAAACTAACATGGTTGACACTCTGTTTTAATTTTATGGGTCGGCTAGTCTGGGTCCAGAGGACCTTGTTCACGCAATCTATTAGGGGTGACAACCTTCTCAGGAGGTCATTCCCCAGTAAACAAGGGGTGCCCTCTGGATTCACTATTATGACTGGGTGTTTTAACTTGTGTCGCCCGATCTTAATGTCCAAGCCTGCAGTCCCCTCAACGGGAATTTCCTTCCCGTCAAAGTTCTGCAGTTGTCCAGGAAGAGAGGTGAGAGGAATTTGGTAATTCTCTCCCCTTCCTGCATTCAGTTCATCAAAGGCCCTTCTGGACAGAAGGGTAGCTTGAGATCCCGTGTCCACCAGCGCTGAAATCGTACCCCGCCCCTGTACTTGTACCGGGGCATAATATCTTCCCTCCTTCTCCTCAAGGGGGCACAGATAATGCACATTTTTGGACAACTGAGGGGCTAACTTTCTGGTTTTGGACATCGCTAGCGAAGAGATTTGGGCAGAATTCTGTGGAGAGCCTTGGGAATCTGAAAGAAAAAGTTGGCAACTGGAGATCAGAGCCATTGTGGGTTCCCCTGGCTCCGGTTCCGGGCCACCCCCCCCTTCTTGGAGGAAGTCACCAGGATGGGTTTGAACCAGGGGATTTTGGCATTGTTGGTTCTGGGATGAGATGGTGGGCGGCGGTAGCTCAGTCTCCACATCTCCCCAGTCTGGATTTGCATCCCTAGGGACCCATTTTTCTTTGGGAGGAGTTCCCCCCTCTCTGAAGGAGAAGATCCTTTTCCCAGGATCCTCTGAGGATCCCTCTCCCTCAAATTGGAAGATCTGTACCTCCTCCTCAAACTGAGTCTGTTTGGGTCTTTTGTTTCTCCTACCCCCCCCTCTGCTCCTTAGGAGGCAGACTTTCAGGGGCAAGAGATTTTGTTTCCGGTTCCTGGGTTTCCAGGGGCTGTTTACAAGTGAGGAAGGAAGCTTCCTCCAAGGCTTTACACCCCCCTTCCCTTTGTGCCTCCTGCCTGGGAACTGGTGAGTTATCGGGGTGCTGCCCCCGTCATTGTTCTGGAGCACCAGGTCCAGAGTTGGGTGCGTTCTGCGCCGGCATGCCGATCTGAGGGTTCTGCTGAGCCCTCAGTATGTGACCCAGATCCCGTGCCATGTTTTGAACCTGGCGCTCTAACTGGGAAACCCGCTCAGGCTGATACGGGGCCCTGTTTTCTCCCCTGGGCTGATCCCGGGAAGGGTAGCTATCCCTTCTTTGGTAGTACCCCTGGTTGGGAAGATTTGGGTACCCCTCCACCCTTGGCCTCCCCTCTCCCGGATTAGGTTGTCTGGGCTCTGGGAATTGGGGAAAGAAGGATGGATGATTTTGGGGTTGGAAATTGGGTGGATACCTGGGGAAAAAGTTCTGCCCAGGATTTGGAGAATTTCTGCCCTCCTGTGGGAAGTTGGGAGGGAAGTTCCCTGGGTTAGGTGCTTGGCTGGATCCCCCCCCTTGGGCTGGAGGAGTCCACACATAACCCAGGATGGGTCTGTTTCCCTTGTAACGGGGGCTTACATAATCAGGAGAGCGAGGGACCCCATTTGTGGGGCTGCCTCCCTGGCTCCCTGTCTGTGACTGGCCCGAGGACCTTCTGGGCCTAGCATTATTAGGTGCAGGTAGGTTTTTAGGCCCCCCCATCTCCAACTCTAAAACGGGGGTGACCTTTACCTCTGCCACCTTGGCAGCAGCAGGGGTGTTGTTGACTTTGGGGTTTTTGGGCGCATTATTTTTATTTTCTATTGGCTTCTGCACCTCATAGATCCGGGTCGCCTGTTCAATGACCCAGTCTAAAGATCTTTTCTCGTGAAAATCCCTCACGAGCTGGGTCATTATGTATTTGGGCAAGGCATGGAAAAACGTATTAATAAATTCTCTGCTATCCGTGCGCACCCTTCTTGTGGTCTGTGCAAAAGCACGCTTTAACTCCTGCACAAATTCTTGTGGGGCCTGATCCTCCCCACATTGTAAATTGTAGGCTGCCTTGCAAGCCTCTTGAGGATTTCTATGAGTAGAAAAATGTTTCAAGATGGCCGCCTTATAGGTGGACCATCTTAAATGATTTTGATCCTCCAGCCCCGCAAAGAAACTGGAGTATTCCGGGGAGAAGGTCCACTTTACATATTGAATACAGCTTTGGCTGTCCTTCAAATGGAAAGTCTCCATCATTTGCTCAAACAACTCTAAGTGCTCCCAAACAGAATACTTGGCGTTCTTATGATAAGGCGTGATGACGCTCCTGATTGCCTTAATCTGCTTTAAGGGGTCCTTAAGCAAGGCCCTTTTTGTCTTATTGGCCCTTTTGGTCCAGGTAACCCTGGTCCATTCATCTTCTGACTCAGAGGCACTGCTCCCAGAGGTTCCCGTCTGTTCTTCCAGGTTTTCCCGGATTCTGCGAGCCTGGGAATGGCTGGCAGAATGTGGGGACCTGGTCTCCTGTGTCCTGTACCGCTCAGAGGAGTCTTCAGATCCCTCCTTGCTGCCAGGATTTGATGGGTACCCCCCCACTGACCTAACTGGGCAGAGGTTTTCAGGATGCCCTTAATGGGCCTACTCTCCTGGGGTTCCCCATCAAATTGCACTGTGCTTGGGTGCCCATACCCGGATGCCCGCCCATCCATTCCTGGGAGGTACTGGCCTATGAGCCCCATGCTTCTGGCTGGATAGTAATCTGCCATCCCTGTGGCCCGGTGCTCATGTGCGCCAGGGGACATGGGGGTGGCAGAGTCCAGGGACTGAGAGACATAAAGGCCTCTGGTACTAGGGCTCCTGAGGTTATGCTCATGAGTCTCCCTCTCCCAGCGAACCTGGTCTCTATCCGCCCCTGCTCCCTGTTGCAATGCAAGAGCCTGCGCTTTCAGTTCCTCAGTTAAGGCCTTACTCGGCTCTATCAGTCTCTCCTGCATCGCTACCTGTTGCTGGAGCCTATCATTATGCTGGCAGAGGGCCTCATTCTCTCTCTGCGTTTCCTGATTGGTCCTGGAGCACTGGGCCAGTCTTTGCTGCAGGAGGGTTACCTCCTGAGTCCCCTCCCTACTGGCCTGCTCCTGTCTTGCCAGAGCCTCCTCCACCCTCCTGGTGTGCTCTAGCAAGTCCTGGTGTTCTTTTTGGAGGTCACCTAGTCCCTGGTGGGCCAGGTGATTTTCTTCCATTTTTCTTCTTAAGTGGCAGACTTCCTGGCCTAAGGTGTCCCTTTCCTGACCAAGAGCTTGAATTTGTGACGCCAGGTCGCCCTTTGCCTTTGGAAGGCACCAGCTTTCTGGCGCTCCTGATCAAACTCTGCCTGGGTATCCAGGTCTTTCAGGATCAGTTTATTGCTCTCCTCTTTCTCTCTGTCTAGTTGGATTTGCAGGGTGGCTACCTGCTCTCTGCATGCCCTGTAAGAAATTGATCTGTTGCTCCAGCTTTTTCTGGCTCTGCAGTAGGGAGTCCAAACTGTCTTGGCGTTCCTTCTGCAAAGCCAGAATTCTGGCATCCTGGTCTGTCTTTTCCTGTTGCAGTATATCCATGTCCTCTTTTATTTTAATGATATACTGTCTGCTGTCATTTTCTGACTCCTGGCTCCTCTGCAGCCTCTGCTCAGAAGAGTCCAGGTCAGATTGGACCTTCTCTAACGCCATCTGTCGCTTATTCGCCAGATCTTGGCTTTCAGTACATTTATCCTGCATGTCTCCCATATATAGGTACAGGTACGCCGCTATCCTAACCATCTTGTCTTGTTCATCCTTAGCTTTAGGAGCCATGTATAGTTCACTCAGGGCCACATGTAAGGGACCCTGATCTCTCCATATATCTGACCTTGTTTCCGTGACCTGTTGTGTGATGGCCTGCAACCAGACCATGCGGTCCTGGTGAGTCCACTCACCTCTCACAAATAACTTGTGTAAGAAGTGCTCTCTGGCTATTTTCATATCTACCAAGGTCGTCATTCTGGAATTTGAGTTCCTTCCTGACTTACAGAAGTTTGTATTTTATTTTTGCAAAACAGACCTTTTCCTTAGAGCGTTCCTTTGAGGAGTGCTTTACAGCGTAACACAGCGTGGTGATCCGACCGGATATGTGTATCTGGTCAGCTGGCACGCTGTATTAATCTGCACAAATGGTAGATCTAACCCAAACGTCCCGCTCGAGCCCCCAATTTGTAAGAGGATTCAATTCAACACTACAGCTAAGTCAATGCCTAGTCTGGGATACTGAATGGAAACCCTTATTGATATATCTTTATGTCCAGTTCATGCGTTCTGGATGACTACCCCTATATAACACCCCTCCCTTGGAATCCCCCTGGCCCCACTGAGCCAAGAATTAGTTCTGTTTTGCAAGTTAAAAGGTTTATATGATAATTTAAACAATATAGATATATATCACACTTTATAATAAATTAATAATTGGATATCACACTTAATCTGATCAGTAATCAATAATGGATAGTCTGGCACTAGCACACTTGTGAATAGGAACAGAAGAATAAGGTGGTAGAGAATACTTTATATAAATTCAGATGGATGTAATGTTGAATGAAAAATGCAATACAGAAAATACTCAATATGATTTCAACAAAACAATGTAATCACTTTTCTCTGGCAATCCCCTCCCCCCTTTATGCAATGCAAGGAAATGGAAGGAAAGCACACAGTTCTCAGAAATGCAATCAAATGTAATTCAGTTCACCCCAGCAAGCTTAGACTACAGATCGGAGTTTTAAACACAGGCCCAAAATGCTTTTACATGTGCTGGCAATGAAGTGAAAAATATGCTGAAAATGCTTTTAATTCCCTTTAGAGGTTCAGGGTGAGTGAAATATACTTGGGATGAGTTCAGGCTCACTTTAGCAAGGATCTAGGATGGTTCTTAAGAGGCAAACGAATTTTTAGCAAGGAAAGCAAGAAAACCTCTGTTTTCACACGTGGAGAAATTTGCAAATCGCGGCAAAATTCGCGAGTGCGTTTTTCGCGATTACAGAGGAACTACAAGGACTAGCACTATCATTTTGGGGTCCTAGGACAGCCTGGGATCTCAGCTTCCAGATGAAAGTTACTGCAAGTCTCTAAGACAAACGGTCACGGAGATATGAGCGATTAAATAAAGGTAGTTTTTCGGATTTGGAATGTTAAAATTCAAAAAGACAAGTGACAGCTAGCAACTAGAAAATGACAGGTGACAGTTAGGAGGCAGTTCTGGTTAGATTAAAATAGATTGAATTATATTATTTTAACTAAGAGATTGGTTCTGCACAGTTCTGCTGGGTACTCACAATATATTTTTGAAATAGAATGGGCCTCGCCACGGATCTGGTCAGGTTTTAGACTGGACTCTGGTCTGGTCTCGGCACTTCACAGTGATCTGGGTCAGCTCTCTGGTTCTGCTAACAGCGGTCTGGGTCAGCTCTGCTCTGCCTCTGGTTCTGGATATTGATGGATTTGAAGTCCCTATGTTGGCTCTCTGAAGGTTGATGGAGGTAAAGTATGGATTTTCCCGGCAGAGCGTCCCGCAGCAAATGGATTTGAAGGTCCCTATCCGTCCTGACTGTCTGCTTTTATGTGTTTTGAAAATGGGTGTGTGTGCAGCATCACTAGGCTCTACCCCTCTCCACTTGTCATTGGCCACTTCATCCTCTTCCCCTTGATTGGGGGAATGAAATGAAGTGTCATCATGATGAGGTCTGTTTATGGAACAGAGAACCCACCCCTGTCAAATTACACACAATCTATATTTTGACCCAAAAGACATATTTGCACAGGTACACATTTGTTTTAAATTACATGCACCCATCATGCATTACAGGAGGTATACCCTATCCAAATCTGCTCTTCCTGGGGGCTTGCATTCAGAAATGACGACATTTGCACTTTTTAACTGGTTTCGCAATATCGGACATTACCCCAAATTTATACACATGTGCGCAAGGTGTATGGACATTACTTGATGAAGTGTCAGATTTTTAACATGCATACCTTTTAAGTAATACCCTCTTAACTGCTAGCTTGCCCCCAGATCATGCACCAGTTCTAAAAACCTCTCAAAATGTGGGCAGAAAAATCACAAGAATTATGGTATCATTTAAATAAGTTTCACAAGTCCGTACTATGAGTTATTCATCTTTTTCTAAAACCATATTCTGGCTACAGGGGTGTGTCTTTTCAGGTGACATGTTACAGAAACCAGTCTTTCCACTTTCTTCAAGCTCAGCCTCTGTCTCCAGTTTCTCCCCCTCCCAGTTTCTGCCAAGAGGAAGCCAATTTTATTGCCCCTGCAATAAACCATCTGCCTGGGCCCTGGAAGGCCCATTGTTCAGGAGGAAGCCATTTATGGCCCCCATAATAAAACATTTGCCTGAGTCAGGACAGGGCTTTGTTCAAATTTCCTGCAGAGCCCAGGTAATTCAATCAGAGAAGTGTCATATCCCTTTTGGTGGGAGCAGCAAAAGGACAGCTAGGCCTGGGAACACAGCTGTTGTGCAAGTCTCATCTCCTGTCGGGGGTAGCTGGTGGGCAGAATTCAGATAAAATGTCACTTTTTGTTACCCAGTTTAAGTCAAGACAATGTTTACATATGCAGCTAGAATGCTGATTCTAAGTTCAAAACTATGACATTTAAACAATTGCAACCTATGTGACACTCAAAAGTAGGTCACTCATTTCTTTTAAACATTTAGATTTTTAGTGTCTTTCAGTCCAAATTTACTTAAACTGCTGAAATCCACAACTCAGCCAGTCTTGTTATAAACCTTCAAGTCACTTCAGAATATAACTTTACATTGTATCCACCTCTCAGTAAGTCTTTCTTTGGCCGGCTTTGGGTTAATCTATTCAGTTTTACACAAAGTCTGGTGGTTTTAAAACGCCGGCTTTCTGATGGTGGTGAGTACTGGTACTGCAACCATTTTTGGGATTTGAGAAAATGAATTCCCCACAATTCTAGGTTGCTTTTGGCAATCAGCATTGCCATTCCCAATGGTTTCAGACTACTGTGTGGGTAGTCCAATGGTGGTTTTAGGCAGTGCCCTTCTGTGCCCATAACATCGGCAAAAATAAGTGGCAGCCTATTCTTCATGCATTTCCCTTTGCATTTTCTGGGAAGCTCTGGCCATCAGGATGTTTTCCATGTCAGTACTGCACAGTTTTTGAGGTAGGGCTCGGATGCGTGGATAAAAACATCCCACAAGGCCCATAATGTGTCAAGTATTGTGTATCACATGTCCTGAATAAAATGGTACAGATTTATGTTACACCGTCATGTACTTGTGTAAAATCAGAATGAAGAGAGTTTAAAAGAGAATTATAGATAGTTTACCAACCAATAGAATGCATCTGTTCTGGTCAGAACCTTGATTGGCAAACACTAATGGACAGGTGGGAACTGGACGGGTAATTGAGGAGATAGAAGTTAAGGTGGGAAAGGTTGGAGGCCTGAAGGTGAAAGCACGAGGCGACAGAGGAAAAGGGGCAGGGATCGGAGCAGAAAGAATTTGCATGACACGGAAAAAAAGGCTGCAGAAGAGTTTGCAAAATAAATCTACATGAGGACCCCAACAGTACACTAGAAGGATTCTATAGGAGACCCATTTTATTAATCCCGATAAGTGATTCAATGCGACAGACCGTATAAAAAAAAATAGCAGGGCAAAAATAAAATGGTACAAACAGTAAGCAGTGTTCTCTAGTGCAAAAAGGAACAATGTCTGTGCTGTGCTAAAAAACTCTAAAAAACAACATCATGGGTCCAGTCACAGTGCTGAATGACATAAAAGTATACGTAGGACTGTATTAGGAAAGAAAAAAAAAGTGTCATATTGTCAATGGCTGACAGACGGCCCCATGTCATATAACAGCATTAACCAGTGCTTGATTGTTATGCCAACTGTGACATACTCATTATGATGTCAACTGAAGTACAAGTGCAAAATGCAAATTCAAAATGGTGGTGGTTAAAAAGCCAGGACTGGTTCAAGGGGGGCCACTTTGCTGCTTTCATTATCGCTTGTCAATCTGTAAACAAGCAAAAAACAATTGGAGTGTACAGTTGCAGTACAAGCTTTTGTTGCTGGAGGAGAGAGCTGCCTTTTCTGACAGAACGTTCATCTGCTGAAACACTTTCCTTGGCACTGCGAGCCACTGAGGGCTCTTGCCGAGGCACGCTCGCTTCCTGGAGGAGGCGGAGCCAACTGGCGATCACGTGGGTAATCACGTGACTTTGTGCAGCCTCATAGAGCAGCCCAAACCGCCCGAGCGGTGTATTTTGTTGCTGGAGGAGAGAGCTGCCTTTTCTGACAGAACGTTCATCTGCTGAAACACTTTCCTTGGCACTGCGAGCCACTGAGGGCTCTTGCCGAGGCACGCTCGCTTCCTGGAGGAGGCGGAGCCAACTGGCGATCACGTGGGTAATCACGTGACTTTGTGCAGCCTCATAGAGCAGCCCAAACCGCCCGAGCGGTGTATTTTGTTGCTGGAGGAGAGAGCTGCCTTTTCTGACAGAACGTTCATCTGCTGAAACACTTTCCTTGGCACTGCGAGCCACTGAGGGCTCTTGCCGAGGCACGCTCGCTTCCTGGAGGAGGCGGAGCCAACTGGCGATCACGTGGGTAATCACGTGACTTTGTGCAGCCTCATAGAGCAGCCCAAACCACCCTTGCGGCGTTAAGCCCGTCTGCGGAGTAAAGGGCGGTGCAGTCCATCATTAGCTGCACTGTTTTGCTGCTGTTTGGCTCTGGGTGGCGCAGGAAGTCCAGCTGGGCTTAGCTCTCCAAGGAGAAACAACAGGGGCCAACTGTAGTTCTTAGCTGGACACTGGGGAGGAGAGACGGACTCTGGCTGCTCCTCAAGCCATCGGGCGTTCCCAAGGTGATGCAATTATACTAAATACAAATTTATCCTCTTAAAAAAAAAAAAAAAAAGTATATGTGACAGCAATTTTAAAAATAATTGATAAGCACTATATACTATTTTAATCACATATCTCTCGTTCCCAGCCATTATTTTCATTGATTTTGCTAATATCCATTTTGGAGATATTATCTTTTATTACTTAGAGGCTGCGAGTTGATCTGCCCTCTGTAAGTAACATAGTATCTGTGCCTTTACTTTTAATATGCCCGCACTTAGAAGTGGGTTTGAAACTGTTGAGAATCAAGCACCCATAATAGTAGAGGTTCAACCAGGCTCTGGGATGCAGAGTGAGGCACCCGTGTACATAAATTCTACTGGAAATATGTCCAACCATGTTTTAGCTGTGGGTAAGAATAAAGAAAATCCCATTTTTAGTGCTGAAGGGGGTCAGAGGGATTCCTCTTTTACCGACCCCGTAGTGTCAGATGTTGTGGCTCCTAGCAATAGGGATGGGGAGTTAGCAGATTATGAATCTAACGGGGTTCTTAGGGATATCCCAGACTTTAGACAGGACCTTGCAGATGAAGAATGCCTCCAACAAAGTTTTATTGGTACTAAAAGGGTAGTTCGCTACCACGCTTCCACCCCTCTTCAGAGGAGGATTTTGAATGGTAAAATACAAGCTGGAGAAGGTTTAGAATCGTTAACTTGGAAGGGAACAAACCCATCCGGACTTATGCAATTTTCTTATATTTCGCCAGCTACATTCATTTTCGGAAAGGAGAATAAGGATAACGCGCAGTCTTTGCTAGATTCTCCAAGGTTAGAAACCCTTAAGCAAAGTGATTGGGGGGATCCTTCCAAAGGGACTTCTCGTCGCCCTAAGTATAACCCCAATCAACCTATTGGGGAAAGCGATTTAGATGACTATTTTTTTATTATGGCAGATGCTACGGGTGTTTTACTTAAAGAAATTGTGGATTTAGAGATACCAGCATGTAGATCTGTGCGTAATGAAAAGGGGACAAGGAGTCTATCAGAGGGTGCGCCTTCTAACTTACACCCATGTGATGAAAACAACTACATAACTGGGAATCAACAAGTGGGTATGAAACAATCTCTGGTTAAACCGATTATGGAAACAGCCAACTTGTTTATACATAATAAAATAGCCTCTACTCAAACTGACAAATGGGAGGATTATACAGTGGAAATGGAGGACAAAGCAACGGATCCTCAGCAATTTCTACGAGAAAACCATGTAGTAGAGGAAGATAAACAAGAAATATCTGGTTCAAGTAGGAAGGAGAGAGGTGATTATCTGTTACCACTCCTATCCAACTTACATATTAGTCTAAATTTGGCCTTGAAAACTCTGGGGGAGTCGCAAGAGACTATTGTTGGCTCCATGATAGGTCAACAAGCGGCTTTTAATCAACTGGTGACTCGTCTGGCATTTTTGGAGGGAATAGTAGAGGGTAAGACCATGAATTAACAGATTATTAAAGAACAGAGTCGATGTGACAAACATAGAAAGGATCAAGATATAAGGTTAACTACCATGGATGCAAAAATTACCACTCTGTTGGAAGTTATGCTTACAGGAGACGGTCCTACTTCATCTAAGAGAGAGTTAGGGGAACTTGATTCCCAGGGCCAAAGAGATAATGAGGACAACAATAATAATTACGGAAAGAAAATGGTTTCTCCCGATAGTCCTTCTGTCCTCTTAGATGTCATAATGATGGCAACCGAAGGGTGATCCGAAGAACAGGAGTTGGATAACCTCAGAGCACAAACGCATGTGAGTGTATCTCTTAATGACGAAGAACCCTTGAACATCAGTAGTGAAGACACAAGATCTCCTTTACACACTACACCAATAAAAGGGCTAAAATGTAAACAAAAGATCAAACATAGAGAAAAAAAATCAGTAAATCAAGATCTGGAATTAGAGGCAAAAAGTAATAATGATGGAATAGTCCCCGTGAATATTTCCGACTATAATATAAATGAGGTGCCCCAATCCCCAGTTGGTAGATGCAAAAAATCAAAAAAGCAAGGTAGGATACTTAAAAAAAGCAAAAATATGCCCAACACAAAAATTAAAGGTAGAAATGCCAACCTGAAAGGAATTAGAAACATCCCGCTCCAGGAAGAGCGGGAAGTTAGGGGGGGTCCTAAGGATGCTCATAAGGAAGATAGTCCTGCCCTGGGCGAGCCGAACAAGAAAGGCCTTGTGGCTAGTGGGGAAACTACTATAGACTCTAATAAGGAAAAGAATAACTTGCTGAAATGTGGCCTTGAGCTCACTCAAACCAAACAAACAAAGATGACAGCTTTTGGCACAATAATTAGTACCAAACACGCCAGAACATCCGTAGGAACTCAACAAGTCAAATTCCCTACGGTTTCCAAAGAAACACTGCCAGCTACAAGTAATACTACCCTTCCCGTTAAGGGGCCAACTGAATTGTTAGGGAGGGATAGTGATTCAACCATTAATATCATGGGAGGAAATCCCCAAAATATACAACCTTCCAAACTACAAGATCTGGAAGGTAATGTTATGATCACTTCTGGAGCAGTTCACATAAAGAAGCAATCTACTGTGATTGAGGCCCCTACTAAGATCTGTACAGGGAAAATCGTGGGTTGGATTAACAATAATATAACAGACTCACAGGTTAGCTTGAATAGAACTCATCTCCTAAATCTGTTTAAAAAGATCCCCGTGTTACGAGCTATAACAGCAGACGATATAGATGCCATATCTCTTCCTAACTGTAATAATCACAGAATGGTAAATTGTTTTCATTCGGTGATGGTAGCAGATATGGTGCGTGCCCAAGAAAAAAACCTTAACTCTTTGGGCTACGATCTATTCTCATTAGTAGATGATAAAGAGGCCAACAACTTTCTTGAATATAAGGAACCGAATAATATTCAAAATAAACAAATTACTAAATTTGATAATAATAAATCAGAAAATTTGGGTCCAGGATTGGCGCTTATTTCAAGCCTCCTGAATAATAATCAGGATTGGTCATGGCTACAGCCGGCACTCAAAACCTTGGAAATATTTAGACAGGATAAGGGGTGTTCCTAACAATATAGAGATCGAGGTGATCTCTTGGAATTCTTGTGGGGGAACCCATCTCAACATGTTTTTGAGTAAAAGGGAAAATTATGTACGCCCCCGTATCTATTTCTTTCAGGAAACTATGATGCTGTCAGATATGCACATAGAAGGCTTCTATACCTTTTCTTCGGTAGCTATTAGGGGTCAGTTGGGAAGACCTAGTGGCGGTCTGATTATTGCCATTGATCGTAACTTGGGGTTCCTAGGGGAGGTGATCTTTAGGAGTAACTGGCTTTTGGCTATTATGCTCTCAACGGAGAATAACGTAGAGCCGATATTCCTCCTGAATCTCTATTGGAATCCGTTAAAAGTAGACATTGAGGAAGTGGAGGACTCTCTTGATATGATCCTGGGAAGCTGGTTTGAGAAAGGGTTCGGAAATCGCATTATCTTGGGAGGGGATTTTAACTCAGCCTGTGCCGATGGTGCGGTGCTCAACGAAAGAGGGGTATTACCTAGACTCCTCAGTACGATTATTAAAAGAGGTATAAGGTGGGATAATTATTTGGACATTTGGGATTTGGGTCTTTTAGATCATGGCCTAGATTGGAATCTTCCGAAAAATACTTGGAAAAGAGGAAGTAATAGCTCTAGAATTGACTTCTTCTATGTATCTAACGGCTGGAAGCAAGCGTGTGGAAAATTGTCACTTATGGAGGTTGAGTTCAGTGATCATGTTCCCTTATGTTTTTCTCTCTCCATCCCAGACACGGGTATTTATATCAATCCCATGTTGCAGGGTATAGAGGTGGGAAACAATGGGAGAAGGGTCACTTGGATTAAGAAAATAATTATGAAATTTAATACCTTGGTGTTGGAAAATTTGTCCAAGGTGCAGCTACAAATTATTAGGGGAGATGACATTGGGTTGGGAGGTTCCTACTATAATATCATACTGTCATGTGTCTATAAAATTAGTATGGCCAGAGATCTGGGGGTGCCGAAACCAAGGGTGCGGGCGGCTGATCCCAGAATTCAAAATGCTAAGCGTACTAAATATAGGGAAATCAAAGCCTTGAATAAACTGTCCATTCCTTTCTCAGAACTTAGGCTGAGAAAGAAAAAAATAATTCAGAAACACAAAAACTTTATCAAGTCTCTGAAAATGGATCATTATCACGAAACACACCAACTGATGATGTATAATCTATGCAAGGGCAGAGATGTCAAATTTTGGTCTACCGTTAACTCTATACTCACGCCTTCTAAAAACAAATGAGACTGCCCCATTCAAGCGGATGTGTGGACTCTCTTCTATAAGGAAAAGTTCGCTCTATCCCCTAATCTCTCCAGGGAACAGGATGCGAACTTAGGCCTTCCGGTTGTAGGTGAGTGTCTGTGGGATATAGAGGATATTAAATGGGCCATCAACAAGCTCAAATCTTCTAGAGCACCGGGCCCCGATGGCATTCCCCCTTTCGTTATAAAGTCGGCCCCGGAAATGTGGGCTAAGTTACTCGAACCCATATACGATGATGTATTTAAATATCATACCATCCCTAAAACCTGGTCGCAGAGCATCATAGTCCCTATCTATAAAAAAGGGGACGCCCTTAATCCACAGAATTACAGGCCTATAGCACTGTTAGATGCAGCGAGCAAAGTCTTTGGTATTTTGCTTTTGAGGGACCTTAATAAGGTTATTAGAAGGAAGGCTTGCTATAGTAAATTTCAGGTTGGTTTCAGAGAGGGCTTGGGAACCGACCTGAATGGGATGATTTTGGCTCACTTAAGAGATACAGTACATCAAACTAAAATGGGAGATGTATATATGGCTTCCCTGGACCTCTCTAATGCCTTTGATGGGGTTATTAGAGCAAGATTGTGGACAAAAATGTTAGCTATGAATGTTCCACGCAAGATTGTCCAACTCTTGGCTCTTCTACATAGTAATACCTCCGTCAGGGTACGTTTATCACAAGAAGGTTCCCTATCCGATGCTGTAGATACGGAGGTTGGGGTCAAGCAGGGCTGTTCCCTTGCTCCCACGCTCTTTAACCTGTACGTCAGTGATGTGGAGGACATGTGGCAGGGCCCTTCCATTGCTCCGGTCAGGTTGGGGAGCTTGGCTATAGAGTGGATGGCCTTTGCAGATGACTTTATCCTTTTTGATCGTACCCCGAGAGGCCTTCGCAGAAGGATGGATATTTTTTATCAATATGCACTGGCGAATAATCTTTCCCCCAACGCTTTGAAATCCCGAACGATTGTAATTTCTAGGAAGAGAGTTGTCAAACCATGTATCTGGAAGATGGGAGATAATCTGGTGGAACAGGTCCAGGCCATAACCTAGGTTATAATTTTTCCAACAAATCTAGCCTAAAGATGTGGAAATTGAATCTCGGGGATAAAGCAGCTAAACTAAAGATTCAGATGAAATTTTTGAGGGCTAAAGTATGTAAATTCTCGCTCTTGCCTATTAGACGTTTCTATCTTGCGAAATGTGAACCGGTTCTTTTGTACGGTTTGGACATTTGTACAAAGGCCTTGAGTTCCTATCTAAATGTGATCCAGGGGAAATTGTGGAAGGAAGTAATGGGCCTTTCTATGGCAGTCCCCAATTCCATTATTCGGCACGAGTTATGTCTCATATCACTTAAAGCCAGATACTTGTGGAGGCAACTCTCTTCATTTAGAAAAATACATGATCCTCCGATAAACACCTTATATGAGCTGGTAAATAAGGTAGTTATATCGGGGGCGGTACTATCTATCAAGAGTTTTAGCGATAGAATGCTTTCTCTGTTGGAATCTCTGGGACTTTGCTTAGATGATCTGATTCAACGACCGGGATTAGTTAAAAAAAACTTATTTAGGTCAGACTGGGTAGACACAGTAAATGATATAGAGTCCCATGTAACATACAAGGAGTATGCTAAATTTTTGCATGCAAGGGAATCGATTCCTCTATATATTCAAAGATTTCCTTGCCAGAGGGTGAGAACCACATTTATGCGTTTCAGACTTAACCAGATGCCCACTTTAGAAAGAATTTTCCATTGGACCCATAAAGAAAAAGGGTCAAATGAAAATTCTAAAAATCCCTCATGTCGATTTTGTGGAGCGACTGACATGACAGAAACCCTTAGGCATCTACTCCTTACATGCACCCATTTTGGGGCTAAACGATCTCTCTACTTTATAGATAGATTCGATGGGGATTGGGAAATGTCGAAGAATCTGTTCTGGAGTCGCTGCATGTGGGGTGTAAATATCTCCCTAATCCTCGCATTGAATTCACTCCTACTTAACATACAGGAGGAATTGGAAGTAAAAAATAAGGAATTTAATGAGCAGAGAGATTAGAGCGGACCTATGGTATAGGAAACGGTATATGAAATGATCTATGGTATATGAAATGTAAACTGTATATAACATGCAGGGAATTTGATTTTATGTCTGGGAACGATTTTAAAGGTTGATAAATGCGTTGAAATCTTTTTATACATAGATATTTGTATATTTGTATACTTGTCTATAAAATGAAATGTATTTTTCTTATTTGTTTGTAATGCACTTTATGTTGTATAAGGTTTTATGTAAACTAATCATACAACAATAAAAAAAAAACAAAAAAAAAAAAGTTGTAGTACAAGCTTTTTGGCAACACCAGAGTGTGTCCGCTTTTCACAGGGCTTTTGTCAGTGTTAACAACCGTTCAGGGATTTAGAAAGGATGTCATTTTTTACAGTATACAGTGTTTTTATCGAATCTTTTATATTGAATGCCCATATATCGAATATTTTATAGTGAATCCATTTAGGGGTGCAGTAAAGGGTTAAATATTTTGGGAAACGGTTGGGGTGGGTTTTTAGGGATCGGAAACAGAGGGACTAAATTTGCAACACATAGCTTCCTGTAGCCGACATCGGAAAGCAAACTGCTTCACAGAAGCATTGTGTGTTTTGGGGGAGAAGGGAGAGGAGACCATCTGGGGAATGGCGGGAGCTGGCTACAGAAGTGGGGGGCCCTTGGTGAGATGCCTGGAAGCATTTTATTTCTTGGATATTCGGGGGTGAAAAACACTGCACCTGGCCAGTAACTTAATTACCATCCAGTTCTCCCATCCATGAAGTAACCAGGACAGACCCTGCTTAGCTTCAAAATGAGGTAGGAGCCACCCTCCTCAGTTATAAGACGACTTAAAGGAATAGGTGGGCCCTTTCCTTGCTTTGAAGCTAAGCAGTGATAGTCCCGGTTACTGCATAGATGGGCGACCGAATGAGCATCTGAATTATTATTTTTTAAACCGTGCTACTGTCAGTCCTTGAAGGTTTTGCACTCAGAGACAATGTTTTGCCTTTTGCTGAATTGCATTCTGGTATTTGTTGTCTCCCAGTCAATAATTTAAAAAAAAATGAAATTTTTACAGCAAAAGTGGGTTTCCCATCGCTGCAGTAACTAGGACAAACCCTGCTTAGCTTCAAAGTGGGGAAGGGGTCTGCACCCTAAGGCCATGTTGCCTAATATATGAGGCCACGTTAGAAAAACACTTAGAGAAGCATGGCCTAAGGGGGCTGGATCCTTCTGCGCTCTGAAACTAAGCCGGGTCGGTCCCGGTTAGTGCATGGATGGCAAACAGTCCACAGTCCTGAATGCCATGTGCTTTCTTAGTTTGAAATATCTCATAGCACACATCATGTGCATATTTTTTTTTAAACAGTGCTACTGTCAGTCCTTGAATGTTTTGCACTCCGATACCATGTTTTCTGCCTTTTGCTGAATTGCATTCTGTTATTTGTAGTCTCACAGTGTAGATGGGGGGAATAATGCCACAATTGTACACTTTTGCCTAACATAGTTCTATAAGGATTTATATATATGAGTGACACTGTGGCATTTGTACTTTTCACGCTAGCTTCATAAAGCAGAATATTGTTGAAATCCAGACATGGGGGTGAGAAGAGGAACGGATGAGAGGGCAAGTAAGTCATGAGTATTTGCCCATGATGTGGCAAGAGAGTTTGCAATCCTGGACACTGGTGCTGTTATTTCCCCGTGATTGTCGATGCTTTTCAGGGCACCAGTAAAGGGCACATGTGGGCGGACAGCGTAACTTTTTTCAGAGGGCAGACGCAACCCCTTGAGTTTTTTTGAGGTTGGTAAGCTTGCTCAAGTATTTGGATACCAGGATTTTACTCAGGTTGTCATGTTCCCAGTGCAGACGCCTACCCACAAGACCACATGCACTTGTTTCATATTGAGATTTTGTGTTCCACTACAGATTGCTGGCTTTAAAAGGTGAGCACCATTTATACTTTGCCAGCATATTTATTGGAAGATTTCCTCTACTCTGGTTATTTTTATGGTGTTAATTACTTTAATTTTAAAATATATGGTCACTTACTGTGCATATATTCATGGTGCCAGCTTTTGATATTCGCTATGTGGGCAAAAGTACCTGGGCATATGTTATTCTTGCAGCTGGTTGTTATTTTCCCTTTTACGTGCTTCTTCAATGCGGTTAGTTGGGTTGTGCAATGTATCACAGCAGTCACCAAGAGACCGGCCATAAAAACAGGGGGCTTGTAGCACGCTCCTTAACCGAAGTGTGTGATCCTCTGCAAATTATTTAATTGCACAGGGCATCTTTAACTAAAAACAGTAGGAGTTCTCAAAAATAGATATTTTTACAGCTACAGTGACATTGAGGGTGAAAAATCAGTGGTGGCCCGGGTCTCCCATCCATGTATGGTCCAGGACCGATTCTGGTTAGATTCACAGCGAGGAAAATGCCAGCCCCCGCAGGCCATGCTACCTAATAAGTGAGGCAAAGTTACAAGATCACTTAGAGTAACATGGCCTGAGGGGGCCGGCCCCTTACTCACTTTGAAGCTAAGCAGTACTGTGCATATATCCATGGATGCCAGCTTTTGATTTTCGCTATGGGTGAAGAAAGTACCTGTGCATATGTTGTTCTTGCAGCCTAGCCAAGTTGCATCTCTTTTATATATTGTTATATGCCACAAGTCCCTTGTTATTTGGAAGATGATCATTCAGATTTCCTTTTTACGTTGCATTTTGGGACTTGTAGTATAGGACACTTGATGGACAAATCAAAACTACAAGTCACAACATGCAAAAATAAAACAAGAACTGGATGGGCATCTTCCGAATTACATGGAGACATACACACACACACACACACACATTGACACTGGAAACTTGCACTCAACGTGTTACAATGCTCACATACACACATGGGTGCACACATGTGTGATCACACTAACACTCACCATCAGGGAGCAAATGCGCACTGCACACACAATCCCTCACATGCACCTTCACACCATGTACACACGCACTCACATTAAACACACACACATTGTATGCACACCCTCTCAGGTGACATTCACACCCTCACACCACACATCCCCCCCTTATACTGCACATATATTCAAAAAGATGATTACACCGTCTCTGGTCAACACTATAAAACAGAAAAAATGAAATTTAAAAATATCACTTTTCTGCTGAACACTGCCATCGGAGAACCCAGGACTGCAGGAGTTTGAGATGCAGCACTTAAACATTATGCTACAATGATGTTATTGTTTGGATTCTCACAAGTTTCATACCTAGCCTTTTATCATTGAACATATTAAATGATAGGCTAAGTATAAAATGTATGCCCTGTGATGCAGCAAGGTATTGTCACCTAGTGGTTAAATGCTGGACCTTGAACTCTGTCAGACCAGGGTTCAAGGCTTTTTCTTAATTTTTCTATTTAACTAATTCAATTTAATTAATAGAAAAGCAATGCGACTGGGAGGTGGTGAGGGTTGATGCAGTGCAGTCCAGTGATCTTATTTGGCATGAAGGCATTTAGCTGTGGCTGCAATGTCAGCCACGTCCAATCATCCCTTGTGCCAAAATAACGGTGTCAGAATGGCTTTCGCACTAAAAGGGTGCACCGAAATTGGTGTTGCAGCAGAATAGCTGCGCCAAATCAGCACGTGGAAAAATTTGGGCACTGAAGAGGGGTGTATCGCTTGGTGCACCCTGCTTAACCAAAGTGTGTGGTCCACGGCAAATAATTTAGTCTCACTGCGCATTGCCTGAAAACATAGTTAATTCTCAAGGCCTGAAATCCGAAAGCCATGGCTAGGGGCCTGGTAGTATTTTAAATTGGACAGTGAGCACAGGCAAAGGCTGTGCCCCCTGACCATGGCTGAAGACCATGCTAGTGGTCTGGAAGCACTCTAAAAATCTATGGAAAAACAAAACCCATGAAATTCAAGGAAAAAAACTTTAGGTGCAGGGATGTTAAGGGGAGCAATACATTGTAACAAAACCTTTGAAATTCAAAGAAAAATGTTAGTTGCATGGACGTTAAGATGAGAACTGAACGCAACGAAACCCCTGAAATTCAGCTAAAGCCACCTTAACTTCACGCTCCTGTTGCACATCCTATGACCACAATGATGACATCACAGATCAATTTTGGTGACATCATGGCCTTCAATTTACTCATTAGACTATTCACCCCTATCTCCTCATGCCTAAACCTAACCTGGTTATATCCAAGAGCGGAGAGACAGAGGGATGAAGGAAGGCACTTCGCCCCTCACTCTTGAGGTGTGCTGCCACCAAGTCCATGCACTAACCGATATCTCCCTATGACCATTGCCAGGGACAGGGAAGGAGAGGGACAAGTGAAAACACAAGCACCATAATCTTCTTTACAGGGCAATACTGACATATATTGAGCAAAGGCAGCATGAACATGCTTTTACAGTGACACTACTGGCATTTAATGGCCAGAACCAGCAGAGATTTCAAAAGGCAGAACTGGCATCTATTGGGCAGAGCCAGCACTGAAAATGTTTTACATGGCAATACTGGCATATATTGAGTACAGGCAGTGTGACTGTATCTTCATAGTGACATGCTGGCATTTATTTGATACAACCAGCATGTAAATGATTTGTTTAAAGTGGCAAAACTGGCATATATTGGACAAAGGCAGCATGAAAATGTATTTTACAGAGCACTGATGGCATATTGTTGAGACACATTTTAGGGGTTTCTTTGGATACACACAGCATGAGAATGTGTTGCAAACTAGTCATCTGTATTGCTGGGAACCTGACATCTATTGATGTTTTTCACTTATTGCTCTGCAGAACCAATTGCGACTCATATGGATTTCTTTGCCCCGCTTCACTGAATTTTGGGCCTTAAAATGTGCCATTTTAACCCATTATCAAACATGATTTTCGGGGGGAGCTTGATTGAATCCCAAAAAATGACTCAAGCTTGCTCACTACGCTCTATTACGCAAAACTAGGAAACATATTTACACGCCTCCACTTTAATAATTCACCAGTTAAAACTTGCCTTGAGAGTAGACCCATAATTCTGAAAAGCCAGTCCATTCTTCTGGACTATATACGGTCATTATCTCTTGGATGGCCAGGTCTATATGACCACTGTTATGTCAATGGCCTTTGTATTGGGTTTGGCGGTGCTGTAAAAAAAGTCATAGTAGTGGAATTACCACCACACCAATTCTGACTTTGGATTTGAAGTGGAGGAAAAAACTTCCAGCAGCTTGCTTGAGTTTCTTCCTCCACATTACTGCCAGAAAATTGAGGATTCACAATGGGCGGAATTGCTGCCCCTGATAAATGCTTGAAATCAAATGCCACTGTAAGGACTCCAATAAATGTTATGGATGGCACCAAGCTAGCGATCTTAAATTAGAAGATTTACTGCTATTATGAGTGGCTGTAACAGTAAACACGTTTGTTATTATTTCTCTTCAGGAAATACTTTTAGGGGTAATGAAGAGTGGTACAGCATTGCAACTATTACTGGACCTTCCATGACAATTTAACATGTAAGCAGGGACAGGAGGGATACTTGGAGTGACCGCGGGCCCAAAAAGCCCAGGCGCAGGAAGCTATGTTTGGGACATTGCTCTTGAATGCATTCATAAATGAAATTGCTGGTGACCTGGTACGCAATGCCAGTGTATTTGCATATCCAAAAGTCATCATATGTTGAAGTGAAAAAAACACTTGAACTCGGTAAACCTGGATAGGATGGGATATGAGGTTTATAAGGCATGCACCTAAATGATAAGGATACGGATACAATGAGATATGATGGTTTGTAGGGCATAAAACCACATTGGGTGAGCACAATATATCTGAGGACCTCAAAGCGATTAAAATTCCGGCGAGGCCTTGAAAACAGCAACACGAATGTTGGAATGGAATGGGTACCAAGTGCCATTTTCAGCTGTGAAAAGGTGAGTTCATCTTTCACTGGTCACATCCCTCCCAGCCTACCTTCTGCATTTTTAAAGAAAACGTTTTTTTGTTATGAATGATAATTTCATAGGATATAAAATAATTTAAAAAACACTTCTGCGATGTGTCCCTTTAAGGTGTTTTGCCAGAACTGTCTTGGAATTGGTCCTATTTTCATGTTTATTGCCTGTCTCGGTTTATTATTTTGAAAATCTGGTCACCCTACCCTTAAAGGATGTGCAGTTATACAGACCTCCTTTCTTTTTTAAACAGTTTGAGGTTGTTTCTTTGCCTCGACTTACATTTGTTTTGATCTTTTCATTTTTATCAAGCATTTTCTTTTCTTTTGAAGTAAAGAAAAAGGCATCTTAAATGACTGTTGTGGCTATAGTCATTTTTATTAGGATAGTTTTTTATGTCGTAAGCCAACGTTTTTTTGTGACAATATGTTTGGCATGCAAAGAGACACATCTTGTGTTCTGCTTTTTGGATGTCCCCTTTTTGGTTTTGGCTATTAGGTGGTGCTGAAAGTGCTACCTTAAAGCTGAAACTATTGTCATTAAACTAAGAGCTTTAACATAAGAGCTTCAAATAGGGTCTTTGAATGAGGGTCTGTAATGCTTTTCAGTGCAGATGATATATGAGGATGTATTTGTGCTGTTTGCCTATGAGTTCATTTAACACCCATCTCTAAGTCAGATCTATAGGATTTTCCTCCCATTCCCACCCATCTCCACCTTAAACCACACTCCTTTTGCACTCTTTGCCTGCATTTCTATTATGGGCTGCATTTTTAAAAATATTTACTGCAGCTTTTAAGTTATGTTACATATTTTAATGTATTTTGTACACCAAAAAAAACAAATTACTGTTATAGTTACATTTTGTTCTAAAATGTCTCTCACAATGTCCATGTACTTGCTTGTGGGTATGGGTCTCTAGTGTTTTCAGCTGTAAGTAGTACCTGATTGGATATGCAGTTAGTGATGTCAGTATGATGTAATTGGATCTCCAGTCTGTGTTTGTTTCCCGCATGCAGCAATTTTATTTCAGCATTAGAAGAAAGAGGTAAGGCTGTTTATTTTGTAGTTATTTATAAAATGTGCACTTCCAATGCAGCACATTAGTATTTCCCCCGCATGCCAGGTGCCGTTGGTAGTACGCTCCTGCTGCTCCCAGCAGCAGTCCCAAAGAAACAGAGAGAGCGAGTGGGATCCGGCATGCAAATAAAATCATGCTCCTTGTTTGACCTCCTCCACGCCATCGAACAGCGAATTGAAACAGTGGTCCGTTCTGTTTGCGTACCACGCCTCATCATCATTTTCGACACCTGCACAATGATTATAAGATGGTAACAGTAGGAATTATAACACACTGAACATCTAATTTCTACCATGGTGCTAGAAAATGTGTTCAGGCTTATGATACACTTACTTGAAATAAATACGACGGTTGTCACTTCTGATCTTTTTGTGAAGTAGCAGGTGAATAAGAAGCCAGTTCAAGATTTTTAATGAGAAACTAACTTCAGCAAGCCATCAAGGCTTAGCACCTATTAACCTGGCAGCCATCTAACAAATGATACCTTTGTATCCATTAAAAGCAATTTGTGTTTCATAAGTGCCACCTTACTAATACTAGATTTTTACTTTCCTGCAGTCCTTTTTTTCTTCCTGGTCTGCAAGCACAGCCACACAGAAAAAGGGTGCAGTCTCATGTTGCTGGTGGAGGCTGACATTCATAGGGAATGGTGATTGAGTGTGGCAGGAGGAGGCGGAAACTTGTAGAAAGGGGCAGCGATAACAGAAGGAGTGTGGCGTGCTCGCACAGTTTCCCAGCTTAGGCAGCCTCCCCTTTTCTGGAAAGTGAGTTTACAGGCTATGACTGAGGAGACAGAGTGGCAAGTCCTTATGTGCAGGTCAGGCTTGGGACGAGAGGGTAATTATGATTGTTGCTTCCTGTCCGCATACACATATGCACCCTGTGTCTGGAGCCTGTGTTGCGAAGGATAAGGGAGGACAGTTCGCCCCCGCAGAGCTGTCGCAGTCGGGCCTCTTCCTCTCCATGGTGCTGCTCTGGAGGACAATCACCATGATCAATAGCTGCAAATAAACAGCAGCAGGAGCAACCTATCTTCCAGTATACGTGCCCATGTCCAGTGATGAGTATGCTGCACAGGATGCTGGGGACTCGACGAAGGGAACCTCCGAGCACACCCCATACCAACGGCCAAACTTCAGCCCATCAGACATGCACAGCACAGCCCGCCTGCCCTTCCCCAGCATCAGGGACATGGACGGCCATCTATGGCGCATGGAGGAACACCATGTATAGGCGCGTTACAAATACCATATCATATCATATCATATCATGAGCACATGGTGGGCCTTGTGCAACAGCACCTGGATGAGGCTTGTTTAATGTGGGAGGAGGGCATTTTGCTGCGTGAAGAGGCACAATTGATAAAGGAGAGCATACAGGCCATTGGGTGGCGCAATGGACGTGCCCTGGGATGAGCAATCTGTGCAATGAAGCTGCTTGCTCAAAGGGTACGTGAGGGAAATTAGGCCATATCGGCCATGTCCTGCAGGTGGCCCTGGCACAACGTGACATTGACAATACCCACACACCCTCTACCAGCACCATGCCTGCAAGCTCACAGCAGAGCAGTCTGAGGTGTAGATCCCAGCACCTGTTTGGCACACCTCAGCGGGGCAAGGCAGCCTTGAAGAAGCCAAGAAAGTGAGCAGGGCTGTGGCAGTAAGAGTGACACTGACAGCCTAGTGGGTGTGATGTGATGGTGATGGTGTGCCTTTGCTGATCAATCAGGGAGTTTCTGGGGTCAGGGTTGTTTGTGAGACTGTTGCATAGGTAGTTGAGGGTTGTAAGGGGGGTTGTGGGAGTTTGCATGGAGAGGGTGTTGGTTTTGGGTGGGGTCGGATTGGGGTTGGTTGGCCACACGTTTAATGGTTGTATTTCACATTCAATACACATGGTGTTGCATTCAAAATCACGACTGGACATTGCATTTGTGCTCATGTTTTTTTATTGGTGGATGTTTTCTTTTGCAGGTGCAGGTGCCATTTCCTCAGAAATAGCTTCTAATCAGTTCCTGCTGTGCTGCACGTCCATCCATGGCAGCCCTGTCACGATGTTGTCACATGTCTTTAGGTGCTCCCTCATGGCTCTTGTCTCCATCGTCAGCCAGGAGCATGTCCATGTCCGGGGGAGGGGAATGTTGCGGCTGATGCACATGCTGTGTAACATGGCACAGGTCAAGACTATTATGCCTACTTTGATAGGACTGTACATCAGTACCCCTCCTGAGTGGTGCAGGCAATGGAAGCATGCCTTCAACAGGCCGAAGGTCTGCTCAATAGTTGTCCCCGTACGTATGTGTACATGGTTGTAGGCAGTGTCATGGTGGTCCTGTAGATGCCTGACTGGGGTCAACAGCCATGGGAGTAATGGATATCCAGAGTCACCTGCATGGAAAAGGACATAGTGATGGACACATCAGTATGGGGACAATGCAGTGCATCAATGGTGCATGTGGATGTTTGACACATGCGTCTGTGTCTGTGCACTTGCTGGACGTGTGTCAACTTGGATGTCCCGGTGACAGGTTCTGCTGGTCAGGACGCATGACAGATTGGTACACTGAGGCGGATTTTGTGCGTGTGGGTGGGGCATGGTGCAGTCTTGCTATGCTTCATTGTCTCGGGAGGATAGCTCAGCGGCCACGTGCTCGCCTTGGAAACAAGACGACATGGAGCAACACAGGTTCGATCCCCGGGTCCGCGCTTAGAAACCTCTGGGTATTAAGCGCGTTATAAATAACCCATCATGTCTTGGAAGTGATGCATTGTGGTATCTGTTGTGCATTACATGTGCCTGTCCATCCGTGCCCAGTTTGTGCTGTTGTGTTCCTCAGTGCACCCATGTGGTACATACCTGTTGTGGGCAGACACTCCTGCATGCAGTTGGGTCACTGAATTTGCAAGGTGCCTGTGAGACATGCACTTCTGATAGTGTATACCCCCATTCACTTCACATACAATGTGGTTAATTTTGCTATTTGCACTCACCGAGAAGCCAGGTCCGCAGTCCAGCATAACGCAACATGTAGCCAGGCAACGTGTTGTTGCGCAGGACCATTGAGTCATGTTTCGATCCTGGAAACAGTGCACAGCAATGTTTGATGATCATGTCTGCATCACATACCACCTACACATTCAGGGAGTGGAACATCTTCCTGTTTCGGTACACCTCCTCAGTGGCATGCCCTGCCAGTAACTCTACGTGTGTGCAGTCAAGTGCCCCAAGCACATTGGGCATGCCAGCAAGAGCATGGCACTGGATCTTGGTGGCATTGACATGTGCTTGCATCATTGGCAGGGCAATGTGCTGTGACACATGAAGGGGGAGGGCATCCAGGACCTGAACCAGCACTTTTGAAAATGTGGGCTATGATATTCCATCTAACTCACCCACTGTGTGCTGAAATGTGCCAGTTGCAATGAAATACAGCACGGACGCCAACATAAACAGTGGGGGTATGGCAGTGCGGATTCCGATGGCGCTATGGATGTCATCATGGATAACGTTGACTATGTGAGGATGGTCTCCCGGTTCAGCAGGTAGAGAGTATGTATTTGGCTGTCAGTCAGGCTCAAGGGTGTGGCCCGTGTGTGTGTGTGTGTGTGTGTGTGTGTTGTGTGTGTGTGTTGTGTGTGTGTTGTGTGTGTGTGTGTGTTGCTAGTATAGCGGGCCGAACCCGGGGGTATCTGGGCACTTATGCTTAGGTGTACAACAAGAAAAAGTGATAACAGGAGGGTTGAAAGTGAGTAACAGACTTAAGCTTATGTATACAATAATACAGTAATGGATACAGGAGGATTGACAATAGGTAGGTGTAAAACAGTGGAAGCTGGAGGGCAAGAAAGGCGTGAGTGGATACACGTGATACTGGCAGAGATAATATTGACAATACATTAAGATTTGCACAGAAGTCCAACCGTAGCTGCTAAGGGGCAGGCAGACTCTAATAAATATGATGGGTGTACAGTGGTATAGTGTGTTCTGCTAAGAGTGAGTTGCTATGGTGATTGCAGCTGGTTAATGGCAGACAAGGTTGGCTAAGGCCGGTGTGTATGGCATTAATTGGACTGATAGAGGAGCCAAGATTTGACCTTGGACCGGAAGGCTGGTGGTGCCAGTGTGTCTGGCTACTCATTCTGTTGCTTCCCCTGTTTCCGTTGCCTGTGCGACCAGCGATGGTGTTACAGTTCACGCAGTGGCCGGCAATGTTGTTTCCGTGGTTGCCTCTCAGAGTGCCGCTATGCAGAATGTATGCCGGTAATCGGAATTACCCGCACGTTGTTTCTGGACTGCCACACTCATAATGAAGCCCTTTGTCTTCTGGTTTCTTACTTAAGAGCTGAAGACTATCATTCAGTCACATTCTTAAAAAAGTTGGCCAGAGTGTCTGTAGATCTTCGTAAACAAGAGCCAGATCTGGCAGGTTCTTACCTGATGGCTGGCTAGTCTTCAGGTATCCTGGTGCAGGTCCTGTTATGACACGACACCGGAGTGGGATTCCTGGGGCATGCTTTGGAAACCACCATTGTTTTGCTGCTGCAGGTAGTGTCGATTTGTAGTAGCTTAAATAGGGGAAACTCTTATCTACCAAGAAGAGAGTAGGTCTCTATTCCTGGCACAGACTTTATATGTGTGCCCTCTGAGCACATTGAGGGGTATGTGTATGTGCTAAGGGGTGCCACAGGATTGGTTCTAGATGTAAATAAAGTTGTATGGTTCTGGAAGTACAATAAAAACTCAAATGTTGCTAGATATTGTGAAAAAGGTTTTCCTAACATACACATATATGCTATCATTGGCTTTTTGGACAGAAGATGGCACTGATAGTGTTATGGCCAGGGCAGGCTTTTTGTGGAAACAAGCATATTTTAATGTTTTTAAAAGGTGATCCTTAAATGCAATTGGGGCCCTCATTACGACCCTGGCGGAAAGGGGTTTACGCCGGCGTAAACCATGGCGCCCCTTTCCGCCTGAGTACGAGTTCCCGTAGCGCCATGGTGATTTTTACGCCTGCTTTTTGCAGGCGGAAAAATCCATGGCGCTACGGGACTTGTTGGTAATTACGCCACCGTAATTTACGGTGGCGTAATTAACGCCTTCCCCTCCCATTATACCCTATGGGGCAAAAATGGGAATGGGAAGGGTAAATGGGGATTGGGGACTTACCGCCCCGCCAAGGTCGGAATGGGGCGGTAAGTCCGCCAACCACCATGGCGGAGTTGGCAGCTTAGCGCCATGGACCATGGTGCAAATAGCACCATGGTTCTCCGCCAGGGTCGTAATGAGGGCCTGGGTCTTTTAAGCATGTGAACTTTATTTCCTATGAATATGCAACGTTTCCTGTGTATGTGTGCATACACCACTGACCTTTGCACATAACGTTTAAAACGAGGTTTTAATGTGAATTCCGTTCTGAGGTTTAAAGTTGGCATATTAGTCATGTTGGTTCCCCACCCAACCACCACGAATGCCTTTTCTATGTGTGAAGTGCACAGTTGCTGGGGTGACCGCCGGCCTCCTTCCTTCCATTCTCTTGGTTGAAACCATGATTTAAAGGATATTGCCAGGTTGCTTGATTTGGGTGCCAAACCTCAGTTACTTTTGTGCAGGAGGAAATAATCCACCTTCTAATTTAGTAGAAATAAACATCACCAAGCATTGGCAATGCCAACAGTTTGGGCTTTTGTGTAGGCGTGGGAAGGGCACTTGCCAGGCACTGCAGTGGTATTAACTGGCCATTGACGATAGCACGTGCAAGATGGTGCGAGTACCGCAGGATCTAATAGCAGTGCCTGGCAAATGGCTTCATGCTTGTACACAAACCAAAACGGTTGGCCTTGCCAATGCGTGTTGCTTTTTAACACAGGGAAGATGTGCCCAAACTCTTTCAGTAGAGGCTTCTGATACAATTCTCAATTAGACAAGAAAATAAAGTACAGAGGATTTTAAGAAATGGGCAGGTCACGCTATTCACCAAGGTGACCGGTGCATTACTCATGATATGCTGCCCACCCGCCTTGCATGCAGAAATAGCAGGAGCACGCTCCCGACACTGATGTATAATTGGCTTCCAGCAACCGCACATTCCACACTGATAGCCCCTTAGATGTGTAAATGTATAAATAGGAAAAAAGCATTTCAATCCCTGTCTAAAGGAGAAATACAAGGAGCAGTGCTATGGTTCAGACCACAGCTAATTCCACTTAGAATAATAAGTGCGCGAGTGCCATAAAGGACACACATTCTTAGCCTGACGCTGCACCTGATCCAAACAGGCACAGGAGAATGCGCCTGGAGTCTGCGCATTTCAAGGCACACCCTCTATGTGATTGTAGGATATACTTTAACATGTGCAGAAAGGCCCCCTCCGAGCACCTGCTTTGAAAAATGAGTGGTACATCATCTCAATGGGCACATACATAATTTGCCTATTGAGATGCTCGTCATAAATAGGGAGAGGATTTTTTTAAAAAAATTGGAGCGGTTGCCCTAGTGTTTCCGTCACTTCCACCAAAAACTGCTTTGTGTTTAGGGCCCGTATAGTAAAAAAATACGATTGACAAAATGCACCTTAATTTTCAGATTCGACGAATACCACCAGACTTGTCCGAGAACCAGTTAACTTTTAAAAATGGATTGCATTGTCAACCCCGCTTGTGACAGTGTGGTAATTCTGCTGGGTGTCTAATTGGTGCAATGGAGTTTTTTTTTTATAGAATATAATGCAATAGACATGTATGTGCAAGAAGCCTTTGCCCTTTAGCAGCTGAAAGTAATAAAAAAGCATCCTATCCTGAAATGCATGTGATTTTTTTCTTTTTACACAATCATATTTGGGCTGCAACCTGGCGAATTCACACATTTAAAAAGATACAAGTAGATGCTTGCAAACGTTTAAAAATTGCAGTCTGATTTTATACCTGCACAAGTCTGTGCCCGGAGGCCATGTTCATGCATATGTGCGATGCTAGGATTTAAGTCACTATTCCGGGAGAAAAAACGTAGGGCCTAATTCACAGAAGCGTTTTTATAATGGTCTAATCCCATAGGAAAATGCTCTGTGAATCAGGCCCTTAGTTTGGGGTGTGTGTTACTGTTTAAATGCAGTTACCCCATAAACCTATGAAAGGGTGCCAAAAATAACTTTGCCATACACCTGTTCATGGTTGGTCAGATGCAGACGGACATACATCCAGAGAGGGGACTCTTTATATCTTGAACAACAGTGTCAAAGGAATTATTATGTTCCCGCCTTTCCCGAAAACGGTAATCTATATTTGGGGGCATGTTTGAAACAATATGAACTGTTGAGGGCAGCTCTGAGGATAGCCTTACGCAAGTAATTTATTTTACTTCGGGGAATCCTATACCATGGTCCAAGGGTCTGCAACCTTTCGCTCGCCAGACGTTTTGGACTACAACTCCCATCAGCCCTAGCCAGCATAGTCACTGATAAAGGACCATGGGAGTTGTAGTCTAAAACATCTGGAGAGCAACAGGTTGCAGACCACTGCATGGTCTCTTCGTCTACCTTAACTAGCTGGGTAAAATGGTTTATGAACAAAGCAGGGATACATGTGTTCCTTTTCGATCCCCACTCTTCAAGGGGAGCAATGGCATCAAAGGCCTTTGGTCCGGTTCTGGTATGGAGGATGCTCTCAAGTCTACTGATTGGCCAAATGATATGACCTTTTATACATTCTATTGTAAATCTGTTGTGCATGCTTCTTATGTGGTCCTGTCATAGCTTTGAAGCATGTACACTATGAGTCTTCCTACCATGCCATAGGATAACAATAATTCTTGGCAAATTATGACCAATATTACTGATTTTATTGATGGAATGGAAGTGAGTATTATCCCTCCCTGACCTACCCTGCATTTACTCTACGTTTCTGTCTTGCCAAGGCTTAGTGACGATTAGTCACAGTCTTTTTCTGAACATGGATGCCTTTTGGTTGCAATACCTGTGTCATGGCTTAGATCCCGTGGACAGTAATCGATTGCAGTTATTCTGGACATGGGTGTTATGCTGATGGCTGTAGTCATGGGCAATAGAAGAGGAGTTGCTGTCTCATGAGAAAAGGACATGCATCACAAAGAGGGACTGGTTTGGGCAAGGACTGGGATGGGGAGGAGCGCTAGGAGGGGCGCCTGGGAGGAATAGTTATTTTTCTTGCACAGCATATATTTTTTGCTGCTAATCAGAAATTAAGAAAAGGGAAGTGCATAACAGGAGACTGTACCATGAACAGAATTAAAACTGTAACTCTTAATTTACTAAGTCTAATCAGTGTTATTTAACGTTTTAAGAAACTTCTAAATATTGCTTGTCAAATTCGGAAACAAGATATTTATTTGTTTTAAATGTTTTCAGCAGTGACACATGTTAACAAGGCAAATCAGTTAAACAACTGGCCCATGGTATGTTCAACTAGGCATTTGATTGCAAAAGCTGGCATATGGTTTCATGACATGGCATATGCTATCAGTACCCATCAACGTATGTGAGGATCTGGGCTGGTCAGCCCCACAGCCTGAATGTGCGAAACCCTGTGAAAATCGACCAAACACAACATTGTGACCAGTAAACTTGTTGTTGCAATTTTGTACTGTAAATAGGTTCTATTAGGTGACTAATGCCTTGTTTGTTTGTATTGTGTTGAAAAATGATATAAACGAGAATAAAGAAACTTCTTTTAATATCGATTCTTATTTTGCTTTCAAAGTTGGATATACATGGGCAAAGAGCATTGTACCTTTTTTGTGTGTGTAATATGCCTGGTTCCAGGTTTGCACAGTACCCCACCCCCAAATATGCTTCAGCTACACCTTTTCCTTGTTTCAGTCCGAATCTGGTGGTTCATACACAATGGGCGAGGAGGCATCGACCCAGTGGCCCCATCACCCATTATGGAGGAGCTGAGCTGAGGAGCCAGCCCAGTGACACTGATCACTCCATCAGCTGCTTTTGCCAGCTGAGGGATTGCTCCTGGACTGGCTGAACTATCAAAGGGAAACACTGTTTCAGTTCCCCAGCCACACGTGCTCATTGAGCCATGAAATGCTGGGGGTGTTTTGCTTCGCCAGCCTTGCATAGCTCATTGGAAATGTTGGCTGGGGCACTGCATGTCTGTATGTACGAGGGGCAGTTCCTGTCCCTCCTCGCAAATACGGACAGAGCAACCTAAAGCGGGTCATTTCAGGACCCACGCAAAGGCCCCTGCAGAAGGTACGTTTATGTTAATTAATTTTTTATTTAAATATGTGTATGGATGCGTGTATGCTTGTTTATGAGTGAGTGTATGGTGATGGGTGCTCGTATGAATGATAGAGTGATTGCTATGTGAATGTGTGTGTGTGTGTGTGTGTGTGTGTGTGTGGGTGTGTGTATTTGTTTTGGTTCATTGAGCTGATTTTGGCAAGTGTGGGGTAGAGGGGGAAGGAGGGTTATACAACAAAGGCATTAAAATAATTTAGGACTGATGTATGGAGAGCACTTAGGGTACAGTATCCCGATTCATCAGACATGAGCGGAACCATGATACAAAAAATGCATGACGACGAAGACCCAATGGCGGCTCAAAAAAAGAGAGCCATGGGACAAAACTATGCCTAGTTTTTATCACATATTGTGCCAAGGGCTGCTTGAGGCAGTGCAGAGACAATTAAAATAGAAAGTGGAAATGGAAGCGAAACCAAGGCCAGAAATTCTATAGTTCACCACTGTCAACTAAAACAAGAGAAGGACAGAAAGAAAATTGAGGAAAGAAAGCTGGAGAAAGCAAAACGCGTTCAGAAAATAACTATGGAAGTTTTCAGTGGAAGGAGCAGTGTTAACCAGTGGAGAGGGGGTGATTACACAGGAAGCACAGCAGTTACAGCCAATAGCTAACGGGAACTTTGTAGGAAGGTGAGAGTATAATGTCTTCCCGCGAGGAAGAGGGCGTGCGCCAACCTGCATGTGATTCAGATTTCAAGGTCCACAGGGAGGGGGGTCTAATGGTGGCAACCTAGGTTTGGAGGACAGACACAGTAGTGTTGGGCATATGGAAAAATGGGGCACATTTCCCGGGTGTGTAGAAGCAGGGGAGGAATGCAACAGAACTCACCAGATCAAAAACCAGAGGCAGCATATCCCCCACCTTATAGCGCAGAATCACCTGAATATTATGCCCTAGATCACACACAGTATCAGACACAAGCGCCACAAATGCAACCAGCACAAAAAAGAAGGCAAATGCAAATGCAACAAGCACCAATGCAAGCACAGTAGGCCCCCATGCAGACACCGCAGATTCTGATGCAAACACAAGCATCTGTACAGCAGAATACAGTAGCATCATGGAATGCAAATATACTGCCACAGACACCCAACCCAGGATACAGAGTTACAGTAGTAGGAGGGAACCATTTTACCGGCACAGAAATTAACTTGTACCCACAGTAGGACAGCCAACAGAAAGACTTGATGTGTTGCATCCTATCAGTTAAATCAGACCCACAAGAGGAACTGAGAGTTGGTGTAACCATAGGTGACAAAACATTTTCCTTCCTTGTAGATACATGAGCAACTTGATCTTGTGTTAGGGAGGGAAAATACTCAATGTCAGGCATTGCCATGAATGGACAAGGTTTTTCTGGGGTGACAAGTATGGTTCAGTTTACTGACGACTTACCTATTACATGAGAGAACACAATCTTTCCATGCCATTATTGTATTCCTGCAAAACCCCAGTCAACATACTGGGGAGAGATTTGATGGGTAACTGAACATAACAATATAATTTACAGACCAGGGAATACACGTTCTACTCAGGGAATCCATTATATAAATGCACAAGAATTCATTTCAGCATTTTATGGCCAAAAAGCACAAAGGGGCGTACGTACCATTAGACCCGGAAATATTCCTTTACGGAGCACACATACAGTTAGCATGGCTTCCAAGAATCAAGGGCAGACTATTGCAATTACCCACACATTTTTAGTTCAAACCAGAAGTATCCATAGATGAGGAAGAAGGGCAAGTGGTTACAATAGAGCTAGAAGCAGCAATAGTGAGGGTAGACAGGGGCAGTTTGCATAGAGTTGATGATGAGAGAATAAACTGGAGGACAGTGATAGCTCTTGACAAGGGACACAGACTGACTGATTTGACAGAGGAAGACTTGTTTACAGATGATGACTCAGACGATGAAGTAACGTTTCACATAGATCTTACCTATCAGCTAAAAATTGAAAACAGAGAAGTGCCTCAGAGAATGGCACTGGTAAAAAAAGATATTGGCCCTCATTACAACACCGGCGCTAAACCATGGCGCTATTAGCACCATGGTTGGTGCCGGTGTTGTAACGAGTCGGCCAGGGTAAATGGGGAAATACCACCCCATTCCAAGGTTGGCGGGGCAGGTTTTTCCCATTTCCCCATGGCCCTTCCCCATTCCCATTTTTGCCCGATAGGGCTCAATGGGAATGGGGAAGGCGGCAATTAAGGTACCGCAAATTGCGGTACCGTAATTGCCTGCAAGGTCCCTTTGCGGGTCCCTAATTTAACGGCTGGTCCAGACCAGCCGTTCAGGTCGGGTCCCGCAAAGGGACCTCGTAGTAAGGCGCTAAGTGGTTAACGGCGCCGCAGCCTTTTACGGTGCCATTAACCACTTAGCGCCTGGGTCGTAATGAGGCCCATTGCCTTTTCTCCAGGAAGATTTGGCACAAGTACCAAGCATATTGTGGGCCAGTAATCCATATGATGTTGGTCTATTAAAAGGAGTAGGAGCAGTCAAAATTAAATTGTAGCAAGGAGATATTTTACAGTGGTTGAGACAGCACCCAATATCAAAAGAAGCTGATGAAGGCATTTACAACACCCTTGCCGTCCTATTACAACAACCGATATTAGTGCCAACAGAATCTCCATACAACACAGCTGTGTACCCAGTAGAAAAGACCACGGCTGGTCATGGAGATTTATTCAGGCCCTGCGCCCTATGAACAATATTGTTGAAGCACAGTTCCCATTGGTTCTGAGCCCAGCCACACTATTGTGCAATATTCCATCCAAAGCTAAATATTTCACAGTGGTTGATTTAAAGAATTCCTTCTTTTCTATCCCCCTCCATGAAGAGTCCTAAGATTTGACCTTGTTTTCTTATTGTAGGATCGAGTTGAAACATACTCGTTTACCACAGGGGTACTGTGAGTTCCCCTCAATCTTCAACCAGGTACTCTAGATGGACCTAGGACACCTTGACTGCCCAATGATACAGTGTGTAGATGACATTTTGGTGTGCAGTGAGACAGAGGAACAGTGCAGGAGAAACTAGGTACAGTTGATGCTAGTCTTGGGAGTACAAGGTAGAAAAAGAAAAAAAAGAAAATAATTCATTATTTTCAGGAAGAAGTTATGTTATGTTATGTTACTTTGCATTTATATAGCACCTTATGTACCATTGATATGGTCTCAAGGCGCTGGTAGGTTGAACGCCCTCAGGAACCGAAGTTCACGTCAGTAGAGAGAAATAGAGAGAGTCAAAAGGTGCGTGTGAGCACCGGATATGTGTGCAACCGGTGTGGCATTCGTGTGATAGCTGCTTCTTAGCGGTAGGTGTGGTGGTTGAGAGTTCAAGAGTATGTGTTTGTTCTGGCATGTTGTTATCCAGACTGATTCTGGCTGTGTTAGGCCTGAGAAGAATGCCTAGGCTGGAGGGTGTGTAACCAGCAGTGTTTAGTTAGGGTGATGGGGAGTATGCGGCAGATGATGGTATGAGAACAGCTATACCGAATGGTGTCATAGTATCGCTGTGTTCTAGTTGAGTGGTGGTGTAAAGAAGAGAGTAAGCGCGGAGATGTGATATGGTGGTTTACCTTAGGTGCTTGAGATCGAGCCCACTCCAATAGTTACATGCGGTCCATCCGTTCCATGTACTTCAACTGTCCCATGCATACAACCGTTTAAAGCACTCAAAACCATTCTTTTCAATGCTCTTTCAAATGTTCCATGTACTCCAAACCAATTACATGTAAGTCACGCCATTCCATGCACTCCAATCCATTCATCCGTTCCTCCCAGTTCATCCGTTCCACCCAGTTCATTCATTCCACCCAGTTCATTTGTTCCACCTAATTCATCCGTTCCACCCAGTTCAGCCGTTCCACCCAGTTCATCCGTTCCATTCACATACTTTGTCCGTTTCAACCCCATACTTCCTCTGTTCCAACCACATTTTTCACTTGATCCATCCTCTTCACCCGTTCCATCCACATACTTCAATCGTGCTATTCAATATATTTGGCCCATTTTGTCCACATGCTTCACCCGTTCCTTCCTCATCCTTTACCCGTCTCGTCTATATACATCACCCGTTCTTCCAGATCCATCCTCCATTCATACCACCCATTTCACCCGTTTCTTCCCCTTACTTCACCCGTTCCTTCCAACCACTTCACCCGTTCCATCGACATACATTACCCGTTTGCTCCACGCTCGACACCCGCTCCGCATTCTACATCCGCTCCGCACTCTACACCCTCTGCACTCTACACCTGCTCCTCACTCAGTGGTCGAAGTGGGCAGGAGCGGTCGGGAGCGGTGCTCCTCTACTTCTTTTAATTAAGTTTTACCGTTCCTATACTTTTATTTTAAAAATAAACCATTCCGGAATGGTTTCATTTTAAAATAAAAGTGTAGGAAGCAGTTGAAACGTGCACTTTCAGTGCAGTATACTGAGCGTTCCCTTAAACAGCAGACTCATATGTTCTGGGGTTTGTATTGTGCATGGGAGTGGGCGTAGCGATGGGGTTTTTGGGGAGCGGTGCAGGCCAGCAGGTGACATAGTTCCACTATTTCTTTTCGTACACTTTGACCACTGTCCTCACTCCGCATTCTACACCTGCTTCGCACTCTACACCCGGTCCGCATCCGCATCATACCCTACATCCATTCAACTCCCTACATCGGCACAATACCATGCACCTTACATCTGTTCATCACCCTAAAACTGCTCAACACCCTACATCCGCTCAACACCATCACGCCTTACATCAGCTCAACACCCTAAATCTGCTCAACACCCTAGATCCGCTCCACTCTATTATCCACTCACACCCTACATCCGCAGTACTATATATAGGTCAGCCAATATCCGAAGAAGGAAATAAAGTGACCCCATAAAGAGAAGAAAAAGCCAGACCAAAAACAGTGAAAGAATTGCAGCAATTTATGGGCCTTTGCTTCATGCAGAAGACTACATGGGATGAAAACTATTAGCATTCTACATTTTGGCACATGAAACACATGAAAACAAAGTGGTAACAGTGTATTACGACTCCGCCTACGTGATGTCAACAGTACACGCTGGTCTGTCACGATGGAAGAGGTGGGGCTTCTTAATGGCAGATGGCACACCAGTGCAACATGCACCACTTTGGTACAGACTCAGAAATGCACTTCGACTCCCATTAGCCATCACTGTAGTCAAGTGTGCAGCCCACACTAAAGGTGCAGATTTAGCTTCCCGCAGAAACGAGCCAGACGATTTAGAAGCAAAAAGAGCAGCATATTTTTCAGAAATATCTGAATTTGACACTGCACCTAATAAATACAGATGTGCACAAAACATGGAAATGAAGGAAGGCTTTAACACACTACCCATAGCCTAAATTACTGAATTGCAGGGAAGAGCCCCAGAGGAAGAGCAAGAATTGTGGAAACAAAGGAAATGTTCATTGTCCCTCGGAGATGCAAATGGTGGCAGGACAGCACTGGGAAACCAGTCATGCCCTTGGGATTACTTAAACTAGATTTAGATAATCTACATTACCCAGCGCAAACATAACAAGAGTGTCTTGCAGTTTTGATCTCTGAAGAATGGTTTGTGCCCAACCTGGCAGAGCATGTTGCTGAATTTAACAGTTTACTGCTGGGCACACACAGCAAACAGTGAGAGGAGCAATACCCCATCCCTACGAGACCCTTCTAGCATTTGCATATAGAATATGTAGATATGCTCCAAATTTGTAAAGGCTACAGGTATATGCTAGTAGTCATATCCGTTTTCTCGATGTATTGAAGCAGGTCCATGCACACATCCTGATGCCACATGTGCTGCGAAGTTCCTCATACATGAGGTCTTCCCAAGGTAGGGAGTATGCAAATTGCTTCGGTCTGACAATGGACCACATTTTGTAAATTATGTCTTTGAGCACATTACAACTCGTTTGGGTATTAAGCACACATTCTCTTCTGTTTACCACCCAAAAGCAAACAATATTTGTGAGTGTCTCAATGGCCTCCCCAAATAATGCATTACCAAATTAAAAGTGACCCTGAAAAAAGAATGGCTTTATTGCCTACTGTTAGCCCTATTTGCATTTTGTAATCAGCCTGGCTCAGACCATCACCTGACTCCTCACGATCTAGTGACATGACATCGTATGCGTGTACCTCTTGCCCCTCCAACTCCAGTGTAAACTGATGCCCATGGTGTTTGTAAATGTATTGGGAACTGACATTAATGATTATTTGACTGCTATGATGGAGAGTGTAACTTTTATGCCTTCGACAGCTTTGGGCACGGCAGGGGAGGTCAAAGGAGATTGATGAAGATAACAAACAAATTGATGCTACAACAGTTCTGAAACCTCTTGTTCTATACCCAGCAGATAAAATAATTTGCAGGAATTTTACCCAGTGCTGGCACAAGACAAGGGTTGAAAGATCTTTAGTTGTGAAAGAAGTGACACCAATAACTGTAAAAGTGCAAGGAAGAGTGGTGTGGCTGCACCTCAGTGATGTTAAACCCTACAAAGGAGAGACCCCCTGCTGCAACCCCCTAATTCTGAAGATTGAAAAAGATGAGACGAATACAAACAGGATCCGTAACCAGGGCAAACCAGCAACCAGAACTATAAAGGGACAGTGTTCCTTTTGGTCATATACAGCAACAGAGGAGAGGTAGTGGACACTTTTCCCAACCATACCTGCATGAGACAAGGAATAGCATTTTAACAAAAAGAAAAAATATATACACAAAGTGCTTCCTCTAACAAATATATTTTGTATAGCTTTATCTGATTTAGTGAATACGTATCCTGATTTAGGAGTGAGAAACATAACCCTCGCTGTTTTTTAGTAAACCTCAAGATGTATTTTATTTTTTAAAGGATTTTTCTTGCTGGATTAACACAATTTTTCCTGTGAAAACTGACATTTTGAAGGAATGAAAAGAAACTTTTGGGAGGGGAAAAAAATGTGACTTTTGTAATTTGTTAGATATTTGCGTTTGACCCGGTGATGTAGCAATGTTCATGGTTATCAGCAGAGAGTTAATGCATTGGCAAAAATGAACTTAGCAATGTTTTTTTACATTTTGCAGCCTTTATTATTCTTGTTAGGGAGGATTCTCCAAAATTGCTAAATTCCCTTACCTAATGAGTCCCTCAGCAGCTTTGCTGGATTTCTAGGATTTATTTTTTTCACCTGGTAAGAGTGTGAGCCTTTTTTCCCACTCTTAAATGTGTTTTGCTGTGTGTGTTTAACATTTTTGTGTCCATAGACTGTGGAGCCTCACCTACTCCATAGGCATCATCTTTTTACTGTGTGTTACACAGCACCTTCAGTGCAGTGACACAGGGTTATCTTTTTAGACATCCCAGCTAAGACTTTTTTTTTCTGGGACTGACGACTGTCTCCCTGAACATGCAAAGTTGCCATTGACTTTATTAGTCTTTTTAAAACCACAGACCCAGTGCAAACTATCTTACATAGAGTACTGGAAAGGGTTAATAGTTATCCCTTTTTGTCTGTCTCTCATGGAACCTTGTTTTGTTCCCTTTTAATTAAGACTTGGTTGGTGGCAGTGGTATCTACCCTATTTTTCCTACTGCGGTTATTTTATATAGCCTTGGTATTGTATGGTAGCCTCCAACTTAAACCCGCTGGACCATATATATATTTATACGTTCCGACTGGGTTTATTTGCCATTTCTTTTTGTAAAGGTCTTTCTCGTGTTTTACTCTGCGTGCCAAACCAGGTTTGGTTCCTTTGTTCACCGTGCTTTCACGGGCTTCTGCACAGAAGCCCTCCTTAGGCACCTGAATGTCTGAGGGGGACAGGATGTGAGGGAGGGTTTAGGACTCCCTGCACAGGCACTCTGATATGATTGGCTGTGGTGACTGTCCCGGCAGGACAGCCACCCTGCTGTGTGATTGACAGCCAGGCTGCTTGAATGGTCGAAAACTGCATAAAAAGCAGGTCTCTGGGGCTGGAAAGGCTGAGTCGCCACTGGATCGAGAGAACCGAAGAGAAGCTAACAGAAGAGGACCTCTACCACGACTGAACCTCCCAGTGAAGCCCTGCTGCAGGTCCGAATCTCCAAACTTCGACGACAGGGAAGATCTGCAAGGAATCTTCTCCCCTTGAGTTGGTGGGAACAACCAGTTTGACAAACTGCTAGCCGGGCCTCCCTCCCCTGGTCGAATTTGCTGTACAGAGCTACAGTAAACCAGATAGCCAGGAGGAACGGACCCTGCTTGAGTTTTAAGGAGCGCAACTTTTATTTGTCGCTTTGCTCCGTTGCTGGTTTCTTCCCTGGGCAGTGCAGGACCCTCCAGTCTTCCTCCTCCTTGTCAGACACACAGTTGCTTCAGGAACCGTGAGCCTGCAGGACCTGCCAGGAACGTCTGCCTCAGCTACAGCATTCTTCTGCTCTAAAGGTACTGTGCTAACCCAGTTGTTCGTTTCGTTCAGCCGCTGAAAGTGTGTGAAATCTTTCGCCAATCCGAGGGCTTGTCCTTCTCTATTCTTTAAAGTAACTTTTCGTCCGACCAACTTCGTTCTGAACTATTGGCAAAGACTTAACCGCAAACTACCCTGAACTGTGTGATCCTCTGCAAAGACTTTGGTCCATTGACTTTGGCCCTGGCCTCTTGATTTGATTTCCGCACTGTAGTTCCTTTTTCTAGATTGCCCTGTTTACTTACTTGTTGGTGCTGCTCAACTTCTGTCTAACTTTGTCTTTCCCCCCTTTTTATTTCTGCAGTGCCATTTTGCTCACACTTCATTTTGAGCCTAACTTGTCCAGAATCTATTGGGTGTGGTCTAGTGTATTAGAAACGTGATTTTTCAACTGCTTGAAAATAGTGAAATGTTTAATAACTGATGTGTAAATAAATGTATATTCTTTCACACAGAAACCTTGAGTCAGTGTTTGTTTGAATCATAGTAATTGTTGTCCTTTGTGTAACTATTGATACTGCTCACTTTCCTCTTGAGATAAGTCTGGCTGCTCAGCCATCGCTACCAATTTACTGTATAGTACAGGCTTGTACCAAAGGTGAATTTGTACTGTCACTTGTAGTCCTAATTGTGTGTGGTGTCCCCAAAGGGTACTGCATATAATTCTGCCTAACACTGGTGTACAGCGGTGAGGATCAAATATAGTGATTATACTTGGAGTGCTGCTATTACCTTGGATCAACTAACCACAAGGCTAAACATCACTAAAAAGCAATATTAATCATGTCTGATATGGAAAGCTACAGTCAGGAGACCCTCCTTAGTTACACTGTGGATTATCTGAAAATCTGTGTAGAGAAAGGAATCTCTCTGTTACAGGTAAAAAGTCCAAATTGATTGAAAGGTTGTTAGAGAAACAAAGTCTGGAGCGAGGGTCTGAAATACCTAACCCTTCAGCAAATGTGGAAAATGATGAGGATGATAATGTGTCTATTATTGATGAGTCAGATGAAACAGGTGTGTCCCACAATGTAGGCCTCACTGCTCCTTTTCCTGCTCAACAACCTCAGCCTTTGTCCACTGGGACCCCTACAGGTCCTACACTCAGACCTGAATTCATTGTTCTAGAAAAGATGAGGCTTGAATTGGAATTTAAACGGTTAAATGCTCAAACTGAACAAAAGCATCAAGAACTTAAGCTCAGAGAAATGGAAATGAACATGCCTTAGAAATGAAAAAGTTATCTATTGAAAATGCTTCTCTCCCAGAGTCTTCTAGGTCTTCCAGCCCTAAGAGACCCCGTATTCCTAAAGAAATTGTGGGTATTTATGAGGTTAAGCTTGATATTTTGGATTGGTTGGCAATGTTTGAATATAACCATGGGATTCAAGACATTACAGGGAATCAATTGCTTCCTTGGCTGTTCTCTAGGCTACCCACTGTTGCATCTGATGTTGTGATGGAGTTGGGGGAGGTGGATAGGATGGATTATGAGTGTGCAAAACTAGCTTTAATTGCTAGATTTGGGAAGACCCCTTCCCGGCACCTTAAGAGGTTTAGGACCCTCGAAAAGCATGATGGTACCCCTTGGGCTACCTGATTACGTGACTGTTTGAAAAACTTAGATGGTTGGGTTTAAAGTTACAGAGTAAACACTTATGAAGGCATGAGAAATCTTGTTATGTTGGAGTCAATTTATGATGCCTGCTCTCCTGAGCTCAGACAGCACTTGGCTGATTCTAAGGAGATAGATCCAAAGAAGTTAGCTAAGGCTGCTGACTTGTGGGTGGCCAACAGGGCTACTCACAGGGATTCTGGGGTAACTCAGAAGAAGGATGAGGGAAAGCAGCCAAAGAAAGATAACAAGGAGAATTGTAAAACCTCCAATCCAAAAGAGGGCCACAAACAGCAACATAAGGGTAAACCACAAGGGAAACCAAATCAGGCTAGTTCCCCATATCGACCCAAACCAGATGGAGGTCATAACAAACCCCCATTCATCAAGAAATTTGGGAAATGTTGTTTGTGGGTCAACTGACCATGTGAAAGGGGATCCCAGATGTAAGGGTAAACCTTCAGGGGTCCATACTGTCTCCTTAGCCTGCTCCCCAGAGAAAGAAGTACCTATGGAAAGTGGAAACTTTCACCTACTGGCTGATGAACCCTTTAGAGTCTAACTCAGTTAGTGTTTCTTTAGTTTCCCTGGGCTTGTGGGAACAACAGAATTTAGATGTCTATAATTCCATCCCAGATAATACTAAAGGGTATTATAAAGATAGTGTTCTTGTGAATGGCCAGGAGACTGCTGCCATAAGAGACACTGGAGCCAGCATAACTGTGGTGACTGAATCATTTTTCAAGGTGGAGGATGTTGCCAAGGCACCCAAACGCCTCACCAAGTTAGCTGGAGGCCCTGTGCAAATGCTTCCCCAGTTATCAGCTCTCATCCAGTGTAATGATATGACTGTCAAAATACCTGTTAGTGTGCAGAGTGAAGTGCCTGGGAGAGTCCTGTTGGGTAATGAGCTGAAAACTCTTGGTGTTGTGTCAAGCACCCCCAGGCCTCCCAGTAAAAGGAAACAGGAGCTCACTAGTCCTGCAAGGGAGAGGGCCTTGAGGGGCTCTGCAGAGGAGTTGATAGAGGGAACTATCACTCCCACTCCACAGGAGTTGCTCACTGCTATTTCTGGAAAAAAGTGGCAAAGGGGAAACCCAAGACCTCGAGGAAAAAAACAGACAGCACCCCTGTGCTACCAACAAGGACATCCCCAAGGTTGTCAAAGGTCACACCTGTGACTCCTCCACCTGCTGAGGCAGAGTGTGAGGTATAACCTTGTGTGGTTGATCCAGTTTCTGAAGAATCTGATCTGGAGGATGACGCTGTTTTGGTTGGAGATCTTGACCTTGTTGACCATCCTGAGCTGCAGTCTTTACTGACAGAAGGTGGACCCAACAGGGCAAACTTCAGCAGGGGACAAAGAGAGTGTACTACTCTTGAAGGTCTTCGACAACAGGCTGCTTCTCAACTTGATGCGCAAGAAGTTGGAAAGCATAGGTTGAGCTGGGAAGATGGCCTCTTCTACAGTGAACCGACTGAGTCTATCCCTGGGGACTGCAAAAGAATTGTAGTGCCTCTAGCCAACAGACTCCAGTTCCTACAGTTGGCCCATGAGATACGTTTGGCTGGTCATTTGAGTTTCAAAAAGACCAAGGAAAGGCTCTCCTTATACTTCTACTGGTCTAAAATGGGTTCAGAAGTTGACAAATTATGTAGGAGCTGTCACACTTGCCAAACCTTTGGTGAGAGTGCAGCCAAGAATGTGGCACCCCTGGTGCCTCTCCCAGTGGTGGGAGTTCCTTTTGAGAGGGTGGGCAACGACATTGTTGTTCCCTTTGACGCTCCCATATCTTCAGGAAACAGGTTTATCCTGGTTGTAGTAGACCATGCTTCTACGTATCCTGAAGCAATACCTATGAGGACTGTTATGGCTCAGGCTGTGGTTAAGGCTCTACTTGGTATTTTTAACAGAGTAGGGTTTCCTAAGGAAGTGACATCCGGCAGGGGATCCAGTTTTATGTCCCACTACATTCAAGCCATGTGGAAAAACTGTGGTGTCACTTACAAGTTCTCTACCGCCTACCATCCACAGACAAATGGACTGGTTGAGAGGTTTAATCGTACTATGAAGAGCATGATAGGTGCTTTAGAGGAAGCCCTTAAAAGAAAGTGGGACCTTCTACTGCCATGCCTTCTCTTTGCTTATAGAGACGTCCCTCAGGAGGCAGTTGGTTACAGTCCCTTTGAGCTTCTCTATGGCCATCCAGTCAGAGGTTCATTGGCCCTGATTAAGGAGGGGTTGGAGAGTGTTTCTTCCCCGGAGCCAGTCAGAGTGACTGACTATGTGATAGGTCTCCGGAGGAGAATGTCACACATGATGGCAGAAGCTAGTCATAACTTAAAAGCAGGTCAGGCTCTGGTCAAACATTGGCATGTCCAGAAGGCCAGCATGGTTGAGTTTACCCAAGACCATCTTATCTTAGTTATGGTGCCAACGAGGCGGAGGGCCTTGCAGGACAAATGGATAGGGCCCTTCAAGGTTGTGGGCAAACTTGGAGAGGTGAACTATTTGGTGGATTTAGGCAGGCCTAAGGAGGCTCCCAGAGTCTTTTACACCAACCGTTTAAAGGCATATGTCTTGAGACCAGAAGTGGGAGCCTTGCTTCTAGAGTCAGCTCAAGAGGAGGAGGAGGAGAGTGAACCTCTACCTGACCTCCTCAGAGGCCAACCTTTAGATGGGAACATAAAAGGAGTCCATCTCTCTTCTCAAATGACATCTGAACAACAGGAGGAGTGCAAAGTTCTGTTAAATCAGTTTGCCTCCCTGTTTTCACTTTCACCAGGCTTGACCCCTTGGGGCCAGCATGATATTCTCACCGGTGACTGTCTAGCTGTGAAAAGCAGAGGTTACAGAATGTCAGAACATGTGAGATCCCACATAAAAGGAGAGGTCAACAAGATGCTTGATCTGGGGGTTATAGAGCCCTCTACAAGTCCATGGTCTAGTCTAGTTGTTCTAGTACCAAAGGCAGGATCCAAGGAGTTGAGATTCCGTGTGGACTATAGAGCTCTATATGCAGTCACAAAGACTGATGCCCATCCTTTGCCAAGGACAGATGAACTGGTGGATAGACTTGGTTCAGCCAAGTACCTGTCATGATCTCTGCTTCCAAAAGGTCAGGGTTTTCCCAACTCCCTTGGAAGCAGATCCATAACCCAGGTTCCGAGTGCCAACCAGTCCCAATTGGGACCTTTTGGACCCAGTCCTGGCGCCAGTGGCACCAGGCTCATAAATATGCCCAGTCCCAGCGCTGGAAGCGCCGGGCTCATAATGCTTGGGTGGACTTACCTGCAGAAGACCATGCTGCTTACTTGCCTGCCAGTTGAGCCTCTGATCCTCTTCTGTTTGGAACTACTTTTCCTGTTGGGTGGGGCAGGAGCCACTCCCTAGATTCAGAACACTGGAACTCTTCTGGAAAGCAGGAACTCTTTTCTTACCTAGGCGTGGCTGTGGAAGGAGACATCTAAGCACTACAGGAGGCTATTTAAACCACACCCGATGGATGAATCTTGCTTTGCGTTATTCTGCATCCTCTGCAGCAGAACGCTCATCGTGTCTTCTGCATCTGATCCTGGGCCTAAGGAAAAAGGCTTACCATCCTGAATCCAGTCTTCAGCAACACCTATAAAGACAAGAAAGAACAGGTTAGCATTACGGTCTTCAGTGACAGTTCTTCACTTACCTGGTCCATCGGCTGTCACCAACGCCTCGCGCTGCTTTCCGGCATCTGAAAGACAAAGGCTTACCTACTCTTCGTGCGCTCCGGAGGTCTTCACACTGCATTCCGGCATCTGAAAGACAAAAGCTTACCAACTCTTCGCACGCTCCAGAGGCCTTCGGCGCTGCATCCCGCATCTGAAAGACAAAACAAGGTGCGTTTAAAGACATTGGGGAACTTTAATACTCACGTGCCATTACTCCTTTCCACATCTAACCCAGTGGGTATTCCGGCACCCTGCAGCCGCTCCGAACTTGTACCTGCAAAATAAAAAGACAGTTAGAGCGCATCGTGAAGCAGGCAACAAGCGCTTACTTACATGCTTCCAGGCGCTTCTATTCATCACACGGGCTCCATCTTCAACTCACTTCAGCCCGTCATCCGCCATCGCCGGAACCCTGCAAAACAAGAAACATCATTACTAAAGACTTTAAAGACATTAGAATTACTCGAAACTTACCGTTCGTGCAGTAAACGACGGACAGCAGTCCTCTGAAGTCAAGAGGCCTGCTCCCCTTATCCAGTGAAGAAACTGGTTACAGCACCCTGCCCCGAGGCAGATGGAGAGCACGGCGTTCACTTACCTAAGGTGAGAGCGTTAACCTTTGGGGTTCTACAGGAGAAGAGAAAGGGAAGAAGAGAGAGACATTCAATAACCCAGTTCCTTAATCCCATATTTTCTATCTGCAGACATCTTACCCTTCGAGTCAGACATACAGTGCACAGAGGTCTAGCCCAAAGAGCCAGCCGTGTGTTACACATCACCTTTGAAGATACGGTATACGCCCAGTCAAGACCGGCGCCTTTACGGGAATCTGGTGAGCGTTACAGAACGCAAAGCCTACCACAAAACTCCCGTCCAGGCGCTATGGAAACCTCGGATACCGACCAGCTAGCCCAGTTACTTGGGGAACTAAGGGCAGAAGTGCATGCAGCCCGTCAGGAAACAAATGCTCTAAGAAGGGAACTGATTATTTCCAAGGAGCGAACAGATGATCTCGCTAGACAATTGCTACAGTCACAAGCCGGACAGACCCCGTTACCCGCATTTGGGGGAAATCTTCCTTCTACATCCTCTATGAATCCAGTGCAGATCAACCTACCTGGGAATGTACCTCTGGCTCCGCCCGAACGATTTTCTGGTGACCCAAAGAGGTTTGCAGTATTTATCAATCAGTGCCGGTTGCATTTCTTATGCCGGCCAGCAGCCTTTCCAACTGATCAAGCTAAAGTAGCTTTCGTGCTTTCGTACCTTAGTGGCAATGCGGCAGACTGGTCGATCCCTCTAGTAAATCAAGATGATCCGGTCCTCCATGATTTTCAAGCTTTTCAGCTCAGTATGGAAAAACTGTTCGCAAGACATTCACAGGGGCAGGCCTTGGACAATGAGCTTCTTTCGTTGCGACAAGGTAATCAAGACCTTTTGGCTTATATTGCGTCTTTCAACAGACTGATAGTGGAAACTCAATGGCCTGAGGACAAAAGGATTACGCTGTTTTATAGAGGTCTACGTGGAGAGCTCAAAGATGTGTTAGCCCAAGTAGTGAATCCCCCACAAGATTGTTTGGACTATATAGACTTAGTCGTTCAAATAGATCACAGACTGCAGAATAGGAAGGCCGATCGTTCCAAGTTTGATGCTCGAGTATTTTCCAAACCGCCAACTCCTTCCAAAGGAGTAGACTCCGGGGAACCCATGCAAATAGGGGGTCTGAAAGGTCCTCTAACACAAAAGGAGCAGGAAAGGAGAAAACAGTTGCAATTATGCCTCTATTGCGGAAACTCAGGGCACTTTCTTCGAGACTGTCCGGTGAAACCTGCCAAGAAGGCAGTAGGAGCTGCAGTTACCAAAGTTACAAACTCTGAGCAGGGAAACGACCTCGCCCGACAAGAATAGAGGTCCTCTTGCCGAGTGTGAAAACCAGTTCCGTGACCTCGCATTTCGTGATACCTATGGTCCTCATTAGCCCTGATAATCCGGATCGATTACATGCAATTGAAGCTTACGTCGACAGCGGTGCCATCGGCAATTATGTGGATCATGAAATGGTTTTGAGGATGAATCTAACTCTTTGTCCCAAGGCTGTAAAGGACGTCATTACTAGGGTGGATGGTACGGAGATAGCCTCCGGGCCAGTAACGCATACCACTCAAGAGGTGACGCTAGTAAGTCAAGATGGACACCATGAGAAGATCGTGTTCGATGTGATCAAGGCCCCTCAGTTTCAGATTATTCTAGGAATACCTTGGTTAGAGAAACACAATCCTCTGATCGATTGGCGAGCAAGAACGGTCCAGTTTCCAGAATGTGTCTCTACTTGTCACCCTCCACCTGGTGTTGCACTGGCAGCAATTTCTTAAGAGACTCCCCAGTTACCTCCCGAATACCTAGAATACCAAGATGTTTTCCGGAAGGATCAGGCTAACTCTCTACCTCCTCATAGGTCTTATGACTGCCAGATAGACCTGATACCTGGATCTACTCCTCCTTGTAGTAGAATTTATGCCCTCACCGAGCCTGAGAACCTTCACCTTCGACAATACCTGGATCAATACCTGGCAAATGGGTTTATTTGTCCTTCCAAGTCCCCTGCTTCTTCAGCTTTGTTCTTCGTTCCAAAAAAGGAAGGAGACCTTAGAACTTGTATAGATTATCGCTCCCTGAACCAGATCACCGTTAAGAATAGATATCCGTTACCTTTGATCCCTGAACTCCTGGACCAAGTCAGAAAAGCATGCATATATACAAAGCTGGATCTTAGAGGAGCTTACCACTTGGTACGAGTAAAAGAGGGCGATGAATGGAAGACGGCCTTCCGCACCAAGTATGGGCTATTTGAATATCAGGTCATGCCCTTCGGACTTTGCAATGCCCCGGCCGTCTTTCAATATTTTATGAACGATGTCCTCAGAGAGCTCATAGATGTGTGTGTTGTTGTTTACATTGACGACATCCTCGTTTATTCTTCATCGGAATCTGAACATCGGAAACACGTGAAAATGGTCCTCGAAAGATTGCGTCAACACAAACTTTTCGCTAAGTTGGAAAAATGTGTTTTCAACGTGACTGAAGTTGAATTCTTGGGATTCATATTATCACCTGGCGGAGTGCGTATGGATTCAAAGAAGGTCGATGCAGTTCTCAAATGGCCATCACCATCCTCCGTAAAAGGTGTGCAAAGCATGTTAGGCTTCGCTAACTTTTACCGCAGGTTTATCCCCGAATTCTCTCGAATAGTCCAGCCCATCACTGCCTTGTTAAAGAAAAACAAACGTTTTGAATGGTCTACCGAGGCGGAACAAGCTTTCCAGGATTTGAAGACTAAATTTATCTCTGCACCAATCTTAAAACACCCTCGCCCCGAACACCCCTACATCGTGGAAACTGATGCTTCAAGCCTTGCCATGGGGGCAGTTCTATCACAAAATGACCCGGTAACCAATCAGTTGCATCCCGTGGCATTTTGGTCCCGCAAATTCTCGCCTCCTGAAATCAATTACACGATTACTGACAAGGAACTTCTGGCTATCAAGTCTGCCTTTAAGGCTTGGCGGCATTATCTGCTGGGGGCCCGACACACCGTTACTGTGATTACGGATCACCGAAACCTGCAATATTTGAAAACCGCAAAAGCCCAATCCTCTAGACAACTCCGTTGGGCATTATTCTTTGCCGAGTTTGACTTCATAATTACCTATCGACCTGGTACAAAGAACGGTAAAGCTGATGCCCTTTCTCGGATGGGAGTGGAAGAACACTTGATCAACCCTAAACCTGTACCAATCATTCCCGAACAAAGAATTCTGGGTGTAATCGCCACAGAATCCATAGAGGAAGTTAAGGATAAAGCCAGGCAACTTGTAACTCCAGCAGACATACAGAATTGGCATCTGCAGGGAAAGGACTTTGCAGTAAAGGACAACTTATTGTATTTCCAAGAACGATTATACCTACCCAGCACAGATTTACAGAAAAAAGTAATCTCTTGTTATCACGATTCTTTAATGGAAGGACATCCCGGTATGGCCAAGACCTCAGAAAAGATCAAGCGCTACTTCTGGTGGCCGTCTTGGAAAAAAGATATCAGAGACTTTATAATGTCCTGTGGAGTATGCGCCCAAAACAAGAGTCAAAAGGAAAGACCAGCAGGCCTCTTACGCCCTATTGACATCCCACCTCGCCCTTGGCATACGCTTTCTATGGACTTCATCACCGATCTACCTCCATGCTCCGGATACAATACGATTCTAGTAATCGTGGACTTATTCTCCAAGATGGCGCATTTCATTCCGCTCAAAGGCTTGCCAACAGCAGCAACTCTGGCCCGAGAATTTCTCGAAAACATCGTCCGACTGCACGGTTTTCCTTCGGTTCTAATTTCGGATCGAGGTAGTCAATTTATTTCTCATTTTTGGCGAAGTTGCTGTCGGTCGGCTCAAATTGATGTGAGACTATCGACCAGTCACCACCCTCAGACCGACGGACAAACCGAGAGGACCAATCAAACTCTGGAACAGTATTTACGCTGCATGCTGCAACAAACTGAAAAAACTTGGAAAGACATCCTTTGGATAGCCGAATATGCCTACAATAACTCTGTCCATTCGGGAACTGGGAAAACCCCGTTTTTTCTTTTGTACGGCAGTCACCCTCGAACCTCGGAGTTGGATCCCCTCCAAGATCTTGAAACACCAGCAGTAGACTACCTGCATTCTACAATCACCCAAGCCTTTAAGGAAGCTGTTTCTCACCTTCAAAGGGCTAAGGAACAATACAAGAAAGGAGCAGATCAACATCGGAAGGAAGCCCCTCATTATCAAGTAGGGGATCAAGTCTGGTTATCCACCAAATATCTACCTCTAAAAGGGCCACGCACATTCAACCCAAGATACCTTGGTCCCTATTCCATCACTACCATAGTAAACCCAGTAGCGGTCAAGTTGGACTTGCCCCCGCACATGAAGATACATCCGGTCTTCCACGTCTCTCTATTAAAACCCGTGCAACCTCAAACCCGACTAACTAAATCTCCAAAACCTATCCTAGTTGATGGAGAACTCGAGTTTGAAGTCAAAAGCATTCTGGACTCCAAGATCTCCAAATCTAAACTATTTTACCTAATTGACTGGAAAGGCTACGGCCCCCAAGAGAGATCCTGGGAACCTGCTGAATATGTCCACGCTCCTCGCCTAATCAAAAGATTTCACCGAACATTTCCTGACAAGCCAAAACCCCCGGAGAAGCCCGGTTTGGGAGGGGCCTTGAGGGGGGGGTACTGTCATGATCTCTGCTTCCAAAAGGTCAGGGTTTTCCCAACTCCCTTGGAAGCAGATCCATAACCCAGGTTCCGAGTGCCAACCAGTCCCAATTGGGACCTTTTGGACCCAGTCCTGGCGCCAGTGGCACCAGGCTCATAAATATGCCCAGTCCCAGCGCTGGAAGCGCCGGGCTCATAATGCTTGGGTGGACTTACCTGCAGCAGACCATGCTGCTTACTTGCCTGCCAGTTGAGCCTCTGATCCTCTTCTGTTTGGAACTACTTTTCCTGTTGGGTGGGGCAGGAGCCACTCCCTAGATTCAGAACACTGGAACTCTTCTGGAAAGCAGGAACTCTTTTCTTACCTAGGCGTGGCTGTGGAAGGAGACACCTAAGCACTACAGGAGGCTATTTAAACCACACCCGATGGATGAATCTTGCTTTGCGTTATCCTGCATCCTCTGCAGCAGAACGCTCATCGTGTCTTCTGCATCTGATCCTGGGCCTAAGGAAAAAGGCTTACCATCCTGAATCCAGTCTTCAGCAACACCTATAAAGACAAGAAAGAACAGGTTAGCATTACGGTCTTCAGTGACAGTTCTTCACTTACCTGGTCCATCGGCTGTCACCAACGCCTCGCGCTGCTTTCCGGCATCTGAAAGACAAAGGCTTACCTACTCTTCTTGCGCTCTGGAGGTCTTCACACTGCATTCCGGCATCTGAAAGACAAAAGCTTACCAACTCTTCGCACGCTCCGGAGGCCTTCAGCGCTGCATCCCGCATCTGAAAGACAAAACAAGGTGCGTTTAAAGACATTGGGGAACTTTAATACTCACGTGCCATTACTCCTTTCCACATCTAACCCAGTGGGTATTCCGGCACCCTGCAGCCGCTCCGAACTTGTACCTGCAAAATAAAAAGACAGTTAGAGCGCATCGTGAAGCAGGCAACAAGCGCTTACTTACGTGCTTCCAGGCGCTTCTATTCATCACACGGGCTCCATCTTCAACTCACTTCAGCCCGTCATCCGCCATCGCCGGAACCCTGCAAAACAAGAAACATCATTACTAAAGACTTTAAAGACATTAGAATTACTCAAAACTTACCGTTCGTGCAGTAAACGACGGACAGCAGTCCTCTGAAGTCAAGAGGCCTGCTCCCCTTATCCAGTGAAGAAACTGGTTACAGCACCCTGCCCCGAGGCAGATGGAGAGCACGGCGTTCACTTACCTAAGGTGAGAGCGTTAACCTTTGGGGTTCTACAGGAGAAGAGAAAGGGAAGAAGAGAGAGACATTCAATAACCCAGTTCCTTAATCCCATATTTTCTATCTGCAGACATCTTACCCTTCGAGTCAGACATACAGTGCACAGAGGTCTAGCCCAAAGAGCCAGCCGTGTGTTACACATCACCTTTGAAGATACGGTATACGCCCAGTCAAGACCGGCGCCTCTACGGGAATCAGGTGAGCGTTACAGTACCTCAGTACATTTGATCTAACCTCAGGCTATTGGCAAATAGCCCTGACAGACCATGCCAAGGAGAAAACTGCATTCTCAATCCCAGCCGGCCTCTACCAGTTTAATGTTATGCCTTTTGGACTAAAGAACGCACCTGCTACATTCCAAAGGATGGTCAATCAAGCTCTGAATTGGATGGAGAACTTCTGCATGGCATACTTGGATGACATTGCAGTGTTCAGTCCTACTTGGAAAGAACATGTTGATCACTTAGGGTATGTTTTGCAGGCTCTTGAGCAGGCCCATCTTACCATAAAGGCAAGCAAATGTCAAATTGTTCAGAGCAAAGTGGTCTACCTTGGTCATGAGGTAGGAGGAGGTGAAATAAGGCCATTGCCTAGCAAAGTACAAGCTGTAAAAAACTGGGCCATCCCTACTTCTCAAACCCAAGTGAGAGCTTTCCTAGGTCTCACTTGGTACTACAGGAATTTCATAGAGAACTATGGGACCATAGCTTCTCCCTTGAATGTAATCTCCTCGCCAGGATTCCCTAAAAGATTAGATGGAATGAGGAGTGCACTCAAGCCTTTGAAAACCTGAAGAAAGCCCTTTGTCAAGCCCCAGTCCTAAGAGCTCCTGATTATCGCCAACCCTTCATTGTGTAGAAAGATGCATCCAATACAGGCATAGGCGCAGTCCTTATTCAACTGGATGAGAAAGGTAGGGAGCACCCCATTTGCTTCATCAGTAGGAAACTGAAGGAACCAGAAACAAGGTGGGCAACCATAGAGCGTGAATGTTTTGCCATTGTGTGGTCTTTGAAGAAGTTTAGACCATACTTGTATGGATCTACTTTTGTGATTCAAACTGACCACCAACCCTTGAGATGGTTAATGCAAATGAAAGGGGAGAACCCAAAACTTCTAAGATGGTCAATCTGCCTGCAAGGGTTTCATTTTATCATTGAGCACAGAGTAGAATGTCACCACCAAAATGCTGATGGTCTCTCTAGGATGTTTTTGACCGACTAGAGTGAAGAGATTCATCCAGGAGTGGATTAAATCCTCCTGTCCCTGTCTGGGGGGCGAGTGTTAGGGAGAATTCTCCAGAATGGCTAATTTCCCTTACCTACTGAGTCCCTCAGCAGCTTTGCTGGATTTCTAGGATTTATTTTTTTCACCTGGTAAGAGTATGAGCTTTTTTTCCCACTCTTACATGTGTTTTGCTGTGTGTGTTTAACATGTTTGTGTACGTAGACTGTGGAGCCTCACCTACTTCATAGGCATCATCTTTTTACTGTGTGTTACACAGCACCTTCAGTGCAGTGACACAGGGTTGTCTTTTTAGACTTCCCAACTAAGACTCCATTTTTCTGGGACTGACTACTGTCTCCCTGAACATGTAAAGTTGCCATTGACTTTATTAGTCTTTCTAAAACCACAGACCCAGTGCAAACTAACTTACATAGAGTACTGGAAAGGGTTAATAGTTATCCCTTTTTGTCTGTCTCTCATGGAACCTTGTTTTGTTCCATTTTCATTAAGACTTGGCTGGTGGCGGTGGTATCTACCCTATTTTTCCTACCGCGGTTATTTTATATAGCCTTGGTATTGTTTTAGGCTATCTTGGTAGCCTCAAACTTAAACCATATGGACCATATACGTTTTTATACGGTTCCGGCTGGGTTTATTTACCCTTTCTTTTTGTAAAGGTCTTCCTCGTGTTTTACTCTGCGCGCCAAACCAGGTTTGGTTCCTTTGTTCACCGTCCTTTTGTGGGCTTCTGCACAGAAGCCCTCCTTAGGCGCCTGAATGTCTGAGGGGAACAGGATGTGAGGGAGGGGTTTAGGACTCTGTGCACAGGATCTCCTTGGAGACCCATGTCGCACTCTGATATGATTGGCTGTGGTGACTGTCCCAGCGGGACAGCCACCCTGCTCTGTGATTGACAGCCAGGCTCTGTGAATGGGGGAAAACTGCATAAAAAGCAGGTCTCTGAGGCTGGAAAGGCAGAGTCACCACTAAATCGAGGGAACCAAAGAGAAGCTGACAGAAGAGGACCTCTACCATGACTGAACCTCCCGGTGAAGCTCTGCTGCGGGTCCGAATCGCCAAACTTCGATGACAGGGAACATCTGCAAGGAATCTTCTCCCGTTGAGCTGGTGGGAACAACCAGTTCGCCAAACTGCTAGCCAGGCCTCCCTCCTCTGGTTGAATTTGCTGTACAGAGCTACAGTGAACCAGATAGCCAGGAGGAACGGACCCTGCTTGCGTTTTAAGGAGTGCACCTTTTATTCGTCGCTTTGCTCTGCTGCTGGTTTCTTCCCTGGGCAGTGCAGGACCCTCCAGTCTTCCTCCTTCTTGTCAGACCAACAGTCGCTTCAGGAACCGTGAGCCTGCAGGACCTGCCATGAATGTCTGCCTCAGCTACAGCATTCTTCTGCTCTAAAGGTACTGTGCTAACCCGGTTGTTCGTTTCGTTCAGCCGCGGTGAAAGTGTGTGAAATCTTTCGCCAATCCGAGGGCTTGTCCTTCTCTATTCTTTAAAGTAACTTTTCGTCCGACCAACTTCGTTCTGAACTCTTGGCAAAGACTTAACCGCAAACTACCCTGAACTGTGTGATCCTCTGCAAAGACTTTGGTCCATTGAATTTGGCCCTGGCCTCTTGATTTGATTTCCTCACTGTAGATCCTTTTTCTAGATTGCCTTGCTTACTTACTTGTTGGTGCTGGTCAACTTCTGTCTAACTTTTTCTTTCCACCCTTTTTTTTCTGGAGTGCCATTTTGCTCGTTTTGAGCCTAACTTGTCCAGAATCTATTGGGTGTGGTGTAGTGTATCAGAAACGTGATTTTTCAACTGCTTGAAAATAGTGAAATGATTACTAACTGATGTGTAAATAAATGGATATTCTTTTACTCAGAAACCTTCAGTCAGTGTTTGTTTGAATCATATTAATTGCTGTCCTTTGTGTAACTATTGATACTGCTCACTTTCCTCTTGAGATAAGTCTGGCTGCTCAGCCATCGCTACCACTTTACTGTGTAGTACAGGCTTGTACCAAAGGTGAATTTGTACTATCACTTGTAATCCTAATTGTGTGTGGTGTTCCCAAAGGGTACTGCATATAATTCTGCCTAACAATTCTCATTGTATTAAGAGAGTTGTTCCTATATAATGTATCAAGAACAATATATAGCCAGTCATTAACTTTAATTCGGCCATGAGGCCACAAAAGTACAACATTACACAAACACAATTGCAACAAAACAAATCACAATGCATCCTTCCATGAAATAAAGAAGGGGCTATATAGCTTTGTTACCCATCTTAGAGACAGCAAGCCTGTGGCTCAATTAAGTAATGTTCAAATTAGCCAGGTGTTCAGACTCCCCACTTTCATTCATGCTACCACAGATCCTTGCCCCCAATGGCATTACATTTGAACCTGAAAGCAATGAGTCATATGACCTGATGACCGGGGATAGTCATTGTTATAGTAGAGGTGGGCTCGGATTTCAATCATACTGTTTTGTAGTAGGCAAAGTCGCGTGTCGATGCTCAGGATGCCATTGGCCACTCTATGGTCCCTAAGTTTAATTTGTATAAAATCAAAGACACTCCCCCCCTTGTAATGTTGTCTAGTACAGTTGGTAATGTACCCCCTAATTACGGACAGGCAGCCGCGTACATCTCAGAACCAGTGGGTTCACTTATTTATGAGCCCCTCCCTGGTTTCTGAATAGTTAGGGGCGAATTTAACCTGTGCAGGAATACTAATCCCCCCTTGCCGCCCCCTCTCACTTTACCATCTTCCATACATTACCACTTCTGTGAAATGCAGGCCTGGGGCAAGAACCATTGGGGACTAGAATTGGGTCTGCATGGCCAGCCCCACGGGCAAGTTTGGTACCCATGTAGCTAGATCTGGATACCCAATCCCCCAACAGGCAGCTGTCTGTTGTACTAGTTGTGCTGCGTAATTCAATGAGTTTGGAATTCGGGCAGCATTACCTGGGGGATTTGGAACCTGGGGCCCCATGTCGACCAGGACGCTGTTGGGGCAAGAGCCCACACACATTGCATGGCTAGGGCAAGTCAGATTTGGGCAGGCCTCCGGATTGCGCTGATCTCTCTCCTCCAAGGGTTGGGAGGCCCCTGTGACGACCTCCACTCTGAGGGATGGCCCTCCCATGGCTCCCCCTTTTCTCTGCACCTCAAGGATGGCCAGAGGCAGCTTCTTTAGGTCTGCTAATTCAGAAAGTGCGAGATTACACTTACATCCACATGACACTGATACTCCCTCGGCAGCTTGATCGGGGTTATGCAAGGTGGGCGTCCCAGATGTAGCAAGAGGGCAGAGGGGAGTAGTGCCCAGCTGGAGGCCATTATCAATATGCATGACCCGCCCCTTCCTGGTTGGAACTGGGCCATTGCCAAGAGGACTGTTGCCATGGTTTTCACAAGAGTTATCTTTGGCGACCCCTTAAACTTTGTTTTCTTTTGATGCAGTCAATCTCTTGGGGGCCATAACTGGTGGCAACAGTATGAGTTCGAATTGTGCTCTCTGTGGCATTATGGACTCCTCTTGTGTGGTATGTTTTGCAAGGCTTTTCCTTGGTGGCGGCCCTCCCTCCTGTGACCACTTTATAAGCAGACTGGTTACTTGGCTCTGTTCAACAGTGTCTACATTGTCCATCTCAGGGACTGATTTACCTTCATCCTTAAGAGTTTTATTTTGGGTAATGGCAAGGTCATCATTGCTGTTCACTTGATTGAAAAGGAAACCTTAGGGAGTATAATGGTTAGGGTGATTGACTTACAATTTCCTGCGCCACCTTCACAGAACTTCAGGCCACCTCGAGAACTGGGCAGACCCTCTGTTATTGGTCTGCCTGGAATGTGACTGGCTGTGAGATTATCTATGCTACAGGCTGATATTAAACGCACTGTTGCCATTAGGGCCGCGGGTATGTGGAGTATCAATTTCCGTGCTGTCGATGCCTCTACCCCCAGGCATCCTGGCTGGTACCAAGGAACTGCTTAATTTCTTCAATAAGGGTGTATGCCTCACCCATAAGTTTAGTGGGCCGGTGTGATCTTGTCAAGTCGGCACCAGCATCTGCGCCTGGACCTGTTAGGGAGAGCGCTGTTACATGACGTGCTTGACTGTCAATATCTTCCTTTTCGGCACTGCATGGGCAGACATGTTGGGATGTCAAGTGTAACTAAAGAGGGGGAAACACTTGCTGGTTTGGGGGTTAGCAGTCTCAACAGGCACAGTAGCGATGTGGGGGTTAATGAGCTTGATAAGCACTGAACTATATGTGTTATATATGGCCCCCCAGAGTACGACTCCTCACCTGGTCTGGCTTTTCATATGCTTCTTCCCCCGATGAGCGCTGGTTTCAATGGCACATCTCCACAGGCTTTAAGGTGAAGCCCTGCCCTCCGCCTGCAGAAGCTGTACACCCTGCACCAGCCAAACACTTGTGCCCCTTCCCTACAGGCTTCACCCTGCGGGGAGTGTCTGGAGCAAATGTAGAGGAGGCATGGATTCAGCCCGTTGTGGCTACGGGTCCCTGGAGGGAATCCTGTAGGCAGTCCTCAAGTGGGGAAGCAGGCTAAAAACCTGTGTCCTTTCTCTCCATGCTTCACCCTGCGGGGAGAATCAAGAGCAAAAGTAGAGGAAGGGGCGTGACTTCAGCATGTTGTGGCTACGGGTCCCTGGGGGGAATCATGGAGGTAGTCCTGATGCAGGGAAACCAAACACCCACATCCTTTCCCTGCGGACTATAGCAATATAACTCCTATCACCATGACAGATTAAATGGAACCCAAGAATTTCCTGTAGTCACCACACAAAGAAAAATACTTAAACAGAGTGTGATGAATGACTTTGAGTACATGAACTCATATATGACAGAGAGATGGACTGAATGATTAGTAGTATGTAAAGCACTAGCTCTCTTGGAGCAATGGGAAGAGGTTGTGGAAAATGCAAATGCAGCATTCATCGACCTATGGCCCATAATCGCAGTTACTCACATGGGTCAATAATGTGGGGGGACCAATGCAGATACTACCCTATGCTTTTGAAATAATGGTACAATAAATGTTGGGTAAAACACTGGGTGCAAACGCATTTTTGATGTACCAGGCATGAAAACAGGAACAGCAGTGCACCCACTATTGGGCTTGTGGATCAAAAGCATATACGCAAGTGCCCACAAATTGGGGAGGCCTATGTTCCATAGTACTATTAAGTACACCAGCTCTGGTGATACCGCAGAGTGACATAAAAACTAGTGATTTCCCTCAAATTAATACGCACCTAAGAAAGAACAGGTCCCTCATGCTCAAACACAGTAAAAGAGAAAATTACTAGTCGAATAAAATCAGAAAAGGCTTATGAGGACATACCAGATGAGCATAAATTATTCAGCAAGACAGCAATAATTCTCACATCCATTTTTGTTCCCAGATTGCAGGCATCTGTGAATGCAAAATGGCTGCAAATAACAAGATGAGAGTTGTTGCAAACAATTAATGCAACTGGGAAAGGCTTCAATGTCATAAAGGAGAAGCTAAGAGCCGGCCCTCCAGAATAGTTATGTCCTGGATTTAATAAATGACAAGGAGGGTGGTGTGGGAGCAATGATTGGGCCTTCTTGCTGCACGTACACACCTGCCACGATGGGGAAAATGAGACCCTCTCAGAGGCCATAGCCACTTTAACCGAATTGCACACAAAAATGGAGGCGACGGATGAACATGAAAATGATGACTGTTGGTATTATCTGTTCTCCTGGATACCCTCCTGGCTGGCCAATGCATTTAAGATACTTATTGCCATAGTAGTATTCATACTGCTGGCCTTCTGTGTTGTAAGAATGGCACTAAATGGGTGCAAAAAGGCTGTCAATGGAGCACTTGGAATGGAAATTGTAATAGACTTGAATGCTACTGCACATGAGTATACCCAAACAGATTACCTATTCCATGCCCAATTAAGAGAACGCCCTATTACAGCTCCAGGATCAAAATGTACTTATCCCCCAGACCCAGGCAATTACAGACCCGGGAGCATGGATAAACAAATTAAACATACAGGCAACCTGAGGGGGTGACTAAGATATGGACTCCCAAGATACCTTATTGGGGGGCACAAAAAGGGGTGTAGTCGAGGACTCAACCAGAGAGGGGAATGTTGACAAGCAGATGAATATGTCATTCATAGCTACTGCCCCTCGCCCACCCCAATATCACACAGGTGAGAAATGTTACTCACTAAGGCCACCATACCGGCCTTATGCCAGGCAGATACAAGAGGAAATGGACCTAATGTAATTGAAGATGGTGAGAATAAACAAACTCATTGCGAACTGACACACGTGCATATAAAAAAGGAACTCACCATGAAGAAACACAGACACTAGTTTAAATATGCATTTATAGACTAAGAATATCAATTGCAACCATAAGGACATAAAGAACATAACATAAGCAATGTATAAGGAGTTATACAACACGAACGACACACGTTTATAGCTCATTAACATAGAAACACGATAGTACTGAACAGCCATCTTTTTCAAAATGGATGCAGCAGGCCGCATTTGTATTTGTATTTGTATTTGTACTTATTGGGCATTTGTAAGGTGCTTATACATCAAGGAATTGTGTTTGAAAGTGCCCACTGGACAAAGAGAAGGGAATACGGGAACAGCTGGACAATGGCATATGATAACAGTGATGAGCAAAATACAAAAAACGTTCCTACTAGGCTTTGTGAACATTCAGAGGGTGCAAGTGCAGAGCGAGGGAAGGGAGGGAGAGGGGAAGGGGGTGAGTGCTAGAGGCTACACAGAGGGGGCAAGCGCCAGAGAGCCAGTTGCAAAGGTAACAGGTGAGTGCCAGAGAGCCATTTGTAAAGCAACAGGTAAGTGCAGGCAGTGAACACTTAGTGGAAGAAGGGTCACCAGCCAGTACAATGAATCCAGGTTTGTGAGACATCACAGGCCAGTGGTGCCTGAAAGCAAGTGCAGGGGTAAGGTGGAAACTGCGGGTGATTGGACAGAAGGCCAGGACCCAGAAGGACATATAAGGGCCCAGGCCACCAATCATAGCAACCTTGGGGTTTTGCATGGGAGGGAGAAGGAGGAGGAGAAGAGGAAAGTCTTGAGGTGCTTTTGGAACTAGAGGAGATCCGGTTTAAGACAGAGAGAAAGGGGGAGGCTGTTCCAGAGGAGGGAACCTGCCGAGGAGAAAGAACTTCCACCCGTTCTATGCTTAGAGAAATGCTTGACAAGCAGAGAGTTGGAGTCGGAAGTTCGGAGCGATCTGGAAGCAGATAGCCTGGTCCGTGGCCCCAGACAGTCTTATGGATGATGCAGAGGGATTTCAATTTGATCCTTGCAGCAACCGGCAGCCAGCAGAGAGATTTTAGGGCTGGAGGGGTACAGTCCCTGGGCTTGAGACCAAGGATAAGTCTTGCAGACCTATTCTGGAATAGCTAGAGGGTGCGTAGAGAAGAAGAAGGTAGATTAATGAATGAATTAAATGAAGGAAAGGCCTCAAGACTTAATAAAACTTAAACTGTGGATTTTACTGAAATACAGACCCGAGCAGGACACAGACAGTAGCTGCACGCACCAAGCCAAGGGTACAAAGAAATTAGGGAGGGTCTGAATGGCTCGAAGAGAACACAAGATAATAATTCCCATGGCTCAAGACATATTTTTCTAAGATTTATTAAAGAACAACCAGCCTTTGAATGCCAGGTGCCAAATAATTCTAAGCCAAAACCTTTGTAAGGAATGGATCGACTAAGTCCCTAGTGGCTGAAAAATAACACTTGCACTTATGTAAGTTAAAATCTCAATAAATGCAATGTGAAATCATTTAAAACATGGTCCTCTCACACATGATCCATAATAAAAGAACACTGTCTATTAATTAGCCCCGACACAGATAGGCACTTGCCTTGACTCCCCACATATTCTCAGAAATTAGGCGCCTTGCAAGGTTAACTACAAAGAGGTCTCTCTGGCTCATGGCCAAGGAATAAGGGATAGTATCTTTTTTAATTGAAAAGAAAACATTTCCTGGGCCTCTCTCCCGCAACTCCTGTCTGGCTCATGTGTTGACGACCTGTCACTTGCCCAAGGTTGGTCAGTAAGATGCTATCCTATGAAAACCCCCAATGCTATGCCGCCCAGTACCTGTTGTGTTAACCAATCACATATTGTAGAGATGACATGTATTAACCATTAGCAATTTAGAGGTGGTCTCAGGTGGAACCATCAGATAGGCAATGTCCAATTAGAAGACTAACTCCTATGTAATGCATATATAGTCAATTCCCCTAACCAATCCCTTCACCCCATAGGTTTTTGTAACCAAGATTGTAGTATGGCATCAATAGTGACGTATCTTTGCTTTATAATCCATTGTTTTGTATGGGAAAGTCTAAGAGCTGCAACCTGATTGCTTGTGTGCTCCCCCTGCTTTATGTTAGATTGTTAATAAAGCAGGTTTTGCCTTTCACTTTTACTATTTTCGTAATTCAGTGTCAGATTTCCCGGCCTCTCCTTTCTGCTTAAACTGGGGTTTTCCAGACCATCTTATAAATAGCTACAAGTAGCCCTATGATCTCCCTTTAGTTAATGGTTGCCCAACTGGTGTTGAAAAGTGTTTTTCAAATAGCTGTACCTAGCCTTTCTTTAAGGTTTATCTGGGAAATCATTGCATCTTAGAGTGTACAGTTTAAAGATTGAAAAGGAGTGCGGGAGCCCTTCTACTGAGAATGGACATGGATAAAATACCCTGTTCTATGGAATTTCTTCCACTCAAGAGAGTCCACAACCATGTTTGTTTTCACTGCACCCTTCACAGAGGAGAAATGTCCATTTGCATATCAGTATGGCCCTACCCATAGGGCAGCCCAGCGCCAACATTTTAGTCAATTTTCCTCTGAACAAGAGTACCAACAGCAACCCCAGACACGTATTTCAGCATTGTGGGGCCTCCTCGGTTAGGTGAAACTTTTCTCATAGGAAGATTTCCTCATAGGAAAAGGTTTGGGCTTGCTGAAAATGTGTAATATGGGGCCACTTTGAAAATTATTTCCAGGGCCTCTTTTGGTTTCAAGTCCAGCCCCACATTTTATTCTAATGTGCAATGGAGAAATAATGTCCAGATGGCAAACTGCACCTCTGTGTGCCCTTCCACTTCAACAACAGCTATCATTTTAACAAATAGAATTAGCATGATTCTGAGCGGTCACCTTCACCTTCCACTATCGCAAACATTCGGAATAGTTTCAAGCTACTTCTTACCAACCGCACATCTCTTCACACAGGGCATAGCGGTTCCAGTGTCAGTTAATTGCCAGCTCAACATTTCAGTCTCATTAAGTGTTGTATCTGAGAAGTACAAGATTAATTGTGTTTACAATGAAATATATCAGTGAATAAATAAATAAAAATGTGATGATATTTAATGAATAACCTTTAAGATATGCTCGAGCGGTGTATTATACGCTGGGTACAGCTTGTGATTATATAATAATCGAGATTCAAGTTAAAAGCAGCTGTACTCTTTCACTGCTGCAAAGGTTGTAAGACAGTTGAACTGGGTAACTTGTGTTTTGCAGAGAAAAGAGCTTAGCTAGATAATGCACATGCTGCGTAGGAATGTGTTTCAAACTGGGGGTCAATCATAGATTACAATCCAAGCAATTTAGGGCCTGATTCTGAGTTTGACAGAATTTCCTCAGGAAATACAGACAAACGGTAATGTCATAACATGTCATAACTGCACGTGATAAGCCCGCAGGAACTTGAAGGGTCCGCATCATTCAGAGTCATGCAGACTCTTTGGTCATTACACAATTTTTAGTCTCCTAGGGCCCCACGGGGATTGCTAATTGCCACATGTAATTACTGCATGCAGTGAAACTCTGAATTTAGTACATTGGTAAAACATTTGGAATTCTAAAATACCAGGCAGGTTACCACTCCCGCCAAGCTTGTGATCGGACCCTCAGCTTTCCATCAATTAAAAAGATATTAACCTGAACCTCACGGAGTTGGTTCCCAGCAAAAGCTGTTGTCAGTGCCTTGAGATTTTCGTGACGCAGTAACGTGTTGAAACCAATTATTATGCGCGCTTGTCACATTTCTAATTCCAAGAAAAGTAATTTGGCTCATTGACGCCTGACCACAGTAACAAGGAGTTCTGGTGACTGTGCAGCTATAGAGAGCGCTGGGTGTTATCCCTTCCCGGGGTGTCTGGCTAAGCCCCCACTGACTGTTGCATTGTGGATTGCAAAAGATACTGCACACCCAGTGCTAATGCACTCCATTAACAAGCACTGCCAGTGGACTTCAGCTCCACAGCCCATGCCTGCCGCATTATGACTGCGCCTTCTCCCACAGCTTTGATGGACTCCAGCCCAGAGGCTTGCTACACTATGCAGAAAAACGTTGTGGGTTACATGCTTCCATCTTCTACTTCCTTTGTTAGTGCCACAAAGGCGGCGCTAATTTGGGGGAAAGGATGCTTTCTCCCTTGGTCTAGTAAAAGCCCTATTTTGTAGATACAAAAGGCTTCGTACTGCAAACTGCGCCCCGCGGCTGCGTACGGCCACAAGAAGATGAAAAGCACAGTTCGACTTTTAAATGTTAATTCTAAGAACACCTGAGAAAGATGGCGGCGGGTATAGCTGCTGTGCTGAGATTATAGTTATTTGGAGTGGACAAATGCACGCGGTGTACACTCCGTTCTACAGCTGCAGGCTATTCTCATATCAGCCCGTGCGGATGCAGGAAGTAATTACCGCGGCAAACTGCTGAACTGGGGATCTGACTATCTGGCATCAAACAAGTGACAACTTAATTCCTTGCTTGGAGGCATGAAATTAACTTTAGATTGTGCATTAAAGGTCAGCTGAAGAGAGGAGAAAGCAAGAGTATAAACCACAATAGTAATGGCAACCAAAGGGCGCGTGGGCGCTCAGTCGATGGTGCAGACACTGTGGTACGTAGTGTGGCACGGGACAAACATAAACACCCTGTCCATCACTGAAAAGCGAGGGAAGCAGACGAACCTGTGGCCTCGCTTTGAGCAGATCAATCAGATCCTTGACACCAGGGGGACGAATGCCAACGTGTATTGCAGAGTCCATCTGTCGTGCTTTTATTTTTCTGATACAAAAAACCATGCACGCCCACAGCCACAAAGCAATTTAGAAACAGCAAGTCGGCTCAAGCTGTCCTCGCTGTTAGTAATCTCGGCACAGAGCCGGTACGTCATTTGAGCAGGGGTTTGCCGGGACATATTTTGGAGCTCTGGCACTCATTTTTGTGGTTAACATTATCACCAGCTTGCGGTTGTGGAACGCATGAGCACTTCTGCAGCGCCAACGGTGTGTGAGCTGCACCAGTCTGGCTCTTCCCTTCATCAATAATACTGTGCAGTTGTGGAGACAATAGTCACATGTAGGCCCCTGCCACAATCTCAACCTGCTGTCGCTCACAGTGACAGAGTCAGGCGCAGAAAGGGAGTCAGTGCCACGTTGCGGGTGACCGAGATAGATTGGCACATATCATTTGAATGGCACTGCGTCTATGCAGAGGCATTGTGGGCTGTGGGCCATCAGAGTTAAAAGGCAAACAGCTCTGCATCAGCAACAGGTCAAACATTATGGGGAAATGTACACTGCGCGCTGGATGTGGTGAAGGCCAACACCCTATCGCAGAAATAATGTGTCTGGCTGGACTGCACATGTGTAGCCTCCAGCAGATCTACTCCCAGTGGGTACGCCCCTGATGCTGCACTGATGTCTGGTGACTGCTGCATATAGTGTACAGTCTACCCTCAGTTGGAACGAACTTGCCACAAGTTCTCCTAGGAACTCATAGGTGGCAGGGATGTCATTTCACCTAAATGCCAGGGGTAGCGGAAGTGACATCACATGACCATTGACCGCTGATATGATATGATTGGTTATTTATAACTAGCTTAATACCCAAAGGTTTCTAAGCTCAGACCCAGAGATCGAACCTGCGTTGCTCCGTGTCGTCTTGCTTCCAAGGAGAGCACATTGCCCCTGAGCTATCCTCCCGCAACAATGACATCAAGGAAGCAATGTCACTTGACCCCACCCCAAAGTGACATCACGTGAAGCATTGGAACATGACCTTTCATCCCTTGACAAAACAAGAAGTGGCATCACATAGCATTGTTTCTAAGTACACTACAAACAATATGGTTACGATATCACTGTAAAGGGATATACATTTCATACAAGAATGGATCACCACATGTATCCTTAATATTAGTGTGTATAGGCCCATCTTGATATGATATGATGTGGCATTTATAACGCGCCTATACACAAGTGTTTCAAGGCGTAATGAGGCAAGGGAGGGGGAACAGAGGGAAGACAGACAACGATCTTACTAGGCCAAGTGTCATTCAGATCGTGCAAGTGCAAAGGAAGGGGAAGAAGAAAAGTGCAGGGGGGAAGGGAAAGTGCAGTGCATGGGATAATAGAATAACAAGATAAATAAAAGAACGGCCAGCAGGTGGCAAGTGCAGACATAAGTGCCGGTGGGGGGGACGGTTCCTAGTGATTGCCTCGACGTCCAAAGATTCGAATGCAAAAGCCTTGAAAAAAATACATCGAAAAAAAGATTTTTATTCTCATTTTTTTCTCATTTGTTTAAATGGGCCCCCAAACCCCTGTTTTTTTACCCCTTAAAACCCATTTTAATAAAAAAAAAACTTTACCTACAAAATAAATGCATTTTTCGGATTCATTTTTTTCGAGCCTTTTGCATTCGATGCTATGCATTTGAGGGAATCACTGGATACCGGGGGGACTGTAAGGATAAAGAAAACAGTTCCCAGGTGCAGGGGTTGCCAGGGAGGCAGTGCAGGCATGCATCTGGCAGGGCTAGGGCCCAACATCAGATGGATGGCCAGGTAACCAGTGCAGTCTCAGTAACAGCCAGGACTTTATCAGGGAAGAGGGGGAGAGAAAGCAGAAGCAAAGAGGAGGGTTTTCAGGTGCTTCCGGAACCGAAGATGGTTCTCCTCAAGTTTCAGGGAGGCAGGGAGGCTGTTCCAGAGGGAAGCCCCAGCCGAAGAAAGAGATCCACCACCAACTCATTGCTTGGAGAAGCGACTGACCCTGAGGGAGTTGGAGGCGTATGAGGGAAGAGCTGTAGAGGGAAGATATCTAGAAGGAGAGAGTTGAAGGTATTGAGGCCTCAGACTCAAGAAGGCCTTGTGGATGATGCAAAGAGTTTTGAACTTAATCCTCGCAGCCACTGGGAGCCAGTGCAGAGATTTCAGTCCTGGAGAGATACGATCCCTGGGCTTGAGGCCAAGGACAAGTCTCGCAGTCCTGTTCTGGATGAATTGCAGAGGGCGTAGAGAAGAAGCAGGCATATTTAGAAAGAGGCTGTTGCAATAGTCCAGCCTAGAGAGAACCAGAGCTCTAGAGACAGTGAGCTTCTGGGGGAAGGAGAGGAAAGAAGAATACCTCTGAGGAGGTGGAGCTGATAGCTTGACTTCTTAGAGACGTCAGAGATGTGAGGCGAGAAGGAGAGTGTGGAGTCGAAGATGACCCCAAGGTTTTAGCTTTGCAGGTGGGAGTGGGAAGAGGGCTGACAGAGGCCGGCCAGAGATCTACAAGAAAGGAGGGAGTGGGTGTACGGATGAGGAGAATCTCAGTCTTACTGGCATTAAAACAGAGGTCATTGGCGGATAGAAGACAGACAGTCAGAGATGAGGGACGGAGAAGAGGTGGCCGAAGGTAGCCTGAAAATGAGCTGAGTGTCATCCGCATAGCACTGAAAGTTGGGGGGGGCGTGGCCAGCACGCATGCTGTGAAGTCGCACCTTAGTGAAGCTCCTGTCCGCGATGCTTATCGCCGCCTGAATTAAGCTGTTGATGCTAGGCACTCATCACGAAAACAACATCTGCTGCAAGAAGAACCTCCACTCACTGAAGCGTCTCAACTCCCGAATAAAAATGGAGTTGGCAAAGCCAGAAACGAGCAAGGAGAAAAAGCGCCCCTATGCACCCAAGATGGCAGAGTCCCGTGTGGCTCCCTTTGCCTTCAAGTGAGCAGCGCGAACTCAGCTCCCAAACCGAGCAATAATTGTGCAATTATCACCTGCTGAAAGAGGACCCTTTTCCTGCAGCTGCGACCCGACCTCCGAAAGAAAATGGGGTCTGCAACATCGGAAACGAGTGAAACAAAGAAGCGCCCCTACGTACCAAGATGGCGGAGACCCGTGTGGCTCCCTGCGCCTTCAAGTGAGCAGCGTGAATTCGGCTCCCAAACCAAGCAGTAATTGTACAATTGTCACCTGCTGAAAGAGGACCCTTTTCCTGCAGCTGCGACCCGACCTCCGAAAGAATACGGAGTCTGCAACATTGGAAACGAGTGAAATAAAGACGCGCCCCTGCACACCCAAGATGGCAGAATCTAATGCGACCTCCGGCGCCACTAAGTGAACGGCGGGACCGCGGCGCAGTTGGAGGGAAACTGTCTTTGCTTGCTCTCCCGGCAAAGTCCCAACCACCGCTACTAGCCACGATCCCCTGCATACTAGGATCGGCGAGGCGCTGCGGATACTGACAATGAAACGGGTGACGGGACTGGAGAGACTAAAGGTAAAAGCCTCCCTCTGCCTCCCGAACCCACTAAGACGGATGCTCCCCTGGTCCTGGGAGTGAGCGGGGAACCCGGAACACGGTGTTATAAGCACCCGCCGCACACGAAAGACTGGGCGCGTGAGACAATGGTACTCCCCCGCGGTACTCCCACGCGAGGCCCACAACTGGGTTAAATTGGCTGGACCGTGCAACAGGCAGGTCTGGAGCGGCGGCTGGAACTGGTCCTCGCACACAAAACGGCGAGTGATAGTACAGATTTGCTATCTTGAACACCACACGAGACAAAGGGGAACGTCCAGATCTGCAACTCGCCGTGCACTGTTGCACAAGCACAATCTGGGGGGGAAAAAACGGAAATACCTCGGCAGCGCTGTTCAGTGCAGCAAGGATATAAATTGAAACTGAACAGTTCCTGCATCAGCACGAGCCCATGAGGCGTGATCCTTGAACTTGGAAGAAATTGTTTTTTCACTTGAGACGGCCGGGGCTGAGAAACTTCAGTTGTTGAACCGCCTAAAATACACACTGATAGAATTGCTGAAGTGGGGTGGCCTCCCTTATGCCCAACTCCGGGTGAAAGTTACACTTGCACCCCCATCTCGAGCACTTCCCCGAACTGCTGCTGGACACACAACTCACCACTACCTGAAATACCCTGACACTAACGCCTAAGGAAGCCTGACTAGACACAACCTAATGATTTCCGGATAAGAGGCCAGTTCAGAGAGTGCAACGCAGAGCCGCCTTAACCACACAGGTGCCCATCGGACAGTGAAAACTGCACGCTGTCCCTAAGGAAAGCGATGTCGCCACCCAAGCCCAAATCCAAAACAACAGCAATGGACTCTTTCACAACGGTAAGGCCCAAGCAACTGCCGCATTCTGACTCCATGGTTGATAGCGGACCTTCGAATCTAGAAGCAACGCCCGACAACACACAGGTCCTCCAGGCCATAGCAGAGCTCCGCACCTCCATTGAAAATAGGATCGATGAAGTAAAAGCGGACATGCAGCTTATGCGCCAAGACGCCCGCAACCTAACGGAGAGAGTGAATAATAATGAAGCCGCCCTGCAGGAAAATGTAGAAAATACTACAGAATTGAAAGCACACGTCCGCGACCTAGAACAAAAAGTAGTGAGGCTGGAAGCGCGCTCCGAGGATGCAGAAGGACACGCTCGGCGCAATAATATCAGGATCCTAGGTGTTCCCGAAGATATGGAAGGCCCGGACCCGACAAACTTCGTAGAGACAATGCTACAGCAGGAAATTGGTGCGGGAAAACTCTCACAAGGCTTCGAGGTGGAGCGGGCCCACAGATCTCTTCAAAAGCGCCCACCACCAGGCTCGCACCCGCGACCGATTATCGCCAAAATCCTTAACTTCCGGGACAGGGAAATAATATTGAGGTATTCCAGAGAAGGCGGAGTTATTAGAAAGCAAGACTCCACAATAGTCATCTATCCTGACTATACCCCTGCAGTGCAACGCGCCAGGAACTCCTTTATTCCAGTGAAGGCGAGATTGCGGACACTTCATCTTAAATATATGCTGCTCTACCCATCTCGCCTCAAAGTCCTTTATAAAGGAAAAGCAGTTTTTTTAGAATCCCCAGCGGCAGCAAACATGTGGCTCGAGCACAATAATCTGGCAGATGATGACGAGGAACTTCCAAAAACGGACAAAAGATGAACAAGAAACCGGATCCACAAATACTGGCGTCAGATCCAACATTAAAACACAACGTAGACTTCTAATTTGCATTTGGGACCGCAACACACAGATAGCTGTATCGGGCATGAGCACCGGATACCACAAGCGAACATGTTAATGGCCCACCCCTACGAGACATGTGCAGGTCACATTCCGGCACACTGCCCACGCCGGAAAGCCTGGAGAGGCTCAGAAAGCTTGGGAGCCCCTGAGCGCTGCACGTTCGTTGTAACTGCTGGGGGCAGGTTGCAGTTTGCAGTTACACAGTCCGAACTACTTGTTTGTTGGACTGTTAGTTAACAAACTTGACTGTTTAAGCTGCGTTTGTTGACGCAGCAGTTCCAGTTTGATACTACAGTCTTCATACAGAACGAGGAATAAGGAACAGTGGCCAATAAATCAAAGACGCAAGAAAAGAGGTGAGAGGGTGAGAGGGAAACAGAGCCCCCGGGGTGGGCGCCCTAAACATGGCAATGCAACTTAGAATACTAACTTGGAATGTGAGAGGGTTGGGGTCATATCTACGCCGGAACAGGATCAGGTCCTATCTTCGCAGGAAGAAAGTAGACATTGCAATGCTCCAAGAGACTCACCTCACAGTGGAGGACCAGTCAAGGCTACAGGAGCACTGGGGAGGTCAAGGTCAGGGGGCCCAGTATTCCAAATTTGCTAGGGGAGTGTATACTTGGATCAACCCTGAGGTGCCCTTTCAGATGTTAGGGACTGAAGCAGATGCGGAGGGGAGGTATTTGATACTGTGGGGAGTGCTTGAGCAAGTAGAAATCTGCATAGTCAACACATACTTCCCAAACCGCGGTATTCCGTCCTACCTTGCTAGGCTGCAGATGAAACTGGCGGGACACAGAGACGGCCTTTACATATGGGGTGGGGATCTCAACTGTGTGAGGAATGAGAACCTAGATAGATCCGAACCCCCGCTGAAGCGAACGGACAGGACCTCTAGGACGCTGAACAACCTGCTGGAACAACTAGACCTTGCGGATGTCTGGAGGGAACACCACCCCACAGACAGAGGATACTCATATTACTCCTCCCCACACAACCTCCACACGAGAATTGACTACATGTTTATAGACAAAACGCACCTAGCTCAGGTAGAATCAATACAATACATGGGCAGATCGATCTCGGACCACTCCCCCCTGTTAATGCACTGGGCTTTGAAGGGCCCTAGACCCCCTATCCCGCTATGGCGAATGCCCACAGAGGCTCTAAAGGACCCAATATTTAAAGAGGAGCTGGGAGAAAAACTGGTAGAGTATGTCACCAATAACAGTGGCAGTGTGGAGCGCTGGAGTACGGTATGGGAGGCCCTGAAGGTGGTAACGAGGGGAGAAGTTATAGCCAGGACAGCGGGAGTCAGGAAAATGCTGAGGAGGGAACTGGAGGAGAGAGAGGAAGACATAAGGCTGGGAGAAGTTAATAGCTCCGGAACTAGAGAGGAAGAGGAGCATTTGCAGGAGGCACAGACTAATTGTCACCAGGCGTGGGGACGGCTAGCAAAATTTGACTATACAACACGTACCACCAGAGCACACATAAACGGTGACAAACCAGGTAGGCTACTGGCCTGGCTATGCAAGCGAGAGCACCCAAAACACCCAGTGACCGCAATAAGAGACAAGAAGGGAGAAATGAGAACAATCCAGCACTCAATAAACACCACATTTGCTGACTTCTACTCCACACTGTACGCACATGACACCCAAGTACCGCTGACAGACATACAAGACACCCTAGAAGAGATAGGACTCCCCAGGCTGAATGACCAACAACGAGACTCATTAGAAGAGGCCCTCACGCCTGAGGACATTACAGATGCTATTAGATCCCTGTCCACATGCAAGACCCCAGGAATGGACGGGCTCCCCCCAGAGTTCTACAAAACATTCGAGACGACATTAGCCCCACTATTACACAAGGTATATCAGGAAGCCTACGAGACGGGAACCCTACCCAAGACCATGAGAGAGACGCTAATAGTCCCGATACCCAAACCACACAAACCAACTGAAGAATGCGACTCTTACCGACCAATAGCAATGCTAAATTATGACAGTAAGATACTGACCACCATCCTGGCCAAGAAATTGTCCAAAGTGATAGGAAGTCTGGTTCACGAGGACCAGAATGGCTTTGTCCCTGGCCGCAACACAACTGCCAATTTGAGAAGACTACAGCACATTATAGCACACACGGAGGGAGGCCAGGAGCATATGGCAGTGTTGTCATTAGACGCCATAAAGGCATTCGACTCCATCTACTGGGAGTGGCTGATAGAGGTGCTAAGGGAGTTCGGATTCGGGGAAGGATTCATGCGCTGGATCAAGATACTGTACAATGATCCAACAGCCAGAGTAAAGACGGGCAAATGGGTATCAGGAGCCTGGAACATACAAAGAGGCACCAGACAGGGCTGTCCCCTTTTGCCTATGCTCTATATTTTGGGGTTGGAGCCAATCGCAATCTATATAAGGAAGCAATTCTGGGACGCTGGAATACGAGTGGGTAGGGGGCATCATGTTATCTCACTATATGCAGACGATGTCCTGATCTACATGACAGACCCAAAAAACAATGCCCCTACAATCTTGGAAATGCTAGACAACTTTGCTCGTTACTCGGGGATACACTTTAGCAGACAAAAATCTTGCATGTTTCCACTTCCGGGCTTGAGGGGGGTGGGAGTAGACAACCTACTGCAGGTTGGGATAAAGTGGCAGCCGGACATGTTCAAATACCTGGGGGTCAGGATCAGACATACACCTGAACTCACGCACGAACAGAATACACTGGCGGTAACTCAAGGGCTCCACAACTCAATGAAATTTTGGTCTAGGCTGCCGCTCTCAATGATGGGAAGGGCATCAATAACAAAAATGATTATACTGCCACGATACCTATACTTCTTCCAGACCATCTGTCACTACATCAGACCACCCTTTTTCCGAAAAGTAGATGCCCAGATTAGAGACTTCATATGGGGAAAGGCATGTCACAGACTGGCACTGAATATTCTAACCCTTCCGCATGATGCAGGGGGCATACAGCTCCCGGACTTCAAAAGGTACTATCTGGCAGCCCAACTTAGTCATGTTACCAAATGGCTGTCGGATGAGGTCAGCAATGAAACCGGCCTACTGAGTGATCTCGTCAAACCCATATACCTCAAAGAAATAATATGGGCGCCTCCGGATCGAGCCGGTAGAGCCCCCACACTGGCCAAACTGGGCAGACAAGTATGGGAAAGAGTTAAAACCATCACACATTCCAGGAACCCTTACTCTCCGGAAATGCCATTAATGGCAGACATGAGAATGACACCAGCTGATGTTAACACACTTAGGCAATGGGAGGGACTGGGTATATACGCCTGGGGTGACATGTACGAGGATGGGGAATTCAGAGAGCTGGAATCACTGCATGAGATAGAGGGCCTACCTATGGGGCAATTTTTATGGTACCAGAAACTTAAACATGAGGCTAGGGTGAGATGGAACGACTGGCCAGAGAAGCCAACAATGACCCCCCTAGTGACAGAAATGTACAATCTGAGTGACGGGTGGAGGCCAGTGTCGAGAATCTACGTGCAGCTAAACGATAGGCCCAACCCCCGTGGTGCCACACTAAGGACCAAATGGGAAATAGACACTGGCGAGGAGATCTCGGACAATGATTGGGAGAGGGCACTGAAATACCCAAAGGCAGTGTCCAGAAACACCAGGTTCAGGCTAATCCAAACAAACGTCCTATATAGAATGTATATGACCCCAAAAAGGGTAGCAAGCTTCAAACGGCAAGCGGAGGCGCACTGCCCATAGTGCACTAATGACGAAGCAGGCTTGATACACATGTTCTGGGGGTGTGCAAAAGTGGGCACCCTTTGGGCCAACATCAAACAGGCATGCGAGAAGGGCGGAGTAAGCAGATATGAGTGGACAATGAAGGAATGTCTGCTGGGCACGTAACCCAGGTTAAGTAAAACAAAACACATTGTACGGGTGATGGACATGGCATGCATACTGATAAAAAGGGAGATAGCAATGTCGTGGAAGTTAAAAAAAGGCCCACAATACATAAGATGGAAGAGGGAAATGGAGCGATGGACGGTCGCAGAAACAGAAGCATGGGGTATCGGGTTCGCCGAGGGTAAGGGGGACACTAACGCTAAATTGGATGCATGGAAAGCCGTGGTGAGAGACATGTTTCTACCCTCTGATGATATGCCCCCGTGACTAATTGGTGGGATAAGTGGCGCACAGCCACAAGAAGCGCGAGGCTCATAATGAAGAAAAGAGGGAGATGCAACACAAAGGGGAAGAATGTCAACCCCACCCGCCCCCCACCTAAAAAGACATGGACAGGCCACCAATTGGATTCAAGGCAATGTAGTCACTACAATCGTTAAACATGAAGACCGTTCACGTTTGTTAAATGTTGTTGTTTTGTTTGTTGTTTCTTTTCAGGAAACTAATCGAATATGTTTTGAAATTGTAAAACGGCGCAAGAAATCAGAAAGGGGGGGAGATTGACAATGATGTAATGCCAACTTCAAAATGGCAAAAAAAATGTTTTGAAATTAAATAGCACTGAAAGTTGGGGCAGGGAGCGGCAATGCGGTGGGCAAGGAGTGCCAGGTATTGGTTGAACAGCCAGGGAGAGAGGTTAGACCCCTGGGGGACACCAGAGGTAGAGAAGAAGATAGCAGAGAGGAAGGATCCGAGTTGGACCTCAAATTACCGTGAATGCAGACAGACATCCAAGGCCAAATGATAATGAGGTATTATATAGCACTTAAGCTTAAGCGCTTCATATAGAACAAATATACATGCAATATCACACAACCTGTGTTGGTACTCATTTAGCAACCTCAGCAGGATGAAATGCTGAGTTGCCCTTGTCGGGAGTCGAACCTGCAACCAGCAGATCACACACACATTGCAGCAGCGAGAGCGCTCAACCCACTGAATTATCTCGCCCCGCTATAGCTATCAGAAAGAGCCACATGCTGCTGGACACAGCCCAGGAGCCTCATTAAAAAAAAATCCTTAACAAAAAATGTTTTTAGGGGTAGCAAGGGAGACCACACGGGTATTGATATTGATATTTTATTTATATCATGCTCATACACAAGTGTTACAGAGCACGACGAGGTAAGGGAGGGGAGCAAGGGAAAAACAAAACAATGATCTTACTAGGCCCAGTGACATTGATAAAACGACAGTGCATGGGAGAGGAAAAGGGGAAAGTGCAAGGGAGAGGGGAGAAGTGGAAAGTGCTGAACGAAGGGATAAAAATATGTAATAAATATATAAATAATAAAAAGCAACAAACAATGGCAGTGCAGCCAGAAGTGGCAAGTGCTAGGTTAAGGCAGCCATCAAGGTGTGTCTGATAAGTGCAGAAAAGTGAGCGGGGGGGCTGTAGGGTTACAGATACATACCCCAGTGCAAGAGATTGCAAGGAGGCAGTGCGGGTGGGTGGCAGGGTGAGCAGGTACCTGTGCCCAAAAGTCAGACCGTAACCAGGTGTACGATACCGAGACAGAACAGATCAGCTGGGGAGAGAGGTAACGAAGGCAGAAGCAAAGAGGCAGCTCTCGAGGTGCTTCCGGAACCGGAGATGGTTCTCCTCAAGTTTCAGAGTGTCGGGGAGGCTGTTCCAGACGGAGGCCCGAGCCGAAGACAGAGATCTACCCCCAACTAGTTTCTTTGAAAAATGACTGACCTTGGGGGAGTTAGAGGTGGAGGAGCGAAGAGCTTGGGAGGGAGATATTTACGGAGGGACAGCTGAAGTTATTTTGGACCCATGCCCCAGAAAGCCTTGTGGACAATGCAAAGGGTCTTGAATTTAAACCTTGCATCCACTGGGAGCCAATTGAGAGATTTCAGGGCTGGAGAGATAAGATCCCAGGGCTTGAGGCCAAGGTCAAGTCTCGCAGTCCTCTTCTGGATGAGTTGCAGAGGGCAGAGAGTAGAGGCAGGTAGATTTAGAAAGAGGCTGCTGCAATAATCCAACCTGGAGAGAACCAGGGCTCGAGAGACAGTGAGCTTCTCTGGGAAGGGGAGGAAAGGCAGAGTAACTCTGAGGTGGTGAAGCAGGAAGCTTGACTTTTCAGAGATGTGGGCAGAGAAGGAAAGCGTGGAGTCAAAGATGGCCCCGAGGTTCTTAGCCTTGCAGGTGGGGTAAGGAGGAGGGCCAAAGGAGGCCGACCAGAGAGTGACAGGAAAGGAGGGTGAAGGAGTAAAGGTGATTTCGCCTTGCTTTACTATTTACTTTTACACTCCGCTTTGAGAGTGTTCACAATTGTATACAGGGGACCAGTAACACACAAATGCAAGTGTTTGTGGTCCTCTGCATGCAATTACCATTGTTAACAAAGTCATCCACAGAGTCTACAAAAGGATTATTCCCACTAACATACTACTAAGGGAGTCTCATTCTGTAAAATGCGAATGCGCTGAGCCGCGTAATCCGGCGGCAGTGATCTGTTATGTGTAGGCATGCACATAGACGTCCCCACCACTGAATTTTGGTCATTTGAACATTGGAGTGCATAAGTGCAGGGAAAAAGGCGGGACACAAGCGTGTACACCGCCTTTTGCACTCCAACGTGCAAATGAAATAAACACTGCCTGCCATAAATGCATAGCAGGCGGCATTCACAATGGATCCCTATGGGGTCCGACTGCTTTTTGCTGGTGCATCATAGGGATCCCTAGCATTTGCGCCGGGATGAAAATGGATGACTGTGCAAATGCTGAGGCATTTGTTTGGCAAAGAGGAAGCGGCAGAAATGCAAGTTGCGTTCCGCCCCTCCTCTCCTCCATACAATCGAATTCAAATTGTGCGTGGCATAAGAAACATGTTAGGGCAGCATGCAAATCTCATGCAGACGTAAAACTGTCTGCTCTTCCAAGACAGAGGAGTACACAAAGCGAAAATGCACAATCCGCTTTGCTGCCCTCCTATGCCAGGGAACAGCAGGACAATGGGGAAGATTGTTAAATGGAGGCGTAAATGCAATACACCTTTCTCGTAAGGCTCAGTTTAGTGATGAAAATTACCCTACAAAGGTGCTACTGACTGAGTGAATGAAAAGAGGAGAAACAGAGCATGCAGTGAGGCTCCGCGTGATGGGCACGCCGCTCTAGCTGAACACACGGACTCTCCAAGGATGGGGATGATGTCAGAATCTGTTTTGGAGCAATATGATTGGATCCCAATAAAGAATACATACCACCTATTGATTTCCAAAGAGAGTGAATTCAGACATTTTTGAAGGCTGTCTCCTTAAACTCAATTGGGCTGATAAAATGTGTCAGTGTGAAAGATTTTCTTGCAGGGGGATCCGATTGAAGTCACTGTTAATAAGTAGCAGGGGGCTTATCGTGAGGGTAAACATTAGTCCAAGGCGCAGGACTCCTCATGAGTACCCACCCATCCCAAGGGCTGGAATTGTAGTACTGCGCATGGGGGCATGGTGCGCGCCAGCAGTAGTGAGTAGTGCAAGCAGGCACCACTCACCAGTAGTGGTATGCTAGAAAACGTTTGGACACTTTATCTTTTGCAAATTAAATACTGCACATCACCAGCATGCTGTTCTTGATGTTTCTCCAGACAGGAGGAGACCAATTTGCAATGTTCCCATCTCCACCATACTTATTTTTCCTGCTCTGAGTGCACTGGCGTCCTGAAAACAAAACAGCGGATCAGTAGGCCTCATGATAATGGGATGGAATAAAATCAACTTAGTTGGGCCCCTGTCAAGCTGAGAGGGCCTTTCTCTGGTGGTCTGCAAATTGCAGTGTGGTACACGACTGCTCGGTCCACGGGAGCACAGCAGCCCTTCAGATGTGTGGGGGGGGGGCGAAGGAGGGGGGACACTTCCGGGGCATATTTCATTTTTGGGCAGGATAGGAGTGGTAGTGTATACGCTTCAATTGATAGGTGTAGTGCACTCACTCTTTTTGGTGAGTGGTGCTACTTTGTCCTTTTCTGTTGTGAGGTAGTGCAGAATGCGTTTTATGGGGGACCGTCTTCACACTGGCATTCTGCTGTGCTCCACCCTATAGTGTCGGGGAGACAGGGTGAAGCAAGCTGGTCCTGAGAAGCAGGAATTAGCACTCCTGAGCACGAGGGCCATGGTATCGGCAGCTATTTTTTCTTCTTTACCCTCTGTCTACCAGCGACTGATTGTTGGTCGAGCATCTAAATCTTTTGCATTACTCTTGTTAGAATTGGAACTCTTTTTTGTCCTGGTATAACCTAATTATGCATTACCGTGGTCTGCTTGGATACCATGTTCCCTCTTGTTTCGGTCCACCGTGGCATCTCTTTGCTTTGTCCTCTGAGTGGCAGAATGTCATTGTTTTGTTTTAGTTTTGGTCATGCGGGAGTTCGCTTGTCAATAAGCAGTGTAAATGCTCAACCTCCCGCCCCCAGTCTACCAGCGACGTCATTTAGTGGTCGGCAGGGGTCGCACGTGCCACCACTGGGCTCTCCCTTGCTACCCCTAAAAAAACAAGAAAAAAATATATATTTTTTTCTTTTTTTTATGATTGAAGCTCCTGGGCTGTGGCCAATGTCACATAACTCTGTTTCTAGAGTGGCTGGCTTTCTTGTTCAGGCTTCTTTAAAAAAAAAACAGGGGGTTCCACAAGTGTAACACTTTAATCAGTGACCCTAAATAAGAAAAAATTGGAATAACAAATAATTTGTCTTTCTTGAATTCTATACAATAATTGCTAGAGTCATTAAAGGTACACTTCAGGGGGTGAGTCACTGATTAAGTCTGTTCTTAAACACCTCAAATTCACAAAGCAGACAAAATCTTCCAAAAAGCATTTAGAGTAGAATAAGCATCCATTTTGGACTATGTATTGTGCTTTTCGCAAGTTGCAGTTATAGAATGTTATTTTCTGGCGATACATATGGTGATCCATTCTTAGATGACATTTATATCACGTTACAGTGATAGTGTAACCAATTTTTCATAGTGTACTTAGAAACAATGCTACGGGATGCCACTTCCTGTTTTGTCAAGGGGTAAACGGCCGTGTTCCATTGCTTTCCGTGACGTCACTTCGGGGTGGGGTCAAATGACATCAGTTCCTGTGATGTCGTCAGGGGTCAAGGGTCATGTGACATTACTTCTGCTACCCCTGGCATTTTAATGAAATGACGTCCCTGCAGTCTACCCCAGAGAACGATACCCTTGCCACAATGTGAATTCTTTTTTTCATTAGAAAAGAAAGCTGGATACCCACTGTGCTCCACGCTGCAGCACCTGCGTTTATTAAAGCTGTAAGTAGTATCTGCACAGTAGCTGCCGCAGTTTGTTTGTTCGTGCGCCATATTAATGTCATTCATTGTCTCGCTAGCAGAGTACTACGGAAGATATTCTACCAGGCTTGAGTTCTGCTTTGTTCTGTAGTTTGCGTAGGATTTTCAGACTGTATTTCCTCTATGTTGTTACAAAGTCTTTGGGGTTCATGCCAAGTGAGCCATAGAAAATGGAAAGACAACACAGTACAAAGTCATTGTCAAAAACCATGCACTTTTCACCTACAATTTTCGTCAGATGAAAAAAAAAACACAGAACTTTGCACCTGCCCAAGACAAACATTTGGTCAAGGCATAGGGTGTGGTCACATCTCACTTCCTTTGGTATGGTTTGGCATACGTAGTGGTTGTACATAATTCATCAAATAAAACAAATTTATTCGGCCAAAAAAGGCCATCAAAGTGCATCCTAAAAAAACATTTCTAGTACATCATTAAAGTAAATACAACAAAACCAAGCAACAAAATCATGCAAAGGCAACACCCTCCAAGGATACCCCCAAACATTGCTTTTGGCCAAAGGTCAAGCACTACCATCCCCTTGCCTCAGGAGACTCCTAAGGCGCCTCGGAACCATAATGGTCAGATTAGCCCCTGAGAGGGGGCTATTTCGGGAGGGGGTTCCCATGGGGCGCACAGAAGCCGGGATGGAGAGTGAACTGACTGTGATACCACTTTTCCTTGTCTGCCGTAGGCCATTGCATTTTATTAAAAATGTTCCTAGCCATGGAGGCGTCCCCAAACACCAATTTAACTGTGTCCATTTTAGCTAGAGAATTGGGGAGTCTGGTAGACTCCCGAAAAGAGACCCAAGACACAAACCCACACTCCCTAGCAGTCCGTAACCAGTGATAACATTTGTTCCTGAGGGAGTGCTTTGGTTCTCTTGTAGCTGGCAGTAGTTTTGGGACACCATGAAGAAAGATCGAGCTGCTGAAACCTTGGTAACCTTGTGCCCCGATGGAGGTCTCCCCTGACCAGGGATTGGAGCACTTACCCCCTACCCGCTGAGCACGTGTTGCCCCAAGCGCTCCCCTCTAAGTTCCAGAAAGAAAAGCGCTCGGCCCCCAGGACTCAAACCCCAGTCTGCTCCCTCTGGAAAGGGGATGAGTAAGGGGGGAACCACCTCTAGATGGCTCCTTGTGGTTGGGAGAGTCATAACCACAGAAGCAGGAGACAAGCAGGGGTGCAGGAACTCAATCCCTATGATGGACACTAACTTGGGATCCTCTGACCCCCCTGGGCCCTCCCCTGCTAAACCCTTACCACCACTCCCCTCACCACCTTCCCCCTTGACCCTCAAAACCCCCTTGATCAACACAAATAGAAGATATTTGATCTCAGCCATCTCAGTGAGCAGAAGGTGACATGGACAGCTTGGCAGTTGTGCAGGTTCTGAGGGAGACAGGGCTGATGGGCGATGTTCTCCTTTTGAAGGGGGCTTAGAAGCCCAAAGAGGGCTGAGTCGAAGGAAGGAACTGGCCCCCGAGGGGGCATCAATCGTAAACTCACTTCCGATGCTGGACGGAACATTAAACTCCTTCCCCCCACCCAAGCCACCTGAACCCTCGCCCCCTGAATCCAGAGGCAGGGACACAGAAGAAGCAGTGGAATGTACTTGAGGGTATGTTTCGGCTACTGGTGCAGCCAATGGCGGGTGCAGGACTAAGACACCAGAATTTGGACCAGTAGTTGGACAGAGAGGGGCCAGATCCAGGGAGGCAACCATAGATAGGGGCAAAGGTGGAGCCAACAACACATTCATACCAGTCAGCTTTGAAATGCCCATAGAGATCCTCTCGCATCCGACAGCCAATGTGTCCAAGAAGGTGGCAGTGGCCACACAGTCAATGCCCACTCCAGGGGTTAACAGATTGACAAGGGGCACAGATTCATCCAGGAAAGGACCTGCCAGGCCATCAAAGGGGACAGGAATCAGGGCATAACCATGCGAGGGCACATAGGACCATGTTAGAGACCTCATCAGAGTCTGCCTCTTTAGCACACACATAGGCCGAGAGCAGATTGGCAGAGGCTCCATTCCTGCGGGCACTCCCAGTATGAGCTCCCATTCCCTGCATAACACCCGGAGGCTGAAACGACATGCCCACCCCTCCGTCTTCTGCTCGTAGTATGCATCTGTTGCCCCAAAGAGACCGGGGGGCCCTGTAAGTTTGACAGTAGTGAGGATGTGGAAAGGTAGAGGGGGGAAAAGGGGGAAGAGATGGCTCCTCCATCCAGGGTTGTGCAGGCTACATCCAGTGGGGGGGGGCAACCAACATATAGCCTTGGTAGAGAGAAGTCAATTCCAGAGAAGGGTCACACCTCCCCACACCACACAGAGATTTCCCAGTTCTGGCCTGCACTTCTATGTAGAGAATTCCAGATTCCCCCACGCAATCTGGCAGTAACTGGGACGGGCTCACTTAGTTGTCCCGGTTTTGGGCTCAGACACTTCCTTGAGTCCTTGAGTTCCCACTGTCCTCAGGGATAACAGAAAACACTCTATTCAGGCAGGGGTGATTTTGTGCCTCTCCCTCCTGGTGCAAACACCCTATGGGCGCGAAACACCCGCGCCCTTGATCCCTGTGGGCTTCAGGCCGTGCAGGGAAATGCTGGCAGGTTTATGGGGAGGGGGCGTGGCCTCCCCTCCAGGCTATGGTGGCCCACCTTGGCTGAAGAAAATTGCGGGAGACACCCGCACCCTTGATCCTCGCGTGCTTCAGACCCTGTGGGGAAATGCTGTCAGGTTTATGGGGAGGGGGCGTGACCTCCCCTCCAGGCTACGTTGGCCCTCCTGGGCTGAAGAAAATCGTGGGAGACACCCGCGCCCTTGATCCCCAGAGGCTTCAGGCCCTGTGGGGAAATGCTGACAGGTTTATGGGGAGGGGGCGTGGCCTCTCCTCCAGGCTATGGTGGCCCTCCTGGGCTGAAGAAAATCGCGGGAGACACCCACGCCCTTGATCCCTGCGGGCTTCAGGCCCTGCAGGGAAATGCTAGCAGGTTTATGGGGAGGGGGCGTGGCCTCCCCTCCAGGCTACGGTGGCCCTACTGGGCTGAAGAAAATCGCGGGAGATCCCCAGTACTTAATATAACGAAGTACCCATGATTCCCTGGGATGGGACATTGTTGGAGAAGTGACCATCTTTTAGTAGAAGAATCTCATCCAGACCATTCGATTAACAATAGATTCAGTTTGAATGTATAATCAAGGATAATGCGTATCGCTGCTGCAGGCTTTTGTTTTTATATTACGTCATATGCGTTACGTGATGACGTCATGTATAATATACATACATCAAAACAAAATGGCACTGGGTTGAGCACGCGGAACGCCAGTACGTGCTATACACGTCAGGATAATACACATCCAAGTAAACACAGCAATTCATTTATTGGGGCAATGCCAATCATTCCGTTGATCAAGTTTACACTTACTTCAAACACAATATTGATTCTATGACAAGACTGGAGGCGAGCATTATGCTTCATCTTCATTTATTTCTACTCTTCAGCAGTTCAACAAAAGACATATAAAACCATGAAAAGTGTAAAACAAAACCTTTCTCTTTTCCAAACTACAAAATCCATGAGTCTCTGTAGTCCATGCCCTTTCCACCAGTCACAACCCACTTCCTGTGCTTGGACTCCTCCTCTTCTTTTACTGCTCTTCAAGCAGATAAGTACCATTTCTTCCCTCTCCGCATGTGTTGTAATGACTGGGTTTGAGTGGGAGATTAGTATTAAGACTAGCCAAAACACACTATGTGTGTGAAAGAGAAGATTTGCTTATATAGCGTATAAAAAAAATAAAAATAAAAATGTTGTTATTATTATCCAAGAGTATTATATGTGCGTAGTTTAGTGTAATACGGTCTCGTGTGTTTACGAGATTAGGCGCTCACTCCTAGCTATGCGGGGAATATGCAGGAGATTCCTCAGAGGTTTTCGTGAGGCAGGGATTTCATTCGCGAGGCGGACGACCCTGTGTCGTTAGACCGGCACATCAGGGGTTTAGTCAGCCTCGCGAAAAACACATCCGCGAGCCGGCCCCCACCCTTAGGTAGGTGGAGCCAGCGCCCGCGAGGGTCAGAGCATGGCCGGAGTGCTTGCGAGGAGGCAGCCCCCACCCGCGGGCGTGCGGAGCTACCGCGGGCCATGTGTAGGCTCTACACTCCTGAGCGTGTTACACGCGCATCAGGACGCCGCATTTGTGCGACGTGAGCTTTTGAACACACCGGCAGCAGATCGCTCATAAGAGCAAATAAGTTTACATTGGCCTTGATCTAAAGATTACCAATTCCAGCGATCATACGATTGCGAGCGCCGTGCTCCAGGAGAGCATTTAGAGGGTCTACAAGTCCACGTGTTAAGAGCTGCTGAGCCCAAGACACCGCAGATCCCATATACTGCTAATCAGCAGAGGATTGGTGCCACAGAGAAGAAGGCTTTACAGGAGCCACAAAGCTAAGTACATAAGGTGCAGCCACTGAAAAAATAAATAAATAAAGGAAACAGAGATAAGAAGTAAAAAGGACTTTTACTGACTCTGAATCATCAAGAAGGAGCAGTGGGCCTCCTAAGACACCTGTCCCAGGTATTTTAGGCACACAACACATCACAAAATGTCAGAGTTTGAGTGGAGCGAGGAGGAGCAGTCGCAGGACCTCGCTGCCAGCGTTAAGCAAGTGCTGGGAAGCTCCCTGATTGATGCAGTGCAGAGGGCGTCAGACCCCTACAGGAGAGGCTGGAGACACTGGAGGCTATGCTTTCGCAGCCTAGTAGCAGCACCAAGGACTGGAAGCGCACGCCCACAGATCCCTTGAAGGAGGGACACAAAGGGAGTAAAACAGCCCTCAAGAGGAAAGCCTTGGACGACCCCCAGGGCTCTTTGGAAGGGGCAACAGATAAGGCCCCAGAGGTGCATGACACATTTGCAAAGCTGAAGGAAGTTTATCTGCAACGGCAGGCGGTGCCAGACCTCATGACCCCCTCTACAGGGGATGAAAATACAGGAGATGACCCCGGCTCGGAAGAGGAGCAGGTTGACGATCAGGCCTCGCAGGAAGACGAGGAGGTGGAAGAGGAAGTCTGGGCGAAACCCAGTGGGGGCAAGAGAGCACGGAAGGAGAAACACCTTCTGGAACCTCAGGATGATATGTTTGACCCGGATAGCATCCGGAACCCGAGGTCCACCGAATGGCAGCCATCCCCCCGAGTAGCACAGTATATGGCAGCAAGACTACGCAAGCCTCTAGACAAGGAGGTGAGACAACGACTGCGAGCAGAATGTCCGCGACCGGATCTCCCAGGGAAAGTAGCGGAAGCCCCAGAGCTCGATCCGAAGATGCTGACCTTCGTGTCAAAAACCAATAAAGATCCCCGTAAGGGTATCGATAGGTCCTGGAAAAGTTGCCAGGAAAAGGTATTAGATTTAGCAGGCCCTCTCGCGAAAATCATGGACCTCGCAGAAAGTACAAGGGACACAGGAGAAGAAGTGGACCCTGAAGCTCTCACGGGATGGGCCCAGAGAGCAGTATGTCTTCTTGGAAATGCCAATTGTGCCATCGCTTCGGAGAGAAGGAAGGGCCTATTGCTCAAGATAGATTCGAAACTTAGCAATCTCTCGTCATATGAAGCAGGAGAAGGAGCCCAGGGCCTCCTGTTTGGAGAGACCTTTGGGAAGGAGATGGGCCGGTTTGTCGGGACATACGCTTCCCTTGAGAAGGCTCAAGCATCGATCCATAAAATATTCCCAAGTAGAGTTTTTGGAGGGACCGGCCGCCTCAGAGGTCGTGCAGCCGGTCGCATTCAAGGAGAGAGAAGACCTCAGAACCCCAGAGCGCAATACTGGGAAAACAAGAGCCAGGATACATTCTTTCCGTCCAGAGGGAGATTCCCGAGAGGCCGCAGGTCCAGAAGATCAGGACGAGGTCAAGGATTTACGCCAGGTGAGAGTGGTTCAGTATCCTCCAGTAGGTGGGAGGACGCGCATGTTTTTGGAGAGTTGGCACGAGCTTTCAAGCGATTTCGGGATATTGCAAACCGTCAGGGTTCTGCAGCTAGATTTCATAGAGACCCCAGTTCAGCGGAGCAGACTGCAGAGTCAGAGACTAGCGCAAGCGGAACAAGCATACCTAGACCGCGAGATAGCGCAGCTAGCCCGCAAACAGGCGATAGAGAGATGCGAGACGACCCCCAGGTTTGTGAGCAATATGTTCCTAGTGCACAGGAAAGAAAAGGTGCGTCCGGTTATAAATCTCAAAGAGCTGAACGGATGGATCGTATATCGCCACTTGAAGATGGAGGGCATACATCAGCTCAGGGACTCCCTAAGAGAAGGAGACTGGCTGACGCGTTTAGATCTGAAGGAGGCTTATCTCACAGTCCCTGTCCTCAGGGAGTACAGACCATTCCTATCTTTCCACTGGCAAAGACAATTCTGGCGATTCAAGACAATGCCATTCGGACTTGCTTTGGCACCCTGGGCATTCACGAAGCTGATGAAGCCAGTAGCAGCGGCAATCAGAGAGAAGGGCGTCAGACTGATCATTTATCTGGACGACCTCTTACTCCTAGCAGAGGATCGAGAGGTGCTAGTATAACAAACGAGATGGGTACAAGATCTTCTGGTCTCACTAGGATTTCTGGTGAACACAGAGAAGTCAGATACCATACCAGCGCAGAGATTAGACTTTCTGGGGTTCGTGCTAGACACAAAGAAAGCGACTCTGAAGCTGCCAGCTCGAAAGCTGAAAGACATAAAGAGGAGATCAGATTATGCTTAGAGAAGCAACGGGTATCCCTCAGGACATTGGCGAGGATTGGTGGGCTGTTAGCAGCATCTATTCAAGCCATATTCCCAGGACCCCTGCACTACCGGGGCACTACAGAGGTTGAAGATAAAACATCTACAACAGGGTCTGAAGTATCACCAACAGGTGCCTCTAGATCAAGACTCCATTACAGAACTAGAGTGGTGGTTAAAGAATATGGACGCTTGGAATGGGCAAGCCATATTCGGAGACAAGCCGGATCTGATAATAGAATCGGATGCCAGACGGAAGGGCTGGGGAGCCAGATGTGGGACCCTACAGACAGGAGGCAGGTGGAGCAAAGAGGAGCTCCGCCTTCACATAAATTGTCTGGAGCTCCTGGCAGGATCATTCGCGATCAAGGCCTTCACAAAAGGAAGGGTGAAATCTTGTGTACTGCTGAAGATGGACAACATATCAGCAGTGAGGTACATAAACCACTTAGGCGGCACGAGGTCCAAGATGCTAGCAGAGCTAGCGAAGGACTTCTGGCACTTTTGCCTACGGTCAGAGACGTCGGTGACAGCAGAGTACCTGCCAGGCTCACTAAACTTGGTAGCAGACTGGAACTCTCGTTACCTGACAGACTCCAGTGATTGGAAGCAGTGTTTCAGAGGCTGGACATGAGATGGGGACCATTGCATATGGACCTCTTTGCCTCTCGGCTCAACGCACAGACGAGCCTCTATTACAGCTGGAGGCTGGATCCGGGTGCACAAGGAACGGATGCCTTCCTGCAGGAGTGGGCAGGAGGCCCGCATTACGCTTTTCCCCCCTTCGCGATGTTGAGCAGAGTTCTAGCGAAGTGTCGGAGGGAGAAAGCAGAACTGGTATTAGTAGCACCCTTGTGGAAGTCACAAGTGTGGTTTCCAATGCTAATGGAGCTAGTAGCGGACGTACCCAGAGTCCTCCCCGAAGGCGAGCGACTGCACACGGACCCAGCTGGGTCGTGTCATCCTCTGAGAGTGAGAGGGACACTCCCGCTAGTAGCGTGCAGGATATCAGGAGACGCTGGGCCCTGCCAGGAATTTCGGCGCAGGCTGCTCAGCTTATCGCTGAATCCTGGGCTCCATCCAATAGGAGGAGCTACGACGCAGCTTGGGCAAAATGGACAAGCTGGTGCAAGAACAGAAGTGTTCATCCCGTTTCAACATCTGTAGTGGAAATACTGAATTTCCTGGCAAACTTATTGCAGAACGGAAGAGCTTTCCGTACGATAGGAGTATACAGATCAGCTATATCATTGGGGCACATGCCAATAGAAGGAGTACCGGCAGGACAACATCCCGCGGTAGTGAGGCTCATCAGAGGAGCGAGATTCAGAGTGCCACGAGTGCCCAAATATAGTACAACATGGGACGTGGCGACAGTATCGCGATTGTTATCAGATTGCCCAAAAGATAAATACCTTTCTCTGAAACAGCTATCAGGTAAACTAGCTATGTTATTATGTCTGATCTCATGCAAACGAGTATCAGACGTTAAAGCTCTAGAGATTAACAGGCGGTCCTTCGGACCGGAAGGAGTCACATTCTCCATAGCCAGGAGGACCAAGACAGGCACCTCCACAGTGCATTATCCATATTTTCCGAACAATTCGAAATGGTGCGTTGCACGATGTATTAAAGAATACGAGTATAGAACAGCAGAGAATAGAGCAGCGAATACTACTCAGTTATTAATAGCGCGCAGGAAGCCCTATCACGCAGTTGCATCAGCTACCATAGCTAGATGGGTCAAAGAGGTCATGCATGTAGCAGGTGTGAATGTGGACACGTATGGAGCTCATTCAGTGAGAGGAGCAATGGCATCGTCAGCCGCGGGAGTGCCTTTGAGTGAAATAATGCTAGCAGCAGACTGGTCAAGCGATCGTACATTTGAAGAGTTTTACTTTAAGCCAGCAGAGAGTTTGGCTGGTACGGTGTTGGGGAAGCTTTGAACAAGCATAATGCTTGCCTCCAGTCTTGTCATAGAATGAAGATTACCCCTGCTAGCTGCGCATGGAGTATTAATTCTATTAAAGACTAAGGAGGTGAGCATTAAATTCCCACCTGAGTAATGTACTATATATAAAATGTTGATGCATTATATGAGTGAGTACATTACATACACACCACCATAAGATTTCCAATTATGTTTTTCATAGGGGAAGATCAGAAGAATAGCTGAAAGCAGTGTCGTAGCTGAGAGTATCAGGAGACCGGGAGAGCACCGGCAGTTGAGTTTAAAGTTCAGAAAAGCCTTCGCACCGTTGGCGAGGATCAGTCAAACAACATGAGTAACTGTCAGAGCGAGTAAAAGCAGAGGAGGAGACCAAGCACAGGAAGTGGGTTGTGACTGGTGGAAAGGGCATGGACTACAGAGACTCATGGATTTTGTAGTTTGGAAAAGAGAAACGTTTTGTTTTACAATTTTCATGGTTTTATATGTGTTTTGTTGAACTGCTGAAGAGTAGAAATAAATGAAGATGAAGCATAATGCTCGCCTCCTTAGTCTTTAATAGAATTAATACTCCCTGCACAGCTAGAAGGGGTAATCTTCATTATGTCACGTAAATAAATTGGCTAGCAGGGGTGTAGGACCAAAGGCTGCCATTTTTGTTCATTATATTGTGAAAGCGTTTGGCTGAAGAAGCCTTGCCTCTGCTATTTTACAATTGCCAGTGGCAGCTGGAACATTTTTTCATTGAAAGGGCATAGGTATTTTACTGAAATAGGCGAGATGCCACTCTAGTGAGCGAACCTGAACCAGTTAGGGTAAATTAGGCTGGGACCCTCCCCTGGGGACCCTCCCCCCATCCCCCAGGAATCTTTTGGAATAGCATGTTGAAATGAGGCATTTTACAATGGATGTTTCAGAAGTTGGGTTTAAAAAGCCCCACAATATGCAATTGGTTCTGTAGGTGAACATAAACATACAACAATAGATGCCAGGTCACCCACAGTACAAGATCCTTTTGCAACACATTTCCATTCTGTACCTCAAATTCTTATCTTAGGTAGTCAGTCTGCGCCCACCTATCAGAATTTGCACATGGTGTGACATTCACGAAAAATGTACTCATGTTATTTAGCAAAAGACATTTGAACCACACTTTTCTGTGTGAACTATTATGCCAACACATGTATCGAACAATGCACTCTTCATCAAGGCACAGTTCGAAATTATATTCTTAGTCTTGTAACAATGTGCATATCTTCATGTCTGCCTTGTAACCATATGTATCCTCTTTATTAAAGTGTGTATAAAATCATTCTTGGTTTGTCTTTTTACTGCAATTTCTAATCCTGTTGAGTGCCAGTATTAAAAGTTTTAAGGGGTATTACTTTGAATATTCTCCATTTTTGTTGAATGAAACATGCAGCTATTTAGCACCAAGAGGTTCCGCTTCTAGGTGCAGGTGTAAATGTTCCATTATGTCGGAGACTTTGGACCGGATGTTTGCATGCCTGACATTTTCATTCTGGTTGTCTGCAAAGAAAAAACCTGAGACATTATATGACAGCATTGGAATATAAGACTTATTTTCATGCTTCCATTGTCTGATATATGCCAGTATCGCTCCTGTGAAATATGTTCATGCTACCTGTGCATTTTATATATCTGTATTCCAGTGTAAACACATATGTTATGCCTGGTGTGCCCAATAACGGCCAGAATGTGTGTGTGAAGCACGCTGTCAAGTAGTTTTTACCCAATATATGCCAGAATTACCACTGAAAACATATTTTCACTGTACCCAGGCCTGGCCTGACTCTCAATCCAGCAACAACACATACACACAAACAAACGCACATGCGTATGAACACACACAATCGCATGCACACAAGTAAATATGTGAAAGTACCCATGCATGTTTACATTTACACACTTTACGCAGACAATTATTTTCATTTTCTTTGAATTTACCTTTTCCCCCTGCCCATAAACCAGCTCCACAATGATTCCACATGGTCCCACTTCTTCAGGCTTCAAGTCTCTGCACAGGAAACAGGGAGGGAAGCTGTCATTGGTTGACAACTTCTAAACCTGAGTCCAACCTTCACAGGGCCCATAGAAAGCTATGCGAGTTCCTAGATAGAAGCCCTTGTTGCCCCCTAAGAGTCAGTGCCTTCTAGCACAGGCTAATTCCTTCCGGGGCAAGTACCCTGTGGCCACCATCTGGAGCAGCACCACACATCAGTGCTTGCAGGGCCTCTGTCCCTGCAAGTACACTGTGAATTGGACTCTCAGTCATGCAGTGTGCTGTTGACCTGTAGCACTGTGGATGACATTTAATGTTCCTGGCCTTGCATATCATGTGTTATTTTAAGGCACCCAACCTCTTCTCCCTGTAGTAATCCATATAAATACAAATGTCCCTATAGCATTGCCCTGGACAATGTTGATCCGACTAGCTATTCTTTTATTCACCCCCAAGGACAGTGTCAGAAGACTCCTCCTTGTGAACAGCACTCGGCTATTCAATGTGTTCACTTTATGATCCATGCCAGTGAAGTGGCAGAGCTGTTAATTATCCTGGCACAGGTCTGCTATTGTAGAATAAGGACTGGCGGCAGGGAGTGAGCTAGGAAATCGTTTCGCTTTACCACTTCCTCTGAATCGCCCCAGGCTCGTCAATTATGTAATAGGGATGTCTATGGAACAGTTAACACTGGTCAGATATTGATCCCAGGACCCCGGTAATGAATTTGACTGCCATTTTACGGACACTGTTTTTTAAATTAGACCTGTCAAGGGGATTGTATAATTAAGGGCAGCAAATCCACTCTTTTGCTGTAGCTGCAAGAAATCAGCCTGCGGCCATAAGAAAACCAAGAGGATTGCATGGCGCCCAGTGCGCACGCGTCGCATTATGCAGAGCCATGTTCCAACGTAACTGTGTATCTGATGTTATCTGCCTTGTCTGCTGCTGGGCAGTGATTCAATTTGCAGATTTCACACTGATTTCTGCTTTTCCACTGTCCGCACAGCCCGCCTCCAATAACAATGCTTGCTTGATTGAACAGCACTCTTGCTGTCTCGTTGGTTCCACGGCTACCTACCGCTTGGCAGCCTGGCCGCTGAAGATAAGTACGGTGAGGAAACTGATGGTGGAAAACAACAATGGTGGGCCTCTTCTATTCAAAGACGTTTTTACTGGAATCTCTTCTTCAAAAAGGTATGCCCATTATAGCTAAAGAAGACAGCACGCAGGTTGCCAAGGCACCCTGGGATGGTCCCACATGGAACACCCAAGCTCCCCTGACGCCTTGAGACACCAAAGTGACTCTACCCACATCCCTCCCTGCCTGCCTAATTTATGTACATGATCTTCAATCATTCCTCTCTCCTCCCCCTCTGACTATACGTTCAACCCTGATTCGTTGTTCTCCATTGCACCGAAGTTAATGTAATGGTGATTTGTATAGCACCTTTCACCATTGGTCTGGTCTCAATGCGCTGTAGGTTGAACGCCCTCAGGGGACAGAAGTCCAGGTATGGGAAAGTCGTCAGGGAGGTTTAGAATGCATGCGTGCATTTTAGTCAATACAAAGGTAGGTAGGGGTGGCCAGGTCCCTGCTGGCCGCCCATGTTGAGGTGGGATATAGATGGGTGTTGAGAGGTAGTTTTGGGGGATGCAGGAGGAAATACATACATGTATATGTGTATATATATATATATATATATATATTCAGTAAAAAAACTTTGTTAAGGGACGTTATGGTTAAGTTGCGCTACTAAAAACCTATGAAATTCAGTAAAAAAAACTTTGTTAAAGAGACGTTATGGTTAAGTTTCGCTACTAAAAACCTATGAAATTCAGTAAAAAAACTTTGTTAAAGGGACGTTATGGTTCAAAGTAAAACGGAAAAACCCCTGAAATTCGGCAGTTATGATAAGATAAGCAACCATAACTCGCGCCACAGTGCACTGCTAACACTAACACCCAGGACATCAAAGATGACATCACAAATGTCATTGATGACATCACTGATGACATCACATGTGCCTTTACTTTTCATGAAAACTCTTTACAAGGGATTCTTATAATGCTGACCAAAAACTGTCAAGGATCATTGGGATAAATATCATGAGCTAATTAGTGCATTAAGCAATGCATTGATATAAATAGCATTCTATTAGGAAGTTCTATCCAGTATAGTAAGCTACTTATGCAGAAACATAGGCAGTGTGTGCAGCATACATGATGAAGGTGCAATATTCATAATCATGCCATGTTGAATAGTGAAATGATAACTGCTTTCTTATTAGAGTTTTGCGTACTGTGAAGGTACCGTAATTAGCACCAAGGTCCCTTTGCGGGTCCAATCCTTAACAGCTGGTAAAACCAGCCGTTAAGGTGGGAACCCGCAAAGGGACCTTCTAATCAGGCGCTAAGGGATATCCGGTACCGGTACCCTTACTGGTACCGGTAATCCCTTAGCGCCAGGGTCGTAATGAGGCCCCTTGACTGTTACTGAGCAAAACCATGTGGCCTAGATATGTCAGTAAAGGAAAAAAAGGTGGAGCCAGACATGTGATGTCATCAGTGATGTCATCAATGATATTTGTGATGTCATCTTTGATGTCCTGGGTGTTAGTGTTAGCAGTGCACGGTGGCGGGAGTTATGGTTGCTTATCTTACCATACCATAACTGCCGAATTTCAGGGGGTTTTCGGTTTTACTTTGAACCATAACGGCCCTTTAACAAAGTTTTTTTACTGAATTTCATAGGTTTTTAGTAGCGCAACTTAACCATAACGTACCTTTAACAACATTTTTTTACTGAATTTCATAGGTTTTTAGTAGCGCAACTTAACCATAACGTCCCTTTAACACAGTTTTGTTACTGAATTTCATAGGTTTTTATTAGTGCAACTGAACCATAAAGTCACTTTAACACATTTTTTTTTACTGAATTTCATAGTTTTTTATTAGTGCAACGTAACCATAACGTCCTTTTCAATGGAGGAAGACCACTAGCATCCTAGGTTCTCAAAGTGGGAACCCGGGGTGGTAAAAAAAAGATTTTTCTTCCCAAACCAGGACACCGCAGGCAGGCGTCCCGGTGTAGGAAGGAAAATCTTTTACCAAGATGGACACCAGGGAAAGGGAAGGCAGGGTGTATAAAGAGAACACAACAGAGCATCGGCAGGGGGTCGGGAAGACCAGGAGAGAGACACAGGGCATGAGTGGGGGGTAACACGAGGGAGACACGGGGCATGAGCAGGGGTGGAAAGAAGGGAGACACGAGGCATGAGCGGGAAAGAAGGGAGACACGGGGCATGGGCGGGGGGTGGGGGTGAACAGGGGAGACACGGGCCATGAGCGAGGGGAAAAGGAGGGAGACAGACACGGAACATGAGCGGGGGTGGGGGTGAACAGGAGAGACACGGGCATGAGCGGGGGTAGGGCAAGGTGGGCCCCCCACCCCCGCTCATGCCCCGTGTCTGCCCTGTTCCAACAGTGCAGACACAGGGCATGAGCGGGGGGTGGGCGGCGGGAGGGAGAGACACAGAGACACACGGGGCATGAGCAGGGGTGGGCGGCGGGAGGGGTAGACACACGGGGCATGAGCGGGGGGTGGGCGGCGGGAGGGAGAGACACACGGGGCATGAGCGGGGGTTGGGCGGCGGGAGGGGTAGACACACGGGGCATGAGCGGGGGTTGGGCGGCGGGAGGGGTAGACACATGGGGCATGAGTGGGGGGTGGGCATGAGCGGGGGGTGGGTGGGACGGGGAGAGACACACGGGGCATGAGCAGGGGGTGGGCGGCGGGAGGGAGAGACACACGGGGCATGAGCGGGGGGTGGGCGGCGGGAGGGGTAGACACACGGGGCATGAGCGGGGGGCGGGCGGCGGGAGAGGAGAGACACACGGGGCATGAGCGGGGGGAGAGGGGGAGGGGAGAGACACACAGGGCATGAGCGGGGTGTGGAGGGGAGGGGAGAGACACACAGGGCATGAGCAGGGGGTGGGCGGGAGGGGAGAGACACAGGGGCATGAGCGGGCGTTGGGAGAGACACACGGGGCATGAGCGTGGGGTGGGAGAGACACACGGGGCATGAGCGGGGTGAGAGACACACGGGGCATGAGCGGGGGTGGGCGGGTGGGAGAGATACACGGGGCATGAGCGGGGGGTGGGCGTGACACACGGGGCATGAGCGGGGGAAGGTGGGTGGGAGAGACACACGGGGCATGAGCGGGGGGAGGGTGGGTGGGAGAGACACACACACACAGGGCATGAGCGGTGGGTGGGTGGGAGAGACACACACAAACGGGGCATGAGCGGGGGGTGGGTGGGTGGGAGAGACAGACACACACGGGGCATGAGCAGGGGGTGGGCGGGTGGGAGAGACACACACACGGGGCATGAGCAGTGGGTGGGTGGGAGAGACACACACATGGGGCATGAGCGGGGGTGGGCGGGTGTGAGAGACACACGGGGCATGAGTGTGGGGTGGGCGGGTGGGAGAGACACACGGGGCATGAGTGTGGGGTGGGCGGGTGGGAGAGACACACGGGGCATGAGTGTGGGGTGGGCGAGACACACGGGGCATGAGCGGAGGGTGGGGGAAAGGGGAGAGACATACGGGGCACGAGCAGGGGGTGGCCGGGAGGGGAGAGACACACGGGGCATGAGTGGGTGTTGGGCGATCGGGAGAGACACACGGGGCATGAGCGGGGGGTGGGAGAGACACACGGGGCATGAGCGGGGGGTGGGCCGGTGGGAGAGACAGACACACACACACACACACGGGGCATGAGTGGGGGTGGGCGGGAGGGGAGAGACACGCGGGGCATGAGCAGGGGGTGGGCAACGGGTGAGAAGACACACGGGGCATGAGCGGGGGGTGGGCGAGACACACGGGACATGAGCGGGGGTGGGCGGCGGGTGGGGAGAGACACACGGGACATGAGCGGGGGGTGGGCGGCGGGTGGGGAGAGACACACAGGACATGAGCGGGGGGTGGGCAGCGGGTGGGGAGAGACACACGGGACTTAGCGGGGGTGGGCGGCAGGTGGGGAGAGACACACGGGACATGAGCGGGGGGTGGGCGGTGGGTGGGGAGAGACACACGGGACATGAGCGGGGGTGGGGAGAGACACGGGACATGAGCGGGGGGTGGGCGGCAGGTGGGGAGAGACACACGGGACATGAGCGGGGGGAGGGCGGCGGTGGGGAGAGACACACAGACATGAGCGCGGGGTGGGCAGCGGGTGGGGAGAGACACATGGACATGAGCGGGGGTGGGCACGTGGGGAGAGACACACGGACATGAGCGGGGGTGGGAGAGACACACGGGGGGTGGGAGAGACACACGGGGCATGAGCGGGGGGTGGGCGGCGGGTGGGCGGGTGGGGAGAGACACACGGACATGAGTGGGGGGTGGGCGGGTGGGGAGAGACACACGGACATGAGTGGGGGGTGGGCGGGTGGGGAGAGACACACGGACATGAGCGGGGGGTGGGCGGGTGGGGAGAGACACACGGACATGAGCAGGGGGTGGGAGAGACACACGGGGGTGGGAGGGACACACAGGGCATGAGCGGGGGGTGGGAGGGTGGGAGAGACGAGCGGGGCATGAGCGGGGGTGGGCGGGTGGATGACGAGCGGGGCATGAGCAGGGGGTGGGCGGGAGGGAGAAAGACACACGGACATGAGCGGGGGTGGGTGGGAGGGAGGGAGAAAGACACACGGACTTGAGCGGGGGGTGGGCAGGAGGGAGAAAGACACACGGACATGAGCGGGGGGTGGGCAGGAGGGAGAAAGACACAGAGCATTCGTGTGCAGGTGGCAGATCCCGCTCCTCGGCCCTCCGCTGGCCACTGTGCGCCGATGGCGTGAGCGGGGGGCTGGAGGAAAAGGGAAGACACGGAGCATGAGTGTGGGGGTGACAAGAAGGACACACGGGGCATGAGCGGGGGGAGGTGGGAGGAACAGGAGACAGACATGGGCATGAGCGGTGGTGGGGGACTTACTGTGCAAACGGGATAGAAAGCCTCTCATGCGAGGAACAAAGATGGCGGGCGTCTCTGAAGCCAGACGCACTGCACGCTTTCACCGCATCCAATGAGAGAGCAGGTCAGATGTCCGCAGACATCACGCAAGCTGCTTGCCCAATCACCGTCCTGTCCGCGGAGCGAACAGGGAAGTGTGTCCGCGAAGCGAACACAGATATCACTAATTTTTTTCACTAACATTTTTGTCATTTTTTAAAAAAACTACTCGACGGATTTACACCAAATAAAGCAAAGCACGCTTTCGGGACCAAGCCGCCGCTCCTGCTGCAAATTTGGTGTAAATCCGTCCAGAGGTTTGGGCTGTAGGCGTGAGCAAAGTTTTTTCCCATTATGTCTATGGGAAAAAAAAAGTTTTGGGACCCCCCCTATAACTTTGCCCCCCCTGGAAGAATCCTTACCAAACTTTGCAAAAAAATTCAGAGTGACCCAAATACTTTTTTTTTGCAATGTTTGGTGAGGATTCGTCCAGGGAGAGTGAAGTTATAAGCCGCCCAAAAAGTGCTCTTCCTATGGAAACACCAATTTAACCATAACTACATGGCCACTACCGTGGCCATGTAATATATATATATATGATCGAGTGGTGTCTCATGTGCCCTGGAGGATGTTGCTCTTGTCCTCTTGTCGGCAAGTCTTGCTTCAGTTTGCTCTGGTGTCTCATGTGCCCTGGAGGATGCTGCTCTTGTCCTCTGTTCGGCAAGTCGTGCTGCAGTTTGTTGTTGTGTTTCTGAATCTCTTGATATTGATTTTCGCTTTGCATCAGATGGAGCTTTTCCAAGTGATGTTCGTTTTTTGTGTGGCATGTTTCAGTCACTCAATGGCTTCAGCACATTTGAGAAAATGTAAAGAAAGATTGATTGATTGTGCTCTCTTCTCGTGAATGAACTTACATAAACTGTAACCTTGCCATTTCCCATACTTGGAGAGGCGTGATAAAACAATGTTTTAATCCCTTTTTTTATCCCTTTAAAAATGCTTTAATAAACAGTTTCTAACTGTATACAGTAGTAATACATTTTAAAGGAATAACCAACACATTGAACATTTAGCTTCAGACACCTTTTTCTAGTACCTACTTTAGTGAATCGGGGTGAGCATCAGTAAATGAGGGCGTCTACAGAATACATTTTGTGCATCCAAACATAGACAACGATCTTGCCCCAGACAAATGAGGAATCCATGCAAAATTTGGTAGCAGTGGGTTCAATGGTGTGGATTTGTATAGCCGGACAAACATATACACACACACAAACATTCAGCTTTACATATAAAGATCCAACAAAAAAACTTTGTTAAAGGGACATTATGGTTAAGTTGCACTAATAAAAAACCTATGAACTTCAGTTAAAGAACTTTGTTAAAGGGACGTTATGGTTAAGTTGCAATAATAAAAACCTATGAAATTCAATGAAAACATTTTGTTAAAGGGACGTTATGGTTACAAGTAAAACTGAAAAATCACAGAAATTCACCAGTTATGGTAAGCTAAGCAACCGTAACTCGCACAACCACCGTGCACTGCTAATAATAACAACCAGGACATGAAAGATTTGGAAAATCTTTCAAAATGTTTTAATGCACTGCCAACAACACTGGATTTTACTTTTATGGACTTCATTGATTCACAGTGCGTCACCCTTTCTCAACTCTCATGCTGGACTTCCTTTGCATCTTGTACTCATGGTGGTCCTGAATCATGCTGTTCCCATCTTCATCTTGTATCCTGGCTTGCAACATTATGTGTTACTACTGACTTCTGCAATTGTATTCGCTCTCCTCTCTTGCTTCTCCACTCTTTTTGACTGCTTACTCTCTGTTCTCTGCTCCCCTCCCCTTTCCCTTTTCCTATCTCCTCCCCTCCTCCCCTTACTTTCTTCTATGCACTTACTCTATCAGAATTGTCCCTGGACCTACTATGATAGCAACCTCGTCTGTCGCTCCCCTATCCGCTTACTGTTGCCCTCCCTTCCTCCAGCACTATCTGAAACGTTGTCAGGCCTAGTACGATAGTCACTTGTTTTGTTCCTCCCCTCCCTTTCTGCGCCCCTCTCCCTCACCTTTTGTTTTCCTCCGGCTCTACCAGAAATGTCATCAGGCCTAGTATGGTAGTCGCCTGTCTGTTTCTATTTCCTTCCCACACTTCCCCTCCCTTCCTTATCTATGTCTTAGCACTTGCACTATCTGAAATGTCGTCAGGCCGAGTACGATAGTTAATTTCACATCCTTACTGTTGATGGCCTGTAAGAATGTCGTTGTATTTTCCCTTGTTCCCTTCCTTGCCTTGAAGCGCTTTGAAACACATTGTGTATAGGCGCTATATAAATAAACTATCATATCATATCACCAGAGATATTTTCATAAATTTGACATGTGCAATGTGGCGTTTTTTAATATGTTTTTACTACAATGTTTGTTGACAAAGGCAGCTGTCCGCGAATCCAACATGGCGGGCGTTTCAAAAAATTTGACGCACCTCACGCTCTTCACCATCCACTCAGCAGGTGAGTCCGATGTCCACGGACATCACGTTGGCCTCTGGACCAATCAGGGACCTGTCCGCGGACCAAACAGAGACGTGAGTCCGCAGACTGAACACAGATACCACAAATACATTTTTTACCTACTTTTTGATCATTTAAAAAAAACGAATGGACACATTTACACCAAATTTACAAAAGCATGCTTTCGGGACCAAGTCGCCACTCCTGCCACAAATATGGTTAAAATCCGTCCAGCGGTTTGAGCTGTAGGCATGAGCACATTTTCTTTCAATTACGTTTTTGGGAAAATCCACACATTTTGGGACCCCCCTATAACTTTGCGCCCCTTGATGAAACCTCACCAACCTTCGCAGGATCAATCTGATGGGCCAATATACTTTTTTTGCAAAGTTTCGTGAAGATTGGTCAGGGGGGGCGAAGTTATAAGCTGCCCAAAAAGTGTTCTTCTTACTGGTTGAGCAACTTAACCATAACTACAGGGCCGCTACCGCAAGCCTGCTCAACTTACAAAGCGGGTGCTGCAGTGGGTATGATGGGAGAACTACATCTATTAAAATAGTACCCATATGTCTCCATCACAAACCCTGGCTGCAGTAGCAGCCTTGGTGAGATGTGACAAGAAAATATACCGAAGCACTCGATCTCAGTGTGTATGAACTGAATTCATATGTATTAAATTTGTTCTAGGTCAAATGTTCGAATGCAAAGGATCGAAGGACCAAAGGGTCGAATTAAAAGGACCGAAAACCAAAGGGTCGAATTAAAAGGACCGAAAACCAAAGGGTCGAATTTTTGAAAAAAAAATTGGGGGCCGGGGGTCCTCCCCAAAACCCCTGTTTTTGGTGCAAAAACCACTTTTTTTTACTATATGAAAACCAAAACTCGACCCTTTGGTTTTCGGTCCTATTACCTCGACCCTTTGGTCATTCGATCCTTTTGGTGTTGAACCTTTGCCCGGACACCTATTAAATTGTATTGTGAGTCCTGGTGATAAAGCGATGGACTCACTTTTGTTTCCCAATGAAATCTTTCCTTTCAACAGCACTTGTGTTGCTGCCAGTCGTTTCGCTTCTAATTGTTCAGCCATTTGCCGTAGCATAAAATAAGGGGGAAAATGATCCCCTAAGATATAGGCTGCTAGAGTAAGCATGTACGGTAGTGGATGTTTTAAACAGGAACAGGATGTGAAAAATAGAGTGCCTTGCTAAAAATAAAAGACAGCTCCCAGTTCGAAATGTAAAGAACCTGACGAAGTCCCAGTAGTGGGATGGAACGTGTGGTTTATTTCCTGCTAAGGAATCATAGTTTGCTTTGTAAGTCTATGTTCTATTTATTTTGACCGTTTATGTTAAATAAAGTTTGCCATTTTTGCACATTGAGATGGAGTGCTTGGGTACATATTGTCATCTCATCTCGCCAACGTTGCTATTGCAGCAACAGTTTGTGATGGAGACATATGGTTATTATATATATTCTACGAAAAAACGTTAGTTGAAAGGACGTTAAGGTGAGAACTTAATGCAACAAAACCACTGAAATTCAGTTAATGCCACTTTAACTTCGCACCCTCGGTTGTGCAGCCTATGACCGCAAATATCTTCGGGTGGTGACTGCGGGCACTTTACACCTTTGAACCGCCTTTTCTTTGCGTCAATCTGATCCTTTTTTGCATCAGTTACTGCGGGCCATTGATGCCTTTGAGCCGATTGCCTCTACTGCTGGAGGGCCACTGAGAACAATTCTTCCTCCCATAACACTGGTCTCTCCACGTCAGTTTGTTTGCAGAACAACAGTTCCTATTGGGCGGCGGTGACTGTGTGCCTTTGAGCAGTGCTCAATTCCATTTCTTCCAGCAGGCCTGTAGTGCCACAAAATTGTGTTTGTGTAATATTTTCCCGATTGTTCCAACACCATAAGAATGTTGCATATGTACTACCTTAGGAGCGGGTTACTGGATGATGACTTAAAAGCATCTGAACTGGATGACTCGGTGGTGAAAGGAAAACACAGGGGAAAAGGCCCTCACCTCGGTGTAAAAACTCCTCTACCATCACTAACCCAACACTCAATTGACCTGGTACAACTCTTGACTTCTGAGGGAGCTAATGAGAACGAGCAATTGAAGGGCCCTGCTCCTCCAACAAATACCCTGAATGAAACATTTTCACAAACAAAGGATCTTGAATTTACCCTAACAGCCAGTACCATGAGAAGTACTATCAAAGATTTTTTTTTCCAAGTAGAAATGTTGCAGTGTAGGTGACGCAGATCTCTATGTAATGGATGATATCACAGTCATTTTGGACTTGATCTGCCATCCATGAGATAGCAATAGCAGCTTTCCGAAATCATGTCAGATGGAATTGTTACACCCCATAACTACTCTTATTTCCTCATCATCGGGACCCTTTGATGTCTCCCGTGGTAGCTGCGCTGGACAAACCCCACCTTCCGTGCAGGAGTGTGCTGTGGTTTAGTACCTTCCAAAACAAGAACAAGTGTGTTAGGGGGGGTATGCGACATGTGTGGACCCCCTTCCCATTTGACCCCCCCCTTCCCCTAGGAGACTGCTCACCTGTTGGGTTAAAATAGGAGGCTCTCCTTCCTGCTGTCTGATGCAGGGGTGCTTGTCTTTTAGCTTAATCTCTCTATTCTCTGTTCCAGTTGCTTCACTGGAGAAGCCCAGGCCTACTGTGGCTTATGAAGAATGATTGTCCTCATGTGTTTTCATGTCTGTTGTTTTCCGTTGTTTTGTTGGTGGTAAAGGGTCCTTTCAATGTCTATAAAGTGGTTGTAGTTATGTCCTTACGCATGAAATTGCGCATGCTGCTCACATCAACTGTTGCAATCTGTGTGCTTTGCCTTCTGCCTTCTTTATTGTCTTTCTTTTGTGGGTGCTGAGCCGAACCAGAGGAAGAACTGCAGAGCCCGTAGATCGGGAGGAAGTGGAAGGCTGGACCACAGGGAAAACTGCAGTGCCAGTAGATTGAGGGGAAGCTGAAGGCCGGACCAGAGGGGAACTGTAGAGCCAGTAGATCGGGAGGAAGCTGAAGGCCGGACTAGAGGGAAAAGCACCAAAACTTTGAATAACTACTTGATGGAGCGGCGCAGCAGGTTGGTGCTCGGGTCTTTAGGGGGTTTTCTTGGAGGCTCTCTTTGCTAAACTGTTGTTTCCTTTTCACAGGTGCAGGCATAGGCAGCCGTAGGAGACTGCGGGCCGGAGGATATTAGTAAGCATTATGCTGCATTGGCAGGAATATCACGAGGCATGGAAACGCATGTGGGCGCACTTTAAATAGCAGCCAACCCACGCGTACTAGACTACAGACAAATAAAATGTGCTGGCCCGACTGCAGCCATATTGGGGGGAACTCACATGGCAGGATTTAACATGCCCATTGGATGGCCTTCTTTTCCCTAGCCCTCCTTGACCTCAGATATAAGTGGGAGCATGTGGTGTGAGAGCCTAAAAATGGAAACCTAGTGATCATGACAGTACCCCCCTTGGGGCCTGGTATGGTTGGGTGGTCTCGATGGAACCTAGCTACAAGTCGTGGTGCATGTACATTTGAGGCGGGTTCCCATGTGCGGTCCTGAGCCCCATAACCCGTCCAGTCTATCAGATAATACAGGGTGCATTTCACAACTTAAAAGTCGAGGATGATCTTTACATCATATTCTGGTTCGCTGTCCACTAATACCAGGGCCGGTGGTGTTATGGCTCGGTTGCCTGGTCGGACTGGTTTCAGTAAAGAGACATGAAACACTGGGTGTATGCGCATAGTGGGCAGTAATGTTAATCTCATGGCGACCAGACTCATTACAGCTGAAATGGTGCAAGAGCCTAGATATTTGGGATGAAACTTCGTTGGCCCCTTCAGTTGAATGTGTTTGGTAGCTATCCATACTTTATTGCCCGCTTGATAAGGAGGTGATTCCCTTCATCCCCGGGCAGCACACTTCTGAACTTCCTTAGCTGCTGCTAGATGCTCTGCGGCTTGTTTCAAGCTCTGATGGATGGTATTGTGTAATGAACATCATGGCAGCTGGCATTTCCAGTGATGCAGGTGGATCATAAACGGAAGTGCGGGTATGCCGGCCATGTAGTGCCTAGAATTGGTCTATATCCAGTGGAAGCATGCACTGAATTATTGTAAGCATACTCAGCCACCCACAGAAGAGCGACCCAACTCTGATCAACCGGATGGAGCATACATCGAAGGTATTGCTCCAAGGTTTGGTTAGTTCTTTCTGTTTGCCCATCTGTTTGTGGATGATGACTGGTAAACAAACATATGTCGTTCTGGGCCAGGCTACAACTTCTCCTCCGAAATTGGGAAACAAACTGGCTGCCTCAATCAGAAATTACCACAGAGGGAAAATCATGAAGCCTGACAATTTGTTCCAGAAAGGTCTTGGCCAATGCGTTAGCATTCAGTAGTCCTTTAAGGGCTATGAAGTGTGCCATTTTAGACAGAAGGTCTACTATCACCAGAATCATGTTGTAACTACTGCATGGGGTAGGTCAGTGATAAAATCCAATTAGATTGTATGCCAAGGGGTTGGAGGCACGGCTAGTGGGTGTAGGAGGCCGGTAGGTTTCTGTTTTTGTGTTTTATTTGTTGCGCATATACTGCACGTTTGGACATACTGAATAATGTCTTTTTGCCAGGTAGGCCACCAATAATGCTTTTGCACCTTGGCCATGGTTTTTGCGATTTCTGGATGTCCTTCAGCTAAAGTATTGTGATAGTTGGAGAGTACCCATTCCTTTAGCACTGGGCCTGGAAGATAGAGTCTGCCTTGGTAGTAGGGTAAACCATCCCGGACTTCTCGCTGGATATCCTGGTTTGCCCATGTTTTCAGTTTGTCCGGTGTCATTGCTTGTTGTACTGCTGCGTGTGGCTCACCCAGTGGGACGGCCACAGTTTTGACAACACCTAGCAGTTTGTCGGCCGGGATAATGGCCACAAGTTCCGGGGAAGCATAGACGCTGTCTCCTGCTCCCAATCGCGACAACACATCCGCCTTGCCATTTTGTACCCTGGGTCGGAACATTATCACAAAGTCATACTCTGCAAAGAATAGAGCCCATCTCAATTGGCGCGATGATTGTGCTTTTGCGGATCGCAAATACTGCAGGTTCTGATGGTCTGTAATTACCGTTATTGGATGTCCGGCACCCAACAAATGGTGCCTCCACTCCTTGAAGGCCACTTTGATAGCCAAGAGTTCCTTGTCTGTGATAGCGTAGTATAATGCCAGTGCACATGTCTTCGAGCAAAAGGCCACTGGATGTAACTGGCCAGTTGTCGTATTTTTCTGGGACAAAAACAGCTCCCATGGCTACATTAGAAGCGTCAGTCTCAACCATGTATGGGAGGTCCGGTTTTGGGTGCTGTAAAACAGGTGCTGAGGTGAATTTGTGTTTTAGAGCCTGGGATGCTTGCTCATCTTCTGTGGTCCAGTCAAATTTCTTATTTTTACGGAGTAGTGTGGTAATTGGATGAACCAAATCCGAGAATCGAGGAATAAACCGTCGATAAAAATGTGCGAATCTTAGGAAACTCTGAACTCCTTTTTAATGATGTGGGTGACGGCCAATTGAGGATCGTGTCAACTTTTCGGTTGTCTATGCAAATGCTGCACGCAGTCAAAACAAAATCCAGGAACTCAACCTTTGAGACATGGAAGGCACACTTCTCTAGTTCTGCTTACAAATTGGGCTGCCGCAGTTTCTCAAGCACCGCTTGTACATGGAGGACATGCTCCTGAACCATGGTTGAATAAATCAGGCTATCATCAATGTAAACAATCGCACACACATCCAACAACTCACTCAAGACGTTGTTCATAAAGTAATGTAACGCCCCTGGCACGTTACACAGGCCAAAGGGCATCACCTAGTATTCATAAAGGCCGAACTTGGTGTGGAAGGCGGTCTTACATTCATCCCCACATTTGACACGCACCAAGTGGTAAGCACCTCTGAGGTCCAACTTGGTGTAAATGCAGGCATATTTGACTTGGTCTAGAAGTACGGGGATAAGCGGTAATGGGTAATAGTTATTTATGGTGATTTGGTTCAGTGACCGGTTGTCTATGCAAGTTCTTGGTCCCCCTCCTTCTTTGGTACGAAGAAGAGGGGAGAGGCCTCTGGCGACTTGGACAGTCGGATTAACCCATTGGCCAAGTACTGGTCTAAGTATGTCTTCAGATGGGCATTTTCTTGTTCGGTTAAGGCGTAAATCTGACTACAGGGTACTTGAGAACCGGGTACAAGGTCGATTTGGCAATCGTACATCCAATGTGGAGGAAGGGTGTTGACCTGCTCTTTATGAAACACGTCTTGAAATTCCAAATACTCAGGTAGTAATACTCCTTTCATGCCAAGGATGGGGCCTGTCTTCTTTCGTTCGGACACTACCAGAGGGCCCCCAGAGGCCCAGGCCCCACTGTAACATGTCTGTCCACAACTCTTGGAAAAGGTTAAAGTCCTGGCACAGCAATCAATACTGGGATTGTGGGACTCTAGCCTGGGCATCCCCAGTATGATCTGAAACGGGGGAGCTCCGATCAGATCAAAGGTGAGGTTTTCATGATGTCTGTCCTGACAGATCAGTACCACTTCCTCCGTGCATAGGGTCACTGGGCACGATAATAGTTGGGTCACATCCCCAGCAATGATGTTCTCTGCAGTTGGTTTTGGCCGGGAAGGGATCCCTATTCTGCGGGCCATATCGTGGTCCATGTAATTGCCCACCTCACCACTGTCCACGTATTCCTCCAAAGCATGCATCCACGACGGCTGTTGGGGACAAATGAGTACCACCGGTAAGACCAGGTGTGAGGCCATAGATGCCTTTTCCTTGCTCGACAAGCTGACCCTCTACACTTGCCATGCTTTGGAGTTTTCCGGCGAATGGTCTCTATCGACCTTGTCCATCAGTTCCATAGCTCCCACGGTCTTCCTGGGTGGTTTCACCGGACAATCCCAAAGAAAGTGCCCCACTTTACCACAGTAAAAACACAACTGCTGTTGTCTCCTCTACTCCATCTCGTCTCGAGTGAGCGGGCTGCGAATACCATCCAGCTGCATGGGTTCAGGATGACTCTCGACCGTGCATACTGGCCTTTCCAGTGCATACTAGGCATTGCCTTTGTGCGAATGTAAAATGACCGACCTTCGGACTGAACACGATCAGTTCTGCGCTCCTGTAACTGGTGATCCAACTGCAGACACAAGTCCATGTACTCAGCACATCCCTCTGGCAGATTAACCACCTGCACCAGGATGTCCTACAACTCTCCCCGGAGACCTCAGTAGAACGACGTTGTGCGCTTCTCTTCTGGCCAGTTAGACTCGGCCACCAACTGATTGAATGTGGACACATACACCAAGAGTTCCTGATTGCCCTGACGTAGAGATAGCAGTTGATTGTCTAGTGCCTGTCCCTGAGCTCGCTGAGCGAACAACTTCTCCAGCTCTCGTTGGAAACCCTGACAGTTACGCAAGAGGGGATCATTGTGGTTCACCAATGGGATTGACCAGTTAGCTGCGTGCCCACCCAGGTATGAGAGCATGAAGGCCACCTTGGATTGATCGATAGGGAAAACCCCAGGTCTGCATAGGAAGTGGAGGCGACACTGGTTCATGAGTACTGCAAACCTATGGCGGTCTCGCTGTGGGGGTGCCCAAGGAGCTGCACCTGGGATGACCACCTGAAATGGAGCGGCATGAGCTACAAGGGGAACTGGGCCTGGAAGTGGGGCTTGCCCTGCTTGGGCTTGCAGTAACTGCCTGGCTAGTTCCTCTATATGGTCTTTGTTCACCACCAGTTTCCACTGTAACACATTTATTTTAGACCTGGCCGCATGTACTTCCACCATGAGCTCACCCAAGAACTGTGCTAATTGATCCACGTCTGAGGACTCCATAACGCTCAGGCAAGGTGATAACGTGGGCTTCGTGTTCTGTAACGCTTACCTTGTTCCTTGCAGGAGTGTTGGGACCCTCTGATGTCTCCCGTGGTAGCTGCGCTGGACAAACCCCACCCTGCGTGCAGGAGTACACTGTGGTCTGGTACCTTCCAAAACAAGAACAAGTGTGTTAGGGGGTATGCGACCTGTGTGGACCCCCTTCCCTCTTCACCCCCCTTTCCCTAGGAGACTGCTCACCTGTTGGGTTGAAATAGGAGGCTCACATTCCAGCTGTCTGATGCAGGGGTGCATATCTTTTAGCTTAATCTCTCTATTCTCTGTTCCAGTTGCTTCACTGGAGAAGCCCAGGCCTGCTGTGGCTTATGGAGAATGATTGTCCTCACGTGTTTTCATGTACGTTGTTTTGTTGGTGATAAAAGGTCCTTTCAATGTCTATAAAGTAGTTGTAGTTACGTCCTTACGCATGAAATTGGGCATGCTGCTCACATCAACTCTTGCAATCCGCCTGCTTTGCCTTCCGTTCTAATCACCTTCTTTATTGTCTTTCTTTTGTAGGTGCTGAGCCGGTGCAGAGGGAGAACTGCAGAGCCCATAGATCAGGAGGAAGCTGAATGCCAGACCAAAAGGAGAACTGCAGAGCCAGTAGATCGGGAGGAAGCTGAAGGCCAGACCGGAGGGAATACTGCAGAGCCGGCTGTTCTGTGGGGAAGGGCCGAAGCTTCGAATAACTACTTGATGCGGCGGTCGCAAGCTGCAAGGAGCAGTGCAGCAGGTGGGGGCTCGGGTCTTTAGGGGGTTTACTTGGAGGCTCTCTTCACTAAACTGTTGTTTCCTTTCGCAGTTGCAGGCAGAGGCGGCCAGAGGAGACTGCGGGCTGGAGGATATTAGTAAGCATTATGCTGCATTGGCAGGAATATCGCGAACCATGGAAACACGTTCAGGCACGGTTTAAATAGCAGCCCGCATACGCATACTATACTACAGCCAAAATCAATGTGCTGGCCCGGCTGCAGGCATATTGGGGGGATTTCACATTGCAGGATTTAACATGCCCATTGGATGGCCTAATGAGCACCAGGCACGCCACAAGGAAGTCCAGCCTTCTTTTCCCCGAGCCCTCCTGGACTTCAGATATAAGTGGGAGTGTGTGGTGTGAGAGCCTGAAAATGGAAACCCAGTGATCATGACAGTCTGCTTCTGAAAGTAAGAGTGGAAGTAAATGTAATGAGGGCAATGCTTCTCCAGAGGCTCAGAGAGGGTCAAATAAGGCTCCCTTAACAGCTCTAAATTTTGTTTTAAATTCTCTGTTCAATGTCTTTGAACTGTTAAGAGGCGAGGTACAAACATGCTCAAGATTACTATTAGAATTTACCAGGGAGGTTAGTGAGTGTGAAAGCTCCATGGTGGGCTTAAAAGCAGCAGTCACTGATTCTCTGGTCACTCCCTTATCCGAATTAAAACTAGACATTAAGCATCAGTCCAAGGTTATTGAGGAGCTGCATGGAAAATGGTCAACAACACAAGATTCAGTTGACATACTGACTGCTACCATAGGATCCCTATTAGACGATGCCCAAAGGAGGCCGGGTACAGGGGTAAGGGCAGAAAGGAACAATCAGGGGATGGATACATCAGCATTTAATGATACGCTTTTATCCAAGTCAACCATGAAAGAATTTCTTTTCTTGGCCCAATCCTGCGAAAACCTTGTGGACAAGGAAGAGGTTGGTTCAGCTTCCCCAGAATTAATGACAGGAGTAAATAGCGAGCAGGCCCCTAAGTCACATAAGATCAATGCCAAAGCAAAAAGGAAGAAAAAGAAAAGGCGTGTAGAGGGGGAAATCGAGGTGCCTTGGAACATAGCCCAGTAACAAAAAACAAAGAACCAGAAAACACCTAAGAAGAAGAAATCAGCCATTGTCCAGTTTGTATGATCCATTCCCAGTATTGCTACTAAGTCTAATAAGTTACCGAAGAATTTGAAGGCATCAGAGTGCAATTTACAAACAGAGAATGCACATGGGTGTACAATTCAGATGGAAGGTCTGATTACCAGGGGAAAGGGTAAAATATCTGGGGAAGGTACCCCTATGGCGGGGAAGGGTAGCTCTAAAATCACAGTCGGGGTCCAAACAGCGACCCCTCAAAAACCATTAAAGGTAGCTCAATATTCTTGTGTGGGAAGAAAGCCAAGCATCCCCCTCCCTCTCACACGCCTGTGGACTCACAGAAGTTGCCAGTTGTGAGGATGGCACAAAAAATATTGGAAATAATCATGCTGCTGAGAGAATAAAACAGAACAGTTCACACATGAGGGCGTCAGAAAGCACAGGCTCAGGTAATTTTCTAGGTAAAAGAGTTGGATCCTCCAATGAGCCTGGGCATGCAGCGGTGTTGAGGATTCTGACACAACAATAAATCCATTTGCCATCTTTAAAATTTGGGCCAAACGAATAAATGTAAGACATTTAAAAAAAAAATCTGAATAGGAGTAGAATATTGGCCACCTTCCGTAAGGTCGATGAGCTTTTTCTCTTCTCCTGACATGACATTGAATACGTTAAATGTCCTGACCATAGAAATAATAACTTCACAGAGATGGGATTGAAATCAAGACTAGGGGTTAAATCCATACTAGCACCAGCTCCGGCTTTAAGGATCCATGGCATAGAGGTATCATCAGAACCTTTTTGGGAGCATGGAGGGCCATTGGGTACTCATTGGGATGCTCAGGATGGAACAGAGGCCAAAGGAAGTTTATCATCTTCAAAACAGTCACCCCTTTATATGACAGAGAAGATGGACACTAAAAGGTCACCTCAGCTTCTGGCTAAGCCACAGAATTCTTGGTCTCTGGTACCCGAAATCATTTCCCAGGTTTTCCATAAGTTGGGGCTGGCCAAGGTCTCACTTTAGTGTCACGCGAACTAAAATGGTTAGGATCCAGTTAATTTTAAAAATAGGAAAAGCAGAGACGAGATTTTTGGTGAATACGACACAATAGCTCTTCAAGAGACCTGGTTAATGCAAACATTTAAGGTAGGTGGGTTCACAGTAACAGAACAGCTAGCGTCGCACCAAGGCAAAGGAAGACCGACTGGGGGTTTATTACTGGCTTTGAGAAACTCTGTTTTTTCTCCGTAGAGACAGTTAGTGACGAAATCCCAGGAACACTAGCAATAAAAACCAATTTTAGGGACAATAAAATGTGTATGGTGTTATTGGTGATTAATATTTACTGGAACCCTGCCATTTCACCTCTCCCTGTCTTACTAGGGCGGAAAAGGCAGAGAGAGGTGAATATACTATGTCATATTATGCTATGCTATGATATGTCGTCTGCATATGCTACCCAATTCAACCTCTCAGAGCACACCAGTGTGATCTGAGAGGTTGAATTGGGTAGCATATACAGACGACATTGTGATGCTAGATTACACCGCTAGATTACACCGCAGTCGGGCTGCAGTGGATGTTGGGCGCTCTGATTAATAACCTTAAAATAAATCCCCTTAAATCAAAAATAGTTGTCTTCAAGCGACCACTGAAAAAGGAACTTAATTTTACCTGGAGGTTGTCTGAACAGGTTGTACCAATTGGCAAAGAGGTCCTATATTTGGGATTTAACGTGTGTTCCTTTCCTTCGCAGGGTAATGTAGAGGGTACTATGGAAGACAAACTGATCCAAATGGAGAGTCAAAAGAAGAAATTGAATTACAGCTTCTGCAAGTTCTTGATACTGCCTTTGATAAAATCTATACTTGTAAAGTGATTCCCATCCTTACATACAGTGTGGGTGTTAACCCAGCAATAAAAACAACAAACTGGGATAGGTTAGAAGGGATAGTATGGAAAAATGTTCTCTCCCGCCCTCAGTCCCTCCCCATATCACCTGCAGGGATGTTGCTAGGCCTGGAAAAGACCTGGGGCTATGCTAATGTCGGAACTGTCAGGGCTGGGGGCTAGCTAGCCTTTTGGTTGTAGCTCCTGAGATTCTATCCAGGGCTACAACCAAAATACCAGGGTCTATAGCCCCTTTAGCCCCCACCCCAAGCAAAACGCCTCTGATCACCTGTAAGGTATGAACTGGGTCTCCAATCTCTCTGTTCACATATTGAGTGGAGAATACTGTTTGTATATAGATTGATCTGCGTACCACGATTAAACACGCTATACGAAGAAGTGAAAGTAGAACTTGATAAGAATGATAACCTCTTTTCAAATGGTTTGGCTCAACACGCTCTCGGAATCCTGGGATTCTGTGAATGCGATGTAAGCGATCTCTCTGATAACCCAATGTACGTAAAAAAGCGTTTAAAAAGAAAGGACTAAATTCACACTATCACAGAGATGAGATCTAAAAAGATGTCACAGTCCTTATCATTGCATGAAAAGCCGCAGGGGTTCTTACCTGGTTATCTAAAGCGGTTCCCAAGCTCCAGAGATAGAACTGACTTCTTGAGATTTCGGCTCAACATATTACCTACGAGGTAAATGCTTTTTTCCTGACACAAGGATTTATATAGTGACAATTTGTGCCAACACTGCAACCATTCATGTGCTGAGACAGTGAGACACATTTTGATGGACTGCGTAGGCACTTGAGCTGAGAGAGTGAAAAAGTTTGCGAGATTTGTGGGTATGGATTGGTGGCTGGATACACAATTATTCTGGGAATTAATGAGTTCCGGCCACGAAAGCCTCATGACCTGGGAAGTAGTAACATTTATTTGTGAATTGGGTCTTCTAAAGTGACACGATGATTTTAGTGTCCTTTCTTCTCATCTGCTTTCTTTTCTTCTCTTTTTTTGTTTTCCTTCAGTATGTTCTCTTTTTTGTCTTCTTTTTCCACATATATTCTAATGTATACTTTTTTAAATTTTGTAATTTGTTAAAAGTCGAATTCATGGCTATATCACAACATGTGGGCACAAAGAAACATGGCATATCATTGTTGCAAAGTTGAAAGTAATGGCAGTGCTTAGATGAGCACATATTCTGTGCTTCTGGATTTGAAAATAGGCAATGTAAATTACAATCTACATTGCCCTCATTTTCAGGCTAAAACAGCTAACTTGCATGGGAGTTTGTTTTGGTGTGCATTCATAGGTGACATGCTGTGCTGGACCCAACTTATCCAAGCAGCCCATAAATATAGAATGCACATGTGCAATCACTGAGATGTGTCTACACATACCTCCAAATATTCCTTTTGGTCCTGTACATATTTTGCCTTATGGCTTCAGCCTGACGATGAAACACAAAGGAGGGTGATTACATCAATTGGCCCCAAACAAAGGCCACTCAATACAGTTCTATTGTCATGCTAAAGCTATGTTTTCAAATTATGGTTCAAGTAATTTTCTTTATTAACAAGTTAAATTTCCACATACTCTGCACAGTGACTCAGTGTTATCCTTGTGATACAGGGTGTGGGGGCGGAGGAGAGATGGAGGGAGCAGAGCTCTAAGTGGATCAGAGTTAGTTGTCTCAATTATTACCCCCAAGCTGAATGCACAGAGAACCAACTTCCCCAAACAGAATTCCTGTAAATGAAAAGATGAGGAGTGGCAATATTGCTCTTCCCCAGTAGATGTCACTATCAGCCATTGTTGGAATCACATCATCAGTGACAGTCATTTGAATTACATTATTTGTTTTCTAACACCTAAGGGATAGTATAGTGTAGAGAACACATTGGGCCTCATTACGAGTCTGGCGGTCCGGACTTAACGTTGCCGGTATAACCATACCGGCACCGTTTCCGCGATCGGCAAATTCCGACCTACGATCCCGGAGATACCACCACCATAAATCGCCACCACGGAGTTAAGGCACCCGTAAACTGTGTTGGCAGGGAAACCCCCCAGTTACCAGCAATACGTAACTCTGTGAGCATTACGAGTATCACGGACATGGAAACACCACCACAAAAATGACAGAAAACCCGTGGACACGCTGGTGGTATCACCGCCAATGCGAACATGATGTTAAACAGTGCCTGGTGAGCTGAATCAGGCCACAGGTGCACCAAATGAGCCCAGCTGGACCCAGCAGGCCACTTGGAGCCTACAAAAGGCCCATACCCACACCCAGGCCAGCTCCAAACACAACTATGCAGGCAGCAGCTGTAGCAGCATTGGGACTGGGGCTATTGAACCTACAGGCAGCACTGCACATGGTGGCAGTAATGGTGCAGAGGAGGAGGAGGCGGAGGCGGAGGAGGTGCAGGCGGCAGTTAGCAAACCCTGCACCCATGCCAAACCCAATTGTGCAGCCGGCACGACCCCGCAGGGAGCCTGCAATACCCTGCATCAGGGCCTCACCCTGGAACCTGACCCCAGGACAGATCCGCACATTATACGGGCTGGACGGTCCAACAATCATGTACATCACCACCATGATTGAGAACGACATCAACAGCCACATTGGCATTTCGACTGCAACCCCCCCCCCCTCCTGAAGGTGGTGTCGGTACTGCATTTTCTTGGCACCGGAATTTATCAGCACACAGTTAGTGAGCTGCACAACCCTGTTTTTCCAAAATATTGGGACAGGTACTGGATGCCCTTCTGCGCCATGTGTCGGAACACATTGCCCTACCCCGTACCCTTGCCCAGATCATTGCCATCAAGTTGGCCTTGCATGCCATTGCAGCCATGGCAAATTGCATAGGTGCAGTAGACTGCACCCACATAGAGCTGACAGGACCATGTGCAATGGAGATGGTGTACCGCAATAGGAAACTGTACCACTCACTGAATGTACAGATGGTATGTGACGCCAGACAAGCGATAACACATTGCTTACGTTTCCCGGGGTCAACACATGACTCAATGATCCTGCGGAATTCGACATTGCCACGGTACATGGAACGCTACGCTGGACAAAGCACATGACTATTGGGTGAGTACAACTGCCAATGCACAGGCCCTGTGGAAGGGGTGTGTGTGTCTAGGGCAGTGACCTGTGTGAGTGGGCTGCTACAACTGCACATGCATCACCCCCCAGCCCATGTAATGGACAGTCAGCACAACCCACACATCACAAATCTACACATGACAGGTTGCCAAAGTGTGCCCGTACACACGCTGCCAAATGAGACACACAACCAATACTACCACAAGGCCACTCAATACAGCCACCCATCCACACTATGCAGCACTGCCCCACAATGCACATAATGCCTGCATCAACCACATCCTCACAGTCTATTGATTGACTCCTCCATGTGTGTACATCACTGCACGATGCCATACTTACCAACCACTATTGTCCACAAGAGCAACTACATATGCACAGCAATTTGTTGGGTAATGTCCAAATGCCAACCTCTACAACAATGACCCAGGAATGGTAATCACCCGCCAGTCCGACCACTGCTTGGCACATGAATGAATGATGACACAAGATTGCACTGCATCTGATCAAGACATGATACACAAACACTGACATGTCCCCCACATTTACATCCCATGTAGGTGATGCTGGATATGCACTCACACCATGGCTGATGATGCCTGTATGGAGGCCAAGGAACAGGCATGCGGAGGCGTGCAACAGGGCACACGTCCGCACACGTGGCATGATTGAGAGGACATTTGGCCTACTGAAGGCCAGGTTCCGCTGCTTGAGCAGATCTGGCGAATCACTGCCCTACAACCCAGTGAAGACGGGTATAATTGTGCTTGTGTATGCCGTGCTGCACAATCTGTGGCTGCGCAGGAACATTCTGCTGCCCTCAGACACAGAGGATGATGAGAGAGTTGAAGATGGTGATGGGGATGGTGACGGGGATGGTGACGGGGAAGGGATGGCTCCACACCATCCCAGCGGTGCACAAGATGGCCAACGAGCACGGGATACACTCATTCGCATTTACTTTTGAGACACTGCACATTGACAGCATTGCATGGATATGACGATGCCGGTGAATAAATGGATTGACTTCAAATGAAATGATGGATGTCCACTCATTAAAGAGTTTTTCAAAGGTGATATATTGTAAACAAAACAGAAAAGAAGGAGCATTGGGTGGGGAAGCTGTACACCCGTGCCCACCCACCACCCAAATGTACCCACCCCCAACCAGGCCCCAAACTACTAACCACCTAATGGACCTCCCCCACCACCCAAACATACCCACCCCCATACAGCCATCGTGTCCTTGAATGTCATGTCTATCACCATCCCCACTTGGCACTATTTGCGGGGTCGCTTATGCGCAGGAGTGTCCTTGCGGGCAGGTCCAGTCAGCCTACTAGAGCGCCTCCGTGGGCTGGCAGTGGCAGAACTTGATGGGGTGGTGCTGGCTGAGGTGACTGCTGGAGTGACTGTGGGCACACGTCCTGGAATCGCCTGCTGGGCAACCAACATTGACTCCACTATGCTGGATTGCACACTGTTGTCTTCCCTGACATGGCGTGCCAGGGTGACTATGGTGGTGGCAAAACGTCCAATGGCCCTGGAGAGCCGACGCACCGATGTTGCATTGCTCACACGCTGCAGCATCGCCTCCTCTTGCCGCTGCATGGTCTCTTCACGCTGCAGCCTGGCCTCTTCACGCTGCAGCCTGGCCTCCTCCAGCTGCCTTTCCACGAGCTGCGTCAGGATGGCGTGTTGTTCCTCAATGCGCTGCATGCGAGTACTGAGCTCAGCCATGGAGGGCGTTGGGGAGCGCATGGGGCTCTGCAGTGTTTGGGGGCTGAACTGTAGGCCATGGATGGATGACAGCTCATCCGTGTTGTCCCCCTCACCCTGTTGTACAACTTTGGCCTGCATGGACAGGGCACTGTCATCACTCAATGCATTCTCCTCAGCAGTGCAGATGGACTGCAGGATGGCATCCGGGGCCATGGTGGGTGCCTGCATGGGGATGGTGGTGTCCACTGGTGCTTGTGTGCCCGATGCAGCGGGTGCTTCTGTGCCTGATGCAGCTGGTGCTTTTGTGCCAGAGCAGCTAGCATCGTCCTCTTGGGCAGGAGTGCTGCGTTGGGCACGTGCAGGTGGCCGCTGCGTCGCCTGTTGCCCGTCCTCGCTGTCACTTGACATGGCTGTGGGGATACAGAGGGCATGCTGTTATTTGTGTGATGTTACTTGATGTGTCCATCACATGCATCAGACTGAACGATCCAAGACCACTTGCATGTACACACTTATGACTGTTGGTGCACTCAGGTGTGTGTGTCTCTGCTTCCACTCAGGCACGCACTGTTTGCATGTCCTGGGGACATGCACTGGAGATGTGTTACTTGTCATCGGTTTGTCAGTGGGTCCAGTGGGTCCATTGGGTCACTCATGCCCTGGCTGAGGGGGAGGGCTCCTGCCCTGGCGGGGGGGCATGGTCAGTGGGTCCATTGGGTCACTCCTGCCCTGGCTGAGGGGGCATGTTCAGTGGGTCCATTGGGTCACTCGTGGGGTGCATTCACACGTATGGCTTTGTACTTTGTGCACTTACTGGCATCTGCAGGTCGGCTCACTCCTGCCTCTGCGTCTCCGATGCCATGGGTGCCCTTGAGGTGCAGGACACTGCTGCAGCGCTCCTCCCACAACTGCAACTTCAGATGGGATGCAGGGCCTCCACCGGTGCCACTGCTGTGCTGGAGGTGAGCAGCGATGAGGTTGCGCACCCGGAGCCTGAGGTCATCCCACCTCTTATGGCAGTCCTTCACAGTGCGTGTCGTCACCCCGACCGCTATGCACTTGCATGCTGCTCCGGCCCACACCTCCTTGCAACGTTGCTGGGTAACGCGCCGTTGGTCTGCACTGAAGAGCATTTCAGCATGCTCCACAATATGTTCGACCAGTACTGTGAGCTCAGCCTCAATGAAGCTCTGCTTTCGCTGTCTACGTACTGGGATCCTAGATACCATGGTGGTAGTTGTATTCTCAGTTTCAGGGAGGTGTTCTGACATGTGGTGTCTGAGGATGGCAGTGGATTGTGCTTTATATAATGGCCGCTTCTCTGTTTCCGTTTTTTTTCGCGGTCATGGTATTTCTGCTTACGGTGATTCCGTGTCCGTGACGGCGGGGACGGACACAGGTTTTGCACCGCTTTTTGTGGCGGTATGTCAGTGTGTGTGGGTGTTTACGTGACGACGGTGACACCGTTTCCGCCTTGGTGTGTTGCGCGCGACCCACAAGCCGTAATCGGCCGTTCATTCTGCAACCTTGCGGTCGCGGAAACAGTGTCACCGTCGTCACGGAATCACCGGATTCCGGACCGGCGGACTCGTAATGAGGCCCATTGTTTGATTTTGCCAACGTATACTGATGTCTGGGATTGAAGTTTGCACTGATCTGGTTTTCATTTTCATTTCATAGTTTAATCTCTTTATTTTAGCTGCTTTTTGACTGCACATTATTTAAATTTAACACACCTTTTAAAATAGATAGTACTCCCTTTGATGCCAGGCAGGAAAACTCAAGCAAGTGTGTTAGGCGACTGCTTCAATTGCATGGGCCTCCTGCCACTTTAAAAGGTTCCTTTGCTACTTGGGATTTTGAGGCCAAGCCACACACTTCTTAGGCTCCCCTCTTAAAGTACTGGAGAAGACAGAGGGAGGGGAGGTTGAGGCAATAGTCTGCGTAATGCTTTGTGTGAGCTTCCGTGGTTTGGGGTGGGCAGCCATTGTTTTGTTTCAGTACATGGTAAGGAGACCTAAAAAACAAGCAGGATAACATGTTATTGAGCCCTCTATGTTTCTCAACTGGCCGTGTTTAGGCTGGTGAGTGGTGACTGCTCATTTTCAGATCAACAGCTGGCACGTGAATGTGTTTTTTGCTTCTTTGTTTCACTCACACGTGCATTTGACCCAATGCAATAGAATTGCAAACTGTTACCCGATTGTCTTCATTCGGCAAATGCCCCTCTTTTTCGCGCCTAGAAACACTTGTGTACAGGTGTGTTATCAATGACTTATCATATCACATCATACCTCTTTCATCTTGGGAGGGATGATTTCTGCTGTTGGATAGCAGAGCAGTTTGTGTAAAAAAAAGAGAGAATAGCTTTTCTTTCAAAGAGTACTCAAATCAAGCAGCCAAGTCATTTACTAACAGCTGTTAGCATTACCCAATTCAAAAGTATTTGGTTGGGCAACGTAGAAAGTGTGAAAGTTAGTCCTGCAGGAATTCTAACCTTTATCTGGAGGTGACATACAGATCCCTGCTGCAGTCACTATGTTGCTTGTTTTAAAAGCTTTGGCCTAGAGGGTACATACAGTTCTCCCCACAGCTATTATACAGGGATTGGAATGTACAGGCTTCTCTGAAGCAGGCACATTAACCCCCATCTTAATTATCTTACTGGGGCTGTGAAAGGTGCAAATGGAACCTGCAGCCTGCGGATAATTCACCAGGTTCCTCAGCAAGGGTACTGGGCACTCAAGAAAAGACTAATTTCTTCCTTGCAATTTGCTAAAATTTCCCTCTCACTCAATGGTTTTCCATTGCAAAGAACATCTTAGATCAGAGGCCTTTCCTTGCACCTTTAGAATATTGCGAGTTCGGCCTGAGCTCTCCTCTCGCCACCAAACCACCAGATGAAATGCTGTGTTTGCCCCACACATGAGAGACAGCCTGCCCTTTCACTTTCAGACCCTCTGCTCTGCCTGCGTTTAATCAGAGAACAAACAGCCGGCTTTCTTTACTGCACCTCTTTATGGCCATCTGAGAACGGCCTTGTCTGGATGCTTCCAAGCATGCAATCACAGCAGCACTTGCGTTCTGTCCAAAAGAAAAGTATTTGGCTTCAAGTGACGTCATAATTAAGCAATCAGCTGTAAGCAAACGTCTCTCTTTAAGCCGGAATTGGGCCCAATACTAACTCAAACCCAAATGGTGGTAGACCCCTAGTCTAAACATAGTTCAGATACACAAACACTAAGAACTACGTGCACTACCACTTCGCGCATCATGCAGTGTGCACAAACACTAAACTATAAACGCCCCTCGGAGCACGTACCGGCGCAAACGGACATTGGGGCTCATTACAAGTATGGTGATGCAAAAGAATTGGCGGGTAACGGAATTACTGCCACTTTTCCTGCACTGTGTAATAAGGGAGACATACACTGCAGGTAAGTGAAGATCCTTTAATAGTAACCAGTCTGAGCCCAGCAGTGCTCAGCCTACTCATCAGCTCTCCACTTCAACTCATAACGGCTGTTCATAGAATGTAGAACCTTAAACAGATGTAAACATGTCATCAGAGCAAGAGTGGAATTCTACAAAGTAGAATTCCACTCAAGAGCAAAGCACATATTACAACACTTTGCCCCCTTTACCCAACAACAGACACAAGCCACCCACACCAACCACATACACGCACACACGCACATATACACACACAAACATGGACACAGACACACACACTTCCCCGCACTCACACCCCAACCCCAGATCCCACCTGAAGAAAATGGAGAAGAATAAAAGCAGAACAATGCTAATGAATTATAGCACCCAAAATATAATCTTTGTACTTGGAGGGAACCTTCCTCTCCCTGACAGAATGAGCATAACCCTGGACAGAGTCTGTCGCCCAAGAGGCGGACACCCCCTCATCACATTCACCCACCGGACTATCGGTGGTATCACGATCATGAACAGAAACAGGAATGGAATGTTCCTCATCCTCCTGGACATCCAAAGCTACCCCACTGCCCATCGGCTGCAAGTCAACTTGCCCCTCACTGGCTTCCCCAACAGAGGAGCGTTTTAACAGGCATCCAAACACCACCCCAGCATCATTTACGCCGCAACCAGGCTCACCCGACACACCACCGGCAGAAACCACTTTGTCCTTATCTACCACCACCACATGCCTAAGACTCCATGTAGACCCATCATCGAGTTTTACATAACCACGACCACGCTTGACAATCAGTTGTGGATGCATATACCTGCTGAGTCCCTTGGCCACGAACCTGGGATTCTTGATCTGAACCCAATCACCAATCTTCACTGGAAGGGGCTTCCTACAGGCTAGTTGCTCACGCAAAAAACGCTGTTGCTTACCCCGAACTCGATCCAAAACCCCTTGCATATACACCTGCGACTGGACACCACCACCCAGGGCTGGGACCCTCAACTTGGAGCCGGGTTTCCTCCCCTGCATCAGCTCAAAGGGAGAATGACCAGTGGAAATAGAAGGAGTCAGCCTGTAAGCCTTGAGCGACTCCGATACCACCCTTCCCCACGGAAGACCATTGGCAAGGGCCAACTAAATTGCCCCCTTGCAAAACGATTCATTCGTTCCACCAGGCCGTTGGCTTGTGGATTATACAATGCAACCTTATGATGACGTATACCTAGATCATCCAGAAATGTTTGCATGTAATCCGACACAAACTGAGACCCATTATCGGTCACTAAGCCAGCCGGCACACCCTCCCTGTCAAACACCGCAGAGAGGAACTCCACAATTTTCTCGGCAGTAACTGTTATGCTCACCTGGTTCCCGCAGGGGCGTTGAACGGAACTGAACAGCAGTGGTCTCCACCAGCGGGATTCATAGGGCGGAAATGGCTGACTGGACTGGCCCTCCTAGTTTTGTCTGCTTGACCCGTAAGAGTAGTTTCCTGAAAACAAAAGAAGGAAGTTAGCCACCCGTGGATTGCGAGGATACCTGCACCCAATTCGTTCCCACGGAACACCTCCGATATTCCCTTTAAGTCCTCACCTTAGTGCTTGAAATAATGAGCTCTCCATCCTGCACTGATTGCAGGGGCGCGTAGAATACCAGTTACTCCACTGGATCGAAGGAATAGGGTGAGTTCCAGATGAAATAGGGCTCTGGGGAATGTGGCGTGGAGCCGTAATTATATAGTCTTAGAGTTCCAATGTCTGCTATTCACTCATTTCCCTTTTCCTTTATTTATCATGCAGCTTGGTCCAAAAGGAATTCTCCTGATTGCCAGCAGGTCGCGCTAAGGTAAGAGTCTGTATTACCCAGCTATTAGCACCATGGTCCATGCTGGATTCCGCCATGGTGGATGGCGGATTTACCGCCCCATTCCAAGGTTGGCGGGGCGGTAAATCCCCATTCACCATTGCCCCTTCCCCATTCCCATTTTTGCCCCATAGGGCTCAATGGGGGTGGGGAAGGCGCTAATTACGGCACCGTAAATTACGGTGCCGTAATTAGCACCAAGGTCGCTTAGCGCCTTGGACTTTAACGCCTGCAAAAAGCAGGCGTTAAAGTGGGAATCTGGCGTTAAGGGTTTAACCGCGCTGCAGCCTTTTATGGCGCCATTAACCCCTTAACGCCAGGGTTGTAATGAGGCCCATAGTCTTTAGAGTTCCAATGTCTGCTATTCACTCATTTCCCTTTTCCTTTATTTATCTTCCAGCTTGGCCCAAAATGAATTCTCCTGATTGGCAGCAGGTTGCGCTAAGGTAAGAGTCTGTATTACCCAGCAATGTCCGGTAGAAAATAATGATGCTAAATGTCTCTAACCAAGTGCTTTTGTCCTTTTACAGGTGCGGCGTAAGAAGATGCTGGATGCTGAAGAATTACACCTCGGGCGGCAAATCAAGTAAGTGCCTGGCGGTAACCAAGATTGTCTATGTTTGCTCTCGGCTCACCTTGTTTTTACTTGTCTTCCTCTAGGTGCCGAGAATGCAGCTACGAAGAGATGTAAGCTGCGCCGGATCGTGTAGATGCTGTGAAGACTGGTAAGTATGGCGCGGCGCAGCTGCTAGCGGTGAGACGCATTTATTTTTTCAAAGTCTTTTTTCTTTGTGCAGGAATGCGGTGGATTCAGGAGGAGCCGATGAAGATTAGAAGGTAGATTCTTGCTCTAACCTCTTCTTCTTCTTCCTTTATTCCCAGGATGCGGTCCGGGTTCGGAGCGGGCATGGCAGGTAACAGGATGTTGGCTGTAGGCACGGTGAGCGTTACATTGCTGAATGCAGAATAACGCGAAGCGTGTTCTGCTCTTCGGGCGTGGTTTAAATAGCTTCCAAAGTAGTCCCAGGTAAATAGTTCCAAGCACCACACCCAAGTAAAAAATAGTCCCTGAAGAAAAGTAGTCCTTCCCTGGTCTCACAAAGGCCAATGCTTGAGTTCCTTGCGACATGGTCTGCATGAGGTAAGTTTGACTGTATGAGCCTGGTGCCTACGGCGCCAGGACTGTTCCATATATGAGCCTGGCGCCTACGGCACCAGGACTGAATCCATAGAGCCCCTAACCAGGGCTTTGTGGGTTCCAATAAGGGGCTGGATGTCTGCCCTCTGGACTGATGGACTTGATCCGGAAGTCTGGGGGTAGGCATCATGACAGCACTCCCCCCCAAGGCCCCTCCTACGGTTGTCCTTCTCTCTGGTCCTGGCTTATTTGGGAAATTCCGATGGAATTTCTTCACCAACCGGGGTGCATGAACATGATCACTAGGCTCCCATGACCTTTCTTGTGGCCCGTAACCCTTCCAGTCGACTAAGTAAAAAGTCTTGATTTGACTATTTTAGAGTCCAGAATGTCTTTAACTTCAAATTCGGGTTCCCCGTCTATTAAGATGGGGCCTGTTGGTTTGGCTAGTCGTGTTCCAGGTTGTACTGGTTTCAGGAGGGAAACATGAAAGACAGGGTGAATGCGCATAGTTGGAGGTAAGTTCAACTTAACAGCCACTGGGTTGATAATGGCTTTAATAGTATAAGGTCCCAAGTATCTAGGGTTAAAGGTCCGAGTTCCCTTTAAAGGTATGTGTTTCGTAGCCAACCAAACTTGGTCCCCAATCTGACAATGCGGGGCTTCACTTCTATGTTGATCTGCAGTTTTCTTGTATCTTTCTTTAGCTTGTCTCAAATGTTCTGTAGCTCTTTCAAAGGCTTGTGTAATAGCAGCGTGTAGATGATTCACTGCGGGCATTTCTAAGTGTTGAGGTGAGTCAAGTTCGGAGGTCCGAGGGTGACGCCCATATATGGTATAAAAGGGACTTTGTCCGGTTCCTGAACGCAAAGAGTTGTTATATGCATATTCAGCTATCCATAAGATTTCCTTCCAGTTGTTTTCGGTTTGATGTAACATACAACGTAGGTGTTGTTCAAGAGTTTGGTTGGTCCTCTCCGTCTGACCATCGGTCTGGGGATGATGGCTGGTTGAAGCCTCACGTCGATTTGGGCCAATTGACAGCATTTTCTCCAGAACTGTGAAATAAACTGGCTACCTCGATCGGAGACCAATACAGAAGGAAATCTGTGTATTCGAACTATATTTTCAAGAAATTCCTATGCCAAGGTCGAGGCTGTAGGTAGCCCTTTCAGAGGAATAAAATGAGCCATCTTGGAAGAAAGGTCCACTATGACGAGGATGGTGTTAAATCCGTTACACAGAGGGAGATCAGTGATAAAGTCTAAAGATAAGGTGTGCCATGGTGTGGGTGGAATGTCCAAAGGTTGTAACAGGCCAGCTGGTTTCTTCTTCAAGGTCTTGTTTTGGGCGCAAATACCACAGGACATCACAAATGTTTTCACGTCTTTTCGCCAGGTTGGCCACCAAAATTGTCTTTTAATCTTGGCTTCTGTCTTTGCGATTCCAGGGTGTCCTTCAATTAGAGCATCATGGTAATTGGAAATAACTAATTCTTGTAATTCTTTATTTGGTAGAAATAGACGACCTTGATAGTACGGTGATGATCGTTAACTGAATAATCCTGGCCTTTGTTTGACCAGTCCTGTAAGGCTGCCTGATCGAAATGTTGTTGGACCTTTAAATGGATATCTTCCAAGGTTTGTAGAGTTGTTATGCCCAGGATTCTTTTCTCCGAAATTATAGGCACTGGTTCAGGGTTGGAATTTGCTTCTTCCATTCCAATACGAGATAAGGCATCTGCTTTATCATTTTTACAACCTGGTCGATAAGTAATCACAAAGTCAAATTCCGCAAAGAATAAGGCCCATCTAAGTTGACGTGAAGATTGGGCTCTGGCTGTCTTTAAATATTGCAAATTTCTGTGATCGGTGATTACAGTGATGGTATGCCTAGAACCGAGAAGATAATGCCGCCAAGCTTTGAATGCAGACTTGATAGCCAATAGTTCTTTGTCGGTAACTGCATAGTTTAATTCGAGTGGCAAAAATGTTCTTGACCAGAATGCTACTGGATGAAGTTGGCCAGTTTCAGGATCCCTCTGGGAAAGTACAGCCCCCATGGCTAAACTGGACGCATGTGTTTCAACAACGTATGGAAGCTCGGGACGTGGGTGCCTTAAGAAAGGTGCAGACGTGAATTTTTGTTTTAGACCCTGGAAGGCCCTTTCTGCTTCTTCTGTCCATGAAAAGCGTTTGTTCTTTCGCAAGAGTACTGTGATGGGATGTACAATATGTGAGAAGTCAGGGATAAATCTGCGGTAGAAATTAGTAAATCCAAGCATGCTTCGTACTTCTTTAACCGAGGTTGGTGAAGGCCACTTCAGGATGGCGTCCACTTTTCGAGAGTCCATTCGAACTCCATTTGGGGTCAGGATAAATCCAAGGAATTCCACTTCTGTAGAGTGAAAAGTGCATTTTTCCAATTTCGCATATAGCTTATGCTGGCGTAGTTTTTCAAGGACTGCACAAACGTGCTTAACATGGTCTGATTCAGAGGAAGAGTACACTAGGATGTCATCTATATAAACAACGACGCAGACGTCAATGAGTTCTCAAAGGACATCGTTCATAAAATACTGGAAGGCTGCCGGTGCATTGCACAGCCCGAAAGGCATCACTTGATACTCGAACAATCCGTACTTGGTGCGAAAGGCGGTCTTCCATTCATCGCATTTTCTTACACGTACCAGGTGATATGCCGCTCGGAGGTCTAACTTAGTATAGATACGAGCATCCTTTACTTGGTCCAGTAGTTCTGGGATAAGAGGCAGCGGGTATCGTTTTTTTACCGTAATTTGGTTTAAAGCACGATAATCTATACACGTTCTAAGGTCACCTTCTTTTTTCGGCACAAAGAATAACGCTGAGGCTGCTGGGGACTTGGATGGGCGAATAAAACCATTGGCAAGATATTGATCCAAATATTGTCGAAGGTGAAGGTTTTCGGGTTCCGTAAGGGCGTAACTTCTACTGCATGGAACTTGGGCACCGGGTATGAGATCGATCTGACAATCGTATGATCTGTGAGGTGGTAGCGTATTTGCTTGATCCTTCTGAAAAACATCCTGAAAGTCTAGATATTCCTGAGGTAACTGAGTAGTTGAATTCGTGACTGAGGCCAGGCTTTTGTTCAAAGTTTTTTTGGGATAACAAGTGTGCACACAATCCGGGAAGGTCATTCTCTTTTCTCGCCATTCAATACAAGGATTATGCGTTTCCAACCATGGCATTCCCAGAATTATTTGGAACTGTGGGGCCTTGATTAAGTCAAACACAATACTTTCTCGATGCCCATCTTGACCCAACAGCGTCATCTCTGTAGTGGAATGAGTTACTGGTCCAGAGGCAATTTCAGTTCCATCGACAGTTGTGATGACCTCTGTTTCGATATTTTTACAAAGAGGTAAGTTCATCCTTGAGGCCAATTCGTGGTCCATATAGTTTCCTATGGCTCCGCTATCAATGAGGACCATTGGTAGATTGGTAGATGCAAGGTCTGAGCGTCCTTCTTCATGCTCGGCAAGCGGACCTCTACGCTTGTCGGGCGTGGTCGTTTCTCGAGTCAGACTCCATGAGGCTTTTGTCAGCAGCTCCTACCACCTTCTTGGGTGGTTTTACTGGGCAATCCCATAAAAGTGTCCCGAAGATCCACAGTACAGGGACAGTTGTAACTGCCGTCTCCCTCTTTCCTTTTGAGTCAAAGGTCCCTTAACCCCCCACCGATCTGCATAGGATCTGATGCATCTGTTCCCTTGGGGGTAACATTATCCTTGGGCTTAACAAATACCTGATTCTAGAATTTAGCTCGATCAGTCTTTCTATTCTGAAGTCTGTGATCTAACTGGACCACCAGATCTATATATTCAGAGCACTCCTGAGGTGGATTCACCACTTGTGCTAAAACATCTTTGAGCTCACCTCGAAGTCCTCGATGAAATAATGTAATCCGCTTTGCCTCTGGCCATCCGGTTTCCACCACCAACCTATTGAAGGTTGCGATGTAGGTCAACAGATCCTGATTACCCTGACGTAGGGACAAAAGTTCGTTATCCAGGGCTTGTCCTTGTGAGTGTCGGGCAAACAGTCTTTCCATGCTTAATTGAAAACCCTGGAAATCCCGAAAAAGAGGGTCATCCTGATTGACTAGTGGAATTGACCAATCTGCTGCACTACCACTGAGATAAGATAAAACAAAGGCTACCTTTGCTTGATCATTCGGAAAGGCTCCAGGTCTACATAGAAAATGCAGGCGTCACTGGTTCATAAACACAGCGAACCTTTTTGGGTCCCCTGCAAAGTGTTCAGGTGGTGCTAAGGGAATATTTCCTGGTAAAAGTAATTCCACAGGGTTACTTGTTTGAGCGTGAGTTGGGGTACCCCCAAGTCCAGGTAGGGGTGTTTGCCCAGCTTGGTTTTGCAATAGTTGCCTAGCAAGATCGTCAGTGCGTTCCTTAGACACAATCAGCTCTCTCCGGAGAGCATTGGTTTCTTGGTGGGCGGAATGCACTTCGGCCCTGAGTTCTCCCATTAACTGGGCTAGTTGGTCAGTTTCTGAGGTCTCCATAACGCCCAGGTGGGAATTTGTATTGAGGCTTCGCGTTCTGTTACGCTTACCTGGTTCCCGCAGGGGCGTTGAACGGAACTGAACAGCAGTGGTCTCCACCAGCGTGACTCGTAGGGTGGAGATGGCTGACTGGACTGGCCCTCCTAGTTTTGTCTGCTTGACCCGTAAGAGTAGTTTCCTGAAAACAATAGAAGGGAATTAGCCACCCGTGGATTGCGAGGATACCTGCACCCAATTCGTTCCCACAGAACACCTCCGATATTCCCTTTATGTCCTCACCTTAGTGCTTGAAATGATGAGATCTCCATCCTGCGCTAATTGCAGGGGCGCGTAGAATGCCAGTTAATCCATTGGATCGAAGGAATAGGGTGAGTTCCAGACGAAATAGTGCTCTGGGGAATGTGGTGTGGAGCCGTAATTATATAGGGCCTCATTACAACCCTGGCGTAGGACCATGGTGCTGTTAGCACCATGGTCCATGCCGGATTCCGTCATGGTGGATGGTGGATTTACCGCCCCATTCCAAGGTTGGCGGGCGGTAAATCCCCATTCACCATTGCCCCTTCCCCATTCCCATTTTTGCCCCATAGGGCTCAATGGGGGTGGGGAAGGCGCTAATTACGGCACCGTAAATTACGGTGCTGTAATTAGCACCAAGGTCGCTTAGCGCCTTGGACTTTAACGCCTGCAAAAAGCAGGCGTTAAAGTGGGAATCTGGCGTTAAGGGTTTAACAGCGCCGCAGCCTTTTACGGCGCCGTTAACCCCTTAACGCCAGGGTTGTAATGAGGCCCATAGTCTTTAGAGTTCCAATGTCTGCTATTCACTAATTTCCCTTTTCCTTTATTTATCTTCCAGCTTGGCCCAAAATGAATTCCTCTGATTGGCAGCAGGTTGCGCTAAGGTAAGAGTCTGTATTACCCATCACTGTCCGGTAGAAAATAATGATGCTAAATGTCTCTAACCAAGTGCTTTGTCCTTTTACAGGTGTGGCGTAAGAAGATGCTGGATGTCAAAGAATTATACCTCGGGCGGCAAATCAAGTAAGTGCCTGGCGGTAACCAAGATTGTCTATGTTTGCTCTCGGCTCACCTTGTTTTTACTTGTCTTTCTCTAGGTGCCGAGAATGCAGCTACGAAGAGATGTAAGCTGCACCGGATCGTGTAGATTCTGTGAAGACTGGTAAGTATGGCTCGGCGCAGCTGCTAGCGGTGCGACGCGTTTATTTTTTCAAAGTCTTTTTTCCTTGTGCAGGAATGCGGCGGATTCAGGAGGTGATGAAGGTTAGAATGTAGGTTCTTGCTCTAACCTCTTCTTCCTTTCTTCCCAGGATGCGGTCCGGATTCGGAGCGGGCGTGGCAGGTAACAGGATGCTGGCTGTAGGCACGGTGAGTGTTACGCTGCTGAATGCAGAATAACGCGAAGCGTGTTCTGCTCTTCGGGTGTGGTTTAAATAGCTTCCAAAGTAGTCCCAGGTAAATAGTTCCAAGCACCACACCCAAGTAAAAAATAGTCCCTGAAGAAAAGTAGTCCTTCCCTGGCCTCACAAAGGCCAATGCTTGAGTTCCTTGCGGCATGGTCTGCATGAGGTAGGTTTGACTGTATGAGCCTGGCACCTACGGCGCCAGGTCTGAATCCATAGAGCCCCTAACCGGGGCTTTGTGGGTTCCAATAAGGGGCTGGATGTCTGCCCTTTGGACTGATGGACTTGATCCAGAAGTCCGGGGGTAGGCATCATGACAGCAACAGTCGACAAGGCAGTGACCTCGACCCATCTCGATGTATAGTCCACCATGACCACAACAAATCTTAGACCTCCTCCCAACGAGTCCATGGGTCCCAATTTGTCAAGCGCTACCTTGGACCATTCCTCACGGGGCACCTCTACGGGATAGATAGGTTGAGAAGCAGGAGCCTTGCTTTATCACTGGTAGAACACGCCGCACAATCCTTCACCACATCCTCCACATCAGCGTCCATTCTGGGCCACCAATAGTCCTCTCTAAGCCTCCTCTTAGTCTTGGACCAGCCCAAATGCCCCTCATGGGCCAAACCGACAAGCTTCCCTCTAAGGGAACAAGGAGGAACTAACCTCAGACGTCTAGCCACGCCCCATGGACATACAGACAATTCCTGCCATACATGCCCATAAAGCTTCGACAAACCAGTAGTAACAACACCACTCCTGAGTGCCGTCCTTTTTTCAACCAATTCAGAATCAGCCGCACATTCTGCGTTCCATTCTGGTTCCGATACTGCGGGCACTACACTAGCAACCAAGGAACAATCGTCCCCCACCACACCTTGGGACTCCTCAGCACTACCAGCACTCGGAAAACGCGATAGGCAATCCGCTACCGTATTCCTGACACCTGGGACATACTCAACCTTGAAATTGAACTCTGTCATGTTGGCCATCCATCTCATGATCCTAGTACACGCATGAGACAACCCTTTCGTCGTCAATACATGTACCAACGGCTTGTGGTCAGTACGAAGAGTGTACTCAATTCCCCACAGAAAGGTTCTAAAATATTTAGAAGCCCACACAGCTGCAAGGGCTCCCTCTCTATGATAGCATACCTGCCCTCAGCCTCTCTGAGCACTCTATATGCAAAGGCAATGGGCCGAAATTCACCATCAACCCTTTGTTCCAACACAGCACCTATGCCATACTCACTCGCGTCTACAGTAAGAAAAGTTTTCCTGACCGGAGAAAAGGAACTCAAGGATGGGGCCTGCTCAATCTCCTCTTTCAACCTGAGAAATTCTGTTTGACACTGATCCGACCACGCGAAATGCACACCCTTTCTCAGTAATGACCTCATACCAACAGTTTTGTCAGCATAAGAAGGCACAAACCTACTGTAATACTCTGCAAGACCCATGAACGATCTTAACTGGTCTTTATTTGCTGGGGACGATGCGTCATTCAATGCCTTCACCAACTCACTCTTAGGGTGAATACCCTTGGCATCCAGAGAATGCCCCAGATAGGTCACGCTGGGAACACCCACTTTACATTTACTAAGTTTGACAGTGAGACCACTAGCCTTCAAGACATTCGTCACCTCAAGAACTCTCGAATCATGCTCAACTCGAGACTCACCCCACACTAGGATGTCATCTTGGAAGCATTCCACCCCACGAATCCTTGCAAAAGGTTTCTGCATTGTCCTCTGAAAAACTGCCGAAGCAGACGCCAACCCAAAGGGCATCCTACAAAAACGAAATGCACCAAAAGGGGTAACAAAGGATGTAAGGGGGCGGGAGTCAACATGCAGGTCTATCTGATGATAAGCAGATGACAGGTCAAACGTAGAAAAACAGGATGCACCACACACTAAGGAAAGCATCTCATTGATATTGGGCAGGGGGTGTCTGTCAACCCATATTCTTGAATTAAGATCCCTGAGATCTACGCACATCCTCATGCCCCATCACCTTTGCGTGCCAGAACCACTGGGGCCAACCATTCCAAACTCTCCACTTCCTCTATGACCCCAGATGCTTTGAGATTGTTAAGCTCTTCCTTTAAAGCATCATGAGCCATAATGAGAACCCTTCTGACTTTATGGACTACAGGCACACAACCTCTCTTGAGAACTATTTTATGTGCAAAACCTTTCAATTCACCCAATTTAGGTGTAAAAACTGAGGGAAACCTGCTTTCCAGAACTTCCGCCGTGAGTCCCACAGCACCCTCATTGCCTTCACTCACACTCATCACTGGGACTGAAACTGGCTTCCCTGGTCTTATTTCCAATTCCAGAGCTGCTTGTTCATCCCACCCTACAACAGGGTCACCTTTGTGAGCCACATATAACTTTCCCTTGGGCACCCGGCCTTCAAACTCTATATTGGCCCACTCAAACCCAAGAACCTTGATGGGTACTCGCCCATAAGCACACAGGTTTATGTCAGAAGAAGACAAATCAGACACCTTGTTGTGAAACTTAGACAAACACAGTTCAGGGGATATCATTGTGTATGGAGACCCCGTGTCCACCATCATCTCCATGGGGACTCCATTGACCGTGAGTGTTGCCCAAGCTATCTTCTTGCAGCTCCCCACACTGAACAATGATCCTTCAGAGGTACCACCACTATCCTTGTCGGAACAACCCATGTACCCCACTATTGTCACCTCCTCCTCATCATCATTAGCGTCCACCATTTTCACTGACTCCTTAGTGGACGCAGCACCCCTGCACATGCGGGCATAATGTCCCTTGATTTTGCATCTCCTACATTCCACATTGGCAGCAGGACATTCTTTTGCACCCGCCACATGTCCACGCCAACCGCATCTCCTGCACAGTTCCCTTGACGAGGGCATCGCCCTGCTGTCCTTGTTTCTCGCTCTGGCATCGACAGTCCTGCGGGGAATCACAGCATGCATAGCTTCCCCTTTATCAGCCATTTCTCTCACACTCTTCCTGGATTCTTCAATTGCGCGGGCTATCTCAATGACCTTTTCCAGGGGTGGATCCTTTTCTATCCACAGTCTTTCCCTGACGCGCACATCACACGTCCGCATCATCACTTGATCACGGATATACTCATCAATGGTACCAGTGAACTTGCATATTGCTATCAAAGTGCGCAGGGCAGTCACATAAGCATCTATACCCTCGCTGGAGCCTTGAGCATTCGTGAAAAAGTGGTATCTCTCAAGTACCACGTTGGCCCTCTTGCCAAATCGCGCTTCCAACTTGCCCAAAGCTGTTTCATAAGCAAGCACCACTCCTGGTACAGCATCACCCCCCTCATTGCCTTCTGTTGGTGCAACGGGGCAGCGTGCACATTGGGACCGGGGAGATGTCTGAACAGCCTGAGTCCTTCAGTTCCCAAACAATTGAGCAAAGCCGCTTCCTTCTCATCATCTGTAAAGTTCGCGCCACCTGCCGCCCTGAGATACACCTTGAAGGTGTCGACCCACAGGTCCCATACAATCGCTGGTTCACCAGGACTGGCCAGAAATGCAGGAGGCGGACGTGCATTGTTGTGCTGCATGTTGAGGAAGGGTTGGGTAAGGGTATGTATCTGGCCAATGTCACCTTATGACCTCATTTAAAGGCATGATCCAGTAAAAAAATGTATTTTCCCTACGCGTCGACCATGTTTTTTTAAGCCTAAGTGGCTCGATTTTAGAAAAATTTCCTATGGACCTTACCTGAGCTTTCGTCCATTAAACGCACGCGAAAACAGGCACCTGGGCGCTGCCATTTTGTGATAATCCTATCATTTCCCCCATCGCCCTGGCTGACCTGCTTTTGCGGCACTAAATCAAATCCCCCGCCCCTGAGCCTGACATTATCAAAACATTCATATTCCCCGCCTCTCTCCGTGACGTTCCTGTGCTGCGTAGGCAAACGCGCCCAGTCGTCTTCTGCGCGACTCCACACATAACCCGGAAACCAACACAGATCAACTCACAACACAGTGCGCCACAATTCGGAATATGAAACTGTACTTTAAAATGAAACAGCAACACGCTACATTTGGTAAAGTACATTCATTTGACATTAAATGTTTAGGGAATACTCAGCAACTGCCATATGAACTCCGAAAGCCATTTATTTTCTTTTATCTGTATCCGCAATAACTGTTCCGTTTCATCTTGAGTCACGCGCTGTTCCTTTATGGTACACAGGGTGTTCATTTTCGTAAAAAGAATCACTTTGGAAGCACGGTGAACCGCAAGGCTGTTCCATCAACTAGGCACTAGTCCAGCGTAAAGGTTGATATGTTGCTTCTAGCCACTAGTACAGCGTAAGGGCATGTGGGCCCTTGGCGATCGTCCCATAATATGGTGATCGTGCTCCAGTTGTTGACACGAAGCTGCAGGTGTCTGCTGAAGAATCCATCCGCCGGTGTCTCAAACAGATGGCAGTGGCAGAATGGGATCAAATACCTGTTATGAAAACAAAAAAATGATAATTAGTCTCGCTAGCCGAACTTCATTAATATTACTCATTTTATTTATTACGGCCGATCAGAAACTATTTGCTTGCAAGGATAGTTCAATGGAGTATGTTCGTCTCTAAAATCAATGCGAAAAGTAACGAGATAAATCGAGGCCAACACACAATGAGAAACGACTGTTTGTCTACATGCCTGTGTAATGATACGATATATGATATGGCATGTGCAACGCGCCTATACACAAGTGTTTCAAGGCGCGACGAGGCAGGGGGGGAACAAGGGGAGACAGACAATGATACTAATAGGCCAGGTGTCATTCAGATCGCGCAAGGGGAAGGAGAGAGGGGGGCAAAAGTGCTGTACATGGTTAGTAGAATACAAGATAAATAATAGGGCCAGCTGGTGGCAAGTGCAAGGTAAGGGCCGGGAGAAGGGGCTGAAGAATACAGAGACAGTCCCGTAGTGCAGGTAGGCAGTGCAGGGAAGAGTGGCTGGGCCAAGGAACGAGATAGTTGAGACCTGTGGACCTGCATGCCCATGTGGCCACTACGAACATGGTTCCCTTTCTTTTCCTAGCTCTTCATTCATTCATTTATTCATGCATCCATTCATTAATTCTTCATTCCGGTATAAAAGCGTCTAAAGATTTACTCACATTATATTTGAAATTTCCATTGTGTCTCTGCGTAATGCAGTCTGTAAATCCGACTGTGCTCTTGACAACGATTTTTCGTATACTGAACTAACATGAAACTCGGTCTAGTTTCAGAATTGTCTGCCTTATCATCTCTTACGTTATTGCACACCCCCTTCAAATGAAGTTCTTTCGGCATGGTCCCTGTCCCTGTCTCAAGGTCAAAAAACAATACAACCTTATACTTCCAGTGCGACTTGTGGGCCTCTTCTGGCCGAGAGCTGAAAATCAAAGCCGCTGTCCTTTGCATTCTTTATTTGCAACATCCCGTAGTAAAGGCATCTGTGAGAACTTGAAGTTTCGAATCCATCTATGTAGTGCGCCTCAATGTGAAAATGCGAACTGGCTTCTCTCCCAAATGCCACGGCCCGCTTGGCTCGTTCTAAGGCCCCCAATTTTGTCCCCGTTGTCTGCGAGCTTTGCAGCCCCAAAGAATCATAACTATGGAGACATTTAATTTTTGGATGAAGGTCAGGGAAAGTATAAAGTACCAGAGGAGTTCAGTTAAAAGTGAGATTTATTGTTTGTTTGTTTTATTGTTTGCAATACGCAAGCCTCCCCTCCAATAACAGTGCGCAACAGTGCGCAGCATTTACATTTACATGAGATGAGACATGAGAAAAATATATACATACACATATATGAGGTGAATAGAGAGAGAATTCAAAGATGACACCCAGCAATTTCGCCACCCATGATGGTGAAGGTAGGGGTTAGGGTTCAAGGTACACTGTACAATAACATTTATTTACAAAAAGACAATCGTATTGCAATTATAGACATATAGACATGGTCAGCAATATTCAGACAATGGTCAGCTTGTTCGCCACCCATGATGGTGAAGGTAGGGGTTAGGGTTCCAGGTACACTGTACAATAACATTTATTTACAAAAAGACAATGGTATTGCAATTATAGACATATAGACATGGTCAGCAATATTCAGACAATGGTCAGCTTGTTCCCCACCCATGATGGTGAAGGTAGGGGTTAGGGTTCCAGGTACACTGTACAGTAACATTTATTTACAAAAAGACAATCGTGTTGCAATTATTTAAACAGGGATTTGTACCTCACAACCAGCTCCCCTTTGGGTGGACATGGCACAGTTGCAATGTTCGGTGGCAACGCATCACTGCTCTGCACAGAAACATCCAAAATTCCATATCTGTGCTTCTCTAACACAGCAACAATAAGGCCTTTCACAAAGTCGAACTGCATTTCATCATAGACTGGTTGGATCAGCCATTGCTTCGTTCGTTTTGAAAAGCGTTTATTGTGGCGAGGCATCCTTACTGTACCCCTAGTCCTAGATTGTTCACGTCCGACATTGCTGTTATGGGCCAAGACCGCTAGTAGAGTGCGATGTTTCATGCCCCGATAGCTAAAATGCAAGCGCTTTGGTCTGTACTTGAGGCACATATTGTGGAACACCTCCAAACCTCCTGTGTGACAGAATTCTGTCAGTCCTCTCAAATCTTTTGATAGAGTTTTGTCGAAAACAATCTTCTCAATGGCTTTGTGTGTCGGTGAAGATGGAATCAACCACTTCTTCTTCCTTGCCTCCTCTGGGGACAATGGCCCATGTTCACATTGGTTATAATGTTGGTTTTCTGACCAGCGGTGAACGTTGGTACAGTGGTGCATCAGTGACCGCCATTTTTCAAGTAGTATTTCCACTGACCCTTCACAAGTTTTTGAGCTCCACCAAAGATGGTTTGTGATAGACTGGGACCACTGCAAAATACTTTCAAAACCTTTCTTTTTTCCTGCAGCCGAGATTTTCTTACTGATTGATTTAGCAAGATGCCATACGTCAAATTGATGATTAATATTTGGGAACTGCTCTCTCATTGTCTTGGCAATTGAAACGTGTCTGTCCGTGGCTATGAGTTCGATGTCCATTCCCCTTGATTGTAGATCTTGCACTGATTTTATAATTCCTAGTTTCTCCATGGCCACTGAGGATGTACATTGTGACACCCGCACGACCAACGATCTCACAATTTTCTTACTATCCATGTCCTGAAAGTGGTAGGTGCAGTACTTGGCAGAAAATCCAGGGCTGTCGCACTGTCCATCGCCGGCTAGCCTGAATCGTTTCCCTTCGAATGTACTTGCTAGAGACAATTGTTCAATTTTCCAAGCATCACTAATGGCCGGAAACAGATAATCATGTTGGTATTTGTAGTACTGCATTTTAGAAATGAAATGGAGTCCCACAAACTGAAAGAAAGCCTCTAACTTTCTAAACCTGGAGCCACTAAAAAGTGATGCAGCTGCACACAGTAGATTGCCTGCTGGCATTTTCCCCAGCATCAGTTGTGCAGACCATGAGAACATATGAGTTAATCTACAGGCGGCCTTTATTTTGACGTTACTGCCTTTTATTTGACGAGTCACATTATTCAATGGCTTCCCACATACTTTCCCTCTAACGGAATGCCCACATTTCAGCATACTTATAATATCCATTAAACAACTGTCGAATACAATGTATTTGCTCTCTTTCATTAGATTGTCATCCGGCGTCAACGTTGTTTCGGCCTGTGACGTTGTGGAGATTTCAACACATTGGAAAGTAATATCGCTGATATCAAGTTCTGATGCGTCGATGGATGCTGCTGGTTCATTCTCAGTCATTTCAACATCTGTTACTTCAGCATTAATGGGAGAACACAACAATGTCGACAGGTTTTTGGGTGGCAATTTTTTGGCGGGTGTAGATTGTGTGAATTGATCTTCAATATGCGGTGGTGCGGTCTCACTGTAGCAATGGTCCAATGCAACTTTGCTGTATTCTCCAAACTCAGCAAATTCAGTTTCTGGCCATTGGACAGGAGCATCTCGAGCCTGAACACGCTGCGCCTCAATGAATAGTTCCTCCATAGTGTACATGGTCTGGCAAGCAACATCTCTCATTCGCTTCACTGTCTGTGTATGTATAGTTCTGACACCCACGGGTAACTAGAGGAGAGATTGGAAAAGGGATGTTCAGTTTAAACACAAGATAAAGTGTAGTCCAATTGACTGGAAAAAAACATATAATAGTCCCCAGCACAAACATTTTTGAAAAGTTATGAACTGTTTGTGACTAACCTTTTTTTGGTTTCTTTTCTTTGCAACTTTTTTGACTCGACCTTCAACATCTGCACGCTGTAGCACCGATTCGTTTCCGCATGTCCTCCCTTCCTCTTGCGCTGCAACGACTATATTTTCTGTATCCGCAAAGACAGCACGGAATGAGGCTCCATCGACTCCCTGAAACATAGTACTTTCATTACTATGTATCAAAATATTGTTAGCATAAAACACACGTGAGGACGAACACACAGGTACATCTCAATAGCCAAACACGATTTAAACATTGTTTGGAACAATCAAACGACACGTATTCGACCAGTGATGATGTAGTTCGATGGAACTGTCAGTATCCATACCTCTGGCTCCGCATGGACTGCCATGAATGGTTGTATAGGAGCGGAGGCATCAGCATCTCCCTGAAACACAGTACTTGCATTAGTATGGTTTTCAATATTTGCAACATAACACACACTTGGCGTCGACGGCACAGGTACATATAAAGAGATAACCACAAATGATGCATTGTCTAAAACAATAAAGGAAACTCAAAATATGCAGATTTCAACGACTGATTTCACCGATTCCTTTACATCTGCATCTAAATGGGATGTTGTGATTGTAGTGGAAGCTCCGTTGTCTCCCTGAAACACAGCACTTGCGTTAATAGGGAAGAAAGTCTAGCAAATGTATTCACGTTATATGATCACGCATGATGGAGCTGTCAGTATCCATACCTCATGCTGCTGAAGAATATCTATGGATGTTGCAAATGTAGTGCGCACTTCCGAAAGCTGTTGCACCGATTCGTATACGCAAGGTCCCGCTTCCACTTCCCCTGGAATTACTTGAATGTCAGGCTCTGCATCAAGTGCAGGGGTTGACGCTCCATCAACTGCCTGAAACATAGTACTTGCATTAGTAAGGATTACAATATTGAAAACATAACACACCCTTGGGGTCGGCAGCACTGGTACATATCAATGGCTAACCACGAATGAAACATTGCGTAGAACAATCAAACGACAAGTATTACAGCTCTGATGATGAAGCTCGATGGAGCTGTCAGTATCCATACCTCCTGCTGGTGAGGAACATCTAGAAATGTTGTAGATGTGGCGGATGCTTCAGCATCTCCCCGAAAGACAGTACTTGCATTAGCATGGATAACACTAATTATAACTGAAAACAAACACCAGTGGACATTAACTAAGGTGTATATCAATTGGAAAGCACTAACCAAACATTCGAAAAAATAGTTACACGATAGAATAAAACTATTACTTGACACGCATAAAACAAGTCTGTAGCGGAGTAGCGTAGCAAGATTACCTGATACGCGCTAGAAGTGGTTGATAACTGCAAGCACGTCAAGGATGTAGAATGTTCTTGCTTCAGATTGAAGGGAGAGTCAAGAAGTTGTAAAGGTAAATTATTGATTGATAATGAAATGCCAATATTAAAAATAGCCATGTAAGGCGACAGAATACTTGAAAAATGCGCAATATAGCGCAGTTCCCTGTTCCCATATATATACATTTCGTTTGTGGGTTATGAAATCGAAAAAGAATTTATTGAAAAATGTCATTATTCAAAAAGCTATACACTCATATCAATATCGAAAGTATTACAAGGGATACAACACCTAAAATATCAATTAATCCATTAGGCTACCTACACACTGCCGCAAGGCCTAAAGCTAAAACCAGACACTTGACTCACCAGAGGCGGAATGTGGACGAATAGAGTGGGAATAGCGTTTTCGAGCAATTTCCGTGTCGTTCGCTGTTTATTCTTCTTTGTTACCCAAGATGTGGCGTACATGTCCGAGGAAAAGTGCAGGCTGCAGATGCGGTATCGATCACCGCTCTTGTCCTGTAAGACTTGTTGAACTCTACTTTCAAGCTCATCCAGTGGATATCCGCAATGTCTGACCCATTCTCTGATTCGATCAACAGTTTTCGGGAACACATGCATTGTAGTGCCTTCAGATTTCGCATGGGTCTTCGAAGGCCAACCGCTAATCGAACAGGCAGGCATTGTTGACAAATCTGAAAAGTAAATATCGACATTATTATACAATATTCATGAATAAAAATTTTATGCAAAACTCTATACTAAACTCTGAACATGTGACTCGTCCCTTGGATGTTCTGTCTTGCACGCGAAGGACACATGCTTACATTATAGACTGGACCCCCGAAGGATGCAATTCGATGACAATTGACACAGATGAAAATAAATAGATCTATTGATAGCATAGCAATGGAAATTCAAGTCAATAGCAATGAGACCAATGAACATAGCACTATTGGGTACTCTACTCGCAAATAGATAGAAATTTTAAAATCTGCGAAATATGACCAGGATACATGGCCTTTCCTTGACCAACAAACAGTTGGATTCAGCAAGCAGAGCAGTATGTTGCGGGAGAATAGGTGGATGGCCACAGGTAGCGCACTGATGGGTATGCTCGAAGCGGTCACAGAAGTTCACGGATAGCACGACGACGAGCAGATTAGCATAGATCTCAGTGGTTCCCAGGTAGCACATTCAGGAGTTGACTTGCAAAGCACAAAGATGTTCTCATGAGACATATCGAGTGGTTTTTAAAGTATTAGAAACTGGGGTGTGTTTGTGAATGAATGACGTATGTATGTCGTGGTATTAGGGGGGCGGCCTGCTTGAAGGGGAGGCCTGCATGGAGACACGGTGTCTGAGGAGGCCATGTGACCGATGGCCCCTTGGCGTGGGATACCTTTTCAAGTGTACATGTAGTTTAGCACCTTTGCCTTTCGCGCCCCTGACAGCGCGCATCCACTGGCGCACACCTCCTTTGATAGAGGGTGGCTGGGATCAAGGGGCCTGGGGCGTGCAGATAAGGCACAGGAAGACTGCCGAATGGTGACACACTTATGTGGATTGCAGGTGGGAGGCCTGCATCAAGGGGAGGCCTGCATGGAGACACAGTGTCTGAGGAGGCCATGTGACCGATGGCCCCTTGGCGTGGGATACCTTTTCAAGTGTACATGTAGTTTAGCACCTTTGCCTTTCGCGCCCCTGACAGCGCGCATCCACTGGCGCGCACCTCCTTTGATGGAGGGTGGGTGGGATCGAGGGGCCTGGGGCGTGCAGATAAGGCACAGGAAGACTGCCGAATGGTGACACACTTATGTGGATTGCAGGGGGGCGGCCTGTATCAAGGGGAGGCCTGCATGGAGACACGGTGTCTCAGGAGGACATGTGGCCGATGGCCCCTTGGCGTGGGATACCTTTTCAAGTGTACATGTAGTTTAGCACCTTTGCCTTTCGCGCCCCTGACAGCGTGCATCCAATGGCACGCACCTCCTTTGATAGAGGGTGGGTGGGATGGAGGGGCCTGGGGCGTGCAGATAAGGCACAGGAAGACTGCTGAATGGAGACCCCTTGCCCTCTACTGCAGTATATCGTTGCCTATCAATAACAAATGCCACATACCGGAGATTCTTGTGAGCACAGACCCACACTTCAACCAGTGTATTATAGTGGTCAAGACCCTTGACCTAAGGCCTGTATAATCCAATGTTAATTGATATTATAGATATATGTGTGGCTTTTATAGAGACATAACCTACTGAAAGACTTTGAACAAGTGTTATTAAGTGCATGCATTATCGAGAATATTTTATTTTAGCTTAGATAGATAGTGACCACCGTGCTTCACAGCGACCATAACCTTCACCAATTCGGCGCACAGATGTCTGACGTCCATCCCTGAATGGAGACACACTTGATTCATTTAAAAAATCGAAACAACCGTTGTTAAAATATATGTGGTGTTTTATTTTGTAACTTATTTTCATGACACAAAAATACAAGACTTTAAAGATTATACAGGTCAGGTTGCAGCACAGCGAGAGAAAATCCCCTGTACTGACCGCTGCCACTCGGGAACGTTTCTCTTATGGCACGAACGGCACAGGCGGGTATCACTCTTCGAACGCGGTGTCCAAACCTCCCGTGGAGCCACCATGTAAAGGAACGATAGGCCACCAGCCTGTACCACCTGTGAAAAGGAATGAAACAAACTGTTTTTAAATGACCAAGATAAGTTTTTCCCCCCCAGTGCCAAGCCCTTTTTGGTGATTTCGGTATTGCAACACTCAATACTTTCTAACATTTTCTCCTTAATTAACCCCTTCAGTGCCAAGGACGAGCTATCTCGTCCTTGGCACTGTGGAGGTAATCCCAAGGACGAGATATCTCGTCCTTGGCACTTAAAAGGTTAATAAGCGTTTGTTGTCAATGACAATTCTTGTAACTAATGGCATTCAGCACGGACAAATGCTATCTAGACAATGCACACTATTGAACGACTTTCATGCGTTACTATGAGATGAATATATAATTTTGGATATAGTAGAAGACCATGAAATAGGAGTGGCATGACAAGCAGAGTATACTTACTCGGATTACGAGGACGAACAGTTGCGCGAAGTTCGTGCATAAGCACCATCATTATTCTCAAAACGGCCTGTGTGAGGCAGGCTGCCCTGAAGTCTGGCAGCTCGGTGATGCATTGCGGTCGTGGCTCACCTTCCGAAATGTAGGCCAGGCATCCCTAGTTTTCTCGGCAGCAGCAGTTCTCGTCCTCGGTTGGCATTAGCTCGCACCGATTGCATGTGCACCAGGTGGAGACGCCGTCCATGCGACTAGGCCCAGGCGCTTCATCTGTTGAATCGTCCTCCCAACTGTTGTCCGAATCCCCATCGTTTTCGCGTGCTTCCCTTTCCAGTAGTTCCTCCTCGGTATACTCGGGCTCGTACATGTAGGGCATTATTGTAGCCATTGTGTGGTAAACAAAGTACAATAATTTATAGAGATGGTACAGGTGTTCACACGGGCTACAAGCGGCGAAGGTAGCTGACCAGAGCACAGAAACGGGTCACAGAATACTCAAAGTAACACAGAGAGAGGAATGGAATCGAAAATCTGCTGCTGTGTGTTGTGAAACGGTCTGTTTATACTTATTGAGGAAAGAGGCGTCCTGCCATTTCCATGGCAACACGTCATTAGCTGAGGCGCAGCGATTGTTGACACGAGACGTGCTTTGGCATTGGGAAATGGGCGGTACGCGTCTGCTGGTGACAGGCTCAGGGGCGGGGTATTTGATTTAGTGCCGCAAAAGCAGGTCAGCCAGGTCGATGGGGGAAATGATAGGATTATCACAAAATGGCAGTGCCCAGGTGCCTGTTTTCGCGTGCGTTTAATGGACGAAAACTTGGGTAAGGTCCATAGGAAATTTTTCTAAAATCGAGCCACTTAGGCTTAAAAAAACATGGCCGACCCGTAGGGACAATAACATTTTTTACCGGATCATGCCTTTAAGTGCTTGGCAAGAAGCAAACAATCTCAGAATGTCACTGTTAGAAATAAAATGTGCTTAGAGCAACACAGTAGAGTGCCCCAGCACCCTGGAGCTCAGCACGGTCGCCAAACCCCTCGGGCGTTCACACAGGGTTAACTTTCCCAGGCTTTGCCTGCAGGGAACGCCCCCTTGACAGGACTGTGTGAGGATATGAGCTGTGCTGTCCACGCATCACACGTCCCCTCCTTCCGGTTGTGACGGACATCCACTATCGAAACGGGGACCGGTAAACCAAGGAGCTGATCGTTCTGCTTCTCAGTAATTTTACCAGGCCAAGTGGCATTAACAGTAATTCCGTTGGGCTGTATTCTGGCAGATTTACCGCCGCAATACCACCGAACTCGTAATGAGACCCATTGTGCTTTCAGTACAACAGCTAATCCAGCTCCAGGAGGTAGAAGGCGAGTGTTCCCGAGCATTGGAAATGGGCACGCTGATTCACAACGGGTATACGAAAGTGGCCACATCCCGCTGTGCCTGTGTGAAAGGGGTGGCAGGGATGCACAATGCCAGGTGTGTCCTGGGAGGAGGCAGTCATGTATTAGTGTCAGGAGCGGGCACTCAACCCTAACGTACGGAAGGGCGCTGGGCAGAGCATCATTTGTGCTGGCCCACACAACCCCCAAGAAATGTGCAGGCCACATTTGTGAATGTCAGGTCCTTCACGTGCCTGAAGATCATTCGAGTAAGCAAAGCACACTCTCTGCATGTTTCACTTGTCTGATTGTGGATCTGGCCAAAATTCAAAAGTCAGAGATCTCATAAATTTGTTTCCCCAGGACTGAAAGAGCAATGCGCTGACTGGGCATCTTTAAGAGCAAAGCTTGGGGCACTTTTCATGATGAGAGCATACATCCCTGACCAGTAATCAATGCAATAATGGCCTCATTCAGCATCCCTCTTTGCTGAGCAGAAGGATTCATTGCACAATCCACCGTGAAAAATAGCTCATTATTGGTAGTTAATGCCTGGTTTTCTAGTTAACTTCCCGCGGCCAAGTCCACATTGCCGCGCATTCTCGCGGGCTGCTTGTTAACTGCGGGCCGATGTCACTGGATCATCTAGGCTCTAAATTGTGCTCTATGATTTGCAACTCGGGTAATGCATTACAAAAAATCATTTCCCACACAGTGCAGAGCAGCAGTTTGATACAAAACCCATCAAGTCAAGAGAAGCGACTGAAAGACATCAAGTGGTGAAAGCCCCACAATGGATGGCGAATGCAGAGCAGTCATTATGCACATTAGATTGATCTGGCGCGGCATCTTTAATTTACTTTTGTGTGTGCAGATGTGAATCCCTGGCTTCAGAGCCGGGGCCTTTTCGAAGCCTGGTTTAATGAGGCATTGTGCTGCGGTTCCTAAGCTGCTATTATATCTCGATGACACAGACCTACAATATATCATTTTCTCTCAAAGTATGAAGCAAAATAGAGCATCTTAAGGCCTTGACTCGCTTTTCAAGCTCAGGCAATGCATATTTTGGCAGCTAAGGAGCACTGAGCGCAACCCGCTATTTCTGTTAGCTGCATTGGCATTCATATAATTATTTATTTAATTAATTATTTACTTACTTACTTATTAGAATTCTTATATATCGCGCCACACGCCTGCAGGGCTCAGGGCGCACACAGAGCAAAACAAAACAAACAGATGGCGACAGAAAAGCTCATGAGAGTTCAATGAATCCGTAATATCAGACAGGGGAGGATGAGCCTAGGCTTTAATCAGGTGGACTATTATAAGCAGTGTCTTCACTCCTTTTTTGAAATCCTTAGTCGATTCGATAGTTCTGAGGGTTATTGGAAGTTAATTCCAGGCAATTGGGCCTAGCACATCAAAGCTGAGGCCACCTGCTTTAGCCAGTCTGAAGCAGGGCTGTACAAGTGTCAGTTGATTCTTAGATCTTAGGGTTCGAGATGGAGTGTAGTGCTTAAGATGAGCAGAAAGATATTTAGGGGCTGTGTCAAGCATACACTGGTGAGTCAGAGTGAGAATCTTATGTCTCAATCTGTGCTTAACAGGAAGCCAGTGTAAGTCCTGTCTTGCCGCTGTAAGATTGGTTAACCTCAGCACTAAACCATCCATCTGAGGGCATTAAACTGAGGTATAGAAGGTATTTATCTATATGAAGGATATTTTTCAGATAGGGCATAAACTTTGACATGAGGAAGTTCCCTAATCTGTTCAAACATCCTCGGGGAACCCCACACAGAAGTAGTACAGGAATAGCTGTTTCAGGGTATTTTGAGTAGGGTTAGTCTGAGCATTAAAGCATCCAGGTATCTAGTGTGTAATCTAGACCGGGATGTATCTGTTTACCTTCTGGAGGGATTAGGATGACCAATATCCTTCAATCCAACTCTAAACAAGCATTGGCAATGCCAAAGGGTTTGGCTTTTACTGCTGTACTTTGCATTTTGTAGAAGGAGAATGAGTATAGAGTAAGGGAGGAAACAATTGATAGCGGGTGCTATCGATGATGAGCAAGAGGAAATATGAGCGGGAAAGGGTGAGAGGGTAAGAAGTAAAGCAAGAGTGAGAGAGGAAGGATGAAAGGGGATAAGGAGAGGGGGTAAGGTGGGTGGAAGGGGGAATGTAGGACGGGTGGGGTTAGAGAGCGGGGTAGGGTGTGTGGTGGGGTTAGGGAGAGAGGGGTGTAGGGTTGAGTAGATAAATGGGGTAGGGCGGGTGGCAGTAGAGAGAGGGGGTAGGGTGGGTGCAGATAAAAGGAGGGGGTAAGGCAGGTGGATGGGGTAGAGGGGGTGGGGTGCATTGGGGTAGAGAGAGGGAAGGGTGGGTTGGTGGAGGTAGAACGAGTGAAGGTAGTGTGTGTGGGTTAGAGAGAGTGGGGTTAAGGTGGGTGGGGTAGAGAGGGTGAAGGTATGGTGGACGGGGTAGAGAGAGTTGGTAGGGTGGGTGGGGTACCTGACATGTCTCAACACAAAGGTCAGGCAAAGTCAGGTAATTGACCAGAACTGCACACACCTGATGGTCCTTTCCCTTCCCCACAGGGATAAAAGGTGAAGCACGAGAGCACAATACGAGCAAAGCAGACAGAACGACGAGAGAGCTAACTCAGCACAGCAGTTCAAGCGGAGGAGAAAGATGGCACAAACCGGGTGGGTGACAAGGAGAGAAGCAGCCTTGCCCTTTCCGAACTAGGCCCATGAAACCTCTGCAGAAGGAATCATAAAACCACAAACAATAGCCTGCATGTGTTGCAGCAGATGTCAGCGGTACACAGGACCCTCCTCCACTGATAACCAAGCCGGGGAGAGACTCTTGTCTCTGTGGTACCATCCTTGACTCCTGAGAGAAAAAAAGCCAACTGGTTTATCACAGCCAATGAGTCGAGGGAAGAGCCGATAAGAAACAGAACTGTGCTGAACAAAAGTAGAAAACGGCTAATTGAACCGTGAAAGTACAAAGAACTGTTGCTACCAGAAGGGGGAACACCAGCAACAGATGAGTCAGGCACCACGTGGGTGCTCACTCATGAAACTCTGGCCGATTTCCAGATTGTTGAAACTACCGTTACCAGAAGGCATTGGGAAAGACGGGAAAGGGGTCAGAGTCGTCATACAGATGTCCAGTAAAATCTTCTGTATAGTCGAAAGTCTTTGACGGAAGATGATTGTGAAGCTAAGCAAAGTGAATCCCATATCGTAAGAACTGATTGAGAAAATGTGCGATTGACAAAGTTGGCAAGAGTGAACCCGAAGGAGTGAAGCCGATAAACAGAGGGCGAAGTAAGTCCCGATAAACAGTGTGTTGACAAGAGTGAACCCAGCAGAGGGATGTCCACAGTGAACTCTTTAAAAAGATATTAAGATACGTGAATGACGCAAATTAAATTGTGTTGAAATTCAAGCCACAGTGAACCCGGCGGAGGGAGGCTAATATTCAAGAGGGGTCTGAGCCCGGAAGAGGGGCATCCAGGGGTGCAGAATTGGCACCCAAGTACTATCAGAACTGAACTTTTGCTTTGTTATTCGGAACACCTCAGGCCCTCGGAAGCAAGAAGCTGAACCACGGAAGGTCCTGTCATCACTAGGACCCTTTCTGTGGATCTAAGCCCGGAAGAGGGGGATCCAGGGGTGAAAAGTCATCACCCGCCAGGCATAGAGACTTCTTGCAGAAAAGAGACTTAACTACCGAAGGCCCTGATTGCTGAGAGTGGAAGTGTTGTCTCATGCTGGGAAACCTCGACCGTGTGCTGTGCTCCAGAATCCTAACTTGTTGCGTGCTTAAAACATGGGGAAGTGTGAACCCCGGCTACCACATCCTGACTTATTATTTGTGACCATTTCCTTCTTTCTTATGAACATTATCCTACACTTCTTTTGCATTTAGCGTGAGGATTGCCAATAGGTGTTTCTTAGTATAGGCCCTTTTATTTTGACAAGACACCACCAGGACTGCCTTATTATTATTTGATGGTTGATGCTTGCTCCCATATTAGATTTAGATTAGGCTTTTTGCAACCTACTTATACAGTTTAATAAACACCCTTACACTGTGATCACTTGTGTCTGTCTTTACTGTTGCCACCATGAGTTCCTTACTGCATGCTCTTTAGGGTTATGATTGTCGGGATAGCGTTTGCCTGCATACACCTGCCCAGGAACATTGTTGTTCCATCCCATTTACATCGTATACCATTTTGCCGAGTAACTCGCACTGTTCCTTCCTTATCCTAGGGCATTTGGTGAGTATGTGTCTGAGGCTTTCGTAGGTCCTAGACTCTACACAGAGTCGACACATTCTCTTATCCTCAATCTTTATTTCATCTCCATCAAAGGCACCTCCCGAAGAACACTGCTATCACCACTCAGCGTGATTTATTTTATTTTACCACCCACCACCCGGTCTGCATCTTGACATTCAACTCTGCCCCGGGCTGAAATTGAGTTTACGAATGTCAGACGAGATCACTAACACTTGGCGGGCCTGCAATGTCATGTGCGGTCAGGGACCTAAATACCCATAACTGAACAGAAAGTTATTTCTCTGAGCAGTGGTGGGAGAAGCCTGTGATACACAAACCAAGGTTTGCTGTCACCTCCTCGGTGCCCAACAACAATTTTCTACTGGTCTTCCCCACTGGTTTTTCAGATATGAAGGTGTAATGTGAAACCATCCGCCCAATATTAACAGAGAGATTGGATTCCAAATATTGACGAGCTCTTGGCCAATCACATAAAGGATAGTGACACAGATAGTGCAAAAAATATTTGTCAGATTCTGCCCAATTCAGTTTGTATTTTGTTTTGTGTGCACTCTAGGCCTGTTGCCACGCCATTGCAACCTTGTGAAGTCCAGTACATCCCTTGAGACAGCCATTAGCGCCACAAAGTCATGTTAGTGTTGGTGGTGCACTTTATAAATCAAACATGCCGTAAGTAACATACTGTGCTTCACGTTGCCCACAGTGATAACTGCAAAACTGTGCTCATATCTGAACGACTGCGGCTGTGTAACCTAAAAAGTTGCTCTGGGTTGTTTGTCTTCAGAAGCAGTGCACACAGAATTGTGCAGAATAAAGGCCTGATTTATGAAACAACACGCTTTTTTCTTAATGGGGAAATCGGACGCTCGGCAATGGGCAATTACAGGGGCCGCTGGGGCTGTAATGCCCCGGTAAGTCCCCATTGCTGGGCACTGGGAAAAAATGACTCTGGCGGCAGCCGTGCCGTTTTTACCGGCACGGCTACCGTCGGACTCATAATGAGGCCCAGTGTATTAATCAAGTCTGTCTGTAACTTTATATAGCCTATTCAACTCTGGAATTAACGGAATAACGGAATGAAATGAGCTTTTCGGCTGAATTTTTGGAAGTGTTGCTCAATAAACTTCTATTAGTTCTATAATCTAAATAACGAGATAATGTTTTGTACATTTTAGACTTTGTTTCCCTTGGTGTAGCACAATTCCACTAGATTGCTCAGTACCACGGATGATATGTCAATCATATACTCAACGTGCAAGGTGGAGCACCAAAAACCCTGAAGAGGAGCACAAACTGCGAAACACCCCTTTCTAGACATGCTCACCCAAGGGCACTGTTTCGAACAGGTAGAGATAGCAGGTGAGGAAATCCTGCCGGAGCGCCTGGTGCAAGACGAAGGACATGCTGTGGCGACATAGGTCCTCTTCGGTCTTCTGCCAGCGACCACTTGGCTGGCGCTCCAAGAGATCATTCTTCACCAGAGCAGCGGCCGTGGAGTTTTAAGGCTGTGGAGCTTTAACCGTATGGAGCCCTCTGTCGTTCAATAGCTGGGGGGACGCGACTGACGTTTGCTCAGAACATTAACAAGAGTATGATCTTTCAGGCACCATGTGCTTAGGGGAGAGGCAAATGATAACAACAACACGGGCAGCTGCGAGAAACTGCTTAGCCAGGGGAACTGTATAGCTGCTCAAAGGGGATTCCGTTTGATGAAACTATACTCTATTCTAGGATTATAGTAGCATGCAGTAAAGTTTACGCTAGGCCATGAAAGGAAGGCATCCACTCACACTGCATCAGAGTCTCGCGTAATAAACATATAACCATGATTTCTAAAATCTAAAAGCTACCTTTTGAATATGTGAGAAGAAAATCCGTGGCCAGTGTCCTTACAAGTGGCTGGCTTTACAGGGTGGGCCATGCGAGTTTGCTTATTCTTTCACTCATAACAGGGTAATAAGGTGACTCCATGGTACTTTGATAGCACATTTCAGATCCTAATGTGTTGCTATCATTGCATTCAGGGACGTCATTTCACCAAAATGCCATGGGTAGCGGAAGTGACATCACATGACCCTTGACCCCCGGGAGACATCACAGGAAGTGATGTCATTTGACCCCACCCTGAAGTGATATCACGGGAAGCGATGGAAAACGACCTTTCACCCGTTGACAAAACAGGAAGTAGCATCACATAGCATTGTACACTACGGAAAATATGGTTACGATATCACTATGTTGTGATGTACATTTCATACAAGAATGGATCGCCATATGTATCATTAAGATCAGTGTGTATAGGCCCATATTACCAAATTACTGTGAATGGAAGCAGACGTCCATGACCAAATGATAATGATGTGTTATTATATAGCACTTACGCTTAAGCGCTTTATATAGAAAAAATATACACCCAATATTACCCAACCTGTGTTGGTACTCATTTATCGACCTCAGAAGGATGAAAGGCTGAGTTGAGGATTTTAAGAACAGACTAAATCATTGACTCACCCCATTGAAGTATACCTGAAATAAACCTTTAATGAGGCTAGCAATTATTGTATAGAATTCCAGAAAAACGCATTATTTGGTATTCGTATTCTTTCTTATTTAAGGTCACTGCTCAATGTGTTACGCCTATGGCGACCCTGTTTTTATTTGTCTTCTTTTTTTAAGGGGCCTGAACAAGAAAGTTAGCCACTCCAGAAGTAAAGAGCCACATAGTGCTGGCCACAGCCCAGCAGAAGCTTGCATTACAAAAAAAAAAATAGATATATTATTTTTAATAGGTCAAAGGGAGACCACAGAGGTCGCAAGGGAGACTGCAGAGGTCACAGTTGCGACCTCTGGCGACCCCTAAATGTCATCCCTGATTGCATTCTGGGGGCTGTGCTCTTGGCTTGCTGCAGTTGTTAAAGTAACGCCATGGGCTGCGCTCTTGAGATCACGGACCATGTTAGGCCTTTTACTCTAAACTTTACCACTGAACAAGTCATGTTACACATCAGATATATTCATTTTACCAGCGCAGCATTATTTGACCATGAAGAACAAAGCATGCAGCCTCTTCTGGAGCTTTCGCTCAGTTCCCAGGGAAAGCAGTGCAAGGCGCGTTAAGTCTCCTATCTGCTTGCAGCAGTTTCTGTTTTCCTGAAAGCCACAGAACCCAGCAACCCCAAACAAACTCTGATTAACTTCTTGCCAGATACATGATGTCATAGCAATAAATGGAGCACCATCAATCTCAATTGATCAGCCTGATTATGCAGCCCTCTCAGTTCTGAACATAGCAGAAGAGAATTACCTCCGCTGTTGTTATCCTTTCCAACAAATATCGATGTGTGCTTTCTACCCATGGCTTTGAGGACCACGTTTTAAATGTCGTGTTTTGGGATTATCTGCATGGACCCTTCTGGGGAAAAGCACGGTTTGTGGGACCCGCAGCGCTGCAAGGTTTCTTCAATAATCCCTCCAAAGAAGATCAGTGGCATTCACCCGTCGAAAGAAATAAACAAATACGCTTAGGCAACCCTCCATGTGTGTTGCTGTATGAGCTCAGATGGCGATGTCAATGGCACCTCCATTCCCTGCTCGGGGAGCAAAAGCCTATTAGGTAGTCCCAAAATGGACACCTTAGAGTGGCACACTAGACCAACACCCACAAGTATGTAAATGGCAAATTTCAAAGACATTTTGAAACAATACGTTTCTATAACAGTTACATGTTTATTTTTAATACAAAATACATTCAAATATGCAACATAACTTAAAAGCTGCAGTCAATATCTTTAAAGCATCAATCAAGTCAAATAATAATTTTATTAACTTTAACATATGGTGGCTGCCATTTTGGAAGTAAAAATGGCTGACAAAATCAGCACACAATGCAAATGCAGGGAAAGAGTGCAAAAGGGGTGTGGTTTTGGGTGGAGTTGGGTGGGAATGGGAGGAAAATCATATAGATTTAACTTAGATATGGGCATTAAATGGGTGGACACAGCCAAACAATACAAATCCATCCTCATTTGTCATCTGCATTGAAAAGCATTACAGACGCTCATTCAAAGCTCCTATTTGAAGGTCTTATGTTAAAGCTCTTATTTTAATGACAATAGTTTTGGCTTTAAGGTAGAGTTTTCAGCACTGCCTAATAGCCAAAACTAAAAAGCGATGTCAATCAGGGCAGTGGCTGTAAGGTGGAAGGACCCAAATCATTGTGAGATGATCTCCAGCAGATTGGGCAAGTCTTGCAATAGCATTCGATCTGCTGATAAATCCCTGACTAAAGAAATGGATTTAGAACGTGGTCCTGGGTCTTGGTTATTGCTTAATGCACAGCAATAAGATGGGAATGTGCACGATCTACAATTGCTTTCCTAAAAAGATTGCATACCAAAAACTGATAGCATTTTGTGCCCCTGCATGTAGATTTATTCTGAACCTGGTACAAAAGCCCCCTATGTTCAATAAAGTATGAGCCTCATTTCTGTAGCTCCTTATCTTCTAAAATTACATCATCAAATGCCAAGCGCAAGAAGGGGTTGTTTTGCTGGATGGCTGCAAAGTTGAAGATGAGGGAAAGGGCCCTACTGTCTTGAGGGCTAGAGCAAGGATATTTCATCTTTCTTTGGTCTCTGGATTTTTTCTTAGTCTTGCTTGAGTTTTGCTGGAAGAAAGCATAAATGGACCCAAATTCAACCTCCCGTCTTTTGGTAGAGGTAAGGCTTGTGATTATTTCTACTGTTTTCAGGAGGTAATGCTCACAAATGATCTGAACTTCCTTTATTACAGGAGTGTGGTTTCCTGGATAAAACAGCAAGAATTGAACCTCACCACAAAAAACACTATTCCCTACCCCACCTTTCTGTACATGCTTAAGAGTGACTATTGACTTAGATAAAATCCTGCCATAAGTCCCTTCAGGAATTCCATCATCAACCTCATGGGCACTAGCACTTAGCCTCTGTCTACATCTTCACTGCCGAAGAGGTCAAACCCATCAGCTCCTGGGGTAGCTTTGAAGGGAAGGCAGACCACTATCTTATTCCTTTCCACTATAAGAGTATCATCTAGAGGTGATAGGCAGGACCTACTTCTGACACCATCTGTCACAAAGCCAATTGGACTCCACAGAAGATGGAACTCATGGATAAGTCTGAACAAAAAGATTATTTATCTGGTTGAACAACATTAAAATGAGAGGAAAGTCAGCCAGCTAAAACAAAACAATGCCTTCAGGATCCAACACTTTTTCACATACAGTCTCTCCATGTCTTTCCCCGGCATCACTCACAGTCTCTTGGCATAACTGGACTTATGAAGTTGGCATCCCGGGCTCTGTTGCTTTCCATCAGTGGCCAGAGAATACCTTGAGGTAAAAGAATTCCAAAAAAGAATTCTGGAAAAGAATTCCACATGCTGATGTATCAGAATGTGTCATAGCAAGGCCCACACTGTCTTCCTGAGGCGAGGTATACCAGCAGGATCATTAAGCGCTTGAGTATATGCTATGCTGCAATCAGGGCCTGGACTTGGTTCTCTCCCCCCATCGCATTTTCCTTTCCTTCTTGCTGAAAAAGCTCTCACATGTTCTTGGGGACCTGTCACTCAACCTGGACATTGGCAATTACGATCCGTGTCTGCTAACCTCTTCACTGATCCACCACACACTCAGACCTATTCCCACTCCCTGCAGACAATGGCTTGTCAGATGTTGTCTTATTACTGTACTGTGGCAGGTTCCATGCCCTTAGAAACCTACGCAGTCTCTCCTATTCCTTCATCCAACTTTTTCTTTTTTCCTCCAATATATCTCTTTTTATGCTAGTCCACACCTCCAGCTTCTCCAGTACTATCTTCACCAATCCACTCCTCCATCTGGGACAATGTTGCCTATCTGTGTCCAGGGACATCCAGTGGGGTGACAAAAGGGGTCACCTACATCCCCAAGTCAGAGGATGATGGGCCCAGAAGTGGTATAAGAGAGAACCTTAGTCACCCTCACTTAATCACTTCACTAGAGCTCTAGACTGCCACAAGGATGGTAGTCAGTACATTGGCCCTCTCAATACCTTAGGGGCCTAGGGAGCGACACCAGGTGACCCCTCTCCAACCATCCATGGGGGCCTATTAAGCAGATCCTCTTTTACAGGCAATTTCCAAATAGGGGAACTGTCCCTTCAAGGGACACGTCTCAGTGCTTCCAGGTCTAGTCCAGATCTTTTTACTCTCATCCATTGGCAGCTCTTTGTCACCAACTCAGAAGGGGGAACACTGCATGCCAACACCCACCAAGTCCATTTGAAAAGGAGGTGTACACCTATAGGGGCAATCTGCACTAAATAATGAGGATATGAGTGGGCCACATCCTTGCATTCCTATGCAGAACCCTTTACAAGGTCCTAGTGCTCTAACACTAGAAGTCACACAATTCCAAGCAAGAACAGGACGGAATGGCCTTCTCAAGCATGGCAACGGAAAACCTCTGCACTGGTATATATTGTGGCCACTTCTTCAAGAAAGTGATTTACAGTAACCAAAGTTACAATGAATGTGTCTGCAGATTCATGAAAGTGATTTACAGTGACTACATTGGCATGGATGGTGACCACAACATCAAAGTGTTTTACAATGGGAATGCTGGCATATATTGTGGGTCCTGCTGCATGAAATGACTTACAGTGGCAATGTTGACTTATTTCGTGGACACTGGCATCACGAAAACGTTGTAAAATGCTCCTGTCTACTGCTGGTGATATAGTACCTACTGTATTTTTCCGTGTGTTACCCCAGAGAGTCAATTGGTAACTACCTGGATTTTTATCAAATTTTTCACAAAAAGTGTCTGTAAAATTCAATATTTCAATAAAGTATTTTTTTTAAAGTAATTGATCAGAAGAAGCCCACCTTCTGCTGAGCCGCATACGTTACTTAGATGTCCCTCACTATGCTTGGGAATGGGCTCTAATTCCTGGGAGATGTTAATGCCCCTCTGCGAAAGACATTCAACTGCCGCCACTGACCTTGAATCATTTAAAACACCAGTGCCCCTTCAGGAGCTGGCCCCCCTCGTTGACACCAAAAGCTGCCTCAGTCACTGGCACTCACATAATAATTTTACTGGCCACGTACAGTGGTGGCTGGTATTATGTGCACCAGGGGTCATACACAGCCCTCCCTTTATTTCTATACTAGGTGAAAAAAGTCAGATTTGATGGAAGAAGTTGCATCTTTCACTTAATTCAGCATGTGGCACACTCCTGCAAAAGTATGAACATTATGTGCAATGCACATAAGAGGTGGCTTGGGAGTCTGCGCTTTTTCAAGGAGCTTAGGGCGGGGCGGGGCGACCAGCAAGACACAGAGGAACACTGACATTTTGTGTTACGCCACTATATCAAATGTTCCAGACTGACATGACAATCCGTTTTTTAGCAAGCCCCTCAACTGTAGATCTCTCTTCCAACGTATTCCAGGGACATTGACACCTTGCATTTAGGAATACTACAGATGAGCAAAAAGAGGGGTCCTCATTTTTTGGGGGCTATGTTGATGAGGACCAGAACATATATTAGAGAACACAATTCCACACTACGGCTACCCGCTCTTCATACATTCAGGTTGTGCTTGTCCCACTTGGCCAAGTACATTAGAGCTGTCATGTATGATTTAGACAGGGGTACAGAGGATATTTCAAAAAGGTTTCATATTTTAATCCATATAGATAACACAAAAGTAAAAACATATAAAATACAGGCTTCAGCTACGATGCAACTCTGTGTCCAAACTAAATTGTCTCAACTTTTATACCCATGCTCATTATTTGTGCAGACGTGGGAAGTGAGGTTAGTATTGAGGAGTGAGGGGCATTATTCAAAACACATATCACTATGGTTGCCCTCTCTCTTTTTATTCGATACTGGAGGTGTCAACACTGAATACTTGATTGTGTTTCTAGGTCCAAGAAATTAAAGTCTACTGTTGGCTAAATCTACAATGTAAACTTTCTTGGGCCCGTCTTCGGGACACTTCTCGTTAGACACACGCAGGAAACTTCTGCGTGTTGAGATCGTATACGAGAGCTTTCGCAATAGGTGCTGTAAAAGACCAAAAGGTCTCAATTAAAAACATAGCTATACCTGTGTATCATCTCTATAGTCTTGGGTGAGGGGGTGTTGCACTAAACTTCAATTGCTTTGGAATGTATGAGAAGGCATATTTCAGATGTCATTATTCTGAGGATCTTCCATCAGTGGCAATCACTAGTGGGAAAGAGGGCAGAACATCTTTATGTTCCTAATTTTCAACACTTTAAGGCGCATCTTTTGCACGAAAAATTCAGAGAGGGAGCAGCTTTTGTTTCCCAGTCTCTATAGTGTCATCAGACCAATGTTTCACACACCACATGTGTGTCATTTAATGAACACATCGTTTCTGTTTTTCTACACATGTGTGTATTATTAGGCGTTTATTAATAATTCTGCCCATTCTCTTTCACAGAATCGCCAGTGCATACATAATGGCATTTGTGTTTTACTAGATGCACTCCTGTTCTTGCTTGTGTGCCACTGATCTAGCACTCAAAAGAAGTACTATATATCAATGACATCCCTTTCATACTTAAAAACTCTCTTTCACATGTCACTAAAGCACCCACTCGCATTACACTTACTCGACAATTGCGTGCTTTCCTTGCTTTTTCAAACACTTCTTTGTTTTGCGGCGAAGGTTTACACGCTTGCTTTTAGGACAACACTGCAGACCTGGCTCTTCTCAGGTAACCCTGCAAACACTTGAGGTCTTTTGCAGCTAGCATAGTAAAGCCACACTGCTGGTGAGTGGTGTGGTGTATAAACATCATTAACATAACATAACAGATTGGGAAAAGCAGAAACTTGGGAAGGGGTTGTGGCTTAAATGGTGAACAAATGTAGACAGATAGGGGCAGTGAGACAGGTGACAGGTGGATGGGGAAGAAAAGGGAGACAGAGCAGAGAGTCAAAGAGGCTGTTGAGGAGCTGACCAGGGAAGTAGTGGGAACAAGCAGGCAGACTAGTCCACAGGAGAGGGCCTTCGAGACCAGAAGAAGGGAGCTCAAGAATAAGGTTCGGAGTAATCCAGGTAAGTGACAGGTTTAGTGTAGCTGGCCACGCTCTAATCCCACCACCGTCGCCAGCACCATAAATGTACTGAAAGTCACCACGATGGCTGTCCGGCCTATACAATCTGTGGCTCTCAACAACAAAGAACCATTAGCCAAGAAGACGGTTTCTGGAACCCCATAAACCCACCTGGGAATGAAGGAACTTCCAAAGAGCAGGATTTGGAGAACCCTACAGCCTGGGACTGAAAACGTTTAAAGAAGTCTGGAGAGTGGATAAGATAGAGGGCAAGACCCCTGTTCAGAGGTTAAAACTTTCAGTAGGTTAAATATTTAGTTGTTTACAATACAGTATCACACCATAGCACTTTTCCTGAGTTTCCAATCCTTTTGATTATTTTGGCTACCCATTTTACATTTTCCTGAATAAACAGAATTAATCTGAGTCTGGTGTCCAATCTCGTCCATTGATCTAAAGTCAAGTATATGTCACTTCTTATTCTCCATTCTTCCCTCTAGACTAATGTTCGTCTCCAACCTATGCAGTCCTCCCACATACTTAACGTTCTCCTCTCCTGCCCTATTCTGTCTTCTCCTGTTTTGCTTTAGTTTCTCCTAAATCCTCTCCTGCTGGATGTTCGTCTCCTCCGTGTTCCCCTTCCACTATCTCGTCACCTTCTGTTTTACCTCTTTCCTCATCTCCTCCTGCACCTTTAACTCTCTCTGCACTGCCCCCTCCTCCTGGACCTTCAGCACCTTCTGCATGACCTCATGCTCCTGCATTTTATGCTTTCTCCGCACCTGCGGCCCTGCACACCTGCTCACTCCACTGATTCATTCACACACAGTCCCCAAAGCTCTCCCCTGTATTTTATATGTCCCCAATTCCTCTGTCTGAGCCTTGATAGGCTGGGCATTGATAGGGTCTGTGGCCTAAAGAGAGGGGGGGGGGCAAATCAGAGATGGCTCCCGGGAGCCTTCTTTTGGCCAGTCCACCATTTTGGATTGGGTTCATGAACATGTTAACAGCGCTTGAGCAGGAGTTGTCTTGGTGAACGCTCTGACACCCCCTCATGGGCTACAGCACCCTTGAGAGCTGCTCCCCACTGAAGCACCAGCATGGTTTTCCCTACCTTTTACTGGGTAAGAGTTTTCCTCCCCTAGGTCCACAGAACCACAGTCCACAGCAGTGATTTCCTCTTTGCACAGTGATTGCTTTGTGAGGCTATTGATTTCTAACTCTCTAGACTGATTGAGACCCATGGGACATGGGCTTGGATTGCAAAGTTTTGTCATTGTGGTGAACCTAATATGGTAGCCTCTGGTTCTAGACCACTGACATTGTGGAGCATCCAGAAGATCTTCCCCATACAACCCCAAACTCCAACATCATAGAATAGGTGGTGGGGACAAGCCCATGGGTCACACCCACAGATATCCTCCAATCATGATGGCAGCGTGAGTTAAATGTGGAGGTATTACAATATACCTCTGCATTGCTGCACCATCCAACTATACGTTTGGTGGAAAGTTGGAGGATTCACTTCCAGCCACAAATTACTGCCGCTGTAATTCCACTGAAAATGTCCCATTGAGTCCTATGATATGAAAAAGATTGGGGATTCACACCGCCGCCACCACTTGTAATCCCGTTGTATTATGGCCCGACCAAGTGGCGGTAAAAGTAATACAGTTTGGTGGCATCTGGGCGGATTTACCACCAAGATACCACCAAACTCACAATGAGGCCTACTGTCACATCGCTTATCGTGTCGATAAGAGAAGCCCCTTTACTTCTAGTCCCAGAGGCATTACCTAATTTGTTGCATAGCTGCCATGTAGCACTTTTAGCCTGTTCTGGTGTTTTAACCAAAAGTACTTTGCATGCTGGGACATGTAGGCCCATAATTATAGAGGAAAAACACAGAATGGAAAGTGTTGGAGACTTAGGACTGGAACAGAGAGTCACACATGACATTCTGCTGCGTGACAGCTGTATATTCCCAACACCAGGTTGATGCATTGAGACAGATGTCGGTGGGACCTGCAATTAGGGATAAGATCATCCATCTGACCAATTCCAGTCCACTGTTTTAGGATATCCTTAGTAAATACGCACAAAAATAACTGGCAGTGATGCATTTTAGTGGGATGATTTGCATATTCGTGGGACACTTCACCACCTGCTTTTATTATTCTGTTGTACGCCGACTTCAGCCCACTATTCCTTTTGTGCTATTTGCACTGCCTGTCTCTAACTGCTCATAGGTAGGCAAGCGCTGCAGGTGGGCACTCCATCGCCTGCATAGTACACTTGCTGCTCATGACCTTTGGCCTGGTGAAGGTCATTGACAGTATTTACTTTCAATTGATGCAGGCAATCATTAAGCCAGCAGAGACTGTCTGTAAGAGCTGGACAAAAGCACAACCGAGAATCCGGCAAAAAGTTTACAAAGACAAGCCTATCTCCCAAAAACTGTACAAACCTTTCCATGAAATGGGAGACCTCTGGGAGCTCATTCAAGCTGATTGGATGTATCAGGAAGTCTTTGGCCGCCCTCTCGAAAGAACAGCTAGGTCTTTTTGGATGCTACAGTTACAACCCCGAGTAATATTTCCATTTCTAATGTCCACCAAATATGGGGCCTCAAAAGAGCGTGTCTTGCCCCACAAGCAGTCGCCCTACCTATCAACATGGCCTATTGCTGTGCTTGCGTATTCTGTTTCCTGTACAATGCAGTCATGGTCAGGGCCGGTCTTTGGGTCAGGCAGTGCAGGCGGCTGTCTGACGTGTCAGCCTCTAGGGGGCCCGCACCAGCAGTCCGAGGACATCCGTCCAGTATCTAATACTGTTTGTCACTTGTGTACCTGTTTATATTAATTCAATTGACACACTGTGCCAGACCCAGTCAGCGCATGCTAGCAGAGCAGTCTCTCTGCATTCCTATTTCGTACTTGCGTCGCATTGCTCCTGCAAACGGCACCTCACAACATTGATTTAGCATTAAGCAGGCATAGGGCAGCAAATAGTAACATTTGTTGCTGTTACTTCCCCGGGTGGCCAGCAAGGCCCCAGGCACACGTGCCCTCCTTCAGCCATGTGCAGCACTGACAGAGGGGGTTGATTGGGCAGTCTGCCCTGCCGTGACTCTGTATCAGTTGGCACACTGAAATTGCCAGAGAAGAAATCGGGATTAAGGCAGCAGGTCAGGACGTAGCCAGCAGGTGCCCTGCCAGGAGGAGCCTAGCCTTGAAGCCACCCTTGTGCCGGGCCGGCGGCCACTGCCAAGATTTGCATAATGGTGGCATAAAGGTGTCGGTTTGTGTTAAGTTAACCGTTATAATTGATAAATTACATGAATTCCGGATTTATACCGAATTATTTGCTTTCTGGAAAAACACAATTCTCAGTCGTTAATAAACACAAAACAACCCTTGGGATCCACTTTAACCCTGTGGAAAAAGTGCTCCTCACTCACAGCAAGATGTGTGGCCTGTGGCGTTTCGTGGAGGGGAACGTTGAAGACGTCTGGTGTGTATTGCGTGGACCCATGGCTGGTGGCTTTATTTCTGAGCTCTAACCACAGCTGGTCCATCTGAACAGCTCCTTCATTATGAGTGCTTTCACCTTTTTCTCATTTGACTTGCAGACTGCAGCTTGAAGAGCTGTGTCTGGTCATCTCGATTTTGGAGTTTGTGGGTCCCTGCGTTGGATGTCTGTTTCCGTGAGTGAAGCCGTGGTGGCTTTGCTCATGAGTGTATGTTTCTGAGCCACATTGAGTAAGTCAAAGAGATAAAGCAATTGCTGAGTTTTGTGTACCTGCGTCTGGACACCTGGTCTTGATTTATGCGTTTTGGAAAAGGCAATTTAAGCAACTTTAGCAGCATTTTTAAGGCCATTAGGGCTAAAGAGCATTTTCTGTTTAAAGTGACTCTCCCTAGAGGTAGCTAAGTAGGGGAGACCAGGGGACCCTTCCCATACTGCCATCAGTTCCATCATCCACTGTCTCAGGCAGACCCGCTGAGTCACTCATTCCCCCAAAAGAGGGCACAGGACCCCACCACAAACGAATGGGAGAGTAATATGCTACTAATGGAAGAACATCAAACATTATTATCAGAAGGGCAAATATGTACACAAGCACGCGTCCAATGTGAAACGCAAATGAACGTGAGCAAAGATTTTGAAAACAGCATACAAATAAGTGAGGGTAGGTGGTGGCCAGTGTACCAGATGTCACGTAATGGACCTTTTGAAAAATCAATATGGTACGAAGTTTAGTTAATGAAGGTCAGATTTAGAATGGCTTGTTCAAAGATGATAGTGAAGAGTGACCTGTTGATGATTGCAATTGTGCTGTGTACTTGGAAGCAGGTCACTGCTTTCAATGGAGGTGGAGATCCATTTTGTAATAAACTCAGGAACATTGGCCTCTCTATTGTACAGACCCATGGGCGTCATTTTGGGGGTGGGGGGTGTTCGTCCCCCAACCTTCATGTCACATCATTTTGTCCCCCTCATTTGGCAAGGGCTCCTTTCCTTTAGATATCATGTCCCCTCCCCCCCAACATTTTCATCCAAGTTACTCCATTGTACAGTCCGTAATTTTGAATGGCCTGCAAATCTTCCAGATGGAAGATCCATAAAGCTTTTAGCTCCACAACTCTCCATACAAAGTAATCAGGAGATTCCAAACGTGGACCCCTCTGAGCCAAGAGAGACAGCCTCATCGCTGTCGTTTAGAAGGAATGATAGGCAAGGAGATGAGAGGAGCCAATTTATGATTCTCTGGGAATTTAAGCTGCCTGGCCAGCACCTCCTGATAGGTATCCAGGCACTTGGAAGAAATCATGGATTTGTTTGCCATAGTCTTGCAGAAATTATGGTCTTTGAAGTTTCTTTGTTTTTCCTCAACCCATAGCCATTTTGTGTTTATTATCACTATAGAATTAACCCCGTCTGCCAGTCGTATTACTGAAAGGCCCTTTAGGTGCACGGTATGTGGCATCAAGCATGCAGACAGAACTTTTTATTAACTTGGGCCCAGTGTAATCTGCTAACCGTCATCAGCTGCTCTTTCACCCAGGCTCGCGTTGCGCCTTTTCTTTCAAGTCTCCTTGTCTGAACTCATTCATCCGCCTTTCTTGAATGGCATATGGCCTGACTCAACGCTTTATACTTCAGGTGTCAATACACTGAGTACTAGCAAAACGTATATTATCGCCTGTTATTCCAGTGCTTGTCAGGCAGGAATCTGGCATGAAGCGCTATACATAAACAGGCTATTTATGTATCATTATAATGTATAACACAAGACAAAAGGGCCTATTGGGTGTATCAATTCTCTCTAACACATCAGTATTGTAGTATATTCATTTCTCTATTTTCGTTATGGGGCTTTAAGTGTGCGCTTTGCAGCACTTGCCTTACAAGCTGCGTTCTCTCTTCCCTCGGGTTATACATAAGTGCCTTCTAAGTCTTTGCCTTCTAACACTGGCCCCTCCTCATCAGCCATCTGCTGATAAAGAAGGGTTTAGGGCTCTTCAGTGGGCATTTTGTGTTTAGGCTTCCTGGCGGCTGTCCATCTCGTGATAATCAGCAGCTATTAACCTTATCTTTGTCACCATTTTAATGTATATATAATGCCCCCACGGGTGCTTCAGACTGTTTTCGGTCTAAGGAAGGAGCCCCCAAGCATCATGTTGAAATGGGCCCCCACACATCTTCAACTGGGCCTGCTTGAGTAGAGTGATCACCACCAATCTACGGTGTGGGTGCCTCTATTCTATAGTGGAGTGACTCAGCCTTGTACAAAAGCACGGTGTTCAGGGGGAAACTTCGCAACTGCAGTAATGATAATGATGTGTTGTTTATATAGAGCTAGTTCTTTATCGAGTGCCACATTTACAACATTTGTAACATACCATTTTTGTTGTCATTTTCTGTGGGGGCTCCAACAATGCTTTCTGCCTGGGGTGCAATCTGGTGTAAGACTGTGTTAGGCAGAATCCTGTGCAGTTCCCTTAGGGAGCACTACACAAGATTAGGACTACAGGTGAGAGCAATAAATCCCCTTTGGTATCAGTCTGTACCACAAAGATTTAGTTGATAGCTGTGGCTGAGCAGTCAGACTTATCTCAAGAGCGAGATGAGCAGTATTCAGGGTTTAAACAATAGGCCTACAGTACTATGGCACAAGGAAACACTGACCAAAGCTTTGTATTTAAAAAGTAGATATACATTTATTTTATACACTTCTAATAAAACACATGTATCACAGTCATCAAGCAAGTTAAATTAAGTCAAAGGAAAAATATACACACTCCCAAGTTGAATTGTAGCCCAAGTGAACCAGAGTGAAAACTGAGCAAAACGGCACAGTGACAACTACACACAAGGGATCCTCTAACAATTCCTCACAACGGAGGGAAAACACAAGTTATCTAGAAATAGTTTCTTATACACCCTAGCAACACTTTCCATCAGTTTGTGAACCAGTTCAGCAAGACAGTGCATCAGTATAGGCAATACTTAAAATGAAAACTGAGCAAAATGGCATTTCACAATGTTTAAGAATGGGAAGCAAACGGTAGTTAAAAGAAATAGGTGCATCAACACAGTTCTCAGTGAGAATCAATCTAAAGAAGGCATATCTAACAAATGTAGCCAGAGTCAGTAGGCCTGTGGCAGAGTCAGTGGTACAGGGCAAGGGCCCAGGAGCAAAATGTTCTTGTAGCTGCAGTCAAGTCTTTGGTTAACGATTTTGAAAAGGTGGATGCAGAAAGCGAAAGACAATGTTAAGAGAGAGGGGCAGCCAACCCAACAGGTAGGTAAAGGATTTAAAACACCTTTAGTGCTACCGCGAAGAAAGGGCGGCCTGGCGGAACAATGTACCTTAATATGGAGAAGTGGCTCCTGCAGTGGCGGTTGTTCCTGGTAGTTCCTGCAGTTCGGGTGATCCAGCAGAGGAAGAGAGACTCTTGTCGTGGAGGAAGTTTCCCGTTACTGCACTACCCAGGGAGGAAACCAGCCGCGGTGCTGCCCGACGAATAAAAGGTACGCTCCTTTAAATTGTGGTCCGGGTGGACTGGTTCCTGGCTATCCGGCCTCCGAGTACAGAGTACGGGAGATTCGACCAAGGCAGGTCTGGGAAGGCGATTGGCAAACTGGTTGGCCCCACCAGCTCAAGGGAAGAAGGCTCTTGCAGATGAAGATCTTCTCTCATCGTGTGGAGAAAAGTGGTGAGACGCTGCAGCAGGGCTTCACCAGTGGTTCAGTCGTTGCAGATATCTTTGGCTTCTCTCCTCTTCGGCTTCTTAGTTTCAATGGCGACGTCTTTCTCTTCCAGTCCTCAGGACCCTGCTTTTATGCTAAAAGATCCCCATTCATACAGCCTAGCTGTCACTCACGCAGTGGAGTGGTCATCTTGGCGGGAGACCCTCCAGCCTATCAGGATAGAGTGTGACATGGGTTGCTGAGGCAACCCTGTCCTGGGGTCCTACTCCCCCTCCCACACAATGGACCCACCCCAGATTCAGTGGCGCCGAAAGGAGGGCTTCTCGGCAGAAGCCCGCCAAAAGGACGAACAAAGGATCCCCGATCTGGGTTAGGAGTATAGAGGAAGACACGAGAAAGAAGTTATATTAATGTTCTGGCAATAAAAACCTACCTGAGTAAAGTTAATATTAAAATACTCCGGCAGTATGTTAGAGGCTGTCAGAAAATGTGGTAGCCTCGAACAATGGGAAAATCCCGTAGGCAAATATTCGCGGTCGAGAATGTATGGCAGTAACCACTGCCACCAGCAGAAACTTTTGAGAGAGGGACTGTACGGTACCCTCTCGAAAATGAACATAGGGGGAAAACTATTAACCCCTTCAGTACCTCCATAGTAAGATGGGTTCTACTGGTTTAGTTCATAGGATTCGACTAGTAAAGTCAATGGGGACTTTACATGCCCTGGGAGACAGTAGTCAGTCCCAGGGTATGGATCTATGTTTGGGGGCCGCTACGACACCCCTGTGTCACTGCACTGAGGGTGCTGTGTAACACATGTGAATAAAGATGGTTCCTATGGAGGTGAGAAAAAACCCCATAGACATTAAACACAAAAATAGCCTAGAGCACACATAGCAAAAATGCCTAAGAGTGGGAAAAAGAGTCTCACTCTTAGCAGGTAAAAAGAAACAAACCCTTCAAATCCAGCAAAGCTGCTGTGGGACTCTATAGCTAACGGGAATTAGCCATAGAATGAGAATTCTCCCTAACAGACTGGCCGTGGACTCATGGTACCTGCACGTGAGTAAGGAAATCCCTAGAGAACAGCCTGCATCATAAAGGCTTACAATGGGCTTGAAAGGTTGGCAGTTCAACTGTTGCTGGGCGTTTCAACCACATCTTCCGACCCACCATGTGCACTTTAAAAAGTTAACAGAGGGTAATGATTCCCAATACTCGCGCAATGCCTCTGTCATTATAAAAGTAAAAGGGATTTCATCTGAGATAAAGGCGGAATCAGGGCTGGACTGCCCTTAAGGGAACTATGGAGATTTCCCAGTAGGCCTCTTCCTCCTTGGGCTTGCTTAAAATATGTAATATGGGGCCACTTTGAACATTATTTCCAGGGGCTCTTTTGGTTCCCGTCCACCCCTTGGCAGAAAGCTTGTTTCCTTGGAAAATGTGTATATGTACAAAATAATGTAATTTCAATGGTATCATGGTGCCTATCAGGCTACTTTGGATCACGAATGTTGCCTGGTGTGGGCGAGCTGTCCCTTTCAATTTCTAGTTCCCTATTCCCATCACAGCCGTGTGTCATGCTGGGGGTGGCGTATTCAGAGATTGTGCGTTTTGAGAGGGTTACAAACACCCCAGGACAAGTGTGAGGGTGAGACTCCATTGGCTAGAATTGATGGGGCATTTATCATTCAGACAAAATTGGAAGTTTCTGAAAGGCTGGAGTAAATGTAACTGTGCTTTCCATTCTAGGAGGCAAAGCTGTGGTGTGTGCAGTGGGGTCTATGCAGCAGTCATGTTGCTGTCTCCTGGCTGAATACATGACTGACAGCTTGCCTGGGCAAACTTGACAAAGATCAGTGAGCGGCACTGAGCGCAAGATCTGACCAACTGTTAAGTACAAATGCGTGTAGTTCTTTGCTGTTCCCGGGCAAGCAGTGGAGGAAGCAGCTAATTCCCACGTGCCAGAGAAAGGGGGAGGAACCCTGCGCACACCCCGCCAATCCCTGGGCAGAGGCAGCTCATAGACTCGCAGGAGTGGCAGCTTTCCAGGAGTAACGAATGGGTAAAAGAATATGGCTCAATACTGATGGGGCAGGAGTTGGCAGAGGGGCTGGAGTGGGTACTGCCCGTCTGAGCGAATCCATTGCAGGTTATCCAAAGGATGCCCCTGCTGAGGTGCAGGGTATAAACGATCCCTGAATATAAACAACGGAATTGCTAAATTATGGACACGTTATTTCGGCTCATATGTACAGCATCAAACCAGAAATGACGTCATTCTTCTTACATGAAAGTAAGGCTTAATGTAACCAAACTTCGTTTTGACTTACGTCCACATGCTGGAAAATGAACTTACCATTATGTAATATATTTGTCACACTCGCCTACATTTTCTTCCATCCCCAACTGCAACTCCCTCTGTGATCCCTAATCTTAAACTGTGGGTGTATTCTCCATGCAGCCTGAATGTACTTATGCATGAGATGTTTAAAGCGGAAACCTAGCTCGGCAGCAACGGAGCGCTGTACACAGGAAGAAGGAGCATTAAATCTGTTGAAAGGTAACCCGTACGCATGGGAAACTTCGTAGGTGAGTGCCAATAGTGCTGTCCAGTGGGGGACCATCTCGATAATAATTGCTTTCTATTCACTGCTTGGATTCAAGCTCATTGAGAATTTCAATGGCTTGGAATCTGGTGCCTTTGGACAATCATAGCATCAATACAATTGCAAGCAGCCCCATAGTCAATGAGAGACTCACTGAATAGTGTTAACACAGATAACCCATCAACATGATGGGTATGAACAGATGGGGCGCAGAGGTTATTGCTCCGCAACAGTAGGGAAACTTCTTATGTGGAAAGAGGCCCAGTAACTTCTCCCCTATTTCTGATGGTTGGCTTTTCCTGGGATAGTCCAGTTGGATGATGACATGCCCCAGAATAGTAGCATTCATTAACTTCCGTCTCTTCTCCCTTTCCTCAGAAGGTAAGGGTCCCCCGACACCACTACTTGAATTGGTTCTACTTCTTCTTGTTCCTTAAGGTCGAGGTCAACTTGAGATTCTGCAGGGAAGGCTTGCCAATCGCAGCACCTCTTTCTTCTTTACTTTCTCTCATATGTTGGCCTATCTGGAGATTAGTTAAATCACGGGGATGGTATTACTCGGGCTAAACTGGCCACTATGAATCTGCCACGGTTGCTTTAAACCAAGGATGGATGGATGGATGGATGGATGGATGGATGGATGGATGGATGGATGGATGGATGGATGGATGGATGGATGGATGGATGGATGGATGGATGGATGGATGGATGGATGGATGGATGGATGGATGGATGGATGGATGGATGGATGGATGGATGGATGGATGGATGGATGGATGGATGGATGGATGGATGGATGGATGGATGGATGGATGGATGGATGGATGGATGGATGGATGGATGGATGGATGGATGGATGGATGGATGGATGGATGGATGCAAGCAAGCAAGCAAGCAAGCAAGTCTGGAATGCATGTGGTCAGAGAGAATGTTGGAAGGTGAGAGCATTGAGGTACGAGTGAGTGAATGCTAGTGTGCTGGCATTCCAATACAGGCAGTTGGAAGATGTAGCCTGGGTGGTGGGAATCAGTGGGTTCCTCTCATGTAACTTATGGATTTAAGAGGAACCTGAATAAAGGACCTCACTTGTACCTTACTTGAAGTGTCTGAGGATCCTCATTATAACACTGACGACGAGCTGGTGTTTCAGGGGGACCTGGAGTTTGGATGGAATGGTTGAATAGTGCCGGCCGCACCAACAATGGCAGAGAAAAGGACCCTGCAGTGTTTACAAGTATAAGAAAAGCAATTCGTGGAAGCGCTCGAAAGCACTCGTGAGCATGTGGATAGAGGAAGGAGGTGGGCCAGCCCAGCAAGGCAGACTGCGGAATGATGAATGGATGCAGTGGAGCCTGAAGAGTACAGAGAAGGAATAAAAAGGACAAGTGAGAAATTGGGCTTATTGCAAAGGCAATAGAGGGTGTTGTATGTCACGTTGTCATAACACGGATGTCAAAGATACATATGCAATAACATCAGGGATGTCATTTGTAACTCGCTAGCGGTCGCAACTGCGATCCCTGAGGTCTCCCTTGCTACCCTTGTTGTCTCACTTGCTACCCCTAAAAAGAAATGTTAACAAATAGTTTTTTCTTCTTTTTTATTGAAGCTCCTGGTCTGTGGCTAGCGCCATGTGGCTCTTTGTTTCTGGAGTGGCTGGCTTTCTTGTTCAGGCCTCTTTAAAAAAAAAATAAAATAAAAAAAAAATAAAAACTGCGGGTTCCACAAGGGTAACACTGAGCAGTAACCCTAGGTAAGAAAGAATAGGAATAACAAATAATTTGTCTTCCTGGAATTCTATACACTAATTGCTCTCATTAAAGGTTTATTTCAGGCACATTTCAGTGGGTGAGTCACTAATTTAGTCTGTTCTTGAACACCTCAAATTCACAATGCAGACAAAAACATCCGAGAAGCATTTACAGTAGAATAAGCATCCATTTTCGTTTGCGTATTTTGCTTTTCGTAAATTGCAATTTTAGCCTGTTTTGTTCTGCCATTGTCTCTGTTACGATCATCACAAGACATTCCATCACGGTGTCCTCGGTCACTTGACAAAATCTTTGTGCCTGAAAGCTAGTGTACAGTGTAGAAACGTTTGACCATAGCACATAAAGTGGTCCTTGATTTCATTGTGCCACAATTAATGCTTTGTTGTAATGTGTATATTTCCTATCTTCATGGCATGCTGTTCAGGATGTTTGTTTGCATGTGTGAGGTAACAAGTGCCCAGAGTGCGGGATGCCGTGTGAGTGCGCTTCTTTCCCTGCACTGCTAAATTCTTTAATACACAGTTATGAACCCTCCAAAAGGTTTGCATTTTGCCATCCTCTGAAGCCTGTAAAGTAGATCGATGCAGGCTTGACATGTGGCCAACTTTGCACCAGACCTGCATATGAACTGGCCTGCTGTTAAATCTCAGTTACCAGTTTAATGGTATCCACTACAGAGTGTAATATGCTTTCAGACTTTGAGAACATTCATACACGTAATTGCTCATTTTACTATAGCCAGTAAGAAGATAGCTCTAGCTGGTAAGATAGCTCAGTGAATTGAGGGGCCGGGTTTGGGGTGGATGTGGGGGTCGGGGGGTGCCTGTGTGTGTGTGTGTGTGTGTGTGTGTGTGTGTGATGTGTGAGTGTGTGTGTGTGTGTGTGTGTGTGTGTGTGTGTGTGTGTGTGTGTGTGTGTGTGTGTGTGTGTGTGTTTAAGCATAAGTGCTAAACAATAACACGTCATTATCATTTGGCCTTGGACGTCTGCTTGCATTCACAGTAATTTGGTAATATGGGCCTATACACTCTGATATTAACAATATATATGGCGATCCATTCTTGTATGAAATGTACATCACATTACAGTGATATTGTAACCATATCGTAACCATATGTTTCGTAGTGTACTTAGGAACAATGCTATGTGGTGCCACTTCCAGTTTTGTCAAGGGGTGAAAGATAGTGTTCCATCACTTCATGTGATTTCACTTTGGGTGGGGTCAAATGACATCACTTCCTGTGATGTCATCAGAGGTCAAGGGTCGTGTGATGTCATTTCCGGTAGCCCTGGTATTTTGGTGAAATGATGTCCCTGCATAACGTGTGTCTCTAAGTGTAGTAATTGTGAGGATTTGCAGGGTTAGGTCTACGTAGCAACAACAGACTTTTAGAACATTGGAAAGTACATGTTATTGATAAAACGTTTTGGCAAATTTTGTTGGAGCATCAAATGCCCCTATGAGAGTGAAGAAATATATATTTCTTTTAATGTTGATTGTGTGCAAGGTTTTACACAGTTCCGTGTTAGACAGAAACCCTAAACATCTTAAGGATTGCAGGTTTAGCACTAGGGAAGAGCAGTAAGAACCTTTATGTAACTGCTTGTTAGTTTCATTGGGGATTTGAAGATTAGTGCTGCCGAAGCAGCTAATTAAATGTTAGGAAATGGGCGCATATTAAACAAAAAAGACCTTGTTGTGGTTGTCAATTTTGGGATGTGTGCCAAGTAGACCTGGGAGAGTTTGTGTGTTTGAAATGTTAATGTGTTTACTATTCGCAACTAACCCTTGCAGGATTTGCAGGATTAGCGCTGCATGCGCATCACATGGACTCTTAAGAAACCCATGCGAATTGAGATATACTGTATGATGCGGGGATAGTGTGCCTGGACGCAGGTTTTTGTGGAAAGTGCCATGTCTGAGGTTGAATTTGTGCCACGTGAGTAGTACGGTTTATGATTTTGTGCTACGTTGCTGGTACCGGATATTAGGTTTGTGCTATGATAGTAGTCCTGGATGTTGTGTTGTACTACATGTGTGCTACCAGAGTTGTTCAGGTGCCTTAGGGTACCGGATTTGGATTGAAGTGTGCAGTGTGTTGTTTATGCGCCTCTGGGCACCGGATTTGGTTAGGAGCTATGCGCCGAGTGGTACCGGAAATATGGATGAGTAGTGTGTTTGCCCACAGATATAGAGCAGCGTAAGCGCCTCCGAGAATGGATGATGACTACACGTGGAGGTGGGTCCGTAGGGCATCAGTGTGTGCCAAGTATTTACCGGGCGCAAATGACCTTTAAAAGTATGGGTGAGCAATGGTGTGAGTATGTGACGAGTATGTTGTGTATCTCGTTTTTTGTGATTTGTACATGGGAGATTTGTTTGGTAGTAGTTTGAGAGGTGGCTTCTGTGGCTGTCGCTGACTTTTAATCCCGCTATTTTAAATTTTTCTTTTTAAGTACACCCACATTTAATCAGTTATCACTAGACTATCGCCCCATGCCCCACCTCTCCCCCACCCAGCTGCTCCCTCCAGCCCAGCCCAGCAGCCATTAACAGTACACTACACACTACCCACCACCCCCTGCCCACCGGAACGACCGCCACCACCAAGTGATCTTTTTCTGAATTCATCCTTTGTGTCAATGTGAAAGCAAGGTGTGAAAAAATGCATTTATTATACGTCAATACGTATTTTAAATGCATTTTTTCACACCCCCGTTCCGGAACCGCCTCGGAAAGCAGCAGGCCTGGTGGTTAGTGCACGCTGCACCTGCGCATTGTGTGTAGAACAGTCTCAATCATCAGGCACGCAGGCGCAAGCCAGCATCAACATTAGCACAGCCCTGTTTAGTTTAGTTTATTCATTTATATGACACACACCGGGCCCTGAGGTATCAGGGCGCAAGCATACAGATAATGCGAAACTTAGTTAACAAGTTACATGGTTATACACAGAGAGGATAATAATTACATTGTAGTGCATAGAATAGGCATAGCGAGGTACACAAATGTGCTATACAAATAAACAGAAATAGCAAATATACAACAATAAACAAGGGTGTGTACATAGTTGTTTAGTTATTGTTCGCTTTGAACCAGTTAATGTAGCTGAGTCTACACTGGGGTAGGATTGATCCACCCTGATATAGTGTGGTAGGGAGTTCCATAGTTGGGCAGCCTTGACCTCAAAGCTGTTACCACCAATCTTGGTTAGTCTAAATCTTGGAATGACAATGCATTTAGTGTTGCTGAGTCTTGTAGGTCTTTTGGAGGTTCTTCTTTTGACTCTGTTTACCATGTAACTGGGGGCAGCATTGTTCAGTGCGTTTTGTATCAAGGAGGCTGTTTTTAAGTGGATTTTGTTGAGAGTAGAGAGCCAATTGTTTTGGTGCCTTATTGCTGAGATATGAGCCCTTTTAGACACACCTAGTGCCGCTCTAAGGGCATTGTTTTGAAGGATCTGGATTTTTTGGGTGATGGATTTGTTGGCGCCAATATATAGTGCATTGCAATAGTCGAGCCTAAATGAGATCAAGGCTCTAGCTAAGACAATGCAGTTATCCTCTGATAAAAAGGGTTTGCCCGTTCTAATCAGCTTACATGTGTAGGCTGTGGCTGAGGCCAAGGCGTTAACTTGCTTAGTTAAGGATAAGGTGGAGTCAAGATAGAACCCAAGTGTTTTCACCTCTTTGGCTACCTTAATAAGATTACCATCGATGATGAATGATGAGTAATCCTGTCCTAATTTTTTTATGTTGGCATGTGTGCCCAGTATGATGAGTTCTGTTTTTTCATCATTCAGCCATAGACCATGAGTGGCCATCCATGCCTGGATGATGAAATACACCCTATTCACCAAGGCCAAATCCTCTTTGTAATCCCCAGAAAGAGGGAGGAGAATCTGAGTATCATCTGCATAGTTAGTGTAGGTGATACCAAGAAGATCCAGATCATCAAAGAGGGGCTTGGTAAATATCTTGTACAAGGTACGGGAGACGCATTATCCCTGGGGAACATCATACATGATGGGAATAGGGTCCACTGCCACTGCGGGTGCAAAACCACTCAGGTTCCTGTCGCTCAGGAAGGACTCAATCCATATTATTGCCTCTTTAGTTGGCAGCCGTGTCTAGATGTCTGCATAGGACCTTGTGATCTACCAGGTCGAATGCAGCTGGGAGGTCTAGTAGTAAGAGGAGGGCTGTTTTCCCTTTTTCTCTCAACTCATCTACCTGTGCTTTCAGGTCAATAAGGGCCGTCTCTGTTCCGTGTTGAGGTCGGAAACCTGACTGACGAGCTCCCAGGAGTTTATGCTCCTCCAGAAATTTTTGGATCTGGAGATAAGCCACTTTGTCAAGGATTTTGAGCAGAAAGGGTACAGTGATGATGGGGCGGTAGTTAGTTGGAATTAGCGGGTCTAATGTTTGTTTTTTTAGTAATGGGAGCACCCATGATTGTTTAAGATCAGCTGGGACGGTACCAGAAGATAATTAGGCATTAATCAGTTTAGTGATGAAAGGGGCAAGGTCCCTTGCCGCATCTTTTGTAAGCTGAGCCGGACAAAGGTCTCCCTGGCAATTGGAAGGCTTAAGTGATAGTATTACTTTCTCAACCTCATAGATAGAAATTCTGGTGAAATAGAAGCCGGGGTTAAGTTAACTGGAGTATCTTTGGAGAGGACATTAGGAGCGGTATGGTTGGGTAAGTGGTTAATGGATTCTTTTGTGAAATTATATTTTGAAGGGTTGTTACTTTATTCGATAGGGCCTGTTGTATATCAAAGCACCACATTTTGTCCTTGGAGCAGATTTCAGGTGTGGTGATAGGGGATTCAAGTTCTTTGAGGATGGAGAATAACTCTTTGGTACTAGAGTTGGCACTTGAAATGTGTTTGTTATAGGAATTGCGTTTGGCGAGGAAGATCTCTTTTTTGTATTGGGAGGAAATAGCTGTGAGTTTTATTTGATTGGCGGTAGTTTGGGAGAGTCTCCATGTAGTTTCACAGCTCCTTTTTAAAAATCTGAGGTCCTTAAATTGGGGAGTGAAACATTTATTGAGGTGTGCTTTAGGCTTGCTAGGTCTCAGTTTCAGGGGTGCAATGCTGTCCAATGTGGTTAGCATTATTTTTTTATATTCCTTGACAAGTATACTTGGGTCAAGATTGGCATCTAACTGATTTAGGGTGGGCAGGATAGCTGGTATCACAGTATCTCTAGTTATGTTTTTTTTATTTCTAGTTGGACAGGGGGGGCGGTGGGTATAGTAGGCAGGAGTGGTCTATTGGTGAGGAGAGAGAAGGACAGGAGAAAGTGGTCAGTCCAGGGATAGGGTGTAATGGCAGTAATATTGGCAGCGCAATTGTATTCTGCCACCCAGTCCAGGGTTCTTCCTTTAGAGTGAGTAGGCTCATTACCTTTTTGAGATAGTCCTAGTTCAGATAGTGCGTTAGCTATAGTTGTAGCCTGTTTATCAAGAGGGTCATTAAAACCTAAGTTGAAGTCGCCTACGACTAGTCGTTGAGATGTGATTTTAAGATTGTCAGAAAGGAGAGTATGGATGTCCTCCTCAAAAGTTCCAATGGGCCCGGGTGGTCTGTAAATGAGATGGATAGTTAGTGTCTGGGAGTTAGTTAGAGGGAGTTTGGCTGCAAGGGTTTCACATGAGAGTGTCTTATGGGTTGGGCGAGTCTCATAGCAAGGCTAGATTTAGTGATAATGGCAATTCCTCCGCCTCGTGCATTTACTCTGTCTTGTCTAATTATAGTGAAGCCATCTGGGACAGCTAAGGCAAGTAGGGGTCCTGCTGCTTCATGCAGCCAAGATTCCGTAATTGCTAAGAAGTCAAGGTTGTTAGTTATTATTAGGTCAGCATTGTCCGTAGCATGTGCCATTAGTGACCTTGAGTTTATTAGTGCTGCTTTAATTGGAGGAGCAGGTTTGGTAGTAGTGGAAGGTGGTGGCCGTTGGTGGGAACTTTTGGAATTATTAGAGATGTTCAGTTTGGTAGCGATATAGTCTGAATCAATGTTATTCGTATTTATATTGTTAGGCGTTTTGTAGGTGATGTGGTAGGTAGATCTAGTGTTAGCTGGTGGTAGTGATCTAGCGAGTGGGTCATGTAGTCTACTGAGGCGTGAGCAGAGTCTAACGTTTCTAGCCTCTAGGATGCAGGGAGTGCTAAGTATTGGCTAACTCCGAGGTTCCTTAGATTTGTAGTTAGCGGGGGCTCAGTGCTTGTCGCGTAGGACATGGTTGCTGAGATTTGTATTGTGGCTAGCAGGAGAAAGAATGATAGAATGTTGATAAGGTTCGTCATATGTGAGGGCATTATGAGCAAGGGCCCGCTGAGTTTATTAAATCGAGTTAGGCCTCCCTAGACAATCGTCAAGACTACTGAGTTAGAGTTATATAGTACTGTAGCACAGGTTATCTAGGCTTTTCTGGCGTGGGGCACAATCAATGGCTGGGCTGCAGATTTTTAAATGCAAGCAAGACTAGGTACAGTTTACCAAAAGGCAAACACAGCCATAGGCTAGATGCAATATACACAAAGGGCACAAAATAGGCTAGATGCGAATTTCAAAATACAAACACGGGCATAGGCTAGATGCAATATTCACAGAGGGCGCAACATAGGCTAGATGCGAATTTCAAAATACAAACACGGACAAAGGCTAGATGCAATATTCACAGAAGGGCACAGCATAGGCTAGATAAAAATTTCAAGATACAAACACAGGCATAGGGTAGATGCTATATTCACAGAAGGGCGCAACATAGGCTAGATAAGAGTTTCTAAAATAGGATACAGACGTAGGCTAGGTACAGTTTACCAGAGTGTTTCCAAAGGTGACATAGGTTCGATGTCGTTGGCCAATGTGGAACATAGTAGGCCTATAAGGGCAGGCTGCATAGGTGGGCCAATGTGAACTGGGGGCAGTATACTCTTATAAACGGGGTATAATGCAGAGATTGCAACAGTTTGGTTAACTGTTGTGGGTCGCAGTGACTGGGCTGGGAGGAGTTTGCTCATATAACGTAGTCAAGAAAGCTTGCATGAATCGCATAACACCATGCAGTATATATAGGAGCATATATGGGAAGGTTGAGGTGAATGGAGATTACAGAGATTCCCAGAAGTTATTAGTGGTACTTACATGTGATGGCCTGTTGACCCACATTTTTGGTGCGCGATAATATGCAGTATTGAGTCAGACTCACTACGCTGAATGGAGCAGTAGATAGAGGGCAAAGCCCAATACAGCAGGTGAGTCAGGTGGCCCGTGTCACCCAGTGGCAAACAGGGCCAAACAGGGAGGGGCCTTACTTTCATGGGCCTTCCTTGCAGAGGCCGGCTTCCGCCTGCCAGCGGCCTTCTGGGGGAAGTGGACGCGCGTTGCTAGGCAACGCTATCAACAATGTAGTCGGCAGCCATTTCGGGAAGCATTAGCTTTGCCGATGCGGCATCAAATTTAGCTCGATGTCGGTACCTGAGCGATATGAGGCACAGCAGTAGTGCAAAGGTGGCAGCGTGAGATGGGCTCACCTCCTGCAAAGCGTGGCATGCTCAGCCTGGCTGCTCCTGCAGCGTGATGGTGTAGCAAGGCTGCTCCAGCGTGCCTTGATGTTACCGAGGTGTAGTGGCATCAGATCCTGCATGTGGGCCTCAGGGGAGAAGGGCTCCTGCCCTCTCAGGAGTAATGGGAATGCAGAAAAGAAATGAGCATCCAACCAGGGCAGCCAATTCAATGCAATCTACCCAGGCTGACGCGATCGTTTTCTGGCCCCCCTAATTCTGTATACTTGTGCTATGCACTAAAGAGGCCCTATGTCCGAGGCCTACTGGGAGATGTCCCTGTGTCCCAGTGAAGCAGTCCAGCACTGGATGGATGTCTGGAATGCATGAGGGCAGAGAGAATTTTGGAAAGTGAAAGTGTTGTTGTACAGTGTAGAAATGCTAGTGTGCCTGCTTTCCAACCCTGGCAGCTGGGAGATGTAGCCTGGGTTGTGGGAGCCAGTGGGTTCCTCTCATGTAATTTATGGATTAAAAGTAACCTGAATAAAGGACCTTACTTGTACTTTACCTAAAGAGTCTGCGGATCCTCATTATAACAGCAGGCTATATAGGTCACTAATTCTTGTCAGACTTGTTATATGCCAATCAATTCATTCGGAATGGATTAGACCAGGTATGTCCATTCAAACATACATTTTACAGTCTTAAATCTGTCAAAATCTTCTACGAAAGGATACTGATGTGTAATTAAATGGGAATGACCATGATAAAGCATTTCCTTTAACATTCATCACATTAAAAGCCGCCATATTTTTCCCTGTAGCATCGATTCTGGGCCTGTACATGAAAATAGAATAATAATTGCGTACAAATATGTTTTAAATCTATTTGGGTTACTGGAGCATTGCAGGTGGGGGGGAGCGGTAATTGTGATCCAAATCCTGCGATCGCAGCCGCACCCATCCCAAAGCTTCCTGGCTTAGCCAATGTTTGACTAGGGCTGGATAGGAGAGGAAGAAATAGAGAAAGGACTGAAAAGAGTACTCATAGAGGGCTGTTGGGCTTCGACTCACTGGTTTACAGTCACCTGCACAGCAGGAACCTTGTAAATTACTGAATCATTCTCATTCCTATAAAGCACAACCTCAGTGTGTAACTACTGAAAGGTTTTCACTCAATCTGTCCTAGCCTGCTCTTCGTGTATGCCAGGGAACTCTGGGTACGTCTTCCCATATGTTAAGCAAAGATCCTTTGAGTTCTTTGTTGATCCGAGGCAAGCGAGCGAGGATTGGAGCAGCTAATTACTACATAGCCAGGGAGAGCAAGAGAGTCAGAGATAACCTGGACTCTAACACCACCCAAAGCGGGGGCACGTCACAGACTCCCAGTCTTGGCAGCTTTCCATCCGCAATTTAAGGATCAAAGAGCATACATAAATCAGAGCTAATCCAGCTGCGGGCAGGGCAGCAATTAGCAGAGGGTCGGGAGTAGGCACTCGCCTCCCAAGCGAGTATGTCACATGCTAACCAAAAGGTGTCACTGCAGATGTGCCAAACGGGAACATGGCACGAACATGATCGCTCTCTTTCCCTAAACAACAGAATTGCAGAGACGTGGACACGTTCTCTTAGCTCCAATTTACACTGCCAAACTCGGAATGCCAACATTCTTTTTACATGAAAGTGATGCTTGCTATCCCTAAGCCTTGTTTTGAAATAAGCCTGCCATGTCGGAAAAGTTCATGCCATTATTTAATATTCTGTTTTTATGCCATCCCTGCTTACTTTTCCTTCCATCCCCTGCTGCGACCAGTTCCGTGTCCCCAAATCTTAAATTGTGTGTATATTCTCCATCCTCTTGGTTTCTTGTCATCTCTCTTGGCTGCCTCAGGTCACGTCCTTTACCTGCATTTCTGCCCCTCCCCTCTTCTCATTCCTTACACAGACTGAAGCAGGCACTGTATCTTCCATTGTTAAGGAATCAGCGTGGGGGGGAAAGAGTTGTCCATCCTCCACACCGTAGCTGAAGGGGCTGCTCTTCTGAACTCGAAAACTCGGGATCATGGTCTTGTACCCAGAATCTTGCCAATCTGTAGATGTATTCATTGCTCAAGCCATGCGTGGCTCTCCCTCACTCTCTGCTTACCTTTGGTTCCCACTGGAGAGAAATGTGTAGAGGAGCAGCCAAATGCCCCTGCAGGAAGTCCCGTCCCCTCCCATCTGTATGCTGGAAGCCTGAAATTGTGCCATGCTTGACACCAGGGGTTGTGTCTATTCCGCGGCGAATCTTGGAAATAAGTTATCCACTAAGAAATCCCTATCAGATGTATTCCTGAAGGGATGTTGGGCCGGGAGGATAGCTCAAGGTCAAGGCGTTCGCCTAGGAAGCAAGACAACGCAGAGCAACACAGGTTCAATCCCAGGATCCCCGCTTAGAAACCTCTGGGTATTATGCGCATTAAACATAACCAATTATAAAAAAAAACATTATGACACTCTCATGGAGGAAGTCCCTGAAGAAATATGAAAAGAACAAGAAAAGGAGTTGGTGGCATCACGAGAAACGAGCAACGAGCATGACGCACGGAGAAGACTGGCCGAAGAAGAGAGTGTATGGACCTTATAGAAACTGATGACGAAGAAAAGAATTGAGTAAACTTTCATATGCGAAACAAAGATTTCACGTGTGAAGAGCACTGCAGAAAAAGCAAATATTTCAATAATTGTACAGATGCAGTAACACAAGTAGACTAAGTGATCATAGAAGCTGGCTATATGTAGTGAATAGACTGCAGGCAGAGCCGCCATTATATAGAATCTGGACATCAATGTCACAACTTTAGTAAGTTCAAACCCATGGAGAGCGGAGGCGAGGGCTGTTTCTGTAGAGAACAGCCAAAATTGTGGATGAGTCTGGAAGTCTGGCCTGGTGTCATGACTGAAGCAGCCAAGACTGGTTATCTATTCTTGAAGGCGGTGAACTTGAGATGCTGAATCATCCCTTGTTACGGTGGAAAGAAGGAACACCATGAGTGCCATGTTTTATTCATTTAAAACAATTAAAAGCTGCAAAATGGGCTGAATTGGGGTCTCCTGTCACCTGAGCCAACGATGAAAATAGAAGTTGGGCATGCAGTTCTAGAACTATGATACCATGTCCCTGCACTCCCTTATATTCTCAGAGGCAAGGATACTTGCAAGGCCAAGTTCAAAAACAATCTTCATGGCAGAAGGCATGGTTGATGAGAGATGTTGGGCTAGTTGGGTGGGGAAGTACAGTCAAGTCCACCTCCTGACACCTGGGGTATGAGCTTAGGTGCTGCTAGTGAGCCGAATGTTCCAGACTGGCACGAGCATGCCAACCAATTGTAGAGGGCCATATAACGAAGGGCCTTATAGTTTGAGAGCCAATGATGTACTGTGTATCTAATGATTGTTGACGATGACTTGCAGTAGGGGTGGGCATGAGTTGTCCACCTGACAGTAGCTGTCCAATCACAACCCAATTCCCTATAGAAGGTACACTTAGATGTTCCCCTTGAGCATATCACAACACCCCGTTGGTTTCTCTTATTTGCCACGAGGTATAATGTTACGTATGACACATTTTTACTATATAAGTGTGATTTTTTATGAAATGCTTTGAGAGAATGCTTTGCGACGTCCGTTGATGTTCCGTTGTAACTCCCTGTTTTAGACAATTGATAATCTTCCTGAGTTGGTTCCGTTATTTGGTGTAAGAGTTACTCTGCTTCCCATCCACTGCATGATACGCTACCCAAAGGACCTTATGTTCATATGTATTCCTGAGAACTTTATAATTCTTGTTTCAGTCCATGAGTTCACCTTCAGAAGCTTAAAGACTTGACAGATGTGACCTGACTGATTGACTACTACGATGTGCTGCTTGACTTTTTAAGGCACGACAGCATGGTTTTGAGATGTTTTGTTAATAGAGCCTGGTATAAACTCAATGGGCCTCATTACGAGTCGGGCGGTACAGGGTTAACGGCACCAGTAAAGGTGCCGGTGCCGTCAACCCCGTACCGCCCGATTCCGAGTTCCCCTCGCGGGACCCGTTCTGCACGTCTGGTCTCACCAGACGTGCAGAGCGGGTCCAGCGAGGGGAAGAGGGAGCAAACAACGGGCCATCTCATAATGGCCCGTTGTTTGCCCCCTCTCCCATTCCCATTCAGCCCTGTGGGGGCTGAAATGGGAGTGGGGAAGGACCGTGTCCGGGTCCTCGGAGGGAGGAATTACCGGGCCTTCCGACCTCGGAATGGCCCGGTAAGTCCTCATTCCGAGGACCCGGATGCGATTTCGGCGGCAGCCATGCCGCCAATACCGGCATGGCTACCGCCGAACTCGTAATGAGGCCCAATATCTGTGTTCTCAGGAACCTAACCATTGCCGGTCTTGTGTTTTACTTAACCCTAGTAAAGAGAGAATGTGTCACTTTGCTTCTGGACTAGAGGACTCAGTCTGCGTCTGAGCCTTGGTGGTGCTTAGTTGAGGCACTGAGAGACTTTTGTGGAGAGATGGGGGAGATCAACTTAAGCCAACGTGCATAGGTAGCAGTGAATTAAACAATGGAATACATGACAAGTTATGACATGAAGGGGATAGGCCATGTGATCACAGAGATAATGGAAGCAAACACTTTCCCAGAGGTACATAGGGAAATGAGGAAAGAGCAGTTTCACCATCACGAGCTAGCATGTTCAAATAAAGGATACGTCACAGCTCACACTGGACTGGTTGTACAATCTTGAGTATTAAATTGTGTTCATTTTGTCTAGAGGCATCAGCTCTACCCGAGTCACCACAAAAGTATGTGAGTGTTGGCACAGAAGTTGTTAGTCAGTGCCACAAGTTTTCCGCGTGGTGATGAGGTAGAACAGTGTTATCCTCGTATTTGGGAAGACCAACAGCCGGGGTACCCAGGTGCACAGCTCCATTCTCCTGTTAACGAATAATCCGGTTGCTAAACCAGAGTTCCTTTCCTTGAGATGAAGTGCACCAGGAGGAGATGTGTTTCCACATTCTGGCACCATACTCTCAGCCCGCCTGAAGCAATAATGGCACCTGACCTGACTGCCCAGCAGCCCCTAGCATGTCTGTTCCATGGGCGCTGGGAATGTGGGGAGTCGGTCCGGTGTTGCTCCCTGCACAGCCCCTTAATGTCCCTTGAACATAGTGGCGAGAGGTGGGGTAACCAGGTGCTGCACCTGTGCCATTGCAGGAGGTGGGCATCACTTTGTGCAACTGTCACCAAACACGACTCAGAAATGAAATACTAGTGCTATGCACAGCATATCTTAATGGGGCTTTTTTATATACTATTATTACAAGGGTGTCCTAAAATTATGAATGAGCAGCATGCCCCAGCTTACTCAGTGCTGCTCATCCAGCCATGTATGCTACAGGCTGAGAGAATGTATATAAGGCGAGGGCAAATGTATTTGTTTGTCAACAGAATCAGTGCTTCCAATGTGCACTGTTGGCCTTTTTCTGTTTTTCAAAGGAGCTCACAGGGAAGGGGACAGTTTACATTTCACACAAGAATGAGTGGCTCGGCCGAGGGAGGCATGGCCAGAGCTAAAACCAGCTGCGAAGTATCCTCACATGTTTTCCCAGAGACTTGGAAAATGCCAAGGGCGGACTCAGAACTGGAAACCTGTAGGCAAGGACACAAAAGCGCCATCAAAGCAACTGTTTCTCCTTTTCTAAAGTAAATTTGTTTTATTTTGTTACCATATTTCCAGAAACCCGTGCCTTGCAGGAGGTATTAACTGAAATTACAACCAGGCATTTCAATCAAATACTGATCTACTCACATCATGATAACTTATCCCACTTAATGGAGGTACTCACAACAGATTACAGTTGTCGTCATCAAATTCCAAGTGTAGACACACATCGGATGGCAGCCATTGCTATATGAACGCACATTATATACCAAATATTCCCATAAAATATAATTTACTTGCATCATAATTGTGTAACACGCAAGGCTTCCTCTGACGAGTCGCTAGAGTTTAGCCTGCAGGAGGACATGAGGCCACGATTTTTAAATGTGAAAGTCATGCATTATAATATCACTTAGCTCCTAGGACAATTGTTTGGGATTTCCTCTGCCACACAGATTTTGGTGGAGGCGCGGAGGGTGGGGCTGCAGGGGGTGTCAGGGGGCTTCCCGTTATTAGCTGCCAGGGAGTTGGACAACATAGGATGAGAATGGATTAACATAAATTGAATTATTGAAGTTTTCCTGTACAACCACCTGCTTCGCTACCGCTGAGGTGCCTCTTTGAGGTGGTGGTTGTGCGCTTTATAAAACAAAATGATTGAATAGAACATCATAATTGAGGCAACAACCAACCATTTCTAAGGCAAAGATTCCTAATTCACTAGGACTCCATCTCAAATAGCAAGAATATCCAGGCAAGGTTGCTCCTGTGGCCACGTTTCACGCGTTCTACGCAACATTGCCTAGGGCTTGCATAGGTATCTTTGTTTACATAAAGCCATGTCCACTGACTGAGCAGGGAAGTAATGGAGTTTCCACATCACACCCAAACACCACAATGGAGTAGTATCCAGGCAGACATCAGACAGACTGGATAAGCAATTGGTTGACTGCATGGCAATCCTTTGGGAGCAAGCATTGTCCCATGCTTCATTTGCAGTCCTGATTGCCAGGACAGAGAGGTACCACAGGCCTGGCGATTGGCAGCCCAAACCCTAAGAAAAAACTCTACACTATGGGGGTCATTACGACCCGGGCGGTAAGGGATTACCGGTACCGGTAAGGGCACCGGTACCGGTGATCCCTTGCCGCCCTATTACGAGGTCCCTTTGCGGGTCCTCCCTTAATGCCTGGTTTTAACAGGCGTTAAGGACGGGACCCGCAAAGGGACTTTGGAGGCAATAACGGTACCGCAATTTGCGGTACCATTATTACCGTCTTCCCCATTCCCATTCAGCCCTATGGGGGCTCAAATGGGAAATGGGACGGGCCCTGGTGAATAGGGAATTACCGCCCCCACCAACCTTGGAATGGGGCGGTAATACCTCCATTCACCAGGGCGGAGTCGGTATGGGTTTGGAGGCAGCCATGGCGCTAATAGCGCCATGGTTACCGCCAAACTCGTAATGACCCCCTATGACTTGGGAATTTCTGTATTCCCAGAAGGGCACAGAAATGGATGCAAGAATAGTGTTGGGAAGGAGAAGGGGTCTTCCCACCCCCTTAAGCGATTCAGAATGAGAAACAAACTGTAAACCGCACATCGAGGGAGCAGGGGGGAGTGAGGTGTACACATAGGAGAGTGTATGATTGCGTAGTGCATGCATGAGGAGCTATATAGTAGAAGCAAGTTTAAAGCCATCTTAGTTATTGGAAGCCATTTTGGAACACAGGCCCGAGCGTGGCGAAAGCACCAAACGTGTTGATATTATATCTGCATTGCTAACACAGAATATAACCCCTACCATAAGTGAGCTTCAGTGAGTTTTTTAAGCCTGCCATTGTCTCAGAGGTCGTGGGCCTTCGTGCCCTGGGAAGAATGTGCTCTGCAAGACCACAAAAAAAAAAGCAGAGTGCCTCTTGGCAGTTGCCATCCCACGATACAGATAGCATGGTCCTGCAACCCTACCACCTCTGTGTCAAATTTACAGCCCTCCTATGCTTTGATCCTAAAACCCCCACATACCACCGTGCCAGCCAGACCCAGACCACTGACCATAAAGCTGTTAGACCCTTGATCGATCACCAAGATCAGGACGCAAGGCTATATTACCTTCATGTTTGGGTCACGTTATTTGTGCTGCGAGGTGCCAGTGAGGGTTGAAATTATAGCTCAAAGCGAGGGCGGAGGACCATGGGAGGCTAATGCATTTAGAAGTGAGTGAAGTATGCAAGTTGGAATGACCTTGGCTCTCCCCCTGGGCCCATCTCTGTGTCTGCCAGGTGCACCATTACATTGATAGAATAGCATTGTTTTCGAAATGTGTATTTGCTTGTTAGACCCTGTTTTATTGCGGATGATGAGCCCAGCATCACCCACCTGGATGAAGCTGGACAAGAAGGCTGGGACCAATGGCCTGGTATTCCCTATGGAGTGGGTTGCCCATGAATAGGGTCACTCCAACCAGCCTTGCAGGTTTTTTACTGTATGTAATGACGACAATGATGACGGCAGGCGTCCTTTTAGCTTCCTACACATCCCCGATTTGGCAGAACGTTCGGCGGTGGCAGCAGAGTTCTTAGCTGTTGCACTTCTATAGAAATAAATACTTGTTATCCTTGCAAGCAGTGTCTTGGAGCTTTTTCCCTAGCGGGTTGTATTTTGTTCTGGTGTGAGCATGCAGGGGTGTGCCTTCCATAGTCCTTGGCATCGGTATGCCTCATCCGCCCTCGAGATGGATGGGCATCTGGCTTGGTAGGAGTCCATTGTGACAAAGGATGAAGTCTAAGCAAGTCACTTAGGGCAAAAAACGTTGCACCTTCAAGTAAGAGCTGATCACTGGGAATTTCCACAGCAGAGGTACCAAGGGAGCAGTCATGGGCAACTGGTCTATTCTGTGGTTAAACGATGGCAAGGAGAATAATCTTTCAGTGAGCTCAGCAGCCATCTTGGTTATTCAACAAGCAGCATATACATTTACAGTCCCTAAATATGCATACAAAATTGCCTAGATTACACTCCTAGATGCACAAGATTGTACTATGTCTTCAATTGGAAGCCATTCTGTTAATCCGCACAAACTTCACTACACTGCAACAACAAAACAAACCACACATAGAATCGCACAACAGTACACGACGGCTACCGACCGGAAAACACCCCCAAGTCCAGCCAACTGAGCTAACCGGGTTGAGACTGCCAACAGCACATCACTGCTCTCTTGCACTTTTCCAGCTCCTTCCCACTAACTCACCCCCCTTCCCTTTTTTCAGAGCCGACAGAGCGCCAGGGGACCACTCCGGTGGCAATAGTGTGCAGTACAAATATCCTTTAACATTAACATGGTTAAAGACGTCTTCCTTGCCTTGGGGGTAAATGCTCAGATTGCATTTGATTAATGGAGCACCCCGTTTTAACAATGCTGTCTTTATTTTTATCAAATACAAATATTTGAATTCTATGATAAGATCGAAGGCTAGTATTATTCTCTACTTTACTTTCACATTGCTTGAGCAGCAACATGTAAACAATAAAATTAGCCAAACAAAACTATATTTCCCAGGAAACAAGGGGAGAAACTGTAGTCAAACTCCGTTTGCCAACTGACTTCACACATGTCCTGCTACTCCTATCACGATCTGGCCAGTCTCAAAAAGTCCTGCTCTGCACCAACTACTTCCTCTTTATTTGCTAGCAGAGAAGAAGTTCTCTTTCATTGTTCTGTTTTTGTATGATAATTCCCCGCGGGTAACAATTACACAGTGCAAACACAACAGAGCCCCCCAGAAAAACAATTGCGCTTAATTGAAACACACAAACTCAATGACATTGGGTTGAGAATACCGTTTCAGCCATCATGCGCGCAAGTGAGGGCTGAAGTGTGAGGCAACCATAAGGGGATTTGAGGTTGCAGTGCTACAGCCTTTCACAGCACACGCATGCAGTGCATGTCATCGTGTTGCTGCAAGAAAGTAACGGATCAGTACATAGTTGTGCCCACACACCTTCGTATAGTGGACCGCACCACACATTCTCGACACAGGGGGCAGCAGAGAGGTACGGCGCACAAGGAACAATACCGCCTCAGATCAAAATATTCTAGGGGCAGCTGACAGGCCTGTTTTTTGGGGTGGGCAAAGTGGGCGGCTGCCCGGAATGCAGTTGCTCTGTGGGGTGCAATTGACCCGGGTTGGGGATGGGCACAGTGACGGCAAATGCTGCCTCTTCCTCTTGTGACCCGGGGGTGCATGGCAATTGTGACATGTGTTTCTGCAAGCAAGCCAGCCCGCCATTTCCACAGTTTTCGTTGTCTTGGAACATAGGAGGACGGCAAGAACGTACCATACCTTCTATCAGACTTATCCTGTGGCACCCTCTGTGAAGCACTTTAAAGCAGAAAACAGCCACCGCAAGCACCAAGCAGTAGCTCACTCAGCCCGTGCCTCGACCAGTGAAACATCCTGTTTTCTGCATAATTTTGTTCAGCCAGCCTGCTTCTATTGTGCTTTTTCACATGGCTGCAACACTATTTGTATGATGTACCAAGCCAACCTACCCGCCCACTCCATGTAGTGCTCAACCATGCGCAGCCTGATGCACTGTAGAGCCGACTGCAGTCTTTGGTCAGGAGCCCCTCTTGCCCTATTCACGTTTTTTTAACCGTGCTACAAATACCCCAGTTTGAGATTCTCAAACGTTGATATTTGTTATTTTGCTATCCAACTCCATGCCTCGAAGTCTGGATCCATGTCAGATTTTCAAGTGTATACAATGATTCTAAATGTATGCACATTCTTGCTCATGAATATTAATGAGTGATATCCTGAAAACCCCTCAGCCCTTGAGGTCTGGAGTTGGACAAAGCCTGTACTATGTAAACCTTAGAGGAGCAGTGAGTGTGGTCGCGAGATTGCTTTGTAGATGACCCTTGAAATCGACCCCACCAGCTACTGCCCCAAAACTTTACATAGTAGATAGCAAAATTTAATTTTATTGGGTTTCAAAGTAATGTGACACCTGCCTCACTCCTTACGCATATTCCCAGACATGAGGTGCCATACAAGGTTAACCACAAAGAAGTCACTCTGGCTCATGGCCTAGGAATACGGTATGGCATCTTTTGTAATTGAAAGTGTATAGGTGGAGATAGACTTGCTAGACTCCCCTCACCCCTCAAGCTGAATGCAGAAAGCTTGTTAGGTTGATTAATAAATCTAAATGCTGCGAAAATCAGAAATGTAGTGCTTTTCAGAAACGGGCTTTGAAGAGCGATTTATTTTGTGGGGTCAGAATGCCGTTCACAGTAGAGAATATGTCAAGTAGTACATGTTTATCGTAAATTATCTAAGAATCCGGGTTTAAAACTAAACAGAACTGAGGAGATAAGTAAAAATAGGTCAGTCAGGCATTTCGTAATATTGGTTGGCCATTTTGAATGGGACAAAGTCAGGCAAAACTCTCATGCAAACTGTAAGACAGTTGCTATACGCAAAATGGTCGATTTTGGCAGAATCATGTTGAAATAAATTAATAATTCCCTCATAGGCCGTTCATAGAAAGTTCACAGCTCACTGCTAACTAAGAGGGACATATTCAGGCATGTCCTGTTAAGCCAATACGTGGCAGTCAGGGCAACCAACCATAGAAGGGGAAGGGGCTTGTCATTGATTATCTAACCCAATGAAAGGGAACTGCATCATGAAGTAGGGAACTGTGCCAACTACAAATTGTATAAATAAGGTTCATGGTAAGAGCCCACTGTTGTTATTCCCTAATGACTGAATAAAGCAGACTGTCTGAAAAGCGGTTCAGGTTCCTGCCTCTGTCTTTGCCTCAGTCTCCAGCCTCTGCATGCCTGATCCACAGCTGCCACCAGAGGGAGTTGGGCCCTTGTCTTCAAAAGGAAAACAGTATGCGGACCGCTCTCCACCTACTACCGTCTCTCTCATGTCTTGTCGAAGTGTCAGTTGTCCAAGGTTGGACAGTAGAATGCCAACTAATCAAGAACCCCAACGTTAGGCCACCCAGTACGTGTTGCGCCAACCAATTATATATTTTATAGACAACATGTATTTACTATTATCAATTTAGAGGTGGTCTCGGGAGGAGTCATCAGATTTTGATTATCCAATTAGAAGTTTAACCTGTACAGAAAGTGTATGTAGTCTTAACCCACTATTTTATCAAGAGGTTTCCCTCACCCCGTAGGTTTTTCTAACCAAGATTGCATTGTGATGTCATGTATGACAATCGTCTCCCTTATAAACTGATGTTTTGTATGAAAGCTTTGGGCGCGACAACCTTTTGCGTGCATGCTGTCCCTGCTTTATTTTGGATGTTAACAAAGCTGGGATTTGACTTACACTTTGGCTATTTCCGTTCTTGAGTTGTTTTTCCGGCTCTTGATCCTCTACATAAAATTGGGGTTTTGTAGGCCATCATTACACATTGTTTTAGACTTGCACCTTTTGTACCTTGCAGTAGCATAAAATGCTCCTAGTAAAATGTTATTTTTTAGGTGTTCATGATTAATATTTTAAGAGGCAAATTATTTTTTGTACTATTCTCTTTATTCAGTTGAGAAAGACCAATTGAATGAAAGTTGCATATTTCACTTAAACTTCTATTCACTTTCCTGTGTCGTCACTTTTCGTTATATATTAATGAGTCGCCCCACTTTTCTCTTAGGACTTGTGCCCTGGCATTTTTTGTTTTTCTATCTGCTACACAAAGTCTTTTATTAGAGGCTTGGGGGGTAGCCGGCAGGGTTACGAGGTAGCCGTGTGGGGGACCTTTAAGCCCATATGGGTAGCTTGCTCATGGGCTTGTTACCTATGTTTTCTTGTCCATAGCAACAAAATTGCATTTGTGCTGTTTTAATGAGCTGTTTTGGTTTACCATTTAGTACCAGGTCTAGCTCTGCCACTGCAATATGTAGGGTGGCTGTTACTCTTTAGCGAAAGGGTTTGTGATGAATCCTGCAGAGTCATCACTAAACCCCAGCCTCAGATCTCCTCCCACGTGGCCAGGGGAAGGCAGCCACTAACTGTCCCTAACTCTGGAGTTGGTAACATGAGAGAGGATCACACACATGGGAGGAGATGGCTGTCAAGGGGAAGTGGTAACTCATTTGAGAGAGATGCAGTATTGATTTTTTTATGAGGATGAGATCCCCAAATATTTAATGGCATGCTGTCATTGTGAAGGCCTGCTCGCAAACCTCTACTCCAATTCTCCTTCTGTTCTCATCCTCCTTGATCTGTCCTCTGCCTTTGACACTGTCAATCATGCCACCCTCCAAAATCAACTCTGTGATACTCTGGTCATCACAGACTTGGCACTGGCTTGGTTGACCTCTTTCCTTTCGAATCGGCCCTCTGAGGTTCAAATGGGCCCTTTTCTATCTCTACCTCAGTCTCTACTTGCAGCGTCCCTCAGGGCTCTATCCCCTCGCCATGGCTTTTCAACATTTACCTTGCCCCACTTGATATCCACCTTCTCTCCTCACTTCCAATGTTATGTGGATGACACTGAGCTCTCCTTTAAGCTTCCCTCCTCTACCTCCTCCACTACCTCTCTCATTCACAGTTTCCTGACTGCTAGTCAGGCATGGTGTGCTGCTAATAATCTCTGTCTTAACACCAGCAAGACTGAGATCCTTCTCATTCGTTCCGCCCTACTCTCTGACCCCCCTCCTTAGGTCCTCTTCCTTCACCTTCTTGTTAGGCAAAAAACGTGGGTGTCATCTTCGACTCCTCTATCTCCTTCCCACCTCATATCGCTGACCTTGCCAAGAAGACTCACTTTCAGCTTCACATCCTCAGAGGCATTCTCCCTTTCCTCACCTTCCCCCAGAAACTCAATGGGCCTCATTATAACTGTGGGGGTAGCCGTGCCTGTAAAACAGGCATAGCTTCCGCTGGAGTTGAATTTTTTCCCGCACCTGTCAATGAGGAATTACCAGGTAATTCCAAAATTGCCGGACACAGTTATTCCTGCATTGCCGGGTGCCGGTGCATGTCATGCCCCATTCCCCACGATGGTGCCGGTGCATTGGACATGCTTCACTCGTGGGTGCCGCTCTGCCCACCAGGCCAGACCTGGCGGGCTGACAGGCGCCCAAGTATGGCGGTCCGGGAACTACGGTACCGGTATACTTACCGGTACCGTAGTTCCCGGACTGCCATGCTTATAATGAGGCCCAATGTCTCTAAAGTTCTGGTTCTCTTCAGGATGAACTACTGCAGCAGCCTATTCCTCAATCTGCCTCTTTCCTCACTCCACCCTTTTCAACTAATCCAGAACAGGACTGCAAGACTTATCCTTGGCCTCTCTCCAGCCCTAAAACCTCTCCACTGGCTCCCAGTAGCCACAAGGATAAAATTCAAGACCCTCTGCATCGTCCACAAGGCTTTCTGGGAACAGGGACCATGCTACATCAAACTTTCTTTCCCTCCTAAATACCTTCCTGCTAGAGTCCTTCAATACTCTAGCTATAACTCTCTGCAGGTTAGACGATTCTCCACGCAGAATACTCTTTCTTCGGCAGGAGCCTCCCTCTGAATGGCCTCCTTGCCCTCTCAGACTTGAGCCGGATCTCCTTAAGTTCTGGAAGCTTCTCAAGACCTTCCTTTTTTCCTAATTCCTCCCTCTGCCCGTTCCTTGCTAATGGCCCCCTGCTGCTGAAACTGGCTGCCTTGTTCCTTCTGAGCAAAAACAAAGAGGTGATGGCTGGAAGGTTTAGAATGAATCTTAACCACTGGAATTGCTCTGGGCAACCCTCCAGACCATCGTTCTTCGCCTGCCAAGCCATTACGGAAGGGAAAAGACCATATGCAAATCATGCTTGGCCCCACCTCAAAGGGGCAGTCCAGCCCGAACTGCTAGGTCACATTCCTTCTGCACAAGACCACAAGCATCCCCAAACATGTTCCGGCCTTGTTGGGCCTCATCAGTGAGGAGTAGCTTGGGTCTCTAGGCCGAGCAGGCACGGGACCCACATCTGAGCATACCCGTCCCACTCGGGGTGACAAAAGCAAAACAAAAGAGGTGATGATGGGAAGGTTTAGAATAAATCATAACCTCTGGCATTGCTCTGGGCAACCCTCCAGACCATCGTTCTTCGCCTGCCAAGCCATTACAAAAGGGGAAAGAACATATGCAAATCAATCTTAGTCCCACCCCCAAAGGGGTAGTCCAGCCCGAACTGCTGGGTCACATCCCTTCTGCACCAGACCACACGCATTCCCAGACATGTTTCAGCCTTGTTGAGCATCATCGCCAAACCTAAAACGACTAAACAGACCCATGATCAACAAGAAGGGGATAAAGGCACTCCCACAGACACAGGGGGAGTAACCTTAGAGAATCTCATGACGGCCGTTCAGAATATGCAGAAAGTACTGGAAACCAGGATCCAAGAAGTAGGAGTAGCTGTCTCATTGGTGCAAGCAGACCTGGGGACAGTAAATGAAAGGGTGGCGTCAGCAGAACAACAAATAAGCTACTTGCAGGACACGGTGGAAACCATGCGCAGCAAAATTCAGGGCCTCATGGGAGCCACGAGGACCCTCGAAAATAGAGCAGACGATGCAGAAGAACGCTCCAGAAGGTTTAACATTCGGTTGGTGGGGGTATCGGAACGGATGGAGGGGGACAGCACAGAACTCTTTGTGGAGAAAATAATACTAGAAACACTACGGCCCCGTGGCCTCTCCAAACTATTGACGGTGGAAAGAGCACACAGGGTACCTAGACGCCCCCCGACTCCAGGAGTCCCACCCCATGCCACAATAGCTAAACTACTCAATTTCAGAGAATGAGATGTGATCCTGCAAGAGGCTGGAAAACTGAGGAATATAGAGTTAGAAAGCGCACAGATCCAGATATTCCCAGGATTCACACAAGAGGTACAGAGACAAAGACGATCCTTCGACTCAGTAAAAAAGAAACTCTGAGAACATGGCCTTCGATACATGATGTTTTTTCCAGCCAAAATGAAAGGTGCTGGCATACGCAGAGGCGTATCCAGGATTGTCTGAGAAGTGGGGCTTGAAGCTAATGTACTTGGGCCCGCCGCAGGGACCTTAGCATCTGTAAAAGTCCACATAGCGCTACTGAGTGGGTATTTACAGATTTTGGGTGGGCTTTGCCCACTCAGGCCCTACCCTGTCTACGCCTCTGGGCATACAACCAGTCACACTTCTTCCTCACACCCAACAAAGCCTGGATCTGGATAGAACCCAAATATGGCCAGCCCACCAAACCGGAAGCGCTGAAAGACAGAGAAGACTAAAAGTGATAAAGGCCCAATGAACTGATAAATGATAGAGACATAACCTCAAGAGAAGCAACAATGGAAGGGGTAAGTACAAAAAGGGAAATAAGAGGAAATTCTCATAGCAGAACCTTTCTTGGGAATAAAAGACAAGCCAACAAACCACAGAGGAGGAAGAAGAGGAGCATCAGAGTCTACAGCCAACGTAGAAGCCGAATCCCTGACTGCGACCCCACCAGTCTTGCCAACATAAGCAAGGCCGAAGGATTGAGCAGTCCAATCTGTATCTTTTTTTTAATGTTTAGTGACAGAGGTCCGTCACAACTTGAGGCAGGAATTAGGGGAGAATATGGGCAACAAAGGAGGGAGGGATCCAGAAGGCGGTGGGGCGAGCAGGTAGATGAAGGGAAAAGGAAAATGAGTAGAGGGGACAGCACAAACCTATTGAGGATAATATACCATCAACAAACTAGCAGTATACAACATGACAGGCATAATCCGGGAGTGGTTTACGGCTTAGAGGTAAGGGCAACTAAACTTGGTAGTAAAAGGACACAATCAGGAAAACAGAGGGAACCCGTGGCAAACCCAACAGAGGGGAAGTTCGGGGGAATGATATTCCAAGACAACTTGAATGTTGATCAAGATAGGAACCTGGAACATACGTGGGATGGGTAAGCGCTCTCAGGTCCTACAATTTTCATGAAGACACTGCATTCAAATTGCATTATTACAAGAGATGCACATGGTTGAAGAAGACCAGAAAGATCTCCGGAGAAGGTGGGGAGGAACACTAGCAGCAACCTCATATTCGTCATATTAACGGGGGATGCTAATCTGGGTAGACACCAAAAGACCACTACAGCTGTAGACCTCCATGGGGGAGGACCAGGGATGCAAATTTTTCATGCGGGGCACATTAGAGGGACACAAGGTATGCACACTAAACTCATACACACCTAACACGGACAATGAAGACTACTTCCAAAAAGTGGGCGAGCTAATAGGCAAAGACAGACCGGATATCCTCCTCTGGGGAGGTGGGGAGAGTTAATTGTTATTTAGACCCAAACATAGACCAGATGGGAACGGGCATCTACCAGCGCCCTGATCAACACGCTCCCTCAATAGAATGGTACAGGAACTGGACTTGCAGGAACTATGGAGGGGTCACCTGGAGATGATAGAGAATATTCATTCGATTCACTGGTGCATGGGACACACTCCCGCCTAGATTACTTATTCATGGGCAATGAGGGCGCACATAGATTTACCTGGACAGAATACTTAGGGAAGGTGATCTGCGTCCATGCCCACTAGTTACAGTATTACAGCTGGGGGGTTGAACAACTCAAAGACAGAGCCTTTAACACAACCCTGAGAAAAAAAACGATCTCCTTCCTGAGGAACAATGAGGGATCAGTGGACAAGGTGGGCGGTCTGTGGGAATCCCTTAAGGTGACAGTGCAAGGGGTGTGTATATCGAAAATGTTGGGAATCAGGAAAACTCTTACCCGGAAGTTGAACCAATCGGAAGAAACGATTAGGGGTCTAGAGGTTGACCTGGGGAAAGGGGAAGAGGTGGGGCAGGATCTGGCAGAGGCTGTTATATCTCGAACTTCACGCCAAGAAGCCCTAACCAGATTCGATAGAGATCACTACACCAAAAAGGTACATGGGGAAGGGGATAAAGTAGGTCAGCTACTAGCGTGGCTGATCCGTAAAGAACACCCGAGGTGAGTGATTACACAAATTAAGGATAGCACGGGATCCAGAGGAGCCACACAGCAGCAGATCAATGGACTTTTTCAGGAATGCTACAAATCACTGTACTCAACGAGGGAACATACTCGGAAGAGGAAGCTTCAGACCTACTAGAAATATCATGCATGCCCAAATCGACGACACTTCAGAGGAAAAAACTGGTGAGACGCATAGAGATTGAGGAAATTGAATGGGCATTAAAAAAAATGCAGAAAGGGAGGTCTCCAGGGACAGACGCCCTGCCGGTGGAGTACTATCTAAAATACGCTGACATATTACTCCCAGTGCTACAGAGAGTCTATAAGGAGGCCTTCACTCGAGGAGTCCTCCCCGAATTAATGAGAGAAGCATTGATTACAGTTATCCTGAACCCCCGAAAAGACCCTACTCATTGTGGATCATACAGACCCATATCACCTTTGAACATCGACACAAAGACACTGGGGAAGATAATACCATTGAGATTAGAGAAGGACATTATTAACATCATACACCCTGACAAATGCGGTTTTATAGGGGAGTGAAATACTTCTATGAATATCAGGAGACTACACTTTATAATGACACAGGTTCGCCATTTGGAAGGGGAACTGGCCCCAATGGCCCTAGGTGCAACAAAGGCATTTAATTCTGAGGAGTGGAAATGGTTCTTTATGATCCTAACAGATAAAGGGATGAGCCCCAAAATGCAGCCGTGGATCCAATTATGTACGCTAGTCCCCAGGCAAGAGATGAAACGGGCAACTGGATATCCGAGAAATGGCAGTTAGAAAGAGGCACCCGACAGAGTTGCCCGGCATCGCCAATATTATTCGCCCTATTGCTAGAAACCACTAGCAGGATATTTCAGGCACTATACACAAGAAACAGTGATCAGAGTTTGTGGCATAATGCACAATATATCATTGTACGCAGATGATGCGCATATATGTTTAAGTAACCCTAGGGTTAATTTCCCGATAATACTGGAGGTACTGGCAAATTTCAGGAAATTGTCGGGCTATCGCGTGAACAAAGAAAAATCATTGGTGTTTCCTCTAGGGGCAATGAGTAGGCAACCTGTGAACTTACTCCCGAAATGGGGGATTCACTGGGAAACAGAATAATTTCTCTACTTGGGAATTATAATCTTTCATGAACTGGAGGAAACGTTTCAATTTAACACGGGTAGAGCACTGGCAGGCATTGGGGAATATATAAAGTTCTGGAAAACCCTACTGATTTCTTTGATGGGGAAAATAGCCCTGTGTAAAATGGTGGCGTTACCCAAGTTATTGTATTTCTTCACCAACATCCTGTATAAAATGAAAAAGATATTCTTTAAGATGCCAGACACCTACATAGGGGGACTGCTCTGCGGGTCGAAGAGACGGAGGGTAGCGTTAACCACTCTGGGAAGATCACACACGGAAGGGGAAGTTACACTCCCAGATTACGAAGTATAATAGGCAGCGGACCAACTGCAAACAATCTCCAACTGGAAGGATATACTGAAGGAGACTTGAGACGTCTATTAGGGGGATTTCCAGCACACAGGAAAGGAATTGAACTACTATGGGACCCAATGGTAACTAAGGGAAAGAGTGCGATCTATGCAGTATGAAGAGAAATCTGGAAACAGACATTGGGGAAATCACGGAGCTCCCATCTGTATAGCCCGCACCTACCATTGAGCTTCGATCCAAAGATCAGGGGAATACTAACCAATCTCGACCAGGCAAGATTACGAAGAAAATGGTGTACAAAATTGGGGGCTCTCCATGAAGAAGGGAAATTGCTACCATTCCAGGAATGGCACCAACGATATGACATGCCCGAAGGGGCTTTCTTAAACTACGCCCGAATTGTAAAAAGAATAGCTGATCTATGGGAGGAAACTACAGCAGAACCAGAAAATAGCCCCCTGATGCGTCAGATGCTACAGAGTACCCATAGCAGGGGTCTGATATCAAGCTTATATCTATTCATGAGGGAAAGGAAGAAACCTCCGGAACTAGCCGTAAAGGCGATATGGGAACGGGATATACCCGAGGGACAGTGGATCAAAGTATGGGAACAAACCCGTAAGATGTTGAGGAACGCCAGGTTCAGACTCGTTCAATATAATTTTAACCACAGAGCATACATGACGCCATCCAGACTCCACTCGATCAATCCACAGCACCCACACACCTGCCCAAGATGTAAGGAGGCCACGGCAGGCTTCCGGCATATGACATGGGAATGCCATGTGATCAGAACATTCTGGGTTGAGGTAGTAAGACTAACTCCTGGACCAACAGCAAATACATGTGCACACCTGAAACGTGCCTATGGGGGACACTACCAGGGGGGAAGCGAACAAAACCCAAAAGGTGAATAAGCGTCCTTCCTACTTATACTAGCTAAACGTAGAATTGCGATCTCTTGGAAAGATCTGAGGGTCCCATCAATTCAGATGTGGTTGAAAGATGTTTATCGATGGCGGATGGCAGAGATGGAGCTACTTAGAGACTAAGCTCTGGTGGATGCGGAGGTGGAAAATAGTGTGGACTGGGGACAAATGTTCAACGAATTAATGAATACCCCTGACTTGTGCCGTGCGTAACGGCAGAGGCAAAAGGAAATAACTATTTTTATATCAGAGACTAATCTTTAAAGAAAAAACAAATTTAGATGCAGAGGCGTTGATCTGTATTACCGTTGTTAAGTTGATTGCCTGCACCTGTGAAACAAACAGATGCCAAATCTGTTAACTCCATACCTCAGACTGATATATTTGAGGTACTCGTACCACTATCATTGACCCAGCAGCCAGGCCCTGTGAAGCAAACAGGCGCAAAACCTTGTTATTTCACAACCTGAACGAGTACTCAAGAAATGTATGTTGTATGCCTTACACCCATAAAACACTTTGGAGAATGTTTAACGCTGAAGTTAAATTGAAGTACTGTAATACCTTGTATAGTAATGTGATGATGTTTGATGCTGTTACCACTTTACCAATAAACACATTTAAATTAAAAAAAAAGACATGGAGGCAAAGTATTATCCCACCTGAGCAATCGCTAGCTATCAAATACCGGTCAGTAGAGGCAAGTTCATTTGAAGGAGGCAGTGCAAAAAACGCAGAGTACTGAGCATGAATTAAGAAGTTGCAACTGTGCGGAGACTAATGCAAGACAACAGCAGAGCAGGTATAACCAGGTCGGCGTGGCAGAGATAACGATTTCCCGCCCACCATTGACAGAGAGGTTTTATATCTCTTCTGTATCACTTCTGCAGGTTTGGAGATTAAGCCATCCGGGTCTGGAATTTGAAGTTCGAGTCTGGCAGAAACAACAGTTACCAAAACGAGCTATGAAAGCTGGGTATCGAGTCATAAGGTTTTCGGAGAGCAGGATCACAGTTATATATTCGTAGCAAAAGAAAGAGGAAGTAGTTTGTATGGAGGAGGACTTTCTGAGGCAGGCCAGATTATGATTGGTGGGCAAGGAGGTGCAGGACATATTTGCAGTCAGTTGGCAAATGAAGTTTGACTACAATTTCTTTCCTTGTTTCTTGGGAAATGTAGTTTTATTGTTTACATGTTGCTGCTCGAGTAATAGGTAAAGAAAAAAGAGCATAATACTTCGGCTCTGTATTTTTAATAGAATCATGGCTTTCTTTGACATTAGTATGGAAAATGTGAATATTATTACTAAAGTGAGGACATGCTGAACCAAGTATTCTACAAATACTGATAATAGTGTATTTTGAGTAATGTACTGAATCGCAGAGGCAGCCAACAGATATATTAGGTACTCTCTATAATGTTGTGTTGTCCAACCCATGATGCAGGCACTGGATTTGGTCCATGCCCAACACATGCATGACCGATATCTAGTAACTAATCGCAGATAATTAAGTGTGGGTAAAATGTGATGTGGCTGTAATAGAAAAGAATATTCATTTTAAAAAGAAACTAACCTAAGTAGATTCATTTGTAAATATGAGCATGGTGCCACCCAGTGAGCCCGAAAATATATTGATCCCGCGCACGCTCATTGCATGTGGTTTGCTAGGTTAGGGTGAGATCCATAAAGGAAGTTACACTTACTACAAAAATGCAATACAATCAATCAATTCTTTATTCGGTGTAAAAAAACAATGAAGTACAAAAAAAGAAAACGATTGCAAAGAATCCATAATAAATCACTATATATCTATCTATATAGTTAAGGTGAGTTGGCTTGCTATAGGAACCCCTTAAAATACTATTGTTAATAACTTTTGCTTTGAGTAACGATTTGACTGAAGTTTTGTAAAGATAGGTTAAAAAATAAGAACGTTATTAAAAAGACAAAAACATTTTTCCCAAAGTTGTGGCCTACTTCCCATTAATTTAATTTTCCCATGGACAAAGAAGGTACATTTTTGCCAAAGCGTACAGCCCAAACTGCTGGACAGATTCGGACAAGGTCCGAAACAACTTGGGCACAAAATGTTAACTTGAGATCCATGCTCGGTTTGGGGTTATTCTGTGAAGTAGTTATTTAAATATTTGACGGCGAAGGGGGTGCTAACCTCTCAAAAATAGTTATATCTCAGGGATTTACTCAAAACGGAGTGTTTTTTTTAAATGAAACATCCGCCATCTTGTTTTTCTCTCAATGTGAGAGATATTCAAGGTTATAGTCGAGAATATGGGAAAATGAAACACAGGAAAAATGCCATTTTCAGGGTAGAGGGGTGAGGGGTGGCTAGATGGCACCATGTTAAATTTGGAAGTTGGAGGGCGTCTAGGGACTGCGTTTGTAACACAAAGGGTTCATAGTGAATACCGAATAAAAAAATCTCGAAAACAAAAATCTCGAAAAAAAAGGCAGAAAAAAAAATATCGAATTTTTTTTATGACGTTTTTTTTCGAAATGGGGGAGTTCCCCCCAACCCCCCTTTTTTCTATTTTTTTTTTATTTTAACCCTTTTTTTTACTTACCTTACCCCAAAAACACATATAAATAAATAAATAAATAATTCAATATTTTTTTTTTTTCGAGATTTTGTTTTCGAGATTTTTGTCATTCGGTATTATGTTTTCGGCCTTTTGACTGACCACCAACACAAAGCTTTCTGTAGCGTTGGCTATAGCCGTGAATAGTTGACATCTCCAAGCAAACTGCGTCACGTGCGTGGGGGGGAGGGACAGTGCAGGGGAGGTGAGGAGGCCATCTGGCGAGCGGAGGAGGCCGACACAGATAAGGGGGGCACTTGGTGAAGGGGCCTGGAAAGCATTTTTTCCCAGACATTTTTCAGATATTCGTGGCTATAAAGGACTACGGATAGTTGAGGGTGCGTGTAGGTCGGTTACAGTTTTATTTTTAAAGATATTTTTACAGCTATAGTGACATCAGAGGTGAACAATCACTGGACATGCCCAGGGCCATGGCTAGTGACATGATTGCCATAAAGGTCTCCCATCCATGCAATAACCGGGACAGATCCTGATTTGCTTCAAAGTGAGGAAGGGGCCAGCCTCCTCAGGCCATGCTGTCAGATAAATGAGCCAATGTTAAAAGGCCACTTAGAGAAATGGGCTAGCCCTTTCCTTGCTTTGAAGCTAAGCAGGGTCAGTCCCGCTTTGAAGCTAAGTAGGGTCAGTCCCGTTTACTGCATGGATGGGCAGCCGAATTGGAATCCACATTTGTTTTTTAAACCGTGCTACTGTCAATCCTTGAACATTTTGCACTCAGAGACAATGTTTTACCTTTTGCTGAATTGCATTCTGGTATTTGTAATCTCCCAGTCAATAATAAAAAATAGATATTTTTACAGTAACAGTGGGTTTCCCATCCCGGCAGTCTGGGACGAATCCTGCTTAGCTTCAAAGTGAGGGTTGGTTCAGCCCCCTAAGGGCATGTTCCCTAATAAATGAGCCCATCCTGCAAGGCCCCTAAGTGGGCTGGATCCTCCCACGCTTTGAAACTTAGCAAGGTTGGTCCTGGTTACTGCATGGAGTCCCGAATGCTGTATGTTTTCTTAGTTTTAAATATCTCATAACACACAGCATCTGCGTTATTTTTTTTAAACCGTGCTGTCAGTCCTTGAGAGTTTTGCACTCAGAGACATTTTTATTGTCTTTTGCTGACTTTCATTCTGCTATTTGTAGTCTCACAGTCAAGATGGGGGGAGTAATGCCACAATTGTACACTTTTTGCCTAACATAGTTCTATTAGGATTTATATATTTGAGTGACACTATGGTATGTGTACTTTTCAAGTTAGCTTTATAAAGCAGAGTATTGTTGAAAGCCAGACATGGGGGTTCGGAGGGGAAATGATGAGGGCAAGTAAGTCATGAGTATTTGCCCACGATGTGGCAAGAGAGTTTGCAATCCCGGTGCAGTTATTTTCCCTCATTGCGGTTGCTTTTCAGGGCACTACTAAAGTACACATTTGAGTGGGCAGCTTAACTTTTTTTTCTAAGAACAGACACAACCCATTGCGTTTTCTTGAGTTTGGCAAGCTTGTTCAAGTATTTGGATAGCAGGTGTTTACTCAGGTTGCCATGTTCCCAGTACAGACGTTTACCCAAAAGACCACAAAGAGCACTTGTTTCATATTGGGATTTGTTTACCACATAATATTTCACGACCGATTGCTAGGTTTAAAAGGTGAGCACCTTTTATACTTTGCCAGCATATTTCTTGGAACGTTTCCTCTCTCAGGTTATTTTTCTGGTGTTCATTTTAAAAAGTCCATTTCTATTTTGTCTTGCACACTTTATTCTAAGGAGAAGGTCAAATGAACTACATTTGTATATTTCACTTTAAGATATATCTTCACTTACTGTGCGTATATTCATGGGTGCCAGCTTTTGATTTTCGCTATGGGTGCAGAAAGTACCTGGGCAAATGTTATTCTTGCAGCTGGTCATTTTTGTTCCACTTTCTGAGCTGCTTAAATGTGGTTAGTTGGGGTTGTGCGATGTATCACAACAGTCACGAAGAGACCAGCCAAAAACAAGCAGCTTGGAGCACACTGCTTAACCAAAGTGTGTGGACCATGGCAAATAATGTAATCTCACTGTGCATTACCTAAAAACATTGTGAGTTCTCAAAGCCTGCAATCTTTCATACATAACAATACCACTGTCAATACAGGATAAAATCAGTCTGTGATTGATGAACGTCTTTGAGCGATAGGTTGCAAGTGTTTTAAAATATAGAGTTGCTGTGCCCACCGGCCTTGGCCAAAGGCCATGGCTAGTGGTTTGGTAGTGTTTGACTGTGCCACGAGCCATTTCTATTTTTGGTATAGTTTTAAAACGTACAGTGGGCACGGCCAAATGCTGTGCCCACTGACCATGGTCAAAGACCATGCTTGTGGTCTGGAAGCGTTCTACAAATCTATGGAATAACAAAACCATTGGCATTCAAGGAAAACACTTTAGTTGCAGGGACGTTAAGGTGAGCAATACATTGTAACAAAACCTTTTAAATTAAAGGAAAATGTTTTAGTTGCATGGACGTTAAGGTGAGAATTTAAGGCAACAAAACCCCTGAAATTCAGCTAAAGCCACCTTAACTTCGTGCCCCCTGTTACGCAGCCTGTGACCACAATGATGTCTTCACTGGTGAAAGCACTAATTACATTGTATATAACTGAATACATCAATAATGTAATTAGGCATAACATAATTTATAAGTTATAATGGTTGTGTTGAGCTATCCCTTGATAGTGCGCCGAAAAATAATGGAATGGCAAGTAGTGATGATTAATAAATTCCTTTTATTTTTGTGATGTTAGAGCCTTTGTGGATGACACGTGTTTCGGCAGAGCTGCCTTTATCGAATCCAGGCTTATTAAATGAAAAGAAAATGAAAAGAAAATGCCATAAGGGAATTTGAAAACACACTAAAAAGAAAAAATATATACATATGTACGTATAGTCATCTGGCTGAAAAATACTACATACAGAAATATCTAAATTGCAATAGTGTAAAACATTGCTGAATTTATTGAAGAGACCCACTGCCTTTACAGGAGTATAATCACCTATTGCACCATTTGTAAAACGAATAAAAGAAGAAATTAACAGAAGGAAAATAAGGGTAAGCGATGAGTCTTATGGTACATTATGCGAAAAGTTCAAAGCGAAAAAAGAGGGAGTTTAAGATCAGATAGTGCCCGAAGGGGACATAGGTCTACCTCTAAATGTGAGAGGAGTGAACAGGTTGGGAAAGAGTAGATAAACATGCACATGGCAGCTATTTAGTGACAGTGCAGGCGCTTTTTCTTACCTATATAGATAGCTCATAAGTCACTGTATAATGCATAAAGGTGCTGAAGTTCACAGGGATGAATCCCTCCTAAGTATAAAACATATAAACAAGTTGTTGGAAATGGATTCCAGGGATGTAGTGGCAACTTATTTGAACAAGTGTTTAAGTTTAAGTAGAAAAACCCCCCCTACGTAGTGCGCAGGCACGCAATATGTAAGAGTAAAACTGGGTCAGTCATATTTTATGTTTCAACAATATACATAATAGCTAACTGATGGTTCATAAAAGCAACCCGTGGTGACATAAATTGTAACGGCTTCAAAATGCTGGCCAGACCCCATGATTAATTCATTAATAGTTAGAAAACACTGGCTAGTTGGCTGGAAAGTATTAAAGTTTCCTTTTTAAACCTGAAAATGTAAAAAACGAACGAAAATACATAGTTCTGGAACACGTGCGTTTTGGTAAAGCGCACGTGTGAGGTTTAAGGAAAGCATCAAGTCTCAGAGGAAGCCCCCGTGCTTGCCCGCACAAAAGAAAGGGTCCTACCTGGTACAAAGAAGTCCTCCGTATGTACGAGTGTCCTGTGTTTACCACATTGGGTGTAATGAATAAAAGGCAGAAAAGTCCTATGTCTGTTACTATTACTTGCGGCCATATTTTGGGAATGGGAAGCGTACTTGGGCTGCGCATAGTGCTTTATGTCCCATTTTGTGATGGGGTTGCCGCATTTTGAA